>NW_019641678.1:357602-1557602 GCF_000599845.2 Trichogramma pretiosum
AAATTTTGGCGGGAAAAAATTTGAATTTTGGCGGGAAAATTTCAAAATTTGGCGGGAAAAAATTTGAATTTTGGCGGGAAAAAAATTTGAAATTTTGGCGGGAAATTTCAAAATTTGGCGGGAAAAATTTGAATTTTGGCGGGAAAAAAAATTTCAAATTTTGGCGGGAAAAAATTTGAATTTTGGCGGGAAAAATTTTGAATTTTGGCGGGAAAATTTCAAAATTTGGCGGGAAAAAATTTGAATTTTGGCGGGAAAAAGTTTGAATTTTGGCGGGAAAATTTCAAAATTTGGCGGGAAAAAAGTTGAATTTTGGCGGGAAAAAATTTTTGGCGGGAAAATTTCAAAATTTGGCGGGAAAAATTTTTTTGAATTTTGGCGGGAAAAATTTTTTGAATTTTGGCGGGAAATTTTCAAAATTTGGCGGGAAAAAAATTTGAAATTTTGGCGGGAAAAAATTTTTGGCGGGAAAAAAATTTGAATTTTGGCGGGAAAATTTTTGAATTCCGTTGGGAAAATTCTTTTCAAATTTGGCAGATAAATTTTCGAAAAAAAACTTGGCACTCCGTACTAGTTGTGAATATGTGTGTAAATAGTGTTACTTTACGCTACAAGGGCTATAATTAACACCCGATTCGCATCACACTCGCATACGCTCGTGCGCCAACCTCACTTCGCGTTACCAGAAAGTGCGACTTATCCATCGGAAAAGGGGGATAAATGTAAACTTAGCACAGTGCTATAAAATGTTGTACGATACTTGTTGTACAATGGGTTGTGGAGGGGACGAATTTGAGCGAGTCTGCGAGTTTTTGCAGAGTTTTGTCGACATCGCAAGCGTTCAGTAAGTCAGAGCGTAAATACGCTTGACAGTCACCAGACTGATGTATGACAAGTGACCCTGTAGAGGGTCGATGTTATTTGCTGCCCCTTAGTTTACAAGTCCTGAGAAGAACTAGTTTGGATGCAGGCTGTTGATTTGTGCAGAAGGACTGGTTGTGACCAACGGTGACCAGCTGTGACCGATGTTGACCATCATGGAGGGGATGGTCGGATGGACGATGACGTCGTTGTCGGCTCAGGCTGCTTGGCTGTCACATGACTCGTGAGAGTGGAGTGACACAAAGGCCGATCACTTTTCTGTCCAACTTGTAAAGTGGAACAGTCAAAAGTCAAAGACAAAAGTCTAACCACTTTTCTATTCCCACTTGTAACAAGTCGAACAGTCAAAAGCTGATTGAATTTAGTCGAAAGGCACTTATACTAGTACTCTGAACTCGACCTTTTCTCTTGCAGGCACGACTTTTCAATGGCGACGCGCCACCTGGCAGCCGAGTCGGAGGACGTGAGTGCGCGCTGATTGGCTAATGCCGCGAGGTGGGGACGAGTGCAGCAGTGCACGACTCGCTGCGCTCGGACCCTAAACTACGCCGTGCCAAAAAGTGTTACTTATGCCACTAGTATCGTAAAATACTATTTTGTAACTGATGTAAAACTTACATGTTTTGATAATTAAATTTTTTACATCTCATTTTGATTTTTTCAATGGTGTACCAAGAGGCACCAGAGTGATGTTTTCAAACATTTCCTTATAGTATTTACATTTTGCAATAACAGGTATTTGTTATTCATATGTTTATAACACGTTAGGATCAAATGAAATGAGAGCACATAGCACAATTGAAATAGAAAGAAGTTATTTTTATTGTAAATACTTGATTAACCCATTAACGCGCAAAAGTGCAATTTTGTGCATGAATTTTCCGTTGTAAAAAAATTATAGATAAAGTTAAAATATTTTCTTGAAAATCCATACCCAGGGGTTTTTGGGTATGCTCTTTCAGTATCCGGTGTTATTTTTGCGATAAATAAACATTATCATCGTTTATTTTGCCATTAAAAACAAAAAACGTGATTTTTTGACTCAAAATTTTTTTTCAAAGTCGATTTTCTACCTTGCCTTGCCTTCGGAGGGTTCCCATAACACCAGAAATCGTGCACTTTTTCTCTGAACCTTCAAAAAATGCGCTGCCGCGATTTTTATCTTGCCCCTATATTTCTAAAATGGCGAATTTATACCGAGCAGCGGTATAAAAATCCACTCATTTTTTACTCAGAACCTATTTTACATGCGCTAAATATGAACTCAAAAGTACAATTTGGAGTGTAAAAACTTATTTGAAATCGTTTAGAGAATACGTGTGAATTTTTTCAGAATTTTTCAGACCACTTTGAAAATTTTGCAAAATACGACCATTTCCCGGACTGTCGAAAAAATCCAAAATGTTCCAAAAAAAATCTGAAAAATTTTGAAAAAATTATTAAAAAATTCTAAAAAAAATTCACATGTATTTTTTGAACAAATTTGAACACTTTCCATTGTATGACTTTCTTTTATAAAGTCAATAATTTACAAATAAAAAATAAGACAATTTTCATATCGCTGCTCGGTATAAATTCGCCATTTTAGAAATTGTAGGGGCTAGATAAAAATCGTGGCAGCGCATTTTTTGACGGTTCAGAGAAAAAGTGCACGATTTCTGGTGTTATGGGAACCCTCCGAAGGCAAGGCAAGGTAGAAAATCGACTTTGAAAAAAAATTTTGAGTCAAAAAATCACGTTTTTTGTTTTTAATGGCAAAATAAACGATGATAATGTTTATTTATCGCAAAAATAACACCGGATACTGAAAGAGCATACCCAAAAACCCCTGGGTATGGATTTTCAAGAAAATATTTTAACTTTATCTATAATTTTTTTACAACGGAAAATTCATGCACAAAATTGCACTTTTGCGCGTTAATGGGTTAAGGGCGAGTAATACAACTTAACATTTGACAATTTATATTGTTTAAAAGCATTTAACATTCGCAAAAGACCTAGTCTTCTCTTATAACCGTTTGGCAATGACTTTAACTGTTTGTTTAGAATTTCACAACATTGCAGTTGTAATTTATTACAATTATAATTAATATGAGTAGGTTTATATTCAATTTTAGTTTCCTTCAATCGCTTGTGTTTAAGTTTTTTCTTTTCACTTTCTCTTGTGTTGTTCATTTCATTAGCCTTTTCTTTTTTTTTTTTTTAATCACCTGATTTTGAACAAATGGTTTGAGAAAATATAATTGCTTGTATACTTATTCTTTTGAGAATGTAATTTTCTCGTCTAATTATAATTTTAAATCTATTCTCTCAAAAAAATTTGTTTACTGTTTTTTGACTTTCATCTCTGACCATAACAAACTATCATAACCGCGAATTTTTGACATGTAGCAGAAAGTCGCGATGTTATACCTACAGCTTAACGAAAAATTAATAAGTTTACTAGTGTGTTCTGTGAAATTGAAATGTTTTCTTCTGTGTTTCAGACGCTGATAAAGGCGATGAGGATTGCAGTGAAAAAGGAAGTGACGAAGATCACGGTGATGGTGAAAAGGAAACTGTCGGAGACTGCGCGGTGGATGTCGTCGATGCGAGACTCCCGAGGAAGTTTACATTTCTTTTATATTGTAAAATACATTTTACTCGTTACACGAAGTTCCTACACGATGTCCATACACGCTACACGATATTGTTCGTCAATCAGAATAAAAGAGAGGACTTGTATTAAAAATGATTCGATTTTCGTTTTTCCTCAGGTCCAACTGTTCATTTCAGCAGGAGAAATGCTGGAAAAAAGTCTTTAGCCATCATCAACATTCGATTCATCATCAACGAAATTCGCCCGATGTCCATAGAGCCAAAAAGACACACGGAGAAGAATTTCGTTCTAAAATAGAAATATAATAATAATAATAATAGTAGTAATAATTATAATACTTTACTAAATTATGTTTATTGTTAGTTTTTGTAAAATGCTTCTATTGAGACTTTCATAACATTAACATTAATGAAATCAAATTGTAAGTTTGCAATGTATTGTGTAAAAATAAAAATTCTATATTACAAATACTAATTAATGATTTATTTGTGATGAACTGTGTGAAAAAATATCGATCTAATTTTCATTTTTATTTGCAATATATCGGCATTCGAAACGATTTTTACGCGGGTTGTTTTGCTTTCCGAGTTAAAAATCCGTTTGTGTTATATTATTTTTTTTTAATTCTAAAACGTCGATCCAAATTTGAATGGACAATATACTTACGTAACCGACACCTGCTGGCAATATATGAAACTAAAGACTTAACTCGTAAGGATCCAGAACGTTTTTTGAAAGTTTCGCTTTATTTACTTATAAGAGCCACGAACACCAAGGCTTCAGTATTACTTTTTCTTATTGCTAAAAATCATAAAAAATGTACTAATGATTGATTTATATTATACAAGCAAATGCTATCACCTAATTATAATACTCATTGTATACTTAAAAAACTTGCGCTCAGAGGAATTCATACAATAAAAATATGTTTTGAGTTAGCTGATTTGTAACAATAATCGAAGCAATAATTAAAAGGACCCATATGTTATACGTCGTAGTCGAACTGCTGCCTCATGGATATGTGCGAATCTAAAATGTACGAATATGAGTATAAGACGTGCTGTGCGTGCTCCGTATTCTATGTACGACACTAAAGGCTGCTTTGCGAATTTTCATATTCGTGCGCATCACATATCTGCTGTTCCTCTTGCTCAAATTATAAACGCGTACATTATATGTACGTACGGCGCGTCTCGTGCACGATTTCGAAGTCGCGCGCGCTTATAGATGTGTATGAAGAGGAACGCGTGCACACATATACAGAGAGTGAGAGGGATGGAAAAAGCGAGTAGTAAGAGTAACACACGCTGCGCGCGAGCTATGACGACGACGGCGACGGCACATACGAGCGAGAGGGACGTGTCTTCTCTGCGCGACGCTGCTGCCTGTCTGCTCATTGCCGCCAACGCCACACGCGTAGAGCTCGCGATCTTCAATTAATGAAACTCGCTGCTGCTGCAGTCGCGTCGCATGTCAAATAAATATGTCCTATTCCTATTTCGCGAGCACTAACTGCCACCGCCGCTGCCACTGCTCCTGCACTAGCTTCTTCAGCTTCTTCACTCCCTTCTCATCGTCGTCGTCGTTGTCGTGTCTATACTCCTCTCTTAGCTTTTAGCTATCTCTCTCTTGCTCTCGCTTGTCGCGAAATGAATCGTCGACGACGGTCGGTTTGATAAATCCTAACGGAATCGCGAAGTCGCTGCTCTAGGCACTCGTACTCATATATAGTATATACAAGCGTGCGCGAATCAAAAGCAACAAGCTCAAGCTTATCTGGCACATGCTGCATAGCCCTCGCTGATGCGTGGAGCTGAAGCTTGCGATTCTATATCCCCGGCCTACGTGTCTTTTGGGCTGCACCTTAATTATGCGCATCTTTCTCGCACGCGATGTTCGTCTATCGAGCGACAGCGACGATTTGCTGACTTACCGCGCAGTTATATATATGTGTTATACATTTTAAATGCATTCACGTGGTATTCGGGCGAATTTATTAAAACCGACGCTCTGTATGTATCCATTTTCCGGGGCAGCGGATGGCATCAGAGTCGTGTGTAATGCTTGGAACTCCAACTTACGACAAGATATAAAAGAGCAAGAGAATAAGAGACGTACGTGCCCCGACTTGCATCGCCTGTGCCACGATGTTTGATTAATATTTTTCTCTTCTTTTGTAGGCCACCAGAATTGCGCGGTGTAAAGGATGAAATAATCAAAAGGAGATATACACAAAGTATCGCCCGGCTGTCTGATCTAAAGACACGGCTGCTGTGTGTGTGCACTGTATGGATCAGCTGCAGGGCTGCAAGTATACGACGACTTTCTTTTTCTCGCGTAGCGCGCTGACAAGCCATGTACGCGTACGTACGCCAAAGCGAAAGATCCTTACGTCCTTAATAGCTGCCGCTGCTCCCAAAAGCACACAGGGAGATGGAGTGCAGGAGAGAAATTAAAATTGCCTAAGGAGGTATGATTTGTTTTACGGATGTATATTTAGGAACGTATATGCCTACGTATCATAGCTTCGTGCTTGCAAGCTCCTCACTGTATCCCTCGCGCCGATGCTGCGGCGAGTAAAGGCAAAGAGAGCGCACGCGAGAAAAAAAGAGAGATGCGTTGCTCTCAGCTTTTAGCTCTCTTCAGTCGAATCCCTTGAACGTTATTTGCGCCCGTAGTCGCGTGTATATGCCAGCTATTTGCAGCTTTTTCGGCCTTGTACCTTTCCTCGCTGTCTTTCTCTATTTCCCTCTCTCTGATAGTGCCTCGTTTTTTTTTTCTCGTCTTCTTTGGCTCTAGAACACGAATACCTGAAAAACGAGAGAGCAAGAAAATAACAAAATAAGTGTGTATCTGAATTAATGTAAGTGCTCGATGCTACTACACGCTTGCCTCAAGGCTGTCTATCGGATCACTCGATTCGTTTTCAACTCGAGGTACGAGTGTATCCATACGCATAAAGCTGACCTTTTTTCTCGGCTTTTCCAGCTGCTTCTTTTTTTTTGTGCAAGATCCAACAGATAACGAATAATCAGGCCTCTTTTTCACGTGTACTTCGTAAACTATACTTTCTTAAAAATATTCATCCTCTATATTTAATGCCCGAGGCGAGGAAAAAAAGCTCAGAACTTTTATCTTGCGTAAAATATATATTTGCTTATATCCATAAAAGGGACACCACCGATACCAGCAAGAATGATATTACAAAAATAGTCGCGCGGCACAGAACGAGAGACAGCACAAATATGTTAGGCACACCCGGGGTTGGCCATTTAGCGGGTGAAGGCGCTCGATTATCTTGAAAATTACCTGTAAGACAAGATTGACTTAAGTACCAGTAGCGCGCGCGTCGAAGAGGAGGGCACTGTGGGTGACTGGAAAGTGGCCGATACCACCGCTTATGCATATAGTAGCTTTGCGGAGTGGGCGAGCAAGAGAGAGAATCATTGTGCGGGTCGAATATCCCATAAGGTAGCCTCGGGGCAGTGCTGCTGCGAGAACTTGCAAATATCTATGTATAGTCGCGTCTTTGACCGTTGGCAGATACGAGCTCTCGTCGGAGCCGACAAGGAAAGGAGTTTGAGCTTCGATAAGGGGTGTCGACTGTCAAACGCCCTCGCCCACGATGTATCTACGCATACAAAGCAAAGCCGCGGTATTTCTTCGATAGACAAATCGATCTCTCTCTCTCTCTCTCTGGCTTGGGCCAAAATGTCTGTGGTCTCGGCACAATCTACACAGCGCCAGTAGCTGCTCTTATTCATCTCTCCTACTCACTCTCTCGACTTCCTGTACGTCGTGTATAACGTATATATATGCGAAGCTGCGGACAAGTGACTCGGACGATGCCTCGGGGTCCCCGAAGCTCCTCGTTGGCTTAGAGTTGCTAGAAGCGTTTAGCTTCCGTTGGCCGCACCGCGTGCAGCACCACCGTTAGTCAGATTGTATTATCGCTCAGGGCGCTCGATGCCTTAATCACTCTTTACGAGCGGAGTGAGAGAAAGAGAGAGTTGCGCGTATAATATATAGTGAATAACATTTGGTCTCGGGTATACTCGAGGAGCTTCGCGTATCGGCCGTTTATTGATCTCGACATACACCTGTGTATGCTTGGCGGTCAATGCACATGACGTAGCAATACGCGATGCAGATATTATATTCAAGACGTTTTAATTGGTGCACTCGGCCATGCGAGAAAAGCCCGAACATGTAAGAAGAAGAAAAAGAAAAATATGAACGCCTTGCCGAGCTCCCGTGGCTACGCAGGAAAACCAAATAGCGTGTAAGAAGAACGAAATTAAAGTTAATTGAGTATTCAGCGCTTGGGGATCGATGTGCCCGTACTTAGTTCCTATATGCTCTATATGTGTGTATGTATGTGTGTGAGAGAGAGAGAGAGTGGATGCACACTCGACGAGTCCGTACAAGCACAGGGCTCAGTCGAGGGTGAACATCAGATACACACACACATACCCACTCACACACAGTTGGTTCACTATTATACGCGTGAGGCGAGCGTCGAGGTTCGCGCTCTCGTTACCGTTGAATTTATTGTAATTAATTTCCCTATCTGATGTTGCTCATCGCCGCGCGACTCGAAGAGCTCGACTGAGCCAGCCGCTATATAACGCGAGCATTGCAGTACTCGCACACATACATAGGAGCTTGAACTGATATACCGGATGGACAAGACTCTCTCACTGTGCGCAATGTGTGTGCGCGAGCGAGTTTGTGTCTTACATTTAAGCGCGCCAAAGAACAAATGCCCACGAGCGAAAACTTGACTCGAGATTCTGCTTACGTACACAGGTGTAGCATTAACAAGGCTACAAGCACATTATACATAGAAATATACAAGGCAAGTACTTATTCGCACGACTCCAATGCATATACTCGTGAACACGTACGAATCGACGATCGATCAAAGCTCTTTTGCGTTTTCCAATTTTGCAGCCCCAACAGCTTTCGGTCAAAGATCTACGATCTGCAGCTTTCAGATCGACGACTTATAATCGTGGAACGATTAAATAGGAATAATATCATGCTGACTGCCACATAACAATGCGTTAACCATGCGCGCACTACTCCAGCCATACAGATCTGTCAAAAAGCTCGCAATTACTCTATCGCTCGACCTGTATTATACGCCAGCAACGTTAGCAGGCGCATTATTGAAACGATAATCGCGAGCGATGCGAGCATGAAAATGATGATCCCCGCGCGCAACCGAGTATCGAATTTCCCAAGCTTCGAGCAATCCGTGTATACGCCCGTGCGCTCACAATCATCCGGTGCGCACTCGCGCCTCAAGGCTTATACGTATATATACGCTCGCACATATATATAGACGTAAACACGTTGTTGTTGGCCGTACACTGCAGTGCACTCTCTGCGCGCGTTAAGTTCACGCTTGCGCGAGTTCATTAAAAAGAATCAGCATAGAAATTAAAACGTGACTGGCATATCAGACGCAGTTCAGCTTTACTTTTGCTGTATACGTATTATAGGGCAGCACGCACCAACGGTCACTGCACTAGATAGAAAGAGAGAGACGGAGGGATATAGATGCGCGCAATGACCGGTTTTTTTCTTCATTTTTTATTCTCTCCTTATTCGAGCGCAGTAGCAGCTCACGTTGAATGCAGAGCAAGTGAGCGTTAGTCTTCCATATAATTCATTATAATACGTTGATATCGTTGAGATATAAATCGCCATACATAGTCTCTCTTTCTCTCTCTTTCACTTGTATCGCACGCGTATCGGGCCACTCGCATCGTATAGCTCTGCACATTCGCGGTACGTATATATGCGCACATGCTCATGAGCACCTATATTACACTCACATATATGTGCACAAAACTCACATACATGCGCGCGCAGGAAACGGCGTTTATCAGCATTCATCCATCAGTTCGCGCTCACATATCCTATATATAATGCGCTAAACGCGCGCGCGCATTCTCTAAGGTTTATCCCACCGCAACAGCGCAGCGCTACAATACTCGCGCGCGACTCATTAATTCCCAAGCACATCGAGCGCCTGGGCTCGCTGCAGTTATATATATATCGAGCCACGCCGAATGGAAAGCTGTGCACCTATTGCCGCTCCAGCTACTTTTCCCCTCTGCTTTAACGCGCTGTTAGTTGCATCGGCCGCGCCGCCAACGTCTCGATGATGATAACAAAAAATGCGGAGCACCGGCCGATGATGTCTATTACCGCAGCGAACTCCACTCTTATTCTGTACGTCTACCAACCCCTGTTCGTTTTTGATGACCTTCTTAGTACAGCTCTGCATAGCTCGACGTTCGAGTCAAGGCCAGCAAATCATATAATTACCACACGCACGCTTGTGAATACGAATTTTCTCCTTCTTCCAAGTATTATAAATATACTTTAGAATAGAAAAATATTTGAGATAAATAAGGGTATTAAAAATTGTAAAAAAAATTCGAGTGTACGATAGGCCAAGCATCGACTAATTTATAAAAATGAATCGAACAGCTGGAAATACTTTTTAATATCCTTTTTTCTCTCAAGAGTGATGAATCGCGTCGTCGCGCTCGCTGGTTAATCGACAAAGAATCGTCGAACGCGCTCAGCAGAGGCCTAACAATATGCAAACACAAAGAGGGAGAAAGAGAGAGAAAGCAAAGAGTCAAGCCATGGCCTATGACGCTCGGGGCGCGACGAGCTATTCTGATTAGCCGTAAAAAAGCAGCAACCCTTTTTCGGCTTATCGTCACCCGAATAGCTCTCTCTATATACAGTCTATGCTTTAGATATACGCGCTAAGAGGAAAAGGGGGCGGTAAGGCAAGCGCAAACATCGTGAAAAAGCTCTATACTGTATAGGGCTAAAAGTGTATATGTACGGGATAGGCAAGAGTCTATATACGTATATATCCGTTATCAATCTCATTTTCCGTTATCCCTCGGCTTTGGGAGCGCGAGACAAGGCGCTGCTTCTCTTCTGGCTATAAGGGCACGTATGAATATTCATGCGCTGCTCTCATCTCAGGGCATCGGGAGCGAAAGAAAGAGTATGGCAATCAAGGGGTTAAAAAAAGTCACCGGCTGCCGATAGCATGAGCGGCCTCGTTAGCCCGGCTACGTGTCTCTGTCTACAGTATAGCGGAGCAGAGAAGCGGAGAAATTCGCATATCGGCGCGCCTACCGCATCGATACGATCCCGTCTGATTACGAGGAGCGGTGCGACGGCAGTAGCAGCAGCAGCAGCAGCAGCAGCAGATCGAGCAAAAGAAACGCACTCGAATTAGCATAGAGTAGCAGCGCGCGCGAGAGAGGTGATGCGCTACGTTTAGCTTTTAGCACCTAGGCCATCAGTCTCTGTCGCCCGATTCGAAAGAGCGGAAGCTCGAATCGGTGTGTGTGTGTGTGCGCGAGAGCTTCTAATTGTCTTGCGCCGCGCGCGTGCACGCTGCGAGTGCAGATGGATAATTCCAAAGTGAGGCGGGAGGGAGAGAGATTCGGTATATGTACGATTTGCATACACACACACACAGACACCGAGACGAGCTAGAGAGTTTCCCTAGCGCACGCGGGCGGGCAATTAGCGATTACTGATTAAGTCAAGCGCGCGCTGCTGCTCGCTCGCACTTGTTCGCTCGTTCATACACATATATATATATATCCAAGCGAGTCTATGTGTGTGTGTGTATGTCTTACCGATCCTCACGATTGATACGCTAGAGGAAAATCATGCCCAAATGCGCCTCGCCGAATATCAGCCGACTCGAGCTATTCTCCTCTCCCTCTCTCGCTGCGCCAGGTGTATTGTATGTTAATTGCAAGAGAGCGAGCGTTATCCTGCCGGTTCGACTCACCGTGTGTCTGTGTATATGCGAGAGTTATATATACGTATAAAACTGAGATTGCTGACGTAAGCCGAGACGAGAGAGAGATAGAAAGAGAGAGGCAGCCGAACGCGTATACGAACCTTTTCGAAAATTAATTAGCGCGCGCGTCTACTCGTTCGTGCTCGTTCGAGTTAGATAAACCCAAAGGCATATAAGCCTTCCATGGGTGCTCCGATGCACAGAAGCTATTACGATCGACTCGGACAATACCAGCTACGGCTTCGCGCTATCATCCCATAATTTTTATTTCATCTCTGTGCAAGGCTTCTCGCACTTGCTCTTTTATTTTTTACGAAAAATCGATCAGAAATTCTCTAATTCTACTATTACCTGCAGCGATTATTCAATTTTGCAACAAAAAACAAATAGAAATTCGTTCTCTATATAACAAGATCTATCGTAATGAAACATGTCGTTTCGATATTTGAGCTTGTTGGTTTTACCAACAGATAGACTATTGTAAATCCGTAAGTGGCAAAAAATGTCCGATTAGTAAATGTTACTACACCAAACAGTGATCTAAATCATGAACAATTGATTCTTATTTTTTATCTTTTAATTTATTTATAAATAAAGTATACATATTCCAGAAGTAGTTTATTTTGATTATACACTCGCTTATCATTGACTTACTCAAGGGCTCAAATAAGGCTTAAATGTTTTTTTTGGAAGATCAGGCATATTTAACTTATTTAATACCCCATTTGAAAGTACTTGGGTAAATAAAAATAAACATTTTCACTTTAAAAAAATACAGTAACAGTCGAAAGCTCTGTATAAAAAGTTGAAGAGAGGACACAAGCAACTTATACAAAGATCTCTGAGTGATTTTCTTGTCGTAAGAATTGCTAAAAGTCTGCCTGAGATACTTTCGTCGAATCTGGCACGCGTTATATATAATCACATCGGACTCTATCTCATTCTTCCTTTACTTGTCTATATATATTTCCAACTGATTCTCCGTCTCTCTTTCTCCTGATTAAAGCTGCCGCGTATATAGCTCACGCGAGGAGTCGGTCGGTCGGTCGGTCGAAGCTCTCTCGCTCTCTCCTCCTTCTATATAGGCAGTATTACGCGCTGAGGGCTGCTTTGGCTTATAAGTATAGTTATAGGCGGCTTTAACGATATATAGCATGGGATCTAGCGGCAGAAGTAGCAGCGGCGGCAGCGGCAGCGAAGGCGCGAGCGAAAGATATCGGAGATGGCGGAAATTTCATTTACCCCCGTCTAGGAGTTATCTAAGTGCAATACCGGCTGGCCTTAATGAAACATTCAGCTCTCGCTCGCGAGAATAGCTCAGCAATCTCGAAGGGGTGGCGGCGTCGGCGGCGTCGGCTATATAGCCTGACGTGGGTGACGACGACAACGACGGCTACGTACGAAAAGGAATGACTCCTGAGAGCTGGCAGCAGCAGCGGCGCAACTCGATGCAATTGCACGCGCTCAAAGTGCCGCTTATTTCGCAATCCGACTCGGCTGCTGCTGCTATTGCCTGCCTTGGCTACCTCGGATTTCTAACGCTCATTACGCGTATAAACACGCGAAACGCAATATTGGACTTTCGATTCGAGAAACAAGAGCTTCGCAGTAGTAGTAGTAGCAGTGGCAGCAGCAGCAGCAGGAGTCGACGCGCCGAGCGACTTAAAACGTGTAAATGCCGACCCATCGCATCGCGCTATGTAGCTCGAGCGAGGCAGCAATCAACGCGCTTTTTTCTACGCAACGAGTTTCGAGGCAACTTCATTCGCATACTTTTATATATACATACATCACGCACGTCGAATGCACTACTTTAATCTCTCCTCTCTTTCTCACTCTTATTCTCGACATTATTTCGGCGACTGGAAAGTTGCATGGAGAACCAACTGCTAAAGTATTAATCTGTCTCGAATTTACGTCTCTGACATTTAATTTCTCCACCTCTCCACTCATCCCCGCTCGAGGGACTCCGCGCCGATAAACGACACTTTTGTTCTTTTTCTTCAATTTCACCGCACGCGCGTCCAGCCAAGATTGAATTTCTATAATAGAGAATTTCAATCGGCCGCTACAATGTTAAATATAAGAACTCGAACGACTCTGTACAAATGTATACGTCGCATATAATACTGCCAGCGAGGCGAATTTCTTCGCGGAACAAATATTATTATTTACAAGTTTTGAAAGTGAGGCACGATTGCTGGTGCGTTTGTGCATGTTATATACTTGTATGCATCCTCATTAATTCCTGTCAAGCACAATAATTATTATTCGTAGGCAAGTCTGCGCTGCGCGAGTATTTCTGTGCCTATATATATTTGCGTACATTACAGCATAAACAAAGGTCGCGGGCGCTCGCGCCAAAGTACATCATTATGCAAGAAAAGCCGGTGTAAACGGAATCGCTAACGCAAATCACATCTCTTTCTCTCTCGCTCAGTCTCGCGGACGAGAATTGAAGGGTTAGCTGCTGTAGCTGCCGTCGCGGCCACGGCATTGCACTGTTACTACTCCTGCTGCTGCTGTTGCTGCTGATGCTGATGCTGTGTTTCGGCAGCTATATAACTCGCGCCCGCGCGCGTGTATATACTAAACGGAAAAATAACATCAAAAGCAAACGGCGCTGCAAAAAGAACAACAAAGAAACTCGCTACGCGCGATTCTCTCTCCGTCTCTCTCTTTCTCTCCTGGTGCATTGGTTAAGTTGCGCGAGGTAACGAGCCGACGGAAACAGACGGCAAAACGTAACGACTATAACACCAGCAGCAGTGGCAGAAACAACGACCTCGAGTGCAATTATTCTATAATGTATAGTTCGAATACTGTGGATGTATGCACGTATACACTCGGGGCTATAGCACACACTTAAATTCCGCCGAGGAAAGCGCTAGAGAATTAGTGAGCGCGCATAGCTGACGGAATGACGAAAAGGGTTGAAAAAAATTTCCAGACATAAATAATCGCGAATATTTGCTCGCAAGCGTAAGCGTCAAACGCATACATCGAAGGAATAAACATTTACCTGAAAAACGAGCGCAAATAAATAAAATTATTATTATTTTTCTTTGCAACCATTATAAGCTTCACGAAGAATCTATATAGGCAAATCGCAAGCTCGTGCAAAGCGCTCGACAGCTTAAAAGACAAGAAGTTGCATCGGAGGAGAAAAACTGTGGATATTGCGTGCGGAGAAATGTGCACATTATGTATCATTCACAGACAAGAGGAGAAACCACGAGCTTGTATAACAGGGAGAAATGATCTGATGGCTAAAACTCGAGCTATACAGAGCGTACCGAAGCATATTCCAGTTTTCGTGCCTGACTTCGCGCCTTTCGCGTCGTTTACGATTCGAGAATTTCTCGACGCGAGCTCAAAGGAGGTGGTGCCTAGCGAATTCTATGTACGGTGGATGCAAAAAAAAAGAAGAAGAAGAAGAGAGATAGAAAGAAGTACGAGTGCAAGAAGTGCAGGAGGGAAGTGAAGCGGGCCGCAGTCGCATCGTGTTATATACATAATGTTTGTATACGCGCGTGTTTAATATATCCGCTAGCTCGAATAGCAGCGTATTATACGACGGCACTGCGCCTCTTAGACTAATTGAAAAAGAGAGAGTGAGAGAGGGCGGGATAGAAATTGAAAAAATTGCGCGACTCGCGATCACAAATTGTGAGCCACTCTGTAGGTTCCGTTGTCGTTGTTGTCGTCGCCGTCGGGTGCTTGTGCACATACATATTATATACGTGTTAGGGTAGGCGTACTGTCTGATGACGAGCCCGAGCTTGAGAATTGAAGATGGAACGAATTTTTGTCTCGAGAGCGACTGCAGGCATGATATCTCTCGCGCAGCTGGTCTATTCATTTAAAAGAAGAAGAACAAGAAAAAGTCGTCAATTGTCGCGGCACAAACACGTATATCGCGTACAAAGGCACACCTATACATGTAACGTCGTGAGGGTTGATTTTTCTCAGGCTTGTATGCCGTATGCATACAGTGAGCACGGACCGCGAGTCGGCAGTGGCAACGGCACTGGTGGCTGGCAGCAGTCGTGGAACGCATTCCATTATCACCCCCAAGGCTTGTTCTTCCGCTCTCCTCGCTTGCTTTTCTTTCTATATCTCTGTGTTTCTCTGTCTCTCTCAAAATTGGTCGGCTAAGGAACTCAATGAGTCGCTTTCACCCTCGCACACGTAGTAGTAGTAGTAGTAGTAGCAGTCTGTATACGTTTAAGAACACTGGCTGCTGCTGCTGCATGATGCATCCCCTTATTTAGAAATGTTCTCGCTATGCCATAGACTACTCACACACATACACAGGGGCTTGCACATACAGAAGCATGTCTGAGCTCGGGCGTTTGTTTATAATACTCCTCCACGCGCGACGACGCCAGACAACACGACGAGCGAGAGTGAGTGAGACTGAACTGAAGCTAGCTTGCAGTAGCAGCACACAATGATGATTTAACGAAGCCGAGAAAGACTGAGATTTTTTTTTTATTCGGCTATATGCACTTCCGGTACATTAAACGATTACTCTTCTCTCTCTCGCTCTATGTTATTCTGCTGTTGCTTAGCAGTGCGAGTTGAAAGTAATTGTGTTTATGTTTCGAGCCCCCTCCCGACTATGCTGCGCGACATTTTTCCAGACAAATCACGACTGTAAGGGATTATCACTCGAGCACCGGCGAGTTAAGACGCTTTCAGCCAGACGTGCGCGCACGCCTGATGTATATTAGGACTGCAGCAGCAGCAGCAGCCCAAACCCTTGCGCGCACAAGCCCTTGTCGCGCGACTTATTTTATATTATAGTATATGTAACGCCCGCTGCAACTCGCAAACGCCTATGAATGACGATTCTTTTTTTTTTCTTTTCCCTGTACTTTCTTCTTTTTTTGCGCGAACGCACGTTGTGTTCAATGCCAAAGAGCAAGAGTGCCTATACGCGACGAGAGTTTATATGTATAACGTATATATACAAAACACTCGTTAGCGCGCGAACGAGCTTTCCGAATGACTTGGCTCCCATCTTAGATAAAGGCGGCTCTTTGAAGAATAATAATCCATGCGTCGATCAAAGTACACGCGCTCGCGTGCGAGACTTCAATACATTTTTTTCTTTTTCCTCTCTTTTTTTTTCATCAATTTGATTGCTGATCAATTTGCTAGAAAGAGTATGTGCGCGCGCCAAAAAGAGCGCGAGAGAGAGAGAAAGAGTAAGACAGGGACCGAGGGAGCAACGTCATTAAACGAGACTCAGAGCTTGAAAGAAATTCTTTGGCTTTTCTTTCGAGGCATAATTAATGAAAAGAGCATCCGTTTCGAGCAATATTTTATATGGCATACACACCCGCGCGTGCAGCCCGTGTATACAGTCGCGCACACGAGCGGGCGTAAACACACATAAATAAACGCATAAACACACCAAGAGGGGGGCTGCTAAAAGTGAGTGCAATTTAAAGGCCTCTGTGCCGCGCTGCTCGCTCTCGTATACATGTGCATTGGCGACGTGTCAACGCACCCTGCCCCCTGCCCCCCTGCCACCCGCTCGCGCCCGCGCACACGTGAATGCGAATGCATACAGAAAGGAAAAAATGAGCGCCGGCTATATGTGCTATATAGTATAAGAGGGATGGAGGGAGAGAAGCGAGTTACGTTAATCAAAAGTACCGCGAGCAGCGGCAGCGGCTCGTTACTGAGATTAAGGATGCTTTATCGCCGATATTTAATTAAATGATAAAAAAAGTTACGGTTATGAACTTTTGCTCGCGCGAAAATTCAGATGCGAATGAACGGAGAGAGAGAGAGAGAGACTGTCGTCGTCGTCGTTGTCGCGGCTCGAGCTCGAGAGAACGTCACACAAAAGAGCATGTTAAATTTTTACCCTTTCTTCTCCGTGAGACAGTCGCAAGCTTTTTAATTATTTTCTCTTGCGTTTTTTTCGCCGATAAATGCTAATGATTTCCGTGCGTAAGTGTGAACCACCCAAGTCATTAAAAAATTACTGAATCGTTGTTTTGAAGGGGTTTTGATCGTACGCAAATGAAATGACTCCTTTTCTTACTTTCGAATAACTAAATTCACCTGTACGATAAACCACGAGATGCATAAGAAAGTCATTAGTTAACGTCGATGTCGCGAACAATGTCGATTCGATGTCGAAATCTTGGCTTGAATACTTGACAGTATTTGGGAGAAAACGAGAGAGATAGAGAGAGAGAGTAATAGATAGCATTGTAATCCCCACGCCCAAGCTCCCGAGGCCATTCGGAATGAGATATTTTGGAAAGGGGTTGAGCTGCTGCTGCTGCTGCTGCTGCTGCGCTCTCGAAAGATATCGGCAGTCTGTGGATGAAATGCTTGATTTATGAATGCAAGTCTCTCTCTCTCACTCTCGATCTCGCGCGACATGCCCGTCGGCTAATGGCTGCCGAAGACTGGAGCCAACCAGACGCTTCGCTCCACTCCGTCTTTTTGCCTTCATCAATTCTTCCTATTCATTCATCCAATCTCTCAAAACTTATATATGCTATCGCTATCAATTTTTTTGCGGGAAACTAAAAGGGCTGCTGCTTTCGAATAATAAAAAGTCCCATTCCTCTTTTCAGCAGGTGGGTTACGACGACGAAGACGGTATATATAGTCCAGCAATTGGAATAACAGTAATAATGATAAATATGGAGTAAAAATTACCGAGGTGATTGCTCGAGGTTGTGCTGCACGTTGAATATCATATCATAAGTATACGCGACGCGCCTGAGTTTTGCCTCGCGGCGAGAAAATCACCCGTATATGATTTCCCGGTGCCATTCATCGGATCTTGATACTCCCGCAATCTGTGCAATCTCAATATAATTCTCCATCTCTTTCACTCGCTCTAGTGTATATAACGATCTGCAAGTACGACAGGCATGAAGAGCGAGAGATAGATAGATCGCCCTTCGGCATGAGATGAGACCGCACTTGCAAATTTCATCGGTTCTTACATTATCTCCAGTGCTATAAATGGAAAATATTTCCATCTCTCTCGCTTGTAATCGGCTACGATAGAACTATGATTAGTGGCAGAAACTTGAGGTGGAACGCCACAGACTTTATAAGAACTTTTTTCTTGGACGACGATTGTCCATTTATGAATTGAAAAATAATTTTATCAATCGTGCGTTGCACGATTATCTATGAGACACGGTTTATTGTACTTGATAAATCGGTTTTATCATTACTCGGAGTGATAAAAACCAAATAATAAATGGAATTCAAACGTCACAGAATATCTATCGAACAGAATGCGTGAATGTCATTACAACACCAATGTTTTTTTCGACCAAGCGCTGACATTACCGAAATTGACCTCGAAACACATTTTTAATATGATATTATTTACCAATACGCTGAATTTGCAAAAACAGTCCAATACAATTTAATTGATTGCAATATTTTAAACATCGATTCAACTGTGTTTCAACAATGTCAATGATTTTGATGTATGCAATCATTAAACTAAAGTGTAGGATTATGATCGAAAACAAGAATTAAATGTCACTGATATGGCAAATAAAAACATGATTGGATACATTCAAAATGTATAGAAACACTGTCCACCTAATTTGAATGTTTAATTTTAAAAAGTTACAGAGACAATCGTAAGCTAATACGATTTTGAACTTCTTTAATTGACGTAAGCCGTGAAATAATTGAAAAAAACTCATAGAAAAAATGTGTTCAAAATTTCTTTTTGATCCTCCAAATAACTTCAAAACGTATATGATAACATCAAATGAACAAGTGGAAAACACATCATGCAAATAAAACTAATGGTAAATTCAAAGCTATTGATCAGTTTTTAATGAGGATAGATTATCAATATCAGAAATGATGTAATTTTAAACTTGAATAAGGGTACCTCTATTTTTCTTTATGTAATGAGGACTTTAGAGAGATATTATTTTAGCTACTATAATACGTCTCTTTGAAAAGAAATGACTCAATTGACTCCTCAATCTTGATTTGAAGTTTTCCCATACTTCCATGTTGATCAGGTGATATGAATATTAGGTTCTATTTTATATATTATTATTATATTATTATAGTGTATGTCTTTTTCATCACATTTATTTCATGATTTTCATTTCCGAATCTTTTCAAATGAATTTCAATAAAATGTTGTATAACAAAACTTGATTTTCTTCAAATTTACGTATCCAATGATAATCTTTATTCTATAATAATCCCTGATATGTCACCGATTACAGTTTTATCACTTGAATGATTCGCTACTATTCAATAGAAATTCTTAAATTATTCAAGCTAATATATTTTGAAATATATTCAAAATATTTGCATTTACATAGTATTTCATCCAAGGTTAGTAATATTATATTGTTCTGAGTTGATCCGACTTTTAATTACCTATGAATTAAATACATACTAAATACTCTCTACAAAAAGAACATGTTCGTAAATTCCAAGCCACTCATCATCTCGGGGGTATAGCTCAGTGGTAGAGCATTCGACTGCAGATCGAGAGGTCCCCGGTTCAAACCCGGGTGCCCCCTCTCCCTCTTTTTGTTTTTATGACAATTTTTAAATATCTGAAAAATATTCTAACATTAATTAACCATCAAATTTAATTTTGCAAATTATAAATATTGATTATAAAATAATTTTTAAAAATTTTTGGGCTTTTTATAACTGCCTTTTTGATTCGAAAACGTTAGATTATATCAGATAGTAACTATTTAATTAAAATATTTCTTTATTCATTTTACCTTAGTCATTTAAATGGTCAGAATAAAATTTTCACCAAAAATTTCAGATTCATGATATTCTCGAATGAAAAAAAACCTGCCAAATTCTTCTTAATTCGTGATTGATCACGAAAGGCTTCTGAAAACTCATCTGGAGCATGTTACGATCTGAGAACAATATCAAGTCTTAATCAGTTGTCATTCAAGGCTCAATCCGTCGAACAATAGAACCGAGGTGTTAAGTCTGTGTCACCACGATTTCCTTCTTTTTTCCCCTGCCTCTTTTGCCATCGCATTTCGCAACTTGACTATCACCGAGTCTCGTGTACATATGGCTGATTCTTTGTGAAATAGCGTGACAAAAAATTTTTTTTTGATGACATGAAAAATGACATTCCTCGATTCTCTTGGATTGTAAATGGTCGTTTACTCAACAAGTTTATAGAAAAATTGACCAGGTATTTAATGAAATAGTGAGGAAAAGAAGCTCTTTGAATTATTTGGTGATGAGAATTCGGATATCAGCTTTATTAGATTTTGACTTTTATGTTTCTATTTATTCTAGCAAGCTCTTTAAGTGCTCACACCACTTTTTAGTACTTTTCTTGCGTAAAATTTAGTTGATTTCGAATAAAAAGCTCTGTGACATATTTTCCTAGGGAAATTTTTTTAATTCCCAAAAATTGTAATAAAATTTGGGAACTATTATGAAATTAAGAATAACAAATTTTTGATGTCAGCAGTGAAAAAAATGTTTTGCATTCGATTTCACAGAGAATTGTCCATATACATAATGCCAAGTTACATCGGAGCCCGAGTTCGACGTTATACGTATATAGTAATTCCAATATGGCTCGAGGCGATTTTCATGCTAGACAATGTCGAAGATTATAACCGCCCGTGCCCTTTTTCATTCTCCATCTTTCCTCTTTCGGTTTGGTATATAGAAGAACTCGAAGCTCTCGTCACTAAAACGCGAGCAGCGTATCGGGTCTCCGAGGCTCATCAAGCATAGGCAGTGTGGTATGCAGGCGCCCGCGGTTAGGCGCATGTACGCGCGATCATTGTTCGACGCAATAATATTTGTCGTGTCGCGCAAATGCTCGAGCTCGGCTGGAAGTCGCTTGGAAAAAAAGTCAGTCAGCCGCTGTCTTGTGAAAAATGAATAAAAAGCAAAAAAGAGAGAGAGAATCGTAATAGCGAGTCTATGGAGAATAGGCATGTATATGCATACTGCCTATAGATCCATTCAGCGGAGACAATGGGACGAACGAGAGATGAATCTGGCGTTAGGCATCGGGCTAACTTGTGCTTTCTCTCTCTCTCTCTCCCAATGGTAAAGTTCACCGATTTATGTATAGTGGGCGAATGCGATGCGACGACCCTCGAGCTTCCGTCCATCCATCCGTATGTTTTACGATTTTCTGCCGCGTATCGTTTTGCCGAGCTCGAGCTCTCGGGTTCGGTCTGTATGTATATAACGTCACGCGACAAATTAAAAACTTGATTTCTGTCCCAGTGCTCCTTTTAAGGCTGGCATATAGCTATAACACGCGGGAGCAGCGGCATGAATCGCTCGTCATCCGATATCGACGATGACGGCAGAAGGCGCTGCTTTGCGCTTCTGCGATCACGCGGGGATCCGGAGCTTAATAGACTGAACAAAAATACCCGCACAGGATTTCTCAGTGAAGCAAGAAAAAGTAGCAGTCTTATATAGCTCATACTATACAGATATGATATGAAAAGCTCCGGAAAGACAATGAAACCAAAACCGACTGACGGCCGTCTCGCAAAGTCATACAAAACAGCAGCTCGTAGCCGAGTCATGCTCTATTAACGATATTATAATTTTTTAGATCAAACTGTTTAGTTAAAAACCACTCGGAGATGAGATCTCTGCTAAAGCTATGTATAGCTTTTACAATGGAAGCAAACTGGTTGCTCATTATATTCCAACATTAAATTGTGGCTCGTATGCGTGTGTGTGTATTGTAACGACTGACAGATCGCAGATTCACCAAAGATATAATCGAAAAATAGAAATGTGTCGCATGACATGTATAATGCGTGCATCTCTCATCATAGAGAACTCGACCGAAGAGATGGAAGGCTAACGAGGATGAATAAAAAAGCAGCAGCAGCAGTAGACAGTGCAAAGGGCATAAAGAGAAAAATGACAAAGGTAGTGATATACATATAGAAAAAGACAGAGAGCGAGAAGGAGAGGATAGACGTAGATAAAGGGCGAACGCATGCGACATATACATACATTTAAATGCAAAAGAAAAGAGAAAAGAATCACCGTTAAATCAGTAAATTCTCCGGCTGACGTGACGCAAATAAAGTGAGGTATGGGGAAAGAAGCAGCAAGTTTATATAGATACAGAAAAGCACAATGAGGCCATGACGTATATAGAAGATAAACGTGTACGCAGCCGTCGTACATAGTCGAGCATGATCTCGTCAACTTTCGCGAGAGTACTTAGCGTAAGCTGAGCGTAGAGATGATCAGCAACAGCAGCAGCAGCAGTAGCGGAAGGCAATATTGGAATTATTGCGAATCGCGAATGCGTATAAATTGCTATGCCCCCGAGCCGAACAATCTGTATACGAACTGTATACGAATAGCCATGTATACACACACGCGCACGTACAAGTACACGTGGCATTTGAATATCGCGTACATATGCGTGCAATAGCGCCCCGAGCACTACCGATGCACATACGTAGCTGCAAATTGCTTCTACGATACACGCGAGGCACGATGTGTATATGCTATAAAATTCAGTCGATTCAGACTTGTTGATACATAACATGTAAACGCGCCTACACATTGTGATGCGCTCGCCTCGATAATATGCCTCGCGCACACGATTGGCTTCATACAGCGAAACGGTAAGGCTTGTTAATTATTAACTGATTTATCAACATTTACAGATCTCGTAAGATCGAAGTATTGCGACGAGCTATTTCCTTTTTCATTTTTTCTATATATCTGAAATCCACAACGTACATTACAACCTCGTCGTGTCCAAGAGTTCTATATAAAAGATGATGCTACAGTCCTATAAGATGTTCTCGGTATCTCCAAGACGCCCGCACACTGCACTCGCGTATATGATTGAGATGGAATCGGCAAATAAAATAGTTGTAAATACGGGGGGCATAAAAGCGAGCTTGCGCGCGACTCGAGCTCGGAGTGGCTCTGCGCTAAAATACTACATTATATAGGGCGAAAGTGACGTTTTATTGGTATCAGCTCCGCAGCGAAGAGCCGGAGCAGTAGCAGCACTTGCACAGAGGACGCACACAACAGAAGAGGAAGAAGAAGAGTCGAAGAGCCAAGAAGACGACACTAGATTCACGAGTCTTCGGCCAATAAGTCGGCATTTACAGCTTTATAAATGATTTTAGCCTCGCCCGTAAAATTACATTAGTCCCATAACTCGGCCGCAGTGTATGTGCGCGTCTATACTGCGTCGCCACAAATAAAGCGTAAGAAGGAAAGAGAGAGAGAGAGAGAGAGAGAGCGCATAAAGAACATTCGCATCTTATAGCGGATCCCACTGATGCTGCCGTTCTTTATAGTAAGGCACTTTGTTCTCTTCTTCTGTTCGCGTCATCGTCGAAAATGTCGCGTCGAGCGTATAAGGTACGAGTCGCAGTATCGACGCATCAACGAGGAATATAACTCTCTGCGCTGTCTACGCGCGAAATAATGTCTAGATCTACTTTCTCGCGGTGCGGTAGCCTTTTTTTTTTACGCGGACTATAAAGTAGTCGGAGAAACGAGGTAAGCGTCCCCGTGAGAGCGGCTCGTATATCCTTCCGTACGTATTCACGTATGTACATTATTATATAAACGAGGAGGTGGTCGCCCACCGCGGATGCTCAAAGTTAGAGAGGATCAGCAAAAAAAACGAAGAAAAAAGTGCATATTGCCGGGACAGGAGGAGGATACACCACCCTACGCTACGCCGACAGCGGCCGAATTGTCGTAAAAACGGGCCAATATTATAATGTATCGCTTATACGTGCGTAACAGGCTGGGCATTATTATATACGATGAGCTGCATTGCGATGCGGTCCAAGTTAAAATAAACAATGATGGGCGGAATTTCGGTAATCCCAGGAAAACAGTTTAAAAGAGAGCGAAACAAGGGAGACAAGGGCAAATCATAGAGTTTACAAGACAAGACACTGCGCTTTTGCGGTGTGAGACGGACTTATTTATATTTGGTGGGGGCCGCCACCGCCACGCATAAACGCACACGTATACGTCTCAATCAGGATCACAAAAAATGCGGCCGTATTACTTTACGTGTACACCTATAAGCGGCTTACAGGAGCTGCTGCTGCTGCCGCTGCTGCTTCACTTTTGCTCTCGCGTGAGAAATGCCCACGTCCGAGGAAGTGGTGGACGCAAGCCTATTTAGCATGTTGCAGCATAATACTGCAGCACCTACAGCGGATCTAAATCGTGCGCAGGCCCAAGGCGGTATAGCTGGGCAGACATCGTGCTGTGCGGAAATCTCACGGAGCGCGCGTTTACGCAAATTGGCCGCACGATTTTGTGGATTTTTGCGGAATCGGCTTGTATTTTGCCCTATTAAATGGGTCACGGCAAACGCTTCCTTTGGCCCTGCACAGGCTCGGTGTGTTTGCTGGTCTCTCGCGCGAGAGAAAAAGAAAAAGGGTGATGGGAATCGCCAAGTGGAAAGAATTAGGAAGGAAGGAAGGAAGAGGCCTGCAGCTATACATAGAGTTATAAGTGTGTGTATGTGTCCGTGTGTGTGTGTATGTATAGGCGAGGACAGAAAGGCGAGTGCGCGTAATCGGCCGAAGCGAGCGCGAGCTAAGCCGTGTGTATACGAAAGTGTGGACGTGTGTGTGTGTCTACTCACCAAAAGAGACGACCGGAGCTTGGTATAGGACTAGGCCGTGCTCGACTCGTCCATGTACGTGTGTGTGTGTGCCAGAGGTATAACGCGAGTATAAGCGAGCGGCGGCATGTACAACACGCGATCCGTGAGTAATAGGCTCGACTCTCTCTCTCTTTCTCTCTCTCACGGCTGCTTGTTTAACAGAGTGTTATAATCTATTTACGTTAACATTAGCGGCGTTTAACGTCGAGGCCCCGCTCGCGCGCGCTCAAGCTCGAGCTGCTGCTACCCCCGTCGGTGCTCTCTCGGTGCGCTGTATGTTGCTGTTGGCGCATCAGACAGCAGCTCGCTGCTCGACGCGATGTATACACACACATACATACACGTATATAGGAAAGAAGCGAGCATGTGGAGGTCTAGCATTTATAGCTCGAGTCGCCGAGCGATGCGAAAGGGTTACCTACTGTATATCCTGGCATATATGCGTATTATTGCAAGCTCGAAGCTCTCGCTCCTGTACACACACACACACACGTACGCACGCACACATAGACTGCATGTATGGCAAGAGCGAAAGAGAGCAGTTTCTGGCGCAGACAGCAGCACTCAAGAATTGTCGCGCGCGCGGGGGTGGCTATGATGCCGGTATACTCGTCCTCTGGCTTTCGGGCGAAACAAGCGTTAATTCATGCACTAACGTGCACACGCGAGCGCATACGGATATTCTCCGCCTCTCTCACTCGAGTGCGATTCTTTCTCTCTCTTTTCTCTCTCGCACTCACTCTAATGCAGATGCGTGTGTGAGCAAGCCTATACTATGGAGCTCGAGTCATGTCCTTTATATGCCCTATCCTCGGCTAATTTCTCTACGCGAATTTTGCGAATGTGCAGCACTGCCAGATTTTCTAGCCTCACCCCCACACGCTTCTTCTCTCTTTTTCTCGTCCTCTCGCTCGCACTTTCCCTCTGCTTTCTGTCTTATATGTGCCACTCGTTCCCTCGCTCTCTCTCTCTCTCTCACTCCTATATTATTATACCTATGCACGTGGCAGTTACCTCGTGTCGCGCAGTAGTATACGCGCGGGGGATGCTATTTTGGAATTTAATTCGCGACGATTATCCAACTGTAATAAAATTATGTGCGGCTATAAGAGGATGTTGCGCGCTGCCTGAAATTGCAGCGTGTACGAGCTTTCCCCGGGATGACGCTGATACTGCTCCCATGCTGCCTAGACTAGGCTAGGCGAGCTCGCGACGAACATTTGCAAGAATCCTCATTATTTCGAGTGTTCAGCGTGGATCAAGAGCAGCGGCAGTCAGTGCTTCTTTTCGCTTCGAATAATTCCTCGCAAGCAAAGTTCGCGACGCTATTGCATATAAATTAATTATTATGCTATATCCAAATTAAGATTTAGATTTTTTTAGCATCGCTTGAGCCTTAGAAGAATCTCATGTACAAATTTACAGCACGAGAATTAGTAATATGCGACGTTTCTAGCGGCATTGCCCGACTGTAAACACACATCTACCTGTTTGAGAGGATCGCACTTGTCGCGCGCGAGGCTTATCGAAGGAGTGCACACACGACGACGACGACGACGACGACGTCGTACTCATAAACGGGACGTAGGGAGGAGAGAAAACGATAATTGCAATACGCTTGTGTACATGTGTGCCAGCCAAAAAGTCAAGATAACTCGAGAGCTCGGAATATAAGCCAACGAACTGTACGTATGGTACACACAAGCGTATACTGCCAAGCCTGCATATAGGCAAACATTAAAAGGTTCTTCGGCGAGTAATATAGAGCGCGCGAATCGCGATTGGCTTGAGTAAACAGCTTCGTAAACGAGAGCTCGTTTCTCGATCTCGTCTAATTAGCGAAAGATAGCGCTTGGCAAAAAACCTTGAATTTCATTCGTTTGCACTGGATCGTCGCCTTTGGATGCGCATCGATTGTGCATTCCACATATGTTTCTAAAGTCAACCCTTTTCCCGCTTTCACACAATAATCGTATTGCGTATCGACAGCTGAGCGGAAAGGAATTCACAAAACGCGCATCTACCGCTGCCTCTATTATTTATCAAGGTATTAGCTTATTTCGAGGATCAAAGCCAACACAGACAGGACATCCTTCCGTAATGTACGACAGATTCGCGGTACGGTGTATATAACGCGTTCTCTTTTTTTTGGCGCTGCTGCAGCTCGGAAGTAACTATAAACGTCGAGTTTGCAACAAAAGAGCGATCGAAGCCACTGTGCACACGGTACATGCTATAACGAGCGCGCGAGACCCATAGAGAGGAGACAACAATTTTTCGTCTGCGGCTAAAATCGTTGGGTTCCTTTTTGGTGTGTTGCGCGTACACGTCTATATCGCCATGTGCCTTTCTTTTCTATTCGCTCGGTGAGCGCACGAGTCTCGCGTCAAACGCCAAATAAGATATTAACTCGACGTTGCACTCTGCGGTATAGCATGCCAAGATATCCCGCGAGCCCTGTGGGACAATGCTAGAGGCATATGCGAGCCAAAGCACGCATACACGCACGCGAGAAGCAAATAAGTTTTAGAAGTTGGCTCCCGCTCTCTCTCTCTCTCTCTCTCTCTCTCTCTCTCTTATTCTTGCGGTCGCGCGCGGAACACAATCGTACTATGCCCAGAGCGGTTCCAACTGATATATAAGGACGATGCATCAGCTGAGCCGCCAAAATAGAGTCGATGAACTAGCGAATCGAATTTTAGTCACTTTTTGGTACCTTTTTTATTTTGTAAATTGATATAGACCTAGTAAATTATCAGTACGCTCATTTTGTACTTCAGAATGAGCGTGGTCAACGGGGAGAAACATCTGTTTCGAATAAAAAAGAATCAAGAACTTGACCGAAAGTTTATCACAGCCCGGTGTCCAATATGAACTCAGCCGATATTTTTTCTGTCTTTTTTTTCTCGCTCGTATGTATGAGATCTGCACATGTGATCTTAGTCACATACATACGTTATGTGTGTGTGCACGCTAGGGGTTACTGGTGGACCAACTCGTATTTGATACAGATGCGCTGCTGTACTGTACGTTGAAAAGAGACGACGAGGGTGAGAATTGCTCGGGTAGTGGTATATGGGAGTATGTGCGCGCACATAGAGTCGGACGCAGCAGCCGAATTATACGATTCACCTGCTTCCTATTTTACGACGTTTATATTACACCGCATAGTGTATACGCGCGTCCTGGGTAAAATCATGACTCTCGTGGTATACTTCGCTTACTTTTTTCCCTTCGTCTACCCACCTCCTTATATATATACTTGCCTCTTTTTCTCTTTCTCCTCGTTCCACTGCCAGGCCGCAATACTTCGTATCTACGAACACTCGGATAGATGCTGTATTTATATATATTTCTCAATGTTGTTGTTCGTCTAATGTCTGCAGTTATCATTTTTTTCATATTACGAGGCCGATGTAGCTGCACGTAGCTCTTATACTTGTATACGCCCGTATTACTCACTTTTTGTTTTCGATGCTATATATATGTATTGCATAGCGGCAAAACTTTTACTTTATTCGTATAAAGTACGCCAGTTCGTTCGTTTTTTCTCCACAACTATATTGTATCTTTTATTTTGTAAGCAAGTTTAATATACTACGCATTACAGCTCGAGATTGTATGTTTTTTATTAATTCGAGAAATTTTTTCCATCCTACTTCTATGAGAATGTAGCCTAAAAATTAATACAAATGTACCCTCTGATATCGTTGAATAGTTGCCAAAAGATTGATCAACGATAATAGACACATTATTCAAAATCTTCGGCCAATGCCGTTACCGCACATAAGCCTTATTATTGTACTATTATTGGTAACGTCGCAGACTTGAGTCGGATATTAGCTTGATAAATAGTGGCATGGGTTTTATCAGCCGAAAATCAGAAAATATTACTAATATTCCTTCTAATTTGGCTCCAAATCAGTACCGTTCATTGTAACGTTTTCTAGCTTGACAATAAATATGGTCCGATGTCATTGATAAAGATCACAAGTATACTGCGCGTTACACCCGTAAAATCGTCATATGTAGTAGGTCACAAATCAATAATAAATTTTCTTCTAAAAGGTAAATATCAAACTTCCAATGATTGTAGGTGATTTATTTTTTATCCGTGTGAGAAAAATTTTTTTTCTCCATCTTCGTGTAAAAGATTTGAGAAATCATTGAATTGATGAACTAAGCACTTAGTTCGTCAATTAATTAAAGCACTTAGTACATCGTCCAATTGTTTATGTGCAATCATTGTTTTTAGGATAAAATATCACCGAATCAATGAAAAACAAATTTTAGTTAGTGGGCTTTATGGGCTGGTCAGAAGAGGTTAATTGTGATTCAATTATCAAAAATTTTTTGTTTCTTTATTGTTTTAATTAAAATTAATGTATTTGATTGCATTTCATGAATTTTTCAAACGATTTTCTTGATCTATGTTTTTCTTGATTTATTTTTTTTGATCGATGTTCAGATTTAAAGAATACTCAGGCGCAATCATACCCACACTGTAACACCATGTATGCGAAAGCTCGAGTCGCGCTAAATGAAGCTACATGCAACCTGCTCGAGAATCAAACATCGTAAAAAATGATAATTCCCGAGAGCAGTCAGCTGGTAAATCAATATAAAAAAGTCAAATTTAGCGTATATTACACAGTCGTACACGAGCTGCAAGCTGCGGCTCCTGCGCTGTTGTGCGCGCGAAGAGTACACACAGGCAAACGCATATCGTGTAAATGCGTGTTCTGCGGACTGCACTGCATGAATATGCGCACTTGTTGCGCTTATCAGGACTTGACGCGTTGCACTCTGCGCTTATACAATATAATAAAAACCCGGGCTCGCGTCAGTTTCGAGCTCTAAACTAATAATAAAAAATGCTCGCGCTTATACATTCTCGAGGTGTATGTAAGCGATAGCTACTTATCAGAGACACTCTCTTTCTCTCTTTCACTAATATTCTGTGACTGTTTGTTTGCATGCGGAACCATAAAAAGGTGCGTCCTCCGTGTCTCTCTCTCTCTCTCTCTCTTTTGTAAGCACACGGTGCACAGGAACAGCAGCCAACCATATACATGTCATGGTATCCAACAGCAAATTTACAATCTTCGCTTATATTAAAAATGCATACACACATGTTACCCGAAAGCTGCGTGCACGAGAGCGCTAAGCTGATAAACTTACACAACTGACGGGTGCACGTCGCGCACGATTTGCCGCACGCATTATACGCAGCCCAAGCAGAGGAAAAAAACAACTACGTCCGATACGCGATATTATAATATCCTTCCTTTTTCTTTCGCTCATCTGCTGCTACCGTTGCTTTGGAATTAACAAAATGCCCCCCAGTCGTGGCTGCAGTCCGGGAGCTGCCCAGACCGGATAAGTAAGCTACGTTAAATTTTATAAATGTTCGGATGTTTCCGTGAAAAGTCACTGCGTCTCCTTTTAACATATAAGTATGCGAATTTCGATAGACATCCTAGTACTCTATGCGATTCGTGGCATATATTAGCGTATATTAATATAAAAATGCCGTAGAAAGGGAAGATAGCTCTCGGGCCTTAAAAACCTTTCCCTTTCCCTTTGGTGCACATAACTAACCCTTTGTCTTTGACGCAACATGGATCGTATTCGAGAAAATATACGTAGAGCATTGCGAGTGTTGGTGGCTTGCGAGAAAAGATCGTGAAGTCCTACAAGGAAGGGGTGTTTTAACCCTTTTCTCCAGCTCGCAACATAAATAATGATCGTCGCTAATTTGCTCTTAGCCCAGAGCCCTTAGTTGCTACTGCTGTTGCAAGCACACATGTGCGTATATTAGCAATATAGCGTGTATATTGTATAAAGCTTGCAATTATAATGTCCACCGCATTAGAATTTATTCCAGCGAGCTCGGGGGGTGGTGGTGGGTATGACTTATATGCGAGGCATAAGAGTGCGAATAGCCGAGGAGCGTCGGAGGCCGCTTGCGAAGGCAGCTTGCGCGGACCCGAGTTATACGCGCTTTTTCCCGAAGCTTATGTCCTCTTAATCCTTCTCTGAAATATTTTTCCCGGCTACAAGGAACAACGCTAAATCGTTCGAGGAGGATTTTTCTTGCGGTCTTGTGCGCGCCGCTCGCCCCCGAGACACACGTACACGTGCTGCTGCTGCTGCTACTACCACTGTTACGTACTGCGAGAAAGAGAGAAATGGAGGCAACTTTATCACCTACCGAGGTCTGCATGGCTCCTGGAAATCTCACTCTCGAGAACTGCTACTGCTATATACAGCGGCTGCAAAGGATTCGGCAAGTACCTAGCCGAAGCTTTTCTTTAATTGTACCAAGCGTTTGTTAATCTACAAATCCCGGTACGCGCGAGCGCGTTGTCTTATCGCCGCAGCGGTGATACGGTAAATTATCAAAGCAACGCGAGACAGTACGCGAGAGAAAGAGAGGCAAAAAGCCGAACGGAAAAAAGTCGAAAAACGGTAAAATAAAAACGGGGCTAAAAAAGGCCGAACGTGATATATTTATTAAAAAATGACTCACAATCGAGTCTGTATCGGCAGCTCCCGCACACAAATGCTCGCAGCTTTATAATATTACCCGGGTGGGGGCGGATCAATTGCCCGACGCTGCTGTGCCGGCGCGTTGAATAGTGGCCACAAGGCGCGCGCCGTGTAGCGCATACACGACGCGTATATAACGCGAGCTCGAAATTATCCAGCGCAAAGAGGCGAGAGCATAATCGACAGGCTGAATGATTCGGGCAATATACACGCCGATACGTATAAACGCGCCCGACACAGACGTCTATACGTACAGCTCTGTACCTAGCGCCATGCATATATCCGTGTAATGTGTGCGCGCAGCCACACGAGCAATATTAAATCAAATCGGATTCGAGAGTTCGCGCTTGACTCGTTGTCTGCTGATGCTGCCGCGCTGCCTATTATATACATGGCTATGCGTGCCCGCGTGTATAATATAACGACGACGATGACGTCGGCGTTCGACGAGCTATATCTGCCGCGCGTATTACTACTCTATACGCGACGCGGCATGAACTGGCACCTGACAAACTCATTGGTCTGACAAATTGAATCATTCACCGTTCAATTGCGTTTCCACTCACTCACTCACTCATCCAGTCAGTCACTCACACACCCACCCACATCTATATATCGCCTGCTCCGCGTATGTATATTGTATATGTTTATATCTGTATATAGGCCCTGACACGGAGTCGTCAATTCTCTCGCTCGTCTGCAGCGCGTTTATAACCGTAAGTCTCGGCAGTGCTGCTTCAGTCGCGCGCGCTATTTACCGCTACCTACACTACCCTCGACGTTCAGGCAGTGCCGCAGCAGCGATAGCAGCTCGTCGGCTCGACGATTGAATTTCACGCGCTCCAACAGATGCTTTATATACATTATTATTTGAGCCTGCGAGCGCGCATGTATACAACGGCGTTTAACGCCGACGAAAGCACGTTCACATACGAAAAGCTCGGCACGTTAAAAATCAATATCGATCGGCAAGGCTCGAGTACATTGCACTAGCAGTTGTTTCGTAGGGCGTGATACAGACGACTAGGCGTGTAATAACAACAATGACTCGAGTTGATTGTGTCATTAGTCGGATCAGGTACACTCGTGTACCGATTAAAGCTCTGCGCACGCCAGCCTATGTATGTAGGAAACGTCTATATATGACACGAATGGAGTCAGCTGCCGTTGTTGTTGTCGTATGTTCGAGAATCGATGCAGCAATAGCATGGGCAAATATCGCAAGCCAACACAGTGCAGAATTACATCGTCACAAATGGAGCGAGATATAGAGGGAGAGAGAGGACAGAAGCTCCCGTGTAATTATGCTTGCAGGCCGATACATTCGTATACCGTCAGTCTCTTGGAGATCACTGCTGCACCCTCTAATATATGGGCGCGTCATGCCCTTGCTGCCTCTCCGACTCTCACTGAGCGATAATCGATATAATATGCAACTCGTCGACTCGACTGCAGTTGCAATCGGGTCAATATATATCGGTCCTGCTGCACTTGGCTACATGTGCGCTGCTGCAGCCAATTTGTGCATACACATATACAAGCCTGCACGTATACGTTTGGGCTGCAGCGCTTCGCTGCAGTCAGCGCGGACTTTGTACTTTTTTATTCAAATTATTTTCAACCCCTTTTGCGCCCATTGCCTCGCGGCCGCGCGCTGCAATGCAACATGCGAGTACCCATGTGAAGTACTCGTAAACAGCAACGTGGCGCTATGCATTCTCTCTCTCTCTCAGTCGACGCGTGTCTTTACGTATGTGTGTGTGAGAGAGAGTGTACATTTGCCGTTTAACGGCAGTCTGGCGTGTTATTCCATGATAAATAACTTTTTTTGCCCAACTTTTTGCGCAACTTTATTGATAACGTGCTTCGCTGTTCTCTCTCTCTCTAGCTCTTTCACTCTCTTTGCTGCGATCTGTACGTCCGTGTATATACAGGCAGGTGCATACACGAGAGTAAAACGAGTGAGACTCGAATTGTTGTTTTAAAAGCTACGCGCGTTCGCTTTATATATTCGCGTGTATACACGTATCAGCTGATACGTAATACACGCCACGGTTCGCGCAAATATATGCGCTATACGTCTGCGGAGCAGCAGCAGCAGCAGCAGCAGCAATAGCTTACATGCCAACTGCGCAACTATCATTTTTGTTTACGGAAGCGTTTGATTTCAGAGCCCCCGACGCTCATAAGTATATTACTTTTGTTTGGTAGCTTGCGCAAGTCAGGTATACGTACACATACTGATATATATAAAATAAGGCAGAATATTATAGAGGCCGCGGGAGCTTTTTAGCCTTGATGGAATTGCTTCCTCGTATTATATATTCGACCGATTCAGCGCAAACACACGTACTTTGTTCGTCGACTAGAACTACGTCAAAGGATTATGAATTTGTAACCGAGTTACAGAAATCATATTTAATCTTGGAATTTTACTTTTGTCGAAATATTTATCATAGTCAGCGAAACGTACTTCCATGGCAAGCTCGACGCAATCGAGCTTCGCCTTTCATTTTTATATCGAACGCGTCGTAGTGTGGAATAATACGATTATACATCGTGCTTTACGTCAAGTCATTGAATACAATACTAGCGAATCAAAGATCATGCTTGAGTATACGAGCAGCAGCAGTAGCAGCAGTAGTAACAGCAGCGACGGCAATCCTAATTAGAAAATCGGCACTCGGCAGTAAAGTATATAACAAAGCGCACAGACGTGTATACATCGATATAATATACTCGCACAGCCAGTCAGACCATGCAGCGCCACTGCGCAAAGGTAATAATAACGAGTCAGGAGACAGTCAGCATGTATACGTGTTCGCACACAAACCTACACCCACCGTGTGTATGTATCGCCTATACAGGAGCAACATACGATACAAACGTACATGTGTGTAGGCGCGTTTGCTCGCGAAGCGGAACGATTTCACGGCTTTGGGATTATTATACAGCTTGCGCGCGATACACACGTATACGTATAGCGCGCGTATAAGCAGTCAGTGCAGTGCATGGCGCCGGCTGCGCGATAGAGGCGCCCTATTGCACAAATCACACGCATTATTGACTACTATTGTATCTGGCCCGACGCGCCCGCGTCATGCGAGTGCAACAGCAGCAACGAAAGTACCCAACTCATCGTATACACGATATAGGCGCTCGACTGTGTGCGAGTATTCGTGTCCTCATTGTTTTGGATATACTGCAGTTGCAAGCGCGTATGCAGGCTGCAACGTTCGAGTACGCGCATATACGCACATGCAGCAACAGCGGCACACCGAGAGAGACAGAGAAAGAGGCTAGAATTGCAGTCATTCTTTATTCGACGCTGTGGCGCGCAGCGGTGCGCTGCAGTCTCGGGCGATACTATCTGCGCCCAAGAGGTCTTTTGTTTCGCTTCTCGATGCGTTATTCCGTGCACAAGCTTGCGATACGCGCGCTCTCGTGTGCGTGCAAACTAATTAAAAATCCGACGATTTTTTCGCGTATATAACGCGTGCGCGTGCGAATGTGCAATCAGCCTTGTACCGAGCCTGTCGAGCGTCGACGAATTACTCGCGAATTGTCCGAAAAGCCATTCATTTATTTTTACGCACGAACCAAGTGTTATGAAAATCGAGAATCGAACGTACCGTTATAACGCGACTCACACGTTCGTACGTATAATACGCGCAAATTGCTCTCTGAGCTCTATCTACGGATATCTGAAAGCAAGCCAACGAACGCGAAAATCTATATTGGAGCTTTAGGGCAATTTCAAACATCGTATGTCTTTCCGCGATCTAATAATTCTCGTAATCAAAGATGTACAAAATATAATATCAAAGGGCCCCGGCCGTAGTGATATATAACGCCGCAGCTAGCTGCCGTCGCAATAGCTCCGAGCTTTCAAGCTCGCGCGCGCAAGCTCACGTCTTACTCGACTCTTGAACGCCGCTGCAGCGTATTGGCGAAAACGACTCTATTTCCATGCCTAATTGGCACTGTCTCTTTGCTCTCGCTCTCATCTTTCCCGTCTTGCATTTGCGCCGTTATACGCGCGCACACACGCGTACGTACATGCGGCGGGGGTGACATCGTGAAAAATAGGCGCCCAGCGAGTAGAGCGTGTAATAATAGCAATAGAGAAATCGGCCCAGAGCTTTCGAATTTCAGAGAAGCGGCGTTGGCGGCGGTTACTCGTCGTGATTTTCATCACTGCCATAAAGGCCTAAACTCGCCGCTGTATTTCCGCAAAATATATAAACTGGGCATTTGCGGCCGATGTTATACGCGCGCACTAATACGAACCATATACTCTTTCGGGCGCGAGCAATTCTTGCGACGGAAAAATCGAGCCTCGCCGCTAATAAACTAAATACAGCATTGGAAATGACCGCTGGTATTATTTATACGCCCTTTTAATGTCTCTTCCCTCGCTGGTTCGGCGGCTCGCAGCCACTACTACGCACGTGCACGCAGCCTACGGCTTATTGCCCTCTTTATCTCTCGCTCGAGCCCGCGAGAGAGTGAGAGAGAGCGAACGAGAGTATTTGTGTACATATAGGCACGGGCAATAACGTTATTAGCTAGCTCGGCATCCGTTATAAATTTTACCACTCACGCGCTTGCGAGGCCCCATATAGCAGCAGCAGCAACAACAACAACGAGACAGCAAGGACAACTGCGTCCAAACGCCCTCATCATTCGAACTCGTTGCGGTGTCATTACAACAATTTGTATTTCCACCACCGGACACGGCAAACTCCACGTATACTAATACTGCTGCTGCAGTTATACTGTATACAAACTAAATGTACTGATGTTCTTGCGCGCGGCGCGTGCACTTTATGTATATAACGTGGCTGTTGACTGCAAAAATTCGACTGGTAATTAATCGCTAGCTGCACGACCTCCAGTATGTGCAGGCATGTGCCTACAGTCTATATACGATACACGCACGTTGTGGCTGACAAATGTTACTTGACGGATAAAAATCAAAACAAAAATCAAACGGAAAATAATATCAAAGCTCGCGCGCGTATTAATTAACGAAATTTCAATTTTCCATGAAAACGGAATGTGTGACGATTGCAGTAGCCAAGCTATAAGCAATATCTCGAGCTTGCAGTACTCGCCTGCTGGCAACAGCAGCGGCAGCACCTAACCGACAGAAATTATTGATAATAGCATCAATATCCGTAGTTAGCGAGCGCGGAATATACGAGCGAGCGGGGGTTCGACTGCAGTTTATAGCTATACATGCTTGCGTACACCTATATGCGGTCGAGCGCAAGCGCGAGATTTATTGCCCATTGGAGATTGGCTATCGACGGTTTGGGGGGCAAGTGGGAGTGAAAACAGGAGGCGCGACCCAGTGCGCGAGTTATAACCCGATATCGCTCAATGTCCCCATCACGCGTGTCTCTTTGCACGCGCCGCTACAGTGTATTGCACTCTCTCGACCCTTCTATATGAAATCACAGGCCGTACGCGTGCTCGTAAATTGATTGGTGCGTAAGCGAGCTATGATCGATTGACGCGACGATCAATCTGTCAGATCCTCTTTGGCGAGCATTGTCTTCTAGTTATATAAGCATTGAGCTTGCGCATAATAATTAATTAATATTTATTATCTAGAATTACAAAAAATTAATTTGGATGGCGCGACTAACGTCCCGGTGTCATTATAATTGTAGCAATGACGGATGTTGCTTGAAGTACCTATATTTCTCGCATTCACAGGGCTTTCGTGATTCGATCGATGCTCGATGAATAGCCTCGGCACATCACCACTACGCGTACTCATAATCGAGAGAGAAAAAAATAACGATATCTGCTTTGGTTCGCAAATATAATACGAGGCCTATGGTGAATGTGAAGTACGCGCACGGGCGCTCTCGCTGCGTAAGGTAAATTTTAATGAAGCGTACAGCAAACCCTGTCTCTCTCTCTCTCTCTCACTCGGGCTAAAGATGAACGTGCGGCGCGCTCCAGAGTTGATATATAAATACTTGCAGCCGGTGGAAAAGAGAATCGAGACTTCGAGAAGCGGTAAATACATCATTAGTCACGACTACGACGACGACGACATTCATTTATACTCGAGCACGCGCGCGCAAGCTCACGAGTGTCTATTGCGATCTCGCTCTCTTTCTCTTGTGTGACACCGCGCGATGCTCATGGTATATACACTGAATGTGTAGGCTGTCTTTTCATGCTCATCGTTTTTTAATTTGTGACTTTCGCTCCCGATGTCAATGAGGAAGAGATATGCAAACATCGAATCCGAATATATCGCGCGAACGAGCTTCTTTTCAATTTTTATCCGCATGAGAAAGGGAGGTCGTATACATAGTACCCTACAAGAGCATGACTGTTCGACTTTCGCTCGCTGCTCATCCATATCGATGTTCGCTTTTGATACCAACGAGGATTTCTTATTAATCGTAATTGGTCTGATTTTTTACAGATGAAGGTTTATAAAAGCTCTACCGTTCAATGAATATCTACCCCGAGCTGAGATTTTCCAGCCGATCGACCGCGGAAATGATTTTTCTTTCCATCGAGTTGGCTGCTCGTGACTCGAACGCGACTGCAGTTTCAAGTGCTACGCGGGGGCCGCGCGAAATTATTCGCGAATGTATCCGCGCCATTATATCATTGCAGTTGAGTAGTTGATGACACAGTATATAACATTAAACTGATAATTTTATTGAGTCGCATATACGATATAGTAGACGTACAGAGGCACAAACAGAGTCGGGTTATAACGAGAGAATTACGAACGAGAAGTGGTCAAACTATGTTGGTACACGCGATAACGCGAACTCGAGCGGCAGCCGCGCGACCAGTACAACGGCTACGACTGCGACCGTGACGATGATGATGCCAAATGCCATGCTAAACTGTAACAAACGAGCGCGCTAATATATACCGTATACGCGTCCAGCTATACGTTTCGACAGCATCATAAATGAAAAAGTACGAGACGAGACTTGCCATCAGCCCCGCGGGCGTTAATGATAATGCAGAGTTCGTTGCTCGTAGCGGCGAGTCACACGTATCTCGTATCTATAACGCACAGCAGAGATGGAGCGAGGTATATGTACGGGAGAAAGAGCTAGAAGAGGCCGATCCATCACACGAATGCCGAGTACGCGAGCGCGAGGCCGTTGTTTTCGCCCAATGGACTCGAATAGTGGCAAATTTTCGGTCGCGTTCTCTCGCTCGCTCCGCTGGCGCAAACGAGCTTGCAAGCTCACTCCCTCTCGGTTCTGTAACGGAGAATAAATCAAAAGTCTGGAGAGGCGCAGCGGCAGTAGCACATACATATCGTTTGCTGCAGCAATAGAGCAACCGAGTAACAGCAGCAGTAGCAGCAACGGCTCGCATATTTATGATACACGAGATATTCAATGATGCAAGCCCGCGCGACCGACCGACGTATTATATAGTGAACGTAATAGTCAATATTTCCATCAGAAGCACATAACGACCAAAGCTGCTTTTACCTCTCTTCCGCCCTCTATCCTCCCTTCCCCCCTTCTCTCTCTACTCCCACCACCCACGTATAACGGCTGACAGCCACATCTTCAGACGTTATTATTGCTATTTATTCGCTCGTTACATACATAAATACGAGTGGCGGTTCAACTAATTTGCATCTATGACACTTGACTTACCCCTACCCTCCGCACCCTCCCGCCAGACCCTTCACTTTTATCATCGCATTTCGTGATTGTATTGTATGTACTTTACGTTGATCGTGATTACAGTTGGTACATACCTACGTAACACATAGGTACAAACACGGACATGTACTCGCGCCAATCGAATAATCGATTCGGTTGTGCTGCTCGCGTGTTCTTAATAACTTCATAGTGAAATTCGGAGTTCAACAACTTCGCATATGTATTTATATTCTCTCTTTTGCCGAACGAGCTTGAAATATCACCGCAGCAGCTACCGCGAAATCATTAATTCTCGAGAGCTTTATTAGATCGCACTCACGAGTTTTCATTTCAGCTATGGTTTTTTGATTGTACGCCAGTGATTTCGCTTGATTTTAAATCTTTCTGCTAATTAAACCCAACCATGGAATGCTAAAGTCATCTGCGAAGGTAATTCAATGAATTTCAGTATAAAAAGCTCTCATGTATTCGTACCATAGGTTCGAGAAAGTAGGAATTGCAGGGCAGCAACAACAGTGTCGGGGCACGTGTATAAGCACTCGAGTCGAAATGCGATGTTACTCGCACAGCTCGTATCATTAAACACTCTGCTAATAATTACTGCTAAATAATTTGACCATCTCGTCGCTCCGCGTACATACGAGAGCTCTCGGACGCGATCATACGTATCCCCTATGGACGATAGCTTCTCTTCTCGCGTACGAACGAACACATGCACGTACTTGTGAGAGAGCGGCCGGCGTGCGCCCGACTACACAGGCCAAATGTAAATACCAAACATGAACGGTCTTTACAAATTTAGCTAGTTTACTTCAAGTACATTATGACCTATTCTCTGTGAAATCAAAAAAACCAAAAAGTTTTCTGTATACCACCTTTTTTGTTTTGAACTATAGGAACAGGGGTAAATAACAGAAATGTCTTAAGAATGATAATGAGAAATAAATTTTACATATATTAGTAATCTCAGCAGCGTTTTCTCACTGGTGAGAACGTGATTTTTGTCGTGTAGGCCATCTGTTGGTGAAATTAAAAACTTGATACTCAAAGGCTTATTTTTCAATCTGTACAAAATTATATCAACTTTACACTAATCCAAATATTTCTTAATTAATACAGAGAGTCGTTTTAGCAGTTTATGCACAATTTTATACACTAATTTATTCTGATTTTGAAAAATATACTTAAAAATGATTCAATGATTCCTATTGTTTTAACAATTTTTATAATGGATGTTTTGCATTATAAAATTTCTATTTCAGATTACGTATCATCCGTGTTATTTTTAGATTATCATAAATTTCTAGTTATATAGTAACTGTATCTTTTATATGAGACCAAAATTTTCATATGACGAGAATAGGGATATTTTCCTTGCAAATATAGTAATGACATATATTTAAGGGGACACATACACCTTAAACTCGAAAATTTTTTTATTGCTTTATTGAGTAGGATTTTTCCGTCCCTTTCCATTGCATTTTTCGAAATTCCAAAATTTTGATTTTGCCCTGAGATGCAGCTGTTTCCGTGAACCCTTTTCCTATACTTAACGTGTTAAATTTTTTCTTCTTTTGCGTTTTCTGGCGAGTAGTGTTTTTGGTCATCTATCGTAACTTTCAGAGGGTACCAATTGAGCTTCAGCACTTGGGTCGCGTACACTTCTTCAGAACATCAATGGTTATGGTCACTACCTCGGATGAGACGATCGAACCATTAGGTCGCTCTCATACAGTACTTTTACGACTTAAATTTCGGTAAATACGAAAAATGGAAAAAAATGTGTGCTTAACTGTTCAAGCAGAACAATCTGCCCGTTCGATCGTCTCATCCGAGGTAGTGACCGTAACCATTGATGTTCTGAAGAAGTGTACGCGACCCTGGTGCAGAAAACTCAATCGGTACCCTCTGAAAGTTACGATAGATGACCAAAAACACTACTCGCCAGAAAACGCAAAAGAAGAAAAAATTTAACACGTAAAGTATAGGAAAAGGGTTCACGGAAACAGCTGTATCTCAGGGCAAAATCTAAATTTTGGAATTTCGAAAAAAGCAATGGAAAGGGACGGAAAAATCCTACTCAATAAAGCAATAAAAAAATTTTCGAGTTTAAGGTGTATGTGTCCCCTTAAGTAATAATTTTCACCATATCAGTATCCTCAAGTTAATTTTTAATGAAGCAACCAAGAGTTATTGTGTTGTTTTCTCGAAAGTAAAATTACATACCTTTCGAGAATACGTGCCGTGGTAAACACAGAGCTTGATTACGCAAACTTAAAGATTCGATTTTTAAGCTTATCGAAAAAGTAAGCGAAATTGCTGAATTACAATATTTTAATTTGCGTGTTCGTGAAAAGGTGAGTATCGCAATGCTCACTTTTTACCTCCTGTTTTCTGTAGGAAAAAAAGAAAAGCAAAATTATTGTTTCGAACAAGCGAACGCGGGGTCGCGAGCACTTGTCACTTGCAGCCAGACGTTTTAGTTCGTCCTCTCTCTCCCTGCAATGCAAAACATATGACTGCTAGAAAGCCATATATACACATATAGAGAAGCACGAAAGCAGTGAGAGACGAGAAGAGATGGACGGTATACGGGCCAAGAGTTAAAGCACACGCGGACACGAGGCGGACGAGCGCGCAGGGCAGATGCAGCAGTAGCAGCAGCAGCAGTCGCTTTACTGAGCGAATAAATATAAAAAGCTGCAGCCGAAAGAGTTCGAGAGTATTCGATATATACATACAGGGAATGTATTCTGGACTGGGGCTAAACATGGTAGAGATGCGGTCGAACGTTTTCCGCTGCTCCCTTTTTTTTGCGCTTTCTCGCTCAACCCATCTAGCCAAAATGTGCACGTGCTCGTGTATTCTGGCACATGACACCGAACAAATCTGTCTCCGATTGCCTCCGATGGTTGGCCCATGCGCGATCGCGAGTTCACCGACTAAAAAAAAGTACGCACGTTACAAGTGAGCAGAGCGGTGACTATTTTTCTCTTCGATACCTATCAAGCACAGTACACGCTGCACAGCATACATTGCTTCGGGGAAAAAAGAAATATACATGCAGACACGTTTGCGCGACTGCAGTTTTTTATTTTTAACCGTGTGTAGCAGGCTATAAAATCAATTTCTCGCGCAGATTTGCTTTTTGCGTTTTTTTCTCGTATATTTGTATCGAGCTTTTGAAGCGTTATATTCGTCGATTCCATTATGACGTCTACGTGAATTTTCTCGGTGCGTATGCTTCAACCTAACTTTGCATATAATCAACGCGTGCATAATTGACAATGTTGCAATATAAAAAAGCCAACTGAACCAAAAACAGAGTCTCGATCTGCCCACGCGCACTTCTTTTTTGCTCTCTCTTTCTTACGAGAGAGAAGTTTATTGAATCAACGCACACGAAAGTGTTTGAAACTGCACAAATTAAAGGCCACAGGCCTGCATATAGTAGAGCAGATCACTGCTAGTGAACTCTTCCTTTTTTTTGTCCACAATATACATTTCCGTTGCGATTCTCGTATCTTTTTCGCGCCAGTAATATAAAATAATGTCTCTCTCGTCGTCTTTCGCGCAAAAGTGAAAGAAACAAAGCATCCGGTCATCGTGTACACAGACACAGACGTACTCAAATTAGCCCGCAGAAATATACGTAGAATAAAGGCTTGCGGGCGCGCGCGCAAAAGATTCTTATCTGGCCGAGTGCAGCTTGTTGTGGCAATCGAAACCCATTAATTCGAAGAACGACGCACTGCCTGTCTTTCGTATTTATCGCGAGAAATTGATGCATCTCGTCGACGCGGCTTATACATATTTCTGAGCTCTTTCTCGCTTTTTTCGCTTCCACATATATCGCGCATTATAGCACGCTCTGCTAATAATAATCGACTATCGGCATTTTTCGGTCAATTGTGCTTCGTCAAGCCGGCAATTGAACTTCTCATATTTTATATACGAAGAATTGCACTGCGGATCGCATAGCGACGGGATTATATTGGCATGTAGACGCGCGCATACAAGGCGAAGCGAGAAGGAAAGAGAGATATTCTCTCCTCGCTTGCGCAATGACAGTATTTTACTGCACTTAACTCTCCAACAGACGTTTCCTGAATTGAGAAATTACACTGTAATCACCGATGCTTATCGCACTCTCGATACTCCGGGAACTATAACAGCGTCTCAGTAAACTAATCCTCATGGTCCGAGCCAGGCTGAAAGACGAAATCTATAAATTCACGAGAGATCTCGCGCGAAGCAGCCTTGCCCCTTGTTTTTTTGTTCGCTCGAACGCTCGATTTTTCACCGCTCGCGAAGCTGCATCATTTCATCCATCAGCTCCAGGTGCACTATGTGTAGCTGCCGAGCCTCGATGATCCTTTTTGTGCCATTGCTGTTGGTGTAAGAGAAGAGAGAGAGAAAGAAAAAAATCAGCGAAAGACGATCGTCTGCGAGTAAGAATACGTATATATATACCAGCGTATAAGAAGGCTCAAAGTACCGACATCTCGCGACGATCACCGTCATCGTAGCTGCTCGTCGTAACCACGGGCGAAAAAAGTAACGTTATAGATCGTAAACGATAAATCTTCGACACCGACGCTTTTCGTTATATTCCGTAGATTTCTCCGGGAATACGTGAAAACAAATGTAGGTATTATATTTTTTCATACTTTGCTACCGCGCCTCTTGATGCATACACGGTGTATCGAGAGCATGCGCATATTGAAAATTATGTGAAGACATTAAATGAAATCGGCTCGCGAAATCTGCAGCTCGAGGCGCGGTCGACTTTGCTGATGTATTACGATCGAGCATTGACTTTCGGAGTATTATATTATCTGCCCACGATCGTACGCGCGAGTTGTAAAATTGATCGCGAGTATCGCGGCAGACAGACGATGGCGTGCACGAAGGAGGCGCGCAAGCCACTATATGTATAAGTATGAGCAACAATCCTTAAATAATGACACACGAAGGAGGCGCGCATACACATAAAGTCGTCTTATAAACAGCTCCGAAGAAGAACTTAATTACTCGGCTCTCGGGGCCTTTGCTGCTGCTGCTGCTGCTGCCTTCGTTTTTCTCTCTACTTTTTTCTTTCTATCTCCACTCACGCGATCCTACTCATCAGTCCGGAAACTCTTTATAGAGCCTGCACGTATATGGCCATGCCCATGGCCTTCGCACCGATGTCGAACTGCATACACCGAGCTTATGTAGAGGAGAATATAGCACGTCAATGCACTAGCTCGAACTTGAATGACTTTTTCTCTGATATGGCTCGATTGGCACTGGCAGGAAATGTAAGCGTTATAATCTTCTTATTCGCAGATGTGCGCGGCTTCATATTTTAGAGCTTCGAGTCACGCCAGACTCGATGATCGATGCACCGATAAGATTTTGAGCAATAATTATTATACACATATATCGTATCGTTTCTGCCGAGAAATGGAAATTGTCGGATGTGTATAAGTAGTTGTTACTTAGTGGAGTGCGATTTATTCGTAAAAAAACGAGTGCCACGAACGAGGAGAACAAAAAAATGGTTAACTTTATTACCAGGGAATGTGCGCGTGCGAGCTGCTGCGGCGGCGGCGCATAATTGTTTAACCGATCGACGATTATCATTCCACAAATCGAAACTACTGTTCGCTTCCTTTTTTTTTATCGGCACGTGTGTAATTGCCCGAACGACTATAAGCGCGTCGATCAGCTGCTGCTGTTGCGAGAGCTAAAAACTCGACAATTATCGGTGCGTGTACTCGCACAATTCGATCGAATAAAAAGCTGTCGACGCAGTGACAGTGTGAAATCAAGATGTCAAAGCCCATAGAGAGTCGAATGCGGTAAAACGATCGAGTTTTTTACAATCAAGAAGCTTTCGCCAATAGTATTTTACTACTGAATTCTTTTTTTTATTAGTATTCGTATTGCGTTGCACAGCACGTTTGGCTCGTAATTTTTACTATTTTAAGACTTGATCGACTTTGCACAATATCTTTCGCAAAGGCGAAAATGTTGTATACCTAGAATAAAAGAATACATCGTAGCCTCGTCGACTCTGGGCCATCCCCTCGTAATCGAAGCAGTTTCGAGTGTCCATTGTCAGAACAGGGGATATATTACGCAATCGAGAGTCACTCTCCGACTTGGCTCTCGCTCTTTTTACGCGCACAGGTCTCAGCTTGTCTTTTGCCCATTGGCATATACATTTGGCGTTGTACTTTATACGCATATAGGATAGTGTATAAGGCAACTTTGTCGAAGTAATGTGTAATATGTGCAGTAAAGCAAACCCAACGTGTGCAGATGTCGGAGGCAATGAGGCAAGTTACTTTTAACAAGACGACGCTATACACGCAAACCTTAACTCCCTGATTCTGATATCTCTGCTGCTGCTCTTGATATCCTTCTTCTTCTTTGTACCCATCCGCCGCGTGTGTGTATGCGTGTGTATATCTCGTATATATTATATTCATCCATGTCGTGTCTGTGTATGCATGCGTATTTGTGTATGTCTATATCATTCAAGCGCCCTTGAGCATCTATAAGTCAGCAAGAGCATCGCGAGCAGCCAATATCTGCTCTGATTACACGTTTCATGGTTAATATAATCGCATATACATAGATAGACGGCCTGACTCTCGAGAAGAAGTCATCCTCAAGCCGAGAGCCAAAAGCCTATTGATTTGCTAACGAGACTCTATACAACTGTGCCTTTTTGAGTATTGGAGTCGCTTGGGACTTTCTTCAACTTTGCCTGCTTTATTCGCTACCTTCGTTTTTCTCTCTCTCTCTCGTACACCGACGCTTTTTTTTTATTTTCGTTTGATAACGAAATTCAACTTGGAGAGAAATAATGCAGAAAATGCAAGGCAGCATCAGTTTGCGGAAATTAATGCGTCGAGAGGCCGATTGCGTAACACCTATATAGTGCATGCATACTGACGTTGCAGCTGCTTCGCCGTCGCCACCAAAAGAGAGAGAGAGGAGAGACGGACAAATGTATGCAATGGACTACGGCTGCTCGGTCTTTTCAAGAAACTCGTTCAGTCTGCGCTCTCGCTGCCGCGTATTGTCCCCGCCTGTCCTGAATTGCATTACGTATTATTGCTTATTGTTCGGTCTCGGCGCTCTGTGTATAGACGTTTGCGCGTCGGCACACGCCCCCGTCTCGAACTCTAAAAATACCTCGGCGAGCTGAGATTCGAAATTTAATTTTCGTAACTGCGAGCTGTAACTTTTTCTCATTTTTTAATCAATGCATTAGTTGAACTATCTGGGAGTGATAAGGTTGCGAGGTATAGAACGGAAAGTTTCCATACTCTCGAGCACGTATATGATATGCATACATTATAGATATACACGTATGCACGTATCCGAGCAAAGGAAGATGACATTTGAGAAAAGCGGAATATAAGGAGAAACGTCATCGGTCTAAGTCAGAGGTAAATGACATGGGAAATGTAATCTATGCCACCTCTCGCAAGCTCTCCCCCCGACCCCAGCGGCAGCGACTTCGACGTACCTTATATACTTCCTCCCCGCCGCAGCTAATATTCTCTCACTGTAACTTCTCAGCTTTTCCCTGCCCCGCAGACGTCCATCAGGACTTTTGCTCCGCTGCTTATACCGTCCGCACACCGACTTATATAACAGGGCCGTGTGTTGGCGCTACCACCACGAGACTCGTACACTCGTTATATCTGCGTCAATGCCACTGTAATGCGCGAGCGAGGCGCAGTTAAAAGTTGACGCGCAAGAATAGGGCGCCAAAGTCGAGCTGCTAGCGCGAGGAGCTTTTGTCGTTTTCAAATTGTGCGTAACCTACCGCCGGTATAAAATATATAATATAATATGTATAAATGTATATGTATTCGTCGACAATAGTTGCGCGAAATTAATGAAAACTCGAGAAACGTTCCGGCGTTAGGAAATCGAGGGACCAACCCTCTCTCTCTCTCTCTCTCTCTCACTCGGTTTCTCTCTCCTCCACCTATTTCAGGAGAATCGACTAATCGTGACAAATACCGATCCGAGCCGAATTATAAACTAATGCTGCGAGAGCGAGCGAGACCGCGCAAAACTTTGGGCACTCTCGAACTACGGATATGGCAAAATCGTGTTCACTTTCAGCGAGTCGAGCCTTTATAATTATCCCCGATATTTACTCATTAAGACAGACTCAAAATGAAAACTGAGCTGAGAGAGTGAGAGAGACTTTAATAATTCATATTTGCGCTTCTTTCGAGCTCTCTTCGAAGGCAGATGACTTTAATTCAATTATTAAATCTTAATTCGGAAGATGCAAATCAGCCTCATCTTTCTTTCTCGCCATTTGCGATGCTACAATTTTGAACTCTTATCGATTAATTCCATCCCAAGGAGACTCCGCGTCGAGTAGGATAATCAAACCTTTCGAGTGGTTTTCTTCGGTAAAAAGGAGGAAAATATATTCTCACCCCTCCTTCGAATGTATATAAGGTGAAATGACGTGCTCGAGTGTCTGTATGTGTGAAGAAGCAAAAAAAAACCAGCGATACTCGAGAACTCGCATTGTGCTGCCAGCACACGAGAGAAGGAAAATTGGATGATATTTGCCGCAACGATCAAGTCTTATGGGCCAATTGAACGGAGAGAAAAGTTCACGAAGGCAGCGAAAGAAACTCGGCGAGAGCTCGAAAGTGATCTTGGAAAATCGAGCTGCGTTCTTTTTTCACCCGATAACAAGTTCGTGCGGCTGCAAAAGAAGCAGCTAATATTTGAGAATTACCAAAATGAAATTACACACTGGCCTTTACACGATCGATCGGCGAATGATTTTTGTTGCGCACTCTCTCCCTTGCTTTTCCCGCCGTCATATTTACCGATTTTCCACGTGTACAAATAACGCATTAAGCCTCGGCTTGGCTCGTTCCGTTTTAGCACCAGCGGCAACCGAGTGCTTCCCGATAATGGCCCATCATAATTTCCAATCAAAAACCAAGAGAGCGTATAAGGTGTCGAGATATCTCCCTCGTGATCTCGGAGAGTACGTATATAAGAAGCCGGCAAGAGCGAGAGAGGCAAAAGTCAGCGACGGCGGAGGCGATAGTAGCATCGAGAGCCGAAAACTAAAGCATATTGGCAATAAAATACAATGGGCTTTTCCTCCGCTGAATTAGACAACGCAAGCGCACACATACGCACGCACAACACACACATACGTGCGAGCATCGAATTTCCTTCGAGCGGGAACAAATAAGGGAGGCTTACTTGTAATTGTAACGAACGAGGTCGCATTTCGCGATTAACCTGAACGATCATATTGAGTATTTTAATTAAGGGCTAGGCGTGTGCGTACACGTTGAACGAACTCGAATAACTTTGGTATATTAACACTGATACAAGAACCTTTTGGTATTTAGAACAATAACAAAATTAACTAAGAAACGTGTGTTGTCGTTGGCGGCTGTTTCCACAGTTTGTAGACGCCGCACTATGAACATCTCGAATCGCGTTTCTTCCGAAACAAGGATGACTCTTGGATAAAAGACATCAATACAGAATCTGAAATTTTCAGTCGTGAGCGAAAAAGGAAAATTTGAAAGTTATTAATCGAGCAGCAACGAACGTACTTCCAAAGACTTTTCACTAATTTCTGCAACCAATCGACCGGCTTTCTCGGTACTTTCGGCCAACTCTGAGCTTCCGCTCGAAGAAGCCTGACGGGACAAGTGAGGCCCCGCCGCACCCGACAAGATTTCCGATTGATCCAAATCCAAAGATCTCCAATCAGAGATCTGTGAGGAAACGTTGTGAACTTCGCAGGTCACGCTGTCCTTGGGATTAAAAAGGTATTTCTGCTTCTGACTAAATAACTTTTTCAGCTTTCCCGAGCTGCTGGTCATTTTGAGGGCGTTTTGAAGTTGCCGTACTAGACACTCGTACCTGCGCAAAATTGAAACAAAGGTGTGAAACGAAAAGTAATATCAATCGAGTTTTCATTAATAAAGTACCTCTGAATGGTAGAGCTTCGATTTTGTTTGAAAAAATTCACTTCTCTTTCTTTTTCCAAAAGTTTTTGTTTCAACTTTTCGATTTCCATCTCCTTGCATTCATTTTTTCGGCAAATCGAACTTATCAGCTCTGCATTTTCCTCTGATATTGTAAGACGTGCTTTTAAATTATTGATTTCTTCGGTCGAATTTTTCTCGAGGTCCCGGCGTGCATCGTCCACCTGAATAATTTCGTCTTTCATTATTCTGATCTTTTCCATCAATTTGACAACGTCTTTTCCCAAATCTTTTGCTTTTCGACTCGTATATAAATTTTCTCTCGTGATAGAATCGAGCTCTGCCTTCAAACTTAGTATATGATCGTCACGTTGTTCTAGTATTAAATTCAAATGATCTATCCTCTCTACGATTTCTGATTGATTTTCCGATTGCTCACTCAAAAGTGTTTGAAGCCTAATTTTTTCTTTGTTTATTCTGTTGAGAACATTTTCGAAGTCTGAAATTTTTTCTGACAAAATTTGTGCATTGGGAAGATCTTCTTGACACTCAAATAATCTTTTCTCAAGCTCGCACTCGCGTGATTTATGAGCCTGAAGATCTTTTTCCAATTCTTCAATTTTTGGCACGTGTTCTTTAGAACATCTTGACACTGTTCGTTCAAGTTCAGAGGTAACAATTGATAATTCACTGCTTAAATCAACAGATTTTTCCCAATAATCTTTTAAACATTTCGAAGTACGGTCTTCTTCTTCTTCGAAGACTTTTAACCTGATCTGAAATGAAAATTATTTGATAATTTATTAATTATTTGATAATAATAAAAAAATGTTTGTGTAAACATGAAGAGAAATTACCATTGACTCGCTCAATCTCAGCTCAAAATCTTTTTTTGTTTCTTCTAAAAGTTTAGCTAATTCTTCATATCTCTCTTCTAATTCTAGTTTTTCATTGGTCAATCGTTCAATTTCTAATTTGTCGTCGTTCAACTGATTTTCATACTCCAAAATAGTTTTTTCCTTAGTATTTGTATTGTCTTTTAATCTCGCCATAGATTCTTTGATATCTTCCAATTCCATAGACAGTTCAGTAACTCGCAATGCTTCTTGCAAATTTTGGGCCTTCATCTGTTTATAATCCAGCTTGAGGGCCGTAAGCTTATCTGTTATCGGCAAATTTTCCTTACTGCTATCGATAGTTTGCGAGTAATTATCTGAGACTTTGAGAGGACAGTCGATGCTCGATGCTAAGCCCGAGTCGTTTTTGCTGCTGTCGGAACTGTATCTCGTCGGCTTACTTTGCAAACGATCGATTTCGGATTCGCAAACAAAACTTTCGCTGTTGCAAATTTCATAGAACGAAGATTCCGTCGATAACGCGCCTATTTGTGATTCTATCGAATTTTCAGAATCAATCGATCCTCTGCTTACTTTTTCGAAAAATTGACGAGATTTTTGCTTTGACTCGACTTCTTTCAACTTGCTTATCAATAGATTTCTCGTCGACTCGGATTCTTGGTACTGCATTCTCAAGTGTAAAATTTCCGACGCTTGGTGTTGAATCTCTTTTTCATGAAGGCTTATCTGATTGGATTTTTCAGCACATTCAACTTCGTATTTGATCTGTTTCGTGACGTTGTCGATTATCAAATCTTTTACTCTGGATAACACTTGACTAAAATTACACGTTTTCTCCGATGTTTCATCCAACGAACTGAGTGAGTCGTCCGTTTCCGGAAGTTTGACAATACTCGGCTCCAAAAGTTCAACTATTTCGTTGTAAAAATCTTCGATTATTTCACAATCTAAATTACACTGCTGCTGAGCATTAATTTTTTCCCTCGCATCGCCTGAGCAACTTTTTTGCTCGAACGAATTCTTCAAGAAATCTAATATCGTGGCTACACTAATAACTATTTCTTCGTCGACGGGTATCTCTTGCTTTGTCTTATCCTTACAGGGACTTTCAAAGTTAATATCTTTTTTCGGTTTTTTTTGTACCGTCTTAACGATATTTGCAATTTTCCTAATACACTTTTTTAAAAGCGCCAGCTCCAATTCATTTTGATGCACCTCCTCATTCAAACGTTTATTTTCTACTTTAATTGTATTTAGCGATTTTTCCAATGAGGCTTTCGACGGAATTGGCGTACTGGTTGCACTGCTCAAGTCAATCTCTTCGGCATCATCGACATCTTCGAAATCTCCAGCGTCTACTCTCTTTCGCTTTTTTTTACAACGAGAATCAAGTCTGGCTTTATAATAATCTTCCACTCTGTCACAAGAAAATTTGACTAGATTCTCCTTTTCCTCTTCCATAATCAAAATTTGATTTTTCCAATTTTCCTCGAGACTGTCCATTTGTTTCGTATACAAGTCAGCCAATTCTTGCCGAACCTCGAACTCTCGCTTCAAGTGATCCCTCTTCATCTTTTCCATTTCATCTTTCAACAATTTGTTTTGAAGAAGCAAATCCTGATAACCTTTATCATTGATCGATCTTGAGCAGGAAAACAGAGAAGAGTCGTGACTTTTTGGCCGACAAATTTCAGGCTTAAAATCGGCCTCCCTCGTCGCCGACTTCGAGGCATCATCGATGATTCTCATAGCGACCGAAGAAAAGTTTAAAACACTCTGAGTTTCGGCTAAAAGCTCGAGAGTGGGATTCAAGTGAATCATGAAGACGACGTTTTCCCTGCCACTGATCGAATGTTGAAACAATCTCGTTAGTTTGGAATCTCTGAATGGGCCGACACTTTGTCTTGAGTGTCCTTCGGCAATAAGTTTTAAGCATCTGCCTAGAGCTAAAAGACTGGTATTTATGTTTTTCGATTCTTTCTGCTGTTTTCCATCGTTGGCTGCTTTTTGTATACGACCGGTGCCCGCAAGATCGCAGAAAGTCAGCGTATTAACCTGAATAACAAAGACTCGTCTAAACGCAAATTTCAATAAAATCCTATTACGGTTAAATTTATTTTCATCTACTCACCTGTACCTCCGATGAAGCACAGTCCTTATCGTGTCTCAGCAATTTAATCGTAAAAACCGAATGGGATCTCGAACTTTTGTAATTGGCCGCTGAGCTGGTGCTGAGCCGCGTCTGCCCAGTCGCGAGAACCTTGAACGCCTCAAAACCAGAGTTTACGCACACGTACTTGACCCCTTGAATGAAGGTGTCACCGCGTTTGTCGATGGTCAATTTCAGCTGCACATTGGCGCCTTCTTCATCGACCGCGAGCAAATCGTAGATCGTCTCGTTGTAAATCTCGACGAAAGATATCCAAATGGAGAACATGGATTCTTGAAAAACGTCGCTCGTTTCGTTCGTCTCCTCGTCTTGCAGAGTCCTGTAAGCCTCCTCCTGGCCCGGATCGATGCATCTGTCCGACAAAAGCTTCTCCTTGGAGCTGATCTCGGAGGTGCGCTCGAAGTCATTCAGACGATCGACGCTGCTGAATCGCTTCGGCTTGTACCACGGATCCAGAGTACAACTGAGCGATGAAAAAATCAGATCTATGCTCCTCGGTATTATGCCGGGCTCGGACGACGTGCCGAATAACGTGTAGGTTTTTCCAGAGTTCGACGTGCCGTAGCTGATGATCGTCGAGCTTTGATTGTTCAAGAAGTCGATGACGCTGGCCTTGACCGACTTTTCAAAACAGCACATCTGACTGGTGTCGGCCTCGAAAATTTTCGTGAACCTGAACCTCTTCGTGGCGGCGTTGTCGTGGGGTTTCGAGCTTTTGGGACGCCTCGATGCTTCGGAACCGTTGAAGGGCTTAACAAGTAGGGTCGTGTTGTCTTCCGGCGTGTAAACAGTGTTTTCGACGTTGCATCGAATGGTCGAGGAATTCGGGCGAATTCTCAAGAATACCTGCATCTTTGTCGGGGCGACGGTCAATGATTCCGACGACTGAGCTTCCCCAAGTTCGCCTTCGACATTTTTTTTATCCTCTACGTTGTCGTTGGACATTTTAAAGGTCGACAAAATAAAATTCATGACAACGTGGAGTGAAACTTCACTTTTTCTTTCTAGCTCTAAAGCAACGAACAATAATAAATAAGCTAATGAACTTGAAATTACACGATGCAGGGACTTATATTGAAATTTCAAATTTCAACAAGGAGAAATTGAACTTCTTACGATTATGAACGAATGACATATCGCACTATATTATTTTCCCAGAAGATTTTTTCCTATATCACACTAAATATAACGCGACGCGACCCAACTTTATCGAGTAATCTTGATAGGTTAACCTCTTGCAACGTGTGTACATCGCTGAATCGCGCGCCGTATCTGTAGCCGACTTTTCACCAACAGCCAACTTCAAGCAAAGGTGACTGATAGATTCAAAGTCACCCAGAGATGAAAAATAAATTGTAGGTATGGCTCTGTCATGAGAGTATGAGTAGTGCATCGTGCGAGATGAAAAAAAAAAATATCGACGAGGTCGAAATCGGAAACTCGACGCTTTATCGTTACACAAATCGTACAATCGTATTTATATGCACGCGGAAGCTGCAGTGCTCCACGCAGTGTCACGGCAGAGACGCACAGGTGGAAGTGGATCGGTATAATGGAGAAAAGGAGCAACGAGTGTGTGCGTGCGTGTATGCGTGTGCGCCATCCAACCGCCCCCGCGAGCTCGAGCGATCTTCAAAGCAGAAATGCGGCAATTTATATGCGTGTCGCTTAGCCCATTAAACGAAGCCAATCAAAGCTGAAGCTAATAGCCTCGACACTAACAGGCTGTATTACAGGGCTGTACACAGCGTTGTGCCGACGAGATTCTGCGTCTGTCTATGTGTGTGTGTGTGTGAGTGTAAAGGTGCATGTATTATTGCATCAGGAAAAGGCGATAAAGTATATATGCGTACGCACAATATACGCACACGAATACACTCTGTATTATGCAGCTCGAGAAAGCTCAAGAGAGCGAGGAAGTCCGAGTCGTCGCACCGAATAAGCTGCGCCCATTTCGGCATACATATCGAGCGGCATTAATCGGGCGCCACTGCTGACCAACATCCTGCATGGCGGTATAAGCGGCTCACTGAGTTGGGGTCTTTGTGTCGATGATGATGGACTCGCGAGACTCGTTTTTCTTTTTTTTTTGGGTCCCGTACCGACGAGACCGCCCACGCGCGTAAAACATATACATCGAACGCGACTGGACGATGATGATTCGCACAGCTTCAAAAGTTGCCGCCGCCGTCACATCGGCAGCTCTCCTCGGATGGAAGGTCGAAGCTCGCGCGCGCACCCGCGTTCGGCAGTAAATTGAAGCCGTATAATGATTAATGGACTTTTGATTGCTGTACTCGCACCGTATATCGAGGGATTATAGCAAAAAGGAATACGCGAGCTGGAAGAGGGGGTCGAGAAAGGGAAGAGAAGAGCGTACAGGGGAAGAAAAAAATAACGCAGCCCCGGTCGTTGAGTATTTACAGTGTAATAGACACATCACTTTTGATCTACGGCGCGAAAAAGCGAAGCGAGCGCATATAACTCAACTTATAGACCATAAAAAGCTCGAACGAAGGTTCACACACACATACTACACCTATACACATTGGCGAAGTAAAAGAAAGAAGAACAAGGGGCCAGTGAAGAAGAAGAAGTTTCATTCTTTCTCTCTCTCTCTCTCTTCTATACCAGCTTCTCTCTGTATATACCTCGGCCGTGTGCGCATCAAGAACCGAAGATGGGCTCGTATAAGTGACGTTAGCGCGGCGCGGTATGAAAAATAACAGCCCAACGCGCGGCCCGCGTATCGGGCGTTAATGTGCGCCAGCAGCATCAGCATCAGCAGCAGCAACAGTAGGATTGATGCTTTTCCTTTATGGCTTATTTATTTAATACTGACAAATTCGTCGGGGCTATTTTCTTAATGCACGCGCGGCTTTCTTTCTTCTCCTTGTTCTTCTTCCTTTTCTTTTCGGAGCTCTATGTATTGCAATGTAACTCGCCTTTTATTTTACTGTGGCGTACCGTGCGAAGGAATAACCAAATTGCGGTGCTTCGATTTTATTTAGTTCTGAGTTACGCTTCGAGTTTTTTACGATCGCTTAGCTGCCGATACAAATTGATCTTTTATATGCCTTTATACCGATACCGGTATGAATTCAAATTTTCAATTTTTATCGGTTTTATTAAAATCATTAAATCTATATAACGTGCGGAAAATAAATATTCTCTCCTGCTTCTCTAACTTGCAACTTTGCAAAGCAAATCGACGAAGGGAAATCATAAAAAAGTATGCTAAACATGGCAAGTTTTTGCAAGAGAGTATCTTCTATAATTCGCCGAAAATCAATTTTGCTCGAACACAAGTGGGATTTCGATGATGAAAGTCTGATAAAATGCAATGCTTGATACTTGGTTGGGCGCGCATACAGAGATGCAGTAGCAGTGAACGTTAAATTCAAAACTACATGCCTCATGCTCGATTAATAAGAACGATAATTTAAAAGCTCGGACTGAACGGAAGAAGCAAATTACGATAGAGATGACGTCTAAGATTATGCATATTGCATGGCTCGCTCACAAAAAAGAGAGAACACGATGTGTGGACGATTATACACATATAAATTTATACATCGTTTGGAGAGGAAAAATTAATCAAAATTATCGACATTGAGCTGAAATAATCAGGATGGTTCCATCGCGTCTGTACCCTTAGTCAATATCATTAATGCATACGCGCGCGATCTCGTATAGAGCAAAATTTTGACCTGCGTCAAACGAAAAAATTCATTGACTTTCCGCGATGAAAAAAGCACGCGTACGCGTATTTTTGTATCATATAATGCGTACAAGCGCGGGCGGCAAGAGAATAATGAAGCTAAATATTAATGCTTATGGCGCACGCCGAGAGCCCCGAATGAAATACTTTTCAGATTAGCCCGGGCGTATCGGGGCAAAATGTTAAATCTCATCTCGAGCAATATCAGATTTATCCATCTGTTTACCAAAAGTCTCATAAATAAAGTCCCTTTGACGTCGTCCCTCGAGTGAAACGAAAAGTGAGTGCGATGAGAGGGAGAGAGGGCGGGAGGGACGGAGATATGGATGTATATATCTATGTATTCGTGAGCAAGAGCCAAAAGCACACGATAAAATAGATATAGGTACGTCTATATGTTGCGTATAGATATATTCCGGGGCAAGAGAGAGATGGAGAGATAGAGAGAGAAAGAGCCAAGTGCCTTGGAAAAGGGAATCGATCCTATAGTCGCGCGCTCGTAGCAGCTCTCTAACGTGCAGACATCAGTATTCCCAATTAACGAGATCCTTTCATCAAACTCAGGATTCGGGCGGCTCTGGCTACAAATTGGGAAGAGGTGTGGGTGTGGGTGTGCGTACATGCGCTGGATGGAAGAAACCAAGAGAGTAAAGGATGCAGCCGAAGCAACAGCAGCAGCAACCTAAACAAGCTCCACAACGAATGTATCGAAATTATTCATTTCATCGTATATACGAAAAGCTAGAAGAGCTATACACTTGGCTGCGAGCAGCTACAAATATGCTATAGATACACGAATACGTATACGTTGAGCTATTGTAAACACAAGCCGAGCCAATTTCCGAATTAAATTTTCCCAGAAAATCCAAACGTACACGCGAGAGCAGATACAAGAGGGAAGGGAGAGATAAGAGTTCGCGGGGATAATTCATTCAAGACCGTTGAATGACTAGTGTTGGTACACAATTTAGCCCATGGGCTTGTGTTGTAGTGGTGGTAGTACAGCGGTATAGGCGGCGGGCGGTAGGAACGAGAGACGACGACGACGACGACGACGACGACGAGATAAGAGAAAAGAGAAAACGGCGACGAGATTGGAGACATAATGTATAGAAAGAGCGAGAGAGAGAGAGAGAGAGAGAGAGAGAGAGAGAATGTGGCTCTATGTACGAGCTTGCGCGCGGCGCGCGAGAACTGATCAAAGACGCTGAAAGCTTTGAGAAGGAAAATTGCTGAAAGAGAGGAACTCTCGTTGCCACAGCTATGCGTTTATATACGTGTGTGTGTGTATGTGTATACGTGTGTATAGAGACAGCAAAGAAGATTCTATATAGTATACGCCTCAGACGACTATAATGCCAACGCGAGCAGCACAGCGCGTCAAAACTAATACACACACACACACGTGTATCGCGCAAACGACGGTCTGTTATATCGGGAATTAGAGGTGTTAACGAATTACGTGGCTCAGTTTACCGACGTCACTGCTCTCGAACGAGAGAGTACAGCAAAACTTTCCACCGTCGACGACAACGATGAGGGCAATGATTGGCGCGCGCAAGCCAAGAGATAGATCGATTTTACAGCTAATCTCGAGCTCGCTTTTAATTTGCTTTAATTAATTCGATCGATTCGCTTCTATTATCCTCTGACAGTGGACGTTTACGTCGATCGCATCTGTTGGATTTACATATTACACTATGCATATTTTTCTTTCCGTTATCATGTAACTAATGAAAGGAAAAATGAAGGGAAAAAATTTGTTTTACGAACGCAGCAGTAAAACCACAATACGTATAATACTGGCAGCTATATGTACATGCGAAGCTCTTTCAGGAATTTCGCCATGAAAACCTGACGAAGAAAAGGCATAAACATGGGTCAGTAGCAGTATTGAAAGAAAAGCAATATCTCGAACGGTGTGTACAGGCTCCTCCACCATTGCTACATGGGTAGACATAGATACAGGACAGCGCTATTACAGACACTGCGGCTGCTCGTCGTAAAGTCCAATAAGGCGACACGCGCTTGGCCCAACAAAAGGTCATCGAGCAGTTCAATCACGTATACACATTTGCGCAGAGAGAGAAGCTGTATACTCGCACTCGGAGGAAACGAGTGAAAGAGAAGAGGTCGTATTATGTGACACGAAGATAGAAAGACAAGAGTCATACGCGCGACAACGACGACAGGTCATCTCGATTCGTACACGCGTCCATCCGCGCGCGACACGAGTAAAGTAGTAGTAGTATAGTAGTAGCCTTTAGCGTCGTTATTGGCTGCTCCTGTGGGGATATCGTTATCAAAAACGTGCGTGCCTCGTGTGTATATAGCAAGAGCTCGCTCTCTCGGGCTATACCTTTATACCACTTTGTTCACTTGTTTTCTTGCGGTCGAATTTTATGATTTTATTGCAATAATTAACGTGTCCCTCGACACGTTTGATTATTTCTCAGCGCTCTGCATAGTAATTCTTTTTTTTTTTTTGGAAGAAAGTAAAGAAGCTTTTTGCAAATATTAGGCATAGAGCTTGCGAGAGTGCAAGAAAGAGAGAGAGAAGTCATTGCCACGAGCTAATAACTCGAGCGAGACCGCTCGCTAAGGGGCTGCAGCGTAGCCTGTATTTTCGGCTAAATCGCCTCGTAAAGATACATTTAATCCTAGACTTTATACATATATAGATATATGTATGGAATAAAATCGGTCGGGTGCCCGGTGTAGCTATACTACGGCAAACGAAAACCCAATCAACTGATATCGCACTCTCTTAAGCCCCATCGCAGCAACTCCTGATAGCAGCAGCTAGCTATACAGAGAAAGAGGGCTAATGTTGCTTCGCCACCGGCAGCGCGCGTCTGATCGTGAGTTAGTGTTTTGATGCCAAGGTGCTGCTGCTGCTGCTGCTCCTCCACTACTTCTGGATCTTACATATATACATCGAATGTTACAGGAGCTTCCACGGGTATATATACGCGCGTACGTGTGTGTATGAAATGGAAGGCTGCGAGTGATTTGAGCCCGAAAGTGAGGAGCTGCTGCCACACAAGCTGACTTTATGTCGGGACGTAAGCCGGTTATAGGCGCCGCGCACTGCCGATGTTATTTGATGGCCAAATGCACTCCAGCAGCCCTAAACTTACTTACTTTAGCCCACACCTTCTCTTTCCTTTCTCTCTCTCTCTCTCGCTCTCTCTTCACCTATATAGAGCCTTTATATTACGTTTACTACACTAGTACTGCAGCATGAAAGTCGAGATTTTTTTCCAGCTCTCTTCGTTTGTTCGTTCAGCCAGCGAGGAATAAACGACCCGCCTAGATGAGAAAAATATGTACGTATACAAAAAATATAATAATAACGCGTGTACAATGACGCGCGTCTCATTAGAATAATCGAGTTTTGTGCAGTGCGTACTACGTACTGTGTGTGTTTATACGCCATTGATGCACCGCACACTCTGCACACGTACAAAATGCAGCGTGCAACTTTTAGCTTGCCTGCCTCATATACACACTCGTAATCGCAAAGCAGCAAAAGGGTTTTCTCTCTTCTCAGCTCTTGCAGGCAAAAAAGCTCGCGCTTGCCTTGCCTAAGGAGCAGTACTGCTGCTGCTGGCACTGCTGCCGGTGCAGGGCGAGAGGAGCAAAAAAAAATCAAAGCACTCGCTTGTTAAACGTAGCAGGAAAATCGTAGTTCAATTCTCAGCTGCGGCTGCTGCAAGTCGCGAGAGGAGTGTGCACTGCGGCAGCTTTGGCCGTATGCACGTAGCTGTGCTTTTCACCAGTTCTTTGGCTTTTTCTTCAGCTCCGCTCTCGAGAGCTGCTGAAAATACCCTTCAATTCGCTCTTTCTCTCTGTGCAGCTGTATACCGCGCGCGCACCGTTGGTGTATGTACACGCGCGTATCGGCGCGGTGCCACGCCGCTTTCTTTTTGATCTTGCTAAAGAATTCATTAAGTTGCCGCGAAGAGGCCTTGGCACACGAGCTTGGCACACGGGGGTGTAGGAAAAAGAGAAAGACAGAGAGAGAGAGAGAGAAAGAGAGCGGTTAGGTGGGTATTAATACGCACGAGAGAAAGGGAAGAAATACCGGAACGTTTTACGCTTGGCTTGCGCCTCGAGTTCGAGCTCGCGGATGATACTTCGGCCTCGGCTATACAGCGTATAACATGTACACTGCACGAGGTGCTGCTACTGCAGCTACGTAATACTACTACTACGACCACTACTTTTTTGCCATACAGCCCCCCCATACCCTCAACTCTGCGAGCTTTTTTATATATATTTATGCAGCTGCGAGCGCACACACCAATACTTTGGAGCTTTGCTCGAATTGCTGCTATGGGTACTCTTCGAATTGCTCGCTAGCATATGCTATATACCTCATACACACTTGGCTTCACTTCGCGTTGATTTCTTCAAAACGTCAAACGTCAAGTGCGGAGTAAATTCGTGTAAACGCGAGCTTGCGCATGTGCGTATATATCCACGCGTTCGCACAAAGTCGTTCTTTTAATATGCTCAGTTTGCCGCAGCAAATTTTCATCCTTTTGCCAGTTTAAAAATTCTAAGTGGAAATTTTTTCAAAAATTTTCCAAGACCAAGGGAATACATAAAATCTGATATTATTTTTTTAATAAGCCTCTTCGTCGCGTAAAGCTTACTCGATCAAGCGAACTCAACGTTTGGCATTGCGCGTGTCATACACGCAGAGCTTCGAAAGCCACAAAACACAAAGCTTCGAAAAGGTCAAGCAAAGTCAGTGGCTTGTACATTATACGTCTGCGTAGATACACCTATAAGTTTGTCTCTTGCATTTCAGCTATATTATGAGACGCTCGGCGATACATATACATTGGCCTCGAGCGTACCTATAGGATATATACTGAAATCGTTTCATGACTTTTAGCGTACGTGTGTGTATGCATGTCCACTATACTACGTACGTACACTTATATATCGCCGTTGCGATATAGCCGTAAGACTTCGGGGGTGATTGGGAGTTATGAGTCCCGAAGCTTGCGGACATACATACACACACCCACATACAGACTGGTCTTGCAAGTAAGAAAAAGAAGAAGAGACTTGACGTAGGTCAGATACCGCGTCGTAAAACGTTATGAGAATTAATGTCATCGGTAGGGGGTGGCGAGCCGGTCGCACAGGACCTCGCCGCGCAGTTTCCTTTCTTCCTCATACTGCGGCACTCGTTTGGCTACTTTAGTGCGGCGGGAGTATCGTCTCGGTGGCCGAGTTGCACGGCGCGCATCGGCATCGACCACTGCCTTATACACCACCGCACCGTGAGCTTTTGCCCGCAAAATAGCCGCAATTCGTTCTTTAATACCGAAAAGCCCGGGCACTGCACACTTTGTCCCGGGCTATGTAATGGAAAAATCGATACTCGATATTGCTACTTCGGTGCTTGCGGTAGCGTCAAAATGACCTTTCGCTCCTTGCGAGCTTATTAATTTTTATCCACTTTTTTTCATATCGTCTTGACTTGACAAAAAAAAATAAGATACAATTTTCGGACGATATTTAGTTTAATTCTGTTGCTAAAATCTTGAGAAACGAGTTCCAGTAGCTCCTGCATTGATAGACGAAAAGATCCGCGTATATATTATAGTTTTCAAACACTACGTAACTCATACGCTCCGTGACAATTGCTGCACTTGTCAGACGATGCTTTACTGCGATCCAAATTGATCGAGTCGATAATATACGACACATAATACGCATACCAAAGCCGAGTATCAAGCCGAGTATCAAGTCTCGTTTAACCTACTAGTGGATCGTTTAGATCGCATATCGTACACGGTCGTATATTACAAATGGGACTCGACAAGATATTACGCGATACGTCTTGCGAGACGCGCGAGACGATTCGATCAATTGAACGTTGAACGTTTATCGTACTCGAATATGAGTCTCGTTTTACGACCTGTTCTTCCGGTTTCTTTCTCTCTTTCTCTCTCTCCGTTGAATCTCAATTTTGATTGAAAAATTGTCCGTTGAATTAGACTCATTATATGCGCGCTAGAGAGACGATAATATTCCAGATCCATCGCGTGGGTTGCAAGATATGCGACGACGACGACGACGACAGCGATCCGAGGTAATTCGCTGCTTGCAGCTCTGTAGCTCGAGTTCGTTCATGTCGGCAAGATTCAATTATTATATATATCCACGTCGAGCGATGAAGAAGACGAAAAAAAAAAAATAATAGGTGCTCTATGTATGTATAGAGAATATATAGCGCTGCACACAGCAACGGCGTCCGCAACGCAACGAGGCGTTATCGAAAAAGCAATATTTCCCACGTAAAACGCGTTATACACGAGCTGCGCGCACACTTCGTATTATACGGTAATACCTTATGGGCGTACAGAGAGAACGGCGCGCGTTAAACAAGGGATGGAAAGAGACGACGACGACGACGATGCCTCAATATTTTCAAATTACCGCCCCGATGATTTTTTCTCCCTCCTCATTCTGGCGCGTCTCGCGCGGAAAACAAAGCGTTCTTCGGGCCGAGTCGTCTCCTCCTCGCTCGTATTTCAATCAATACGCACATATTATACGTATCACAGTGGCGCAAGCCGCATATAATACTTTTTTTTTCTCTTAACTGCCTATACGTGTGGGTATCTATGTGTGTGTGTGCACGCCACGCGCGCGTATACACCGTTTCCTTCTTCCTTTTTTTTGCAACTCCTCGCTGTGCCCACCCCCCAGTTGATATCTGTATATAAGCGGGCGTATGTGTGTGCCCCCGTGATGCAGCCCTTTATTTTTAGTCGCTGCGCGATCTCTCGTGCGGAGCAGCGGCAGCAGCAGCAACGAGCACGCGCGCCTTTACTTTGGCGACGCGCACGGCAACGGAAAAAAAACTGCTGTACTGCTCTTATTGCACACCCCCTATAGATGCGCCGCCGCGAATTCGGAGAAGGAGTGAGCGAGTATCATTTTGCGCGATGGCTTTTGGCTAGATTGAAATTAATATTTAGAAGCAGCCTTCGTGCTCCTTCACACAGAAAATATTCGACCAGCTGCTTTGTACATTATATACATGTGCGGGTGTGCAGCGCGAATTGGCAGCGTATCGATCCGGCGTGCCTCGGCAGCGCCGGTATTGCCATACCATCGCTTACTGCCGCTATGTGCGATCATCTACGCGCGCTCTTTGATGGAGAAATATTTGCGCTCGCGGAAAAATATTCCTTTGTGTCGCTCGTCTGCGTTTATTGTGTGTGTGTAGCGTTCGAGAGCACTAGTGGTGGAGGAGGAGGAAGGTGAAAAACTTTCCTCACACTCTCATCCGTGTCTGTACTATACAGCCATCGTAGCAATTTCTCGTTAACGTTCGGCTATGTTGTAATAATATGAAGAACACCGTGTATATGTTATATTATGTAATATACGAGCTGAACGGGGCCCGTAAATCGAAGCGCAATAGTAAGACAGGCTATATATATTCGAGCCTCTCGTCTCTCTCTCTCTCTCTCTCTCTCTCTCTCTCTCTCTCTCTCTCTCTCTCTCTGTTTCTCTCTCGTAGTTGGGCTGCGTGATAAATTTATAATTGAGAAGAGCCGTGTAATCGAAGGTACCAGCCGAGTTAACAAAGTTTTTATAGGACCGTAGCGCTTATACTCTGCTATACGCGAGCTTACCTCATAGCGCTTCCTTGGGGATTTTTTTCAACTCCCCCCACCTCCTCCTGCTCCTTACTTATATACGCTTATACTGGAACAGCTATAGGCTGCCTTATACTACGGGGGGCGCAACGCAGATATTCCAACGACGCCGAGAATTAACGTCTCTTGCGGCATAAAAAATCTGTGTAATCAATTATCGAACCGTTTTTTTCTCTCACTCGCTCGCTTGCCGCGACTATACCCTATATTTCATGGCCAATGAAGCTTCGAAGCGCACGCCGAGCTATATACTTATATACGTAGCCGAAGTCGTCGTCTCGCCACTTCTTTTGCTCATTTTCCTTGCTAGCGAGCAGCAGACTGTTATCTTCAATTCCGTTTGATTTATCAAATATTTGCGCGCGAGCTCGCCGACTCGTAGCTAAAAGTTTTTCCGCGCTCTCGCGGAGCTCCTTAAAGACCAGGGGAAATCGATGAAATAAACCAGCCTGAGCTCGAGGGAAAAAAAAGGAAAAAGAAAAGAAAGATAAAAAAAGCAGCGCATGACTTTCAGCAAGCGTATCAAAGCAAGGGCTCTCGAATCAGGAAGAGGGAGAGAGAGAAAAATCACGCGCGGGTGTCGATGGTCAAGCTCGCGCTCTGTCGCCCAAGCTCAATGATATTTATACGGAGTCGAGAATGACTCGATACTACCAGTCGGCGCGAAAGGGGTTGCCTTGGAAAAGACGAGGTGGTTGCGATATGGTTGGCGGGGGTGGAGTAGCAGCAGCAGCAGCCACGGCAGACGTCGGAGTGTGTTCCCTTTTTGGCGCGTCCATTGATATGGTATTAATCCAAGCGAGGCAAAAGTCAAAGGATCCGTCCTGCCGTAACGACGGCACTGGTATAGGTGTATATAGCTACGCGGTACTCGAACGCCAACGACTCGACCACTCGCGTGTACACATTATAAGCACACAGATACCCACACACATACACACACACTCACGCGTATCGAGTTCTACATTAGTACAGATGTATATGTATTTTGCGAGTCAAGATCACTGAAGCGTGTATTTCAATTATGATTTAACCAAAGCCCTGCGACGTATAAACGCGCGCTATATGTACGCGGAGAGATCGAGAGAGAGAGAGCTACATATACTACTAATTCCGTTTCGATTTCTATACATGAACCCGTGCACGCTCGGCTCGATTCACCTCTGCTGCTGATTTTGCGAATCATTTGGAAAAGTAATGTATAATAGCTTTGAAAGCTCTCAGTCCTTTCCGGGAATTTTGAGATCAAAGTTTACACGATCGTTTCAACTCGCGAGCGACTTTTTTCAACTAATACTAGACATGCAAAAAACTTAGATTTTGTTTTTTCGTAAACGCAGTGTAAACTCAAAATAGGTAACTTCATACACTCTAAATAAAATGATTTTTTGCTTACCTGCAAAGTTTTCTTCTTTTTTTCATTTTTTTTATCAAAATCATATTTGCTGATCGCTCAAATTTATATCATGCATCGTTATTTGACACTTTCGAGCGAATTTCATATTTGCCAGCTGCCATCATGGTTATATATTAAAAATATTCATGGAGCATATGCGAGAGGAGTCAAAGTCTTCCGATATTTTGCAGCAATATAAGGTAGCGCATAATCACGCGAGCTTGCCGCTCATGGAAAATACGAGTGCGCCGCTGCTATAGGCATATAGGAACACACTCGGTGGAGCGAACAGGAGTTATAAGGAGAAAATTTATTAAGAGCAAAACTGCAGGCATAGCTAATAAGATGAAGATATCGATGGGTGACGCGAAAACTCTCCTCCCTTCTCTCTCTTGAGTCAACTTCTCCTCGCTACTCCTCTCTCTTTCTGTCTCGCTTAGCCGCGTCTACACAAGCTTCGCGAGTAATGGTATACGCGCGTTACCAGGTGTATACGTATATGTACGCGCATAGCTAACCGGCACAAGTATTTAATTCACATGCACACAGCGAACCAGTTAGGAGCTTTCGGGTGTATGTGTGTGTGTCTATACTTTAGCGCGCGCATATTAGAGCTAGGGCACGCGAAAATAATCAGCAGCGCGAGGTTAAAGAGCCCCGACTTTGCCGATAAACGGCTTTGCGCTCGCAGCTTTAAGATATTTCGACGTTGCCCCCCCCCTCCTTCCACCTCCTCCTGCGACGGCACGAGGATCTTAGGCGAGCGCAGGGCTTTCGCGCCACTCTTGCCTTCTTATATGCTTACACGCCAGGCCGAGAGTCTCGCTATACCGAGCGATCTCTGCCGCTGCTGCGCGATGATGTTCAAACTCTGTTTACGTTAGAGTTTAAGGCCCTCGTCGAATATTTCCGTATATTAGAACGACCGATATAATACGCCCAACACCTAAACTCCTTTGAATGTGTGTACGTGTGCGTGTGTACAGCTTGTACAAGCCGAGAGTGAAGCTCATCGACGTCGCGCGCGCGGTGGCTTTACGGCAACTCTTTCTCGTTTTTCACTCCAAGGAGTCAAAGGTAGCAAATTTGTGGTTTCGTTGTACGCGTGCAGCAGTATTTTTTTTCTACGACGTTATACAGCAGAGAAAGAGAGAGAGAGCAGCGATGCAACCGAATCTCACACGGCGGGGGGTCGTCGACTCATGGCCACGCGCGCGCGCTTTGAACAATCCCAAGTCCAAGAGTCCGCATTCGTGGCATAATCTCCTTTGGCATAGTCCGCAAAGAGTAGTACCAGTGGTAGTTGTTGTAGGCGCGGTTTAGCCTGCTTACCTTATATGTAACAATGTATCTGCGCAAGGGAGAAAGAGAAAACATGGTCAGAGCGACAAGAACGTAGGGTGTGTGTAGCACTGCTCGGTTCGACGCTTATATACATCTATGTAGCATGCGTATAAGCGCGCGGGCGTAGCTTTGCTTTCCCAAAGCATCAGCAGAACCGCAGAATTTCTCTTTCGGGAACTTGAAACGAAATTTTGTTGTGTCCTTTTTTTGTGGCCTCTATGCTGCTGCTGCTGCTACTGCATCCCACCCTTATATTTGCCGCGAGGATATAAGTGCATCAAAGGGTCACTCACGTACGTACACGTGAAGCGAGAGACAACGAATAGAGAGAGAAAGAAAATTCAATGTTTTTTCTAACCCGCCACCCGAATAAACCGAAAGCCCGCTAAAGCATATAGGTATACATTCTTAGCTCGCGAGAATTCGTACGCGCGACTTTTTTTCTTCTTTTGTAACGCAAGTTTACGAAACTAAACTTTGTTGTTTTACCTTTATTTTTTTCATAACAAGACAACAATTTGCACGACGAGGCAAAAAAGAACTCGAGATTTTTTTTTGCTAAGCGAAGAAACTATTCAACCTTTGAAAGAGTAAGATAACTTGACACACTCGAAAGACTTATACTTTTTTTTTAAATACAAAAACATAATTTATTTCAATGCAAACAGAAAATTAAATTTTCGTTTAACTAATTCTTTTTTTTATATAAATCACAGAAACGAGAATAAATTCGTAGAACGCTAAGTACTAAACCTTATAAAAAATAACAATTAACAATTGACTTATAGGTATAGCATTACATTATTTAGATTCCATGCGTAATCATTATATTTACATACGCATAATTAAATCGAAAAAAAATATTTGCTCGAAGCAACAAAAAAAAATTAACAATGAAAAGAAGTTGAATCGCGCACTCGCGGCAGACGATATATTACGATAGCGACTGGTTGCATGAATTCAAGCGGACTCGGACGCATTGGTGATGCTCGAGTCGGCGCTCGACGTGCTGCTGATCTCCGGATTTGAGTGGAAGAGCTTGGTGTGATTGTGCAGCGTGATCGGGCCCTTGAAGTACTTCTGGCAGATCTGGCAGTGATACTTGTACTTGTTCTCGTGGCACTTGAGGTGCTTGTTGAGCAGGTCCTTGCGGGCGAAGGTACGCTCGCAGTAGGTGCAGGGGAACTTGTTCGGGTTCGTGTGGAAGATCTTGTGGCGCGTGAGATTGTCGTGGCGCGAGTACTTGCGCGTGCAGATGACGCAGGCGTACTGATTGCGCTCCGAGTGCGAGCGCTGATGGTAGCGCAGGTAGCGCTTCTGGGCGAAGGTCTTGCCGCAGGCGCAGCAGCTCAGCTGCTGGGTCAGCTCGTCGAGCTGGCCGTTCTGGTGCTTCTTCAGTTCGGCCTCGCTCGCAAAGTCCTTCTTGCAGTAAGGGCACAATGTACTACTGTTGTTATTGTTGTTGTTGTTGTTGTTGTTGTTGTTGTTGTTGTTGTTGTTGTTATTGTTGTTGTGGTTGTTGTTACTGTTTTGTTTGCAGGAGTCAACGTCGACGTCGCCACTGTTGCCGTTGGCTTGCTGTTGCTGCGTTGTCGTGGTTGACACCACCAACGACGACTCTTCTTTGACTGGACTCGTCCTGGTCGCTGCTGCTTGCTGCAGCATCTCCGGCTGCACTAGCGGCGCACAAGTCGACGTAACACCGGGCCCGGCCTGCTGCTTCTCACGGATAATCTGCATGAAGTTGGGATCGGTCATGATTTGGTAGAGATACGTGTCCTTGAACTTGTCGGTTGGCAGAGCTCCAACGGACTTACACGACAGATCGACAACCTCTGACTTGATTGTCGTTGATCCCTCTTGTTTACACTCCAGCGGCGGCGGCGGCTGCTGCTGCTGCGTGCCATTCTATAAAATCGAGCAACAGGCGTCGACACACCACACGTTATAAATTCATTTCTCTTATCATGTTAATGCTTTCGCACATCACTCATACGTATGGCTAATGCTCGCGTGAATTGCAAACGTAGATACAGACACAAGCACATACACCCCCTACCACCAATAACGCAAAACACATAGAACAAACGAACAGCTGGAATATGCTGATGATTTTTTTATGACGTACACAAGCGCACATATTCACATAGCATTCGAGTAAAAAAACACTCACCTGTGCATCAACCGTAAAGTCGACCACGTCGATGATATCCTGGTAATTAGTGAAATTGATGGTCCTGATGTGTGGCTTCGTGACCTCGGGTACGCGTTTCTTCAGCAAATACTGCAGCTCGACTCCGTTCTTGGGATAGCTGCTGCGCAGTCTCGATCTCCAGTGCAGATGATGATAGTCGTGAAGATCGTGGCGCCGCGGCACTTGCCTCGGTACGGTTTTTATCCGCATATTTTATCGATAATAACTGTCAAAACACACACGCACACACACACACCAGCGAACAACAAACCCACTCGCATACACTTTATCCGGAGCCGTGAAAAACGAAAACAAATAACGGTCGGCAAACGAGGCGGCGGCTGCTGCTGCTTTGCGAGTGATTTAAATTAAACAATCCACACGAATCATGTAAAGTTTCGCCACACTTGGAACAATTTCAACCACGGAGGAAAAAAATAGAAACAAAAAACAAGCGCGAAAAAAAAATGAGAAAAAGAAACGAATCGATACGAGGAAGCGCACTCCGCGAGATGCTTCTCTCTATGGTGGCTTCGCTAATCACTATACTGCGTGCGGCGATCGAATGACGGAGTCCGTGCTCCGCTGCTACTGATTTTGGTCGTCTCGTTCGATGCTCCGTCTCTGTTATACATCGCTCATATATGTGTATTATAAACAGGCACGAGGCGCGGAAAATCATGCCCTTCGGACGACTTTGACCGACACGACCAATACAATGGCTTAGCGGAGTCGCAGCAGTAGACATTATTTACGCGCCTCTTTCGCGCGCCAACATGTCTCTCTCTCTCTCTCTCTCTTCCTCGTCAATCGAATTCCTCCCTTCCCTGCGTCTTACATCGAGATACACGTAGAAACGCGTCGATCAAAATATGGACGTTGTATGAACTTTACACCACGTCGTTGCTCGCATTTTCGATATCCTTTAGCCTACGTTTTCGGCGTCTTGCCAGTTTCGATCATCGCAACGCATACACTTAACGACCTTGGTAGATTTTTTGCCACGACCGAAGCTGCACTGCAGTCTGCGGAATGAAAACAAGTGACTGTTTCCCTCCTGTCCGTTGTGCGTGTGTATGTACCAATTATAAAATAGATTCAATCTGTCACGAATGTATTTTCAATCGTGTCGTAGCAGCTATCGAGAGGGAACGAGACAGAAACAATAACGATTGTAAGTCGGAGACTCGCAGTCGCAGCACAGCGTCAGGTAGGTTATGATAGAGTACACAACGACGAGACAGAGAGAGAGAGGCAACGTCAGGCGAAGATACACCTATATATAATATAACGCGAACGTTGTATTGTCACTTGCTCGCGCCGCGCCAAGGTATACATATCGTATACGTGCCTCTATACATATATAGCTAGCTTTTGCGATGCCACACGGCGCTTTTCTTTATTTCCCCAGTGGCTCGATGAGGTTATACATTTTATTTTTTTCTCTTTTCTCTCTTCCACCCCCAACAAGCTACAGCTATCTGCTACTCCGACGATTCTTTTCTCGTTCTATATCCCATTGCCAGCTATTTGCATGCTTCTGCGCTCTTTTTTTCTCATTCATTTCTATCTCTCTCTCTTGCTCTGTCTCGCTGTTATACTTATCCGATGCTTCGGCATCGTCTTATTAGCAAAGCTAATTGGAAATACAAATGGTTATTCGCGCAGGGTAAAGGGCCGCCACTGGCACTGTACTGCCGCAGCCGCCGCGGCGGCACGTCGAGGTCTCGAGACATCGGAAGCGAAGCGCGCCACCGACTCTCTGCCTGCAGTGTTATAATATAATAACAATTCAGCTCGCTGTATTTGCTACGGATAATTAGGACGTTTTTTTGCCAGCCAATTTTGGATGAATAATTGATTTCACTCGTTCATTCATCGAAAAAATATTCTTTCTTTTTTCCGCTCTCTCGCGCATCGCCGGGCTTATGGCTTTGCGCTTTTCTGCCTCCGCGATGAGGAGACGACGACGACCACTTGCCAGTGACAATCAAAACTCTCTTTTCGAGGGCTAAAACACGGGTAAAAGATCCGCGAGAAAAAAAAACTGCGCGAGGAGGGTGAAAAAAAGCGGATCTACCTGATGGAATATTCAATGGCGAGTGTACTTTTTTTCTTCTTCTTTTACTTCGCGTTCGACGGATGACTGCGACGAGCTTGCTGTCCCCATTAAGCACCGCAAAGAGATGAGCTGTATATAAGTACACGCATACAATCGAAGCTCGATGTAATATCTCGGATCGCTCGGTTTCGTATTTCAACAAAAATATCGCTTGCTTATTCCTTTGTTTTTCTTATTTTTCCTTGCTTTTTTTTGCAGGTACTTGTACGAGATCGATCTTTCAACGTTCGACAAAGTTGGGCCGCTGTTGCGATGCGCAGCAGAAGAAAAAAAGAAGATATAGAAGTACGGGTTTCGGCAAAATATGAGTTTAATAAAGAAAAAGGCATGATGTATGAGGCTTCAGAGGCACCTTCGCTATAATATTCGCCGAACAAGAGGGTGGTGTACGCAGTAAGAAGAAGCAGCAGCAGCAGCCGCGAGATCAGCCCGACACTTCGATACTCAGCTCGCGCTCCCCGCGCTACATACCCCGCTCGCAGGTACGCCTATATTAAATAATGTATATATCACATGCATACACATACATGCGTGAGCTATGCGAGGCAGACTTTATAAATCGCAATGCGATGAATAAAAAAATGCCTGACGCTTTTATTATACGTAGCATATACATAAACATCGCGAGAAAGCCGCGCAGAAAATCAATCACCTTAAAGTATGCGAGAGAGAGAGCAAACCCGGGAGTTCTCGCGCTGAGCCGCTGCTTCGATAGAAAAACTTTGGCAATATTAAACGCGGCGTTCGTACACCCGACGCGTCGTCCTATAGATATATAATATTATAGCAGAGCAGCGAAGAGATGAAGAATCCAAGGAGTGTATATTATAATTTACTGACAGGTCGATAAGAAGGGGTTGTAAAATACTGTAACTGTCTCCCACACCTTTTCAACAAAAATACGCACATACACACAAAGGTATCGGGCATAGAACATGTATATGCAGTGACATTCAACGGAACGGTGGCTTACAAATTTCAAATTCGTGGGCAATGATTTTTTTACTACTTTCATTTCAAAATTCTTCAGATCCTAATATTCGTCAAATTTGAAACGGCCATTCACATTTAATTAACAGTTATTATCATAATAGACATTTTTACTTGTGTAGTTGGTCTGATCTTCGTTTTATTTTTTCACAATGCGCTTTGACATCTTTGACATCTTTGAAATGAAAATCTATGAATATCTGTTAATCTAACCTCCGCTGTAACACCACAGCCTGAATAGCGTGTTTTGCCTAAAATCCAAGTTGTGGGTCAGTTTAAAAAAATCGATCAACAGAAAATGATTCACATAATCATTGAACTCATCGATATATAAGACAGTATTGTTTCAACGTATCGCTCGGCTCTTCCTTTGCCCTGATAAATGATTAAATTCAATTAAAAATCGCTCAAAAATTATTGTGTCAGTGTAACACAAAAAAATGTACCTGACTACGTCACTATTGCTTTTCATTACTTCCGTGATAATATGTACTAACTTTAATTTTTCACAATAGATGCTGAGAAAATTTTCCAGGTTAAGTACCACGAGAAGCTAAAGCTGTGCTTCACCTGTAGATAGAAATTTATAAAATTTTACGGATATTTTTTTTCAACACTTTTTCGTCTTGAAATTTAGTTTCATACCATACATTAGCGAGATGATCCCGCGACTTTAACAGATCCCAGGCGAATATTATCCCCTTTACCGTCGACCACGTCGATACGTAGTTACAGTGCACGTGTTCCGCTCTGCTCTCCATACGTACATTCTGCCAGTAGATGTCGCAAAATCAAATTGCGATTGATAATTTTTATCATTGGACGTGTGTAGTGAAATTTGATGGTTGTCTTTTGAAGTCTTTGAAACATGGAAAAACATGTAAGCAATGAACATTTTCTCAGGTAAAACAGGTACGTAGGTTTTCTAAAACAAAAAATAGCTATGCATAAAATACCTATGAAAATTTTCATTGTTACACGTTTTTTCATGTTTTTAAGATCTCAATAAACAATTATCAACGTTCTCTATACACATCAAGAGACAAACATTTTAATTGCAATCTAGTCTTGATCATATACAAAAGCAAGAGTAGCAGCAGAATGAGGGAGTATAAATTCATATTTTGTTGCACATTTCTGTATTTACACATATAGATAGCTATGCTAAAAATCGATTGAAAAAGAACTAAATATTATTCGCACTTGATTTCACCTTTGACATTTTTTTCTTTCGTTTTCTTCATCTCTGATTGAACTATATTTGTAACAAAAAATATTAAATATCGACAAAAAAGCTAAGATGATCTCTATAAATATATTAACGTTTAAATTACAAATTCTGAATCAAATTCTGGAAAGATCTAACTAGTAATATACTCAATCGTTGAACGAGCTAATAATTGAATATTCGACGTGCAGTATGGGAAAGAGACAAGATTGTAAAGCTTAGAAGAAAAAGAAAAAATGTCGTTGACATTTATCCGAGAGATGAAAGGATGCTGCTTACTGCATGAGGGGATTCGGAGCTGGAGTACATAATGTTGAGGCTAAAACAATATTTGGAACGTGACTAGGTAAGGCGTTCGCTCGCTCTTTCTCTCTCTGATGGCAAAAGCAGCCAGTGTGTTTATCAAAGCGATGCGAGATGCAGTCGAAGAGTAGCAGCAGCAGCAGCAGCGAGCGCCTCGTCTGCTTGTGTATGGGTGCGCGTCTATATGTGCCCGGAGTGAGTATACATAGCCGTGGCTGCACACGTCACTCGCGAGCTTCGGAGCCGTCAATAGCTGTGCGCTTCTTAGCTTATGCATAAAGCTCTTCGCGCAGTCGACGATCCCTCCGCCCCTCCGTCGCCCCCTTCATCCCCGCGCGCGCGCGTGCACACGCATCTCAGGCATTGCGCACACGCTTATCGAAGCATCGCTCGGCTTCCAGCACAGCTCACACATAGCACTACCACATGCACCGGCGCAACCCTTCCTTCTTCTTCTTCTTCGTCGTCTTCTTCCAGCTCGGCGGCTGCTGCTGCTGCATGTATCGCAAAATCTATATCAAAAGAGGAGAAGCGCGGCCTGGAGCGGGGGTGGGGATATCGCGTCGAAAGACTCGTGCGTTACTTGTAGATATATACAGAGAAGCGCGTGCCGAACCAAGAGAACCACCCCACGACACATTTCACTACAGACTAATAACTTCTGAATATTCATTTCGTGTTTCTCTCGCCCTCTCTAATACATACAAGCGCACACGTATTCGCCGTTCGCTCTTGTACATATATACGTATACAGACTTTGGTGAGTATCCATAAGCAGCAACCCCTTGCATTATACCCTTCGCTCGCCTATACGTGTGTGAAAAATCTGATAGCTAGTCTATACGTGTATACTTGTCTTCTCTTGTCTCTTCGACGTCAATGATCGCACTATACATACACGTATACAAGCACGTGTACGCAAAGTCTCATAAATAAATATAACATCAACTTTTTTTTCTCAACGTCTAATCGGCGCGGCTCTCGCAACTTTTCATCGACGATTTTCCAAGTTGAACGAAATAGTTCGTTAACTTGCCTTGCTCTCGTATACCATGGGCTATAATGTATACACGTACATATAATCAAGTGAATTCGTTCATTAAGCTGCTAGCTATGTAAGCGCATTTATGTATAGAAGGCGCCATCGCTGCCAGGCGGGCGAGAGAATCATTCTATGCATGGAAAATATCGATGTATACGGACTGGCGCATATTATAGAAGCCGGCGCAAAATCGAAAGAGCTCAGAACGAGCGAGCGAAGACAAGCCCGAGCTTCGGGTCTCCAAGGCAACTCAACCAAATTAAGTAATCAATGAATTATTATTGACACTGATGTCTTTATTACTCGAGGCTCTCTCATTCTCTCTCCCTGTCTCGCGCGCGCACACCACCCCCGCATGCAGCTGCCTTTCGCGTGCTTTTATCCATTGGTTCCTTATATACACAAATTTTACCTTTCTTCGCTTCCACCTCGTTTTCCTTCTCCTCTTCCACCTTTAAATTTCATCAATCCTCTTTTTGCAATTTATTTGCAGCGACGATAGCGACGTCGAGCTCGAGCCCATATAAAAGCACCAGAGCTTTGAAAGCTCTCTCCCTCTCTCTCTCCGAATATATTGAGCGAATTTCCCGATTATATCCCGTGCAAAAATATGCTCCAAGTCGATCCAACTCATTCAAATCAGTTTTTAATTGCGATGGTTGACGCACGTCGGACCGAATTTTTCTATTTCAACTTCTATTACTTGTAATTGTCGCTTGTTTTGAAATCAAAATTGGCTCACTTCCATGCTTCGATCAATGCAACAAATTAGCACAGGCAACTTTATTTTTCGTACATTGAACAATAGCTTTTTCCCCAGCTATCTCATTCTATATAAATATTTTTCTATAGCAGTTTTCTCAATTCTCCATATAGTAGATACACAAGTGTATTGTATTTGTGTGAGCGTGTGTGCGTATGTGTATATCTCCCTCGACATCGTTTCCAGCTCGCGCACAGCCTCGTTTGCTGTTTCATTTTTTTTTTCTGCCGCTACTGTCTAGCCTCTTTCTCTTCTCTCTCGCTCTTAGTGTGTGCCACTGCCTCTGCATATATACTCACGATAATCGTTCCTTCGGGATGTCACGCGAATGAGACATTCTTACAGGTGATTCCTCGTTTTCTCTTCTTTTCGAGCTTGTATTGTCTTTTTTTTGTTTGTTCGGTTCAGTTGTAGTTTTCTTATTAGCTGAATTAATAAACTATACCGAATCGTCATCACGTTACGATGCAGTTTAGTCGATGACATCGAATCGCTTTTTCTCGTTAAAACAATAATTAAAATATATTTAGCTACATTATATGTGGAATCATACCAGCGTGACTGCAAGCATTACCAAAATTTCTCACTCACTCGCATTTAATTATATTTCACCAGAGAATAAACCCTTTTTAGAAGAAAGGAATACACTTATTGTAATATAGTAGAAGCGCAGGAGCAAAGCAAACGGCAGAGCAGAGAAATTATTAATAAAATGTAATCTCAATGTATAGAAGTAAAAAAAAGTTTAACTTTATTTGTGTCCACGTACATTTACGTCGATGGCGCGCGTAATATATATAAATATATACGAATAGAAGGAAAGAGATAGAGAGAAAGAGAAAAAGCTCGAGGGATCGCGAACCCGACTACAAAAAGTCCTCGAGCGCGTATCAGAGCTAACGAAAAATTTCCCGGGGACTTACACATAACTAATAAGCTTTTACTCGGCGTGGCAGTGCCGGTAGAATGGGGATTCGGGTGCGGGCGACGCCTAGCTATACAAGCACAAAAAAGGCAATGAAGCGCGCCAACAAAATAATACCAGAGCAGAAGCAGTAGTGCGAGTAAGAGAAGCGACGAAACAGAAAAATGACGAATTAAAAATTTTATAATGACAAATGACATTCGCAAATTCACGGGCCTCATTGTATTATAGCTGTTGTGTGCTTTTGCAAGCTCCACCGCTGCTGCCGCCGTTGCTGGGCACGATAATAAATATAGAGAAAATGAAAAATTATTTAAAACTTCCTTTTTAGCCTTTGCAACGAAGTGCGTGCGCGATACTGTACTGCTGATGCTGTTGACCCGGGAGACAGGACACACGAAAAAAAAAGGAAGATAGAAAAAAAGGCCGAACGAATATAACCACGATATGTGTGCTCGGCGAGTATTGCAGGTATACTGCTTTTCCCTGGCCGCCTCTCCATGTATGTATACGTGTGCACTGCGGACTTCTTTTCACCGGGGCAGAGAAAAGTCCTTTGGGTGGGCGGACTCTACCACACACACATACACATTCGGATACATACGTGTGCATAAGTATATACGCACATGAAAATTATTTATATACGTTACGGGAGTCTGACGACATTAGCGTCGTGTTAGTATTAAATCATAATGAACGACCTGTTACGTGGAGAGAAGGCACTGATTCTCCGACTGCTGCTGCTGCTGCTACTTCTTTCTCTCTCGAGCAGCCTGTGTATGCGCACGTATGTAACCACTCCTTTCCGTCAAATATACGACGCATGGCGTTTTGTTGATTACACCCCACCGATTCTTTCTACCTTTGCGTATGCACATACGTTCCGCAGCGCTCGCTGTTCTTTTTTTTACTTGCTCGTCTTCCGACTCTCTCGCTCTTTTCCTAAGTTGCCTCTTTCGGCCTCGCGTGTTCCTTTTTTTGTACGCCTCTTCATTTTTTTGCTGTGGCCACTTAACAAATGTCATACGCGCGTTTATACATGTAATACACGTGCTTGTTCCTTGCATGATACTCAATATATTTTTCAGCGAACCCTGCTTTGCACGACGCGACAAACAAATTATTGTCTCTTGTGTATGAACACACGTGTCCCATAGTCACTATAGACCCATTGTACTCTTTTCCTCGCGAGCGATTAATCGATTTTACCGCTCGTCTCGATTAATTCTACGCCTCGTTGAATTACGTTATACATATGTATTATATATTCGCAAGCACGAATGTTCATTACGGGTTTTTTTTATCTGGACCCGCTGAAATTACACATACACACACACACGCGCGCGCACGCAGTATAATAAGTCAGCGCGCGAGCACACGATGATTGTAAATGTATTTCCTCTGAAAGGATTTTTCGACTTTATGAAAACTCGTCACGATTTTTCTGCGGGCTTTCCGAATAAATCCAGTCACGCATGGCGCGGAGACGTCCACGCGGTAGCGAATCATTTACTTTGACAGCGTAATGTAACGTGTCAAATTTTAAAATGAAACACGTATAAATTCCGAGGACCGCTCGTACAAAAAGAGAATTGAAAAATTCATCATTCCTCGCACGAGCTTGCGCAACGCGACGAGTTGGCATGGCCAGCACGAAAAAGATGATCATCGTCCGCCATTGGCTCTGAGATTCAGAATTGCAAATTCTTTAATTCTCGGACTGCGGCTACATGTAGCGCTGGGTGGCACGAGCCGGTCCGAATGCCGTGTAGGGTAACGCTGGGATACACACATACTCGTATAACGTAGGGAAAGGGGCAGCTGAAAAAGCGAGGAGGGCTCGGTGGAAAAGGCGTCCGCAAGTTCTCGCAAGAGGGCTGGAAAATGCCTTCGCTCTCTGGTCGCACACAGACCACGAGTCCGCGCGCGCTAACGCCATCGCCATCAGCTTGCAATCTCTATCTCTCTCGTGCGCAAACACATATAACGCGCGGCGTCGTGGTGCGCGAGCGGATGTGTGTTCAAAAATTTACATAGCTACATTCTGATTAAAGTCGTGTGTCCTAGAAAGCAAATCTAATCTTTGTCCCCTACCTTACTGGTCGTCGTCGTCGTCGTCATCTCGCCACATTTATACACACAGGCGCACGCAGACACCCACCCCTGCCTTCGTACTCGTATACTTTACGCGCAAAGACGGAAAAAGCTCTCTTTCTCTCTCGAAAGCTCTGGACTTTTCATAAATTCATATTATATATATGCCAGGACGCAGTCGTAAGAGAAAATGTCCTTCGTAATTTGCGCGCGAGCGTCGATCGTGTGTGTATACGTATGCTTTATGTGTACGCAGCTCGACTCTTTAACTTGGGCGCAAGCAGCAGCAGCATCAGCAGCAGCAGCCGCCGCTGCCTCCACGCAACATCGCTTCTTTCTCGCGAGACCATGAGCTAGACATTTTAATTGCAGGTACAATGAGCAACGAACGAGTCGTGGAATGAACAAAATAAAAACTAAGTTAAAAAAAAAATGAAAAAATAAAAAGGAAAGAAAACGTTCCGGCAAACGAGCTGGACGCGTTGTTACGTAAGGGCTTGGAAGAGAGAGAGAGAGAGAGACAAAGAGAGAAAGCTAAAAACGCTGCTCAGGTTCGACGAAAGGAGTTGGCGTGTGCTGCGCGCGCGGTAACAGCAGTTGGCGCGCGGGTAGAAAAAGCAGGGGGAAAAGAGGGTTGAGGGTAAAAAAATGTGTACATACATACAAAATAGCCACGCAGAGAGATGTAAAAGAGACTAGAAGAAAATGACCGGGAAAGAGTGAGAGAGAGAGAGAGAGAGAGAGAGAACAGAGCCTTTACGCGCTCTCGAGCTTGGAACGTTAGTACAATTATAATAACATTACTCGCACTCGCACTCTCTTTTACACTGCTGCGCGAGCGCGCGCACACACATACACGTACATACAGGTTCTTGTCACTATTGGCTTTTGTATGTAATTTGCTTGACGGTGTTCTTGCACCTAGGCATGAATAAATTTTGTTTTCATTCATTCGTTCTCTCGCTCGCACTCCTTCTTTCCCGCGCCACACAGATATGGCCAGGTATAACACGCGCCGTATTATAGCTACGAGTGTGTGCGTGCATATGTATGTGTGTGTAGTGTATGCTCGAGTGGTTACGCTAGCAAGCATTGAAATATTATACCCTCCCAAAGAGAAAATAATTAAAATTCAACCCTTGCCAGCCAAAGTGTGTGGGTGTGTGCACGCGTTGGTATGTGTGCGTCTACTTCTCTGCATGCGCTCATGATCCACACGTACGACCGCGTATACTGTTCTCTTTTTAAGCCAACTCGCGTAGCAGAGGATGGATCACTGCCTGCTAGAAGAGAGAGAGATACGTATATATATTTAATGTGCGCTCGCGTACATACTTACACATGTAAAATGACACACAACACCTACATTCTCCAAGTCAGCTCTGCTTCTCTCTCTCACACACACACTCTCCGCTTGCGTTTTGGCGCGCGCATATTTTTTCCAGATCCGTGGGTACTCGCTATGTGGCCCCAGGAAAACCATTTTGACCTGTGTTGTCGTTCTTTCGGTCGTCGGCGCGGCGGACTTTTTCTGACCGTCGACCGACGCTCGTCGATTTGATTCTTCGAATTAAAGCTCGTCTTTTTTCCGTCTCGATCAGTGGTTCCGATATGTGCGTGCATTTTTCTATTGCCGCGTGTAAACCAACACCCGTTACATCGGATTCATGCATAACTGCACGAGCTTTTTACAAATTCATATATATCAAAGCTGCGGTGCTGCCGCAAAGTGTGGGTTGGGATGCAATCAAAACGGAGAATGCCAAAGAGGCATTCAGGGGCCATGGAAATCAGATGTCGTATTGAAACAAAGGCACTCGACAAATCACTCGATGGTCTGAAAAGTTGATCGCCGCTTCGAGAAAGAAGTGTTGAGGCGTTAAACAGGCTTCAAGATGAAGAAAAAAAGTACCCGCATCGAGGGTAAGCTCCGAAAGCTCAGTCGTAACTTTTTAATGAATAATACCGAGACTAATTTGAATAAATTATAACCGATGGTGTTTGACGTTTTCTCGCGCTCCGGGAGCTTTTGGTATTGACGGTCGAGCGGAACTGCCTGGCGCGGGAGTGGTTAAAGGGAATGGTGAGGCTCCTTGGCTGCTGCTACTGCTACTGCTACTGCGTCATTGCGGCTTTCATTAATTCTTTTGTCTTGTCCAAGAAAAGTGATTGCGACTCTTTTTTTTTTATAAAGCACAGAAGCTATTAAAATATTGAACGATGCTGATGCTTTTGTTCCATTCGTTGGTTCATGCAGAAATATATTATATAGGGTATAACTCTGTTTTTGACCGATGTTAGAAACTAATTAGATTCGGTTTTCTCTCGGAGCTAAATAAAGATATCGTTTTGCCTCTCACGCTCTGTATGCATATAAGAGCCCCAGTGAATTGTTTGACGCTTTAACAGCTGCAAACTAGCGCGAGTGAGAGAGGTAAAAAAAATATTACGGGGAGGAAAACAGGAAAAAAAGATGTATATATGGTAATGCAGGTTTCACACGCCGGAAAAGCGCCCGGCTGAACGAAAGCAGTACCCCCTGAGCCTCAAGAAGAGGAAGGAGGGAGAGGGTGAGTGGGTGGAGAGCTGAAATTGAAAATGAGCGCTCGAAAAGCATAAAAAGCGCGAGAAAAGGCAGATTGCCGGTATATACAGGAATATATATTCTTTGCGGCAAAAGAGAGAGAGAGAGAGAGAGAGAGAAAAAGAGAACGAGGGTGAGGAGGTACGGGGAAGTCAGTGGTGTCGAGCGGGGGTACAAGGAGAACCGAGCGAAAGAGGCAATTCATTTTCCTATGCTATATCAATTTCTTGCTTCACCTCTTTTGCCCTACTCCCCCATACCCCCATAGCCTTGGAAAACAGCTCTGCGTATAAGTACGCCACAAAGTTAAAGAGAGGCACACGATATATATACCTTTCCTTTTTTTATCCTTGACTGTGCAGCTTCGTCTTGGAGTCGCATGACCGCGTGATATCGGCAGAGAGCGAATCTTTTATCTCTTAAAACTGTTAACTTGGCCGATACCCGGGTAGGGGGCTGCCGCTGCGCTGCAGGCGGAATCGTGCGAGCGCAAAAAGTATGAGCGGGAGGCAAAATGCGAATTAATGTGCCGCGTCGATGAACGCCGAGAAGGCGCACAAGGTTCGAGCAACCTGCTAACTTAATATATATTTCTAGATCATAAAGGATCTCGAAGCTCAAGACTCGCGCATTGCGAGAGATATGTCGTGCGCGCTTTTCATTTTTAGATTTCGCGTAGCGAGAAATTAATCTCGTGGTGGTGGTGGTACAGACCTCCGTAACACGGATTGTGCTCGAGTCATCAATGACCAATTTCATACGCTGTTACTCGCGCTCAATGAGTTCCGTCTTCTGCTTCTTTCTTTTTGGATCGCTTTTTTTTTAATACAGAAAAGACGAGAACAAACAATAGGCTTCAAAGACTTCGAACCCCTCCTGGAGCGAGAGAGAGAGAGAGACGAAAAGTCGTACAGCCATTGAGTAATAAGATAATTTTGAATACAAAAGTAATCAATTATATTCGGCAATTTTAATTTTTCACCCCGATCTCCGGCTCTAATAATAATCCCTCAAAGGGGAAAAAGGTAAACAGAGTTTCCCTGATTTATCCGTTACGGGAAAAAATTGCTATAAGCTTTTTCCGAAACATTAGTCGCGACAGGAGAGCTATAGGCTGCTATAGACTGCTTGCCGAGGAATCGATCAAACGTATATAATACGCCTCGACTTGCCCTGGCTGACAGCCTCGGCGATGATAGATCGCGCTAATTAAATAACCTCGCAGCGAGCTCGGATACAATATGGCCTATACACGCTATGCCGGCACGATTATGCACTGCCTGACGCGCGCCGTATTATATAGAGTCGCAAGCCGTACTCCTTCTGTACATCGTAGGCTGCCGCTGCAGCTGCCAGTAATTGACAAGCAATTGATAATCAGTTCAGATCCCGGGACTCAACGTGCACTGCTTGCACTTGGCTTTGGATCAATGCCTGCCTGTATCGGATTACAGACACACTAGGCTTCTGATTCTCGGTGCGTTGCGTGTAGACCTTACAAATTAAATCGTATCTATAATCAAGGCCACGATAGAGAGTCGAGTTTTGTCGCGAGTCAAGTATTATTGAAAAATGAGAGAAGCGTCAAAGGGGATTGAAAATTATTATTTCATACACGTGCTTGGAAAGACAATGCAAACACGACGCGGGTAGCACACCTAACGGATCGGGAGGCAACGATTCGGGTAGGGTGAAAAAAAAGGAACAAGAAGAAGACGAAGCTGCTTCCATTTCTATCACTCGCGGCTGGATCGAGGTCTCTCGCGAGGCCTCTCGGACCAATTAATCCACTTCAATTCAACATCGGGCGAGCCTCGCACAGGCGCATCCCAAGAGTATAGAATATAAGAAGCGAGAAACCTTTCCTCTTTTTTTTCACTTATATTCTCGTCGACGCGCGGCAACAAGACGTATTGCTCGCCGCGCGCGCCAGACATCATCCGATTGAATTACTCGGGCGCGCTCCGGCTGCAATTCTGATCATGCCCTATCTCTATCTCTCTCTCTCTCTCTCTCTCTCTCGAGCGCAGGAAAAAATACATCTGTATATAGTGTTTATTTCAATTAATGCTTTCATCGTTCATTCGGCCGCGTATGTATCATCCAGTGGAAAAATTATTACACTTTGAGGAGTAAGAAAGATCGATGAATCTTTACTTCTTTCGCTGTTGCTATAATGTCGTGAATAAGTTGATCGGAAAAGTACTGATTCATTAACGTGGATGCGTCGGGGAATTCCGACACACAGTGTTTAATCTCGAAATAAACTGATTCGATGTGTGCGCGTCGATGCGAACGATCGTAAATAAGAAAATTCGGTGGATCGATAAAAGCCAAAGCCAATTGCGAGGGCCACTTGCGACTAATTTTCCAAGACACCTTTGGGATAGCTTATGTAGCTCACGCGTATTTTCGTTCACAAAAGATCTTGGGCGTGAGTGTGTGTGTGTATGTATGGTACGCGTTCGAACCGCAAATCCCTTGTTACGTACGTGTATACCGTAACACTCAATTTCGATGTGGATTAATAGTGGTTTATTTCCCTAGACCCTATTTCAAATGGAACACGCTGCGTGTATGTAGTATGTTTACGTATGTACGGACGTACGCGTGTGTATGTATGTGCTTCGACTCGACTCTGATCACCGAACGCACCGCTCGAAGTTTCGGCGCGCGCGCGAGGAATTTCCTATTATCAGGTCTTGGCAATTAAGCCTTGGCTTGACTCGATTAAATCCGCGCGCCTGCGCGAGGCACGTCTCTTTGCTTCTGAATTATTGACGATATCAATCGCGCGCTTTATACGTGTGTATTTCGTATGTACCGCGGCACTGCCAATTCGACGCAACTCGAGCTGGAACGCACACGTATATAATAATAAATTTATAATAAGCCGTAGGGCGGCTCATGCGTGCCCATGCGTTTGAGGGAAAAACAGTAAAATTTGGCGTAACATTCGGGTAAGAAGGATATCTCGAGCCATAAAATTTGAACCTTTAGAGAACCAATAATCGCGCTACAGTGAATTTAAACGGCTGTGTAATTGGCAGTGTCTGTTATAAAAGAGGAGCTCTTCGGTTTCATTGCACGACTAGGCAGGCAGGCAGGCAGCAGCAGCTTCAAACGATATAGAACGAGATAAGGATCCGACGATTTTATATTATATGCGTCGAGAGAGAGAGAGAGAGAAGGTATAGCCGCGCGCACTATCGAGAGAAGGAGAGGACGGATTGGCTTAATAATTTTTATCATCCCCAACGGATTATAGCCGTAGCCCTGTAGGTATATAGCCCGCGCAAGTTTCCCTCTTACTCGCGTCGTTTCACATAGCGATATTGTTAATATGCAAAGGAGCATCGAAAAAATGAGATAGGGCGCGCGAGCTCGAGCCGACGCAAAGAAATAATGCTCGCACACGCTAAATCCGTATAACAAGCCAACTCCCGGCTTCGCTTTACTTTTTTTTCTTTTTGCTTTTTTTCTTTAGCGTGCCTATAATAAAATATATCATTAGGAAATCGATTCGCCGGGGCGGTGGCGCGCTGATATGCCAGCGTCACAGAGCGCGAGCTCGCATTAAGCCAATAAATAAAAGAAAAAGAATGGAAGATGAGCAGAGGCCGATGAGCATAATTTTTGCGTATTGCCGCTGGTAATAAGTCAGGAAACAAGCTCTCCATGTGAGGGAGAAAAAGAGAGAGAGAGAGTGAGAGAGAGACAACTCGAGAGACAATACATCGTTAAGACGCGCGACCAGAGGTCCTGAAGGGTAGGTGATGGCCTTCTGGCTGTAAGTAAGGAAGGGAGGTCCTCGCGCTCTCTCACTGCAGTGGCGGTGGCGGTGGCGGCGGCGGCGGCGGTAGCGACGGAGTCTCGTTCGAAGTTTAGATTAAACTCGCCGCGGATAAATATTCGTAATGGAGCGCCTGGGTGCCATAAATTAGCATGCCGCCACCGCTGCCGCTGGAGCTCCTGCTGTAGTACGTTAGCTGCTGCTGCTGCCCTTCCGCGTCCTTTCCTTGATTCGACGCCAATTTCCCGAGTTGCTGCTGCTGACTTGAAAATACTTGCTCAATCTCACTAACTCACTGGGATACACACGCAACTCTCTCTCTGTACAGTATACAGCGCGCAGCTGTATTTTACCTGTGTATATATTTTTATTTACTTTTATTTTTCCCGCGCGCACTTCGGGCTTGATTATGCGTCGCGCAGAAATCATCAGCGCCCTCGGAACGTCTCCAGGCTGCTGCTGTTGCTATATATGGACGTAAACTACCCCAATCTTCGCCGGCTTCTTTTCGAGCTCTATGCGATTTTCAAATTGAGTTGATGGAAAATAAAATAAAAATCAGCGGAAAAGTCACCTGAAGTTTCACTTCTGCCGCCTAATACTTACAATGGATACTAGGTCTGTCATTAAGGAAACTAGAGGTATTTCAATGAACAGAACATCGTTACTACCGTTCTTTTATCGCAGTCCCAAATCGTTGAATTACGTGAATACTTAAGCAAATTATCAATTGCGATTTTGAAAAATCCAAGGTGCAAAAATGTAAAAAAATATTTCAAAAAATTCAATCATCGGAAAAGTCATATAAAATTTTATTTTTCTCGCGTTACTAATTTTATTTTCTGAATTCTGCTATATGGGCCAAGCGAGCCAGAATCACGATCTAGCAAAACATGAATCAATAGCTAAAAATCTGGTAAAATCTGAAGGAAAATCTTATCAGCAAAATATTCTGCTCTTTATAGATATTATACAAGAGCTCAAAATATTCTCTATTTTTTATTTTTTTTTATTTTTCAAGTACAAAACTAAAACTAATTACAACATAAAATATCATTAAAAATATAAAAATTGTTACGACCACACCATTACTCCATTGTCCTGACACAATGAGGATACGACCGGATAACTTGTTCGTTATTATGATTCGTTTGAATATACGCTATAGTATTATCAATGCGATTTCTCAGTACTTTATAGATGAAGTTGTTTAAGTAAGATGAAACCCTGGTGAATCTAGTCATCTGCCCGCACAGGTAGGAAGTCGAGTAACTGACCAGACCAATCAAAGTATTTGTACTGTGATCGACGAGAGGGCCACCGCTGTCACCCTGAAAATGCAAATGAAATTTAAAATAAAAGATGTTCTTTCCATCATTGATAGATATAATATCAACGTACGAAGCATGTGCCCTCCAAGTAACTATTCAGACTTTTGGCACAGACTTGCGTGTTTTCGCAGCCGAACTGATCTTGCACGTTGATCCTTATGTAAACGTATTTCATGAATGGACTGGACGTACTATCTGCTATCATACCGTTTGAAAACTGCGTTTGTCTATAAACGCCGAAACCGCTCACGACGGCGAGTTGCCTGTTGGGTGGCAAATACTGATAAGCCGAGGGTAACCTGACTGCGCTTATTTTTCGATTCTTGCCGAGAGGTAATGGACGTCTTAACTATTACAAAGAGGTAAGATGTCACAAATAAAAAACGTACTCTATATGTTTTTTTTTTCGAAAAGTTCCAAGCGTACTCACCCTCAAAATTGCTATATCATGATAAAAAGAGCCGCCACCGTTCAGCATGTAAGAGTAGGGCATGAAGGTGTACTCGACGTCGTGATACAAACCGGTCCGTTTATCGGCCAGATAAGTTGCATCAGCTACGACGGTAATATAGACACCATTAAATTGGTGACTATTTTTATCGGTGACGCAGTGGGCGGCTGTGATGATGTGGCGTTCATCGAGTATGCTACCGCCGCAAAAATGATGAGTGCAACCGTTTCCACTGATGAGTTGTAAAGACACTTGATATTTGAATTGGCCCTTACTAGCGAACCGGCCGCCAATAATTTTTTGAAAATTTTTTCCTACAATTTGATATTTCGGAGAAATAAATATGTATCGATGTGGCGCTTACGTTATTGCGGAGAAATAATTTCTAATTGAAAAACTCACCATTGCTTACAGCGACACTTAAAAGCAATCCTAAGAACAAACTAAACAACGATATTTTCGACATTTTGAATTAGCTTTAACACCGATACAATAAGCCGAAGACTTTGATCTACATCATCAAAGCATCAAAGTAATTTTACTTCTGACGATCATTATCCTAAATACTTTTATTCTATGATCGTTTCAATTTTTATCTAATTGTGGGACTCTTTGGGAATACAAAGTAAATATCATCGAAAGAAATTTTGGCAAAAATTTCTAATCATTTTCAAACAGGTTTTATCTCTTTTTCAAGAAATGTTTTTTCAGATGAAATTTCGATCTATTATTATTCTAATTCAGACATAAGAATCAACACGACCAATTCAAACGTTAAGCGAGGTAAAAACGCCTATTTTTATCTATAATTAGTTTTGGATACAAACCGGATTGTCAATTTTATTGACTTATAGTGATAAGCGTAGTTAAACCGATGACAGTTTTGTCAGGTTGAAAAATTATATTAAAGTATTCATTGAGCCTGCACATGTAAAATTTATCTTATTATTTGAATTTCACTTTTGTGTGACATATGTTTTGAAAATGATAAGTTTTCTAAACGGCCATCAAGCCTATAAATGATGAAATGATAATATGATTTTGTTGCATTAATCGCTTGATAGGTGGTAAAATAATATTATTTGAGTGAAATTTAACAATGTATAAGTGCGAATGATTATAAAAAGACCATACACAATCTTTTTTATAAGAGTTTTCAATTTATATCTCCTAAATAATGTTTTATATTTTAAATTAAAAAAAAATTTTTTTGAGAAGTCATTCACTGTTTTTGTCATTACCGGGTTTTAATTATAAGATATAAAATTATTACTATTTTAAATATTGTTAATTTTAAAACTCACATAAATTCATTGATCAAGACCTTCCTCCTACAAATTATTTCACATTTATGCAAAAAATCAAATAAATTTCAAAAAATCCTTTGAGCCTTTGCCAATAATAAAAAAAATAATTTCCTTATAATTGAAAAAAACAAAGAAAAAAATGAAGATTTTGCAACAGTGGATTTTTGGACCATCAAACAATACAAATAATCTTAAAAATATCAATATTCTACAAGTACGCAATTAATATTTCACTAGAAAGAAAAAATATTCCCGTTGCAGGGCTCTACATCTCGAGGCCAATAATCGTTATTCATGCCCTCATTTTTTTGCAAAAGTAACAGGTCTGATGTGTTTTGAAATATTCTTCCGAACATTGGAATAATACTTTTTAGTGTTTATAATTGTTTAAAAGCTTTTAGATCAAACTGTTAAATCATGTCTTAATCAAATTACCCGCAATTGTAAACTATAAAAATAGTTTATTTCACTCATAACCAGATTAAAATCAACTCAGTTAAAAAAAATCACTCTTTGTAAATGCGTTGATATGATCAGCATAAGCAAAGAAGCTTAGACATATTCTTTAAATAAATGTTGTTTTTTTATTAGCTAACTCGTCATACCTAACTCTACTAAAGAATCTGAACTTGATAAAAGACGAAAAAGAGGCATATTGCCATTTACTATGTACTTTCTGAAATATGCATAGCACCAGCAGTCGTGGTTCATCGAAATATTTTTGATCACACTATATATTAAAAAATAAACTTTTTCTCAAATGCAAACCAAGCGAAACTCGTGTATTTTTTCCATTTAATAAACATTCATTTACAAGCACACGGGAGCGCGTGGACGCAAGTTCGAAAAGTACAAACAGCCACCGTCGTCGCCGCCGCCGCCGCGCGTGTTCCGTAAATTTATCAAGTTCAAGCAGCGTAGCAGCTTTCGTTAAAAAATATTTTTTCGTATTAAACACGAGCGAAACGTGGCTCGGAGTTTTATGTGTGTGCGTTCATCTCACGTCGACTAAGGCACCAGCACCAGCATCGCCAGTATATGACCATCACCGCCATCGCCATCAGTAGCAGGAAAAAAAGTTCGAGCTCGCGAGCTTTTAGCCGAGAATGAATTTCTATAAGGATTCCAGGGTAGGAGGAATGCTTTTTTTTTGGTCCTATTTGCAGGCGCACACACACGCGAGCTTTATTTGCGCTAGCTTTTCGTAAAAGTAAAGCAGTTAGTCGGCCACAGATATAAGCTCGCAAAGAGATTGAGAGAGTGAGTGAGATAGAATCAAGCTGGTTCATTAGAGACATATTCGAAGGCGTATGGGTGCGTACGTGCGTGTATGTATGTATGCTTATATACAGCTTGCAGCAGTCGCAAGCTCTCTCTCTCTATCTCTCGCGCTTGCTCACCTTCAGCGCGCGCTCGCGAGAGAGAGAAAGGAGGAGGATACGCGGCGACTACAAACTGAAAGAGCGAACGAGCGAGCGAGCGACTGACAAAATCAACAACGAGACTCGCGATATTAATCCACTCGACTCCGAGTTTTCCAACTTCTATAACAAAGCTCGAAGCACGAAGAGCAATGCCGCGTACGTATGCATACGCCCGCCCGCTCGCCGGAGCGCGAATACGTGTACCCGCCTCGCATGTATTTACTATAAAACCATAATCAATATTTTCCAAGGTACCTGCCGCTGTAGCTGCTTTATACAACTGCCACCGCGAGCTTCACTTTTGCCTTCTCTCTCTCTCTCTCTCGTTCTCGCTCTTTTGCTCCAAGAGATGTATATGGGAAAGAGCTGCTTAATCGCGCTATATCGACACATCTCATTATTTACCTTGCCTCAGCTACGGGTAAATACAGCCTCCGAAATATTTCTCCAAAAGCAGCAACAGCGGCGGCGCACAGCTACATAGCTACCTTTCTGAAATTGTATTCGAGGAATATTATAATTAGTCTGCGCGCGGAGCTGTTTTATTTGTTACCTCCGGCGTTATGCGCGCACAGTTGTTCGCGAAGGTATTACACGCGGCGCGCGCAAAATAGAAAAAAAATCGATAGGGAGCTCGATATCGGTGTTATAATCTATATTCGAGTGTAATTCACCCTTTGAAAAGGCTTATGAAAGACATGCTCTCGCTTATATACAGCCTATCTCTCCCTGCGTCTCTTTCTTCTCTCTCTCTTTCTCTTTCTGTCAGTAATAAAACGAGAAGGAGCACACGACCAGAATAAGGAAATGCAATATTCTGATGCTTAAATTCGTTGTTGTTGAGAAAATAAAGAGAATGAGATAGAAAATGAAGAAGGAAACTGAGCTTGCAAGCAGATGGAAACCATGGCTGAACGAAGAAGGAGGAGGAGGAGGAAAAAGGGGGAGGGAGATAGAATATAACAGCCAGAGGTAGAGCAGAACTTTTACCGCGGCTCAATATTGGTACTCAGACACAATCTTCAGTCTTTGCAGCACGAGTCAACTTTCCTCTCTCTTCCTCTCTCTTCCTACAATTCCCGACGTTTCGTACTGTACGTATTTCTATTTCGCTCATTTGCCTTTTCTTTTTTTCTTTTCTTGCTCGTATATTATTGCTTGTATACGCAAACAGGCGCTAGGAATTTGCTTTTTATTCAAAAATGAAGGCAAGGGAACATTATTAATATTTAATTTCGCAAATCGACTTTTACAAAAAATGATTTTTGGTAAAAATTAATATAAAGACGTTTAACGATTCAAGATCGTGACCAAACGATCCTAATGTTTCCGCCGAACATAGTAATCCCTGTTAAAAATTCTATTCAATAGATTATCGTCTCAAAGCATAAAGCTATTTAGGCTCATACTTTTAAAAGTATATGACGGGTAAAAAGTGAAACGATACAAGCGACGGGGAGATTTTTGTAAGATGAGCGAGCTTTGATCGTCGAAAATCATAAAATATGCATTTAAGTTCGTGCTATACGGATCATATAAGAGCTTCTCTTATATGTATGCGATGCTTCAGAAAAGGAGAACTTAATACGTCGCGTGTGCATGGCAAAAAGCTTCACGGCGTCACTTTCAATACGTCTCGTCATTTTGATATGTATGGGAAATATTGAATGCCGTTAACGTGCGCGTACACGCGACGCGACATCGAAATAATGCATAAGGCACTCTTTCTCATTCCTCGTTTTCTTTTTTGTCGTGTGGTTATAAAAGGATAAAGTATTAAATATAGCAGTAGTGGCAGCTGCAGCAGCGGGAGCGATTTGTCAAAACGCGCGGAAGACAAAGTAAAAGCTTCGAGGACTAATAAGCGCGCCAACGGAGATGACGACTGTAAACTGCTTCGCAACGCAATCGAAGCGTGATACGACGGTCCGTTTGCTTCGTTGTTGTTGTTACTTCTCACAGTTTATGCTCCGAGTGCCTTTCAATCCTATCAGAGAAAATAGGAGGACTCGTGGCCCACGCGATTGCGGCGATTGCTGCATTTCCATTCTTCTTCTTCCTCTTGCCTTCCTACTTTGGCTTCTTTTTAATTAAAACAATAAGACTACCGTCGGGTCTTTCTTTTCATCCTTAAAGAAGCGATCCTCCTGTCTCACTCCTCTGACGTTTGGATACAATTTGTTTCTAATTACGTTCGATTCCTTAAGCCTCGCAGGGCTTACTCGAACGCGATATACACTCCCGCTCTATTATACAGCGCTGATTTGCCTGCTGCTGCCGTCTAGCTCTTATTTTCCGTTTATGCTCTTTTTCTTCTGTCACTTGAGCTTTCTTTTCTTTTAACTTCTGTCGTGTATATTTAGCCACACCCCTGCGTGAGACGACGGTGTCGATTCGCCTCACTTAACTGATTTCCTGGTCAATTCGTTTTTTTCACTCGAGATCCTTCTTTACTTTTTTTTTCTTTTTTTTATCGTTCACTTTCTACCCTTCGCGATGCGGTGAGCGAATAATTAAGCTCTTGATTGGAGCTTTATTATCGTCGATTTGGTAAGTGAGTTTCTATTGGATGGCGCTCGAAAGAATCGAAATCAGATGGAGACCTCAAAGACACTCGAATTAACTTTAACTGCTGAGCTGCCAGTACCACTCGTGGCAATGTGTAATTTATTCCTGTAAGCGTTGGGATTTGATTTTCAATATGAGATAGCGAAATTCAGTGCAGCTGTTGCTGTTGTAAAGCATTGATTTTACAATAGAAATCCTTTCAAGAAGTTATAGTAAAAACATCGCGTCTTTGAGAGATGGATTGTTTTGCGAAGAAAGAAAGACGTCTGTCGTGCAGCAATCGGCCCGACGTATTATCTTCTCCCCGAAAAAAAAGACAGAAAGAAAAAAACGGAAAAGAACGAGGGTGTACGTAGTGGAATATTGATGGTTACGGGAATTTGATGGCATATTGCTCACCTCCGCCTAGATCGTTTTGTGATGTGTCTTTCGGCACGTCGAAACGAAGGGATTCACATACGCGTACAGTGTAACCACAATCGTTTCAGATATCCTAATGGGTTAACAAAAAAAACTTTGGTGTTTACAATAGCTCAATGAATGACACTCGATTTCATAACGTATTATTATTAATCCATTACCTAACTTATGCAGGAGACAAAATTTGATCCTATAAAATACAGAAATATTATCACCAAATTAGTGATGATAGGATCCAGTTGCATGTAAAGTGTTTATTTATATTGTTTTACGAATAGGACAAAGAGTTAATGTTTCTTTTTACACATTGTAACAGGCTAATACATCAAACTTTTCGAAATGAAAGTCTAAGAAGAAATTTCTCAATAACGTCAATGCCAAAGATTATTCAATAAAACTATGATTTTTATAACCCAAAAGTAAGTCTGAAAAAAGAAGTTTTCAAAACATATTTAAATAAAAAGCCTCTAAATGACACTAAAAAAGATGTCTGCAGTCGCGACCTGAATCAATCGAACTCAAGTGTACATCATCTGTACATCTTTACATCTTTTTTTTAACTATTTGTATAAAATTCTTGATGCTTGTTTCATACCTGTTTCTACAAAAATTGATGATCCCACAGTCTGTTGTCTATCCTGTGATTTTCTGCGTAATTTATTAAAAAAACTCCGAATGTTACATTAATGCATACAGCAAAAGTGCACGATGTCACTCAGACGTAATAAAAGCTCGAGCTTCGCCTTATTCCAAAGTCTCATTGACGCGATACATTTCACATTATCACGCGTAGATCTGTACGTGCACTATGCACCTTGCGCACAGATGCATATATCTCATCGAAAGTATATACGCAATATACGTAGAACGGAGTAATGATGAAAAAAAACCGCACGAGAAAAAGGATGGCTAGAAAGCAACCACCTCCATAAGCTCGACTTCGATATCAATATTCTAAAAACACTCTTTGTGTCGCACGTTCTGTTCTATACGCGTGCGTTCGCGAAAAGGCCCTCCTGCGCAAAATCATAATAATAGCGAGGCAGAAAAAAAAGAAGGAGAAGAAAGGAAAAAAAACGACGATATATCGGCTGTCCTTGCTGCTGTACCCCGCTTATATACGTTGACACGCTAGACGCGCGAGCGAGCGAAGCTTTCGAGAGCTCTTGGCACTCTCATTATGCTCGCACGCGTATTTAATGCATATATATCCATAGCTATTAATTTTTCATTACTTTGAAACAGTCGCTTCGTCGACGGTCCTTGTCCCCCTTCTTGTTGTTCACATCGACGCTCGCGGGCCGATGTTCGTTTTGATTTTTTTACTGATGTCGGATGAGAGTAGGAGAAAAAGAGAGAGATAGAGGGACGAGATGTTATAAAAGCTTCTCAGATTGAGTTCGAGAAATGGTGTATTACTGCTAAAAAGTAATGTCGTAACGGTGAGAGAGAGAGAGAGAGATTGAATTGAAAGGGCGACGATCAGTGTCTACTCACAGCACCTCGAGGTTCGACGGCGAGAAAAATACGCAGCTCGATATGAAAAATAAGCTCGGTGCTGACTGATAATTTGACGGTAGTGCAAAACCAGTTGGCGAGTTATTATTAATTAAGACGTGTCTTTGCCATCCCATTCGCCTGTAATTAAGAAATATACAGCGATAAAAAAAACGTCTATATATTCCGTCAAACCAGTGGGATACAGCTCGTCCCGATGTTATGAATTTGAAAAGAAAAGCAGCAGCGCGCGCGAGGGAAGAGAGGAGGCTATAGATTCTTCGTTCACGGAACGTGGACGGAAAAAAATCATACTCAAAGAGAGCGAATATATATGCGCGGGGAGTAAGAGAGAGAGAGAGAGAGAAAGAGCGAGCGATACGCTCGGTTGGAAAGGAAGAAAAAACTAATTAACTTTCTGAAATAATTAAGATAAGACAAGACGGGAGATTTCCAGCCGATCACAACCCCTTCGTGTTTTATTATTTCCTTTCTTTTCTCGCGCGCTGCTCCGGCATAGCTATACATACGCTTACTATAGAACAAGAATGAAGGAGGGTTAAAAAAAAAAGGAAGAAAACGACACCGAATCGTATCTCTCTCGGGACATCTCGCGACACGATCGGTCAATTAAATCGTTTGCATGGGAAAAACGGAGAGCTATGAGGTCGTTTCGTTTCGAGAAAAAGGACAATTTGCCTTATCAAATAATGCAAAACGGCGATCTTTGACTCGGACAGATAAAAGTTTCTCTTTCTCTCTCTCTTTCTCTTTTCCCTTTCCCGTTCTTCAAAAGGGTTTCTTCTTTAGACTGACGGAAAAAATTTGAGCGTGCGCTCGCGTATCATGCATGTGTATGCTTCTGTTTTTTTATATGGAATACACGTTTAAAGGGGTGTTCGCGCAGTTGAACAAAATAATAACGAATAAGTTGAGCTTTCGAGTATTGAAAAAGGAAAAACCAAATCACCGTCAGAAAAAATTGCAGTCGTTTGAAAGCGTTATTTTGAATTTTTTGCTTTGCGATGTATACAACGCAAACTCGCATGATTAACATTATGCGGCATATAATACAAGGCGGAGCATCGGCTCGACTGCTCGACCTATAACGCGCTGTTTGTGCACGCTCCGAGCTTTCGTACAGATACTGATAATAATTTACAACAATGGCCCTGTCACTATCGTATATATCAGCTAGGAGCGTTGACGAGCACGACGATTCGCGCTCGAGTTTACGGCGTGTCTTTCATTGTCGAGTCTCTCGTGCTATAGATTTCGCGAACTGGCATTTTTATGGTCGAACAATAGGGCAGAACGAGAGAAAACAGACTGCGATGCGAGCGGGAAGATTCGCTGCGTACGTAGCTGATGCGAGCTATTGAAAAAACCTACGTATATATTTATACATTTATAATGTGTATGTTAAGCTCGGTGAAAGAGAGGAAGAGAGGGAGGGAGAGGGAGGAGAAATGTGAAAAAAGTGATATTTTAACAGAAGACAGCAGAGGTAGACGACAAAAAGTCTGAGATTATATTGCTCGTCCGACAAATGGACTGTTGTTACATCGCCATACCCCGATAACAGAACAGAAGGCTGAAATGTTCTTTTTTTGCGTCATTCGTCTAGTTGGTATTTAAAATAATATCTGATCTATACTCGGATACAACATTGTAGGAATTAAAATTATTTTTGGATATAATTTGAAAGTACGAATTGATAAATGGAAAGAGTGTATCAAAGATTGATGGGAAGAAATTACACATCTCCGATTCGGCAGATAGACTCCATAAACATACTCGTACCTTAGCTCCTGACATTCATTCATATTGCGCCGCGCTCACACGAAAAGGTATGACGCCTGCAGTAGCGCGAATGCAAGTGAAAGAGTAATAGAGAGAGACTGCCAATCAGGCAACGTTGATTGACTTTTGGATGGAATCAGTAGATGCCGCAAATTACGATGCTGCTACTGCGCGCCTCGCGCGGCGAATATACGTATGCAAGTTTCGGGAGGGGGATGGATTCGTATTGAGGTGGGGGCGCCAAGGCGCCGCCGATTACTATGGCTCGCGCCGTATTGCCGGGCGGCTTCCGCGGCTTGATTGATCTTCTCACGCTTCAGACCTTATAAAAGCACCTTTCTTAACTCACTCGCGCCCCCCCTCCGCTTCTGATCCTGTGTGCCGCTGCCATTGCCGGCTGATGCTGCTGCCGCTGCTGCTGTTGCTGATAATGATGGTGGTATTTGAGAGCCGAGGAATTCGCAAAACACTCGGGTAATTGCTTTGCATTACCCATTACACGTGGCACTGCAAATATATACATACAGCATTCGTACACGCGCGCCAGCTGGAATGTAGATTTTCAATGACTTCATATATAGATATGGCGATTTGTTGCCGAAATTATTGGCTCGAGAGGAATGTCAGGAGGGCTGGAGACGCGCTTACTCGAAATTATTCATCAAGAAACGATATACGTACACATGCGTGAAACGAGCGAATATAGCTGCACGATAACAAGCGTCGACGCCGCTGAAATAATTGGATAAAAAGTAAATAAAAAGCCCTCGTGGGCTACCGCCGCGCTGTGTTTACGGGCAAGAAAATCTTACAAGCAGTGCCTCGACTAGACTATCGTATGCCTATGTAGACCCGTCTATACTTTTTGTGGACTTCCTTTTTTCTCGTTCTCTTATCATTTCTCTTTCTTTCTCCCCGGACTCTCGCTCTTGCGCGCTCGCGAGCCAGAGTTACACGCACGAACGAGGCAGAGAAAGCTCGGCGCGCAATCGTCCAGTTAAGGTTCGCCGTTCGAGGTATTAATTATAAAAAAGTAGAAACTAAATACCCAACTGCCGCTCGGTATAGAAAGAGAGGATACGTACATAGCGAGCAAAAGGAAAAACGAACGAATACGCGCGGGGGCAGCGGACGAGAGCGCGTAATTATCTTTGCTCGTCGAAAAGTTCTAATCTGTATAAACGTGGAAACCATTAGTACCTGCTCTCGCTCGGCGAAGCAGCAGTAGTAGTACCAGTAGTTCTCTTTCTCTCTCTCTCTCTCTCTCTCTCTCTCAGTGCACCCTATACTGCTTCTCGCGCGCTAATTTTTCTTCTTCATTTCCTCGCTGACCGCGCGCTATATATACCTATGAAATATAGCACGATCGAGAGGAAAACTTTTCGTTTGGCGTATACTCGACAACGCAGCCGCATCGGTAGCGACTATACTCGAGCCGCACACAGCGCCGCATGGCACGAGTTATTAAACTCATTTTTTCGAATGCGTGATTCGCGATTTCGGATGAGGAATTTTTTCATCATCGGAGAGACGTTCGGGCATAGCGTCACGTACCGACAGACACACGCGTTGCGTATCACATATATTCGCGTAATCGAGTGTTTTCGGATGCCACTCGTGAGCCGCGCGTCGTTTCTCAAATGCAAGGAATGCCGACTGTATATAATTGCGTACTTTTCACACGACGAGTGCATTGAGAGAAGAAATCGAGATCGTATTTTAGTATGCATGAGTATGCGCACATACGATCGTACATGATACGTGCGTTACGCTTCGACAAAGGCGTTCGCTAGCAGCTTCAAAAGTTAATTATATGATTAAATTAATTAATCAAAATCGTGGCACGATATTCACTCTTCGCCCTCCCCCTTCAAGCCCCCTAGCCTGCCCCACCAACGGCATCAACTCTCTTGTGTCTTAATTAAAAAAGCGCGAAACGCCTTTACATCGCATCCTGCGTGCATCACAATAATATGCATCAGGATAATTAAACGGGACGGAAGTTATAGCGATAAAACCGACGCAACGCGTTTAACAATAGACCCCGTGTGCTGGAGCGGTTATGCTGTGTATGTGTGTATAATACGGCTTGCGTCCTCCGCTTGATTCACCCAGTTGACGATATATAATATGCATCAACTGGCGAGGATATAGATTCAGAAGAGTTATAAGGACTCGCGACCGTCAAAGCGGGCCGTCCTCATCCCACGCTGGTCTGCCGTTTTGGCTTATTTATCTTGTACTTTTGTGAAATTCGCATGGCGCAGTACGTACACGTCGATACGCCGCATAGCCCTGTGCAGTACTTAACTCTCTTTCACCTGGGCATACGGCATTAATCACAGACTCTCGCGCGGAATGCATTATTCTGATTAAAAAACATTTGCACCACGTGTACCACCCTCCACCCCGACGATACACGAAAGATAAGCGTATTCGCGAGCTTTTTTTCGGGTAGAAAGCAACGAAAGCAAAAAGGAAGAAAAAAAGAAGAAAAGAGCCATGGGCCGCACGAAGAGTGCAACAACCTCGACGTCGAATGAGCGTATCGAAGGCTGTGGCTAGTTACGTACACGTGCAGTAGGCCTGTCAGTCAGTGAGGTTTAATCGCCGACTTTGTGCTTCGGGGAGTTATTGATTACGATATCGCATGGTTGAAATAATTTACTCGCGGCCACGCGGTGGTATATACGTAGCAAGGTTCATCGATGCCAGCGAGTCCGACACACACATGCAACGACGACAACGACTACTCGCGTTGCAAGTTCTCAGGTGCAAAAGGCGTGGTACCGCTGGACAGTCTGAAGTATATCCTCGCGCTTCGCCGTGGCTTTCGACTTTAGTGAATAATAACATTTTCTCGTACTCCGGCAGAGAGACTATACAGGGCAAAAGTGAGAGAGCGCGCGAGAAAAAGAAATAATAATAATGGCGAAACGTCGAACGCGCTTTGATTTTGCGGAAAAAGATGATTTTTTGTTGTGTTTCTTTGCGCCCCCGAACACACACGAACGAGGAAATCTCGCGCTTGCATCAAAAGATCTAAGCTCGAAAGCTTCCAATAGCTTTTAGCGGCGAGCCATATATGTACCTTCTGCCCCTCCTCCTCCTCCTCTTGCTTCGCAGCCGCTAATGGTCGCGATGGCGGCAGCAGCAGCAGCAGCAGCGGCATCAGAGCCGCGCCAATGATGAAAAGAGACAGTGCAATGGAGTGAGTGCGTACAGCTAGCTAGCTAGTAGTACGAGCGAGAGACAGAGCTGGCAAAGATAAAGGGATAAGCGCGCGCCAAATGCGCGTAGGCTCGCATCTATGCCCGTGTTATGCGTACGGTATAAAGGGGCTTTGACACTCTCTCTCGCTCTTTCTGCGAGCTGCTGTATACACACACGAGCGCGTGTATGCGTATATCCACTCTCGTCTTTGTATCGACTGTTGGCGAGAGTGGGCGCGAAAAAAGAACTGAACCTGCCGTGCGTGCGTGTGCTGCTGCTGCTGCTGCTGTTGCTGCATCGTTGCCTAGAACAATGTTGTAAGTCTTTGTCGCACGCGCCAACGAATCTCCCTCTCTCTCTTTTTCTCTCTCGCGCGCTCGAGCTTTATACCCTCGTATGCGCCGGGCGCTGCATATATCGTCGTGTGCATTCACGCTCGTGCCTCTCTTTTCTCGATTCTACTTCTTCCTTTTTCTTTTTACGTACTCTTTATTTTAAACGAGAAATGAATTCCCGAATGCAGGCAGTAGCAGTAGCAAGAGCCACGCTTGTTTGTGCATCATCCCCGGGTTATAACGAGCAGTTATCGCGCGTGCATATAAGCGCAAACTGCTTTGTCCAATATGCCTTTACTTTTTTTATTTCCCCCTTTTTTTTAATAAATATGTATGTATAAACGATATCTCAGCGATGCGTGCGTATACGTGCAGGAGAGTTCGGGCGCCGTATTGTTGTCATATATCATCCGAGGCTCGATCTATACATAGATATACACGAGAGCAGGTCGAATCCGACCCTTCGTGAAAAATAGCGTCTACTTTCATACATCTTATCCTCTTATATGTGTCGTTGATTGATCCTGCGAGCTTGGAAGCCACAACAGTAGCAGCATCAACGCAGGCAGCATCGACCAACACAGCAAAGGTCAACAGCACATTTTTCTTATCGGATAATCTGCTTCTTCTTCTTTTTTTCGCGGCACGCATCAGAATGACTATACGCGCACTGACAATGGGACACGTCTTCCGAAATTACTTTTTCTCGTTTTCGATTGTATTATATTGAATTGCGAGTCTCGATGATAAAATAATTCATCATCTTTGAGAACTCGTGTTCACATCTTATACTGCTGTATAAAATTACCGTGTATTGTGCGCGGGTGCAAAATTACACTTGCAGTAGACACGAGAATCGAGAGAAGGAAATTTTTTCAATATCATTTCAACTCGCGACGTGCATGATAAATATTTAATCAGCCCGTAAAAACGTCGACGGCTGGGGTGCAGCCAAGTACACGGTCAAATGTATAATAAGCTAAAACGAGCGGAAAAAATGATGGAAAGAAACGCAGAGAGGAAAGAGAGCAATTATCCTTGAAAAATATTTTTCGACATTTTGCACTTGGTGTGTAAGCGCGCGCGGCATATCTCACACTGGCTCGGGTCTGCAATAAGCTTATATATATCCGCACGTTCGAGCTATATATAGGTAGTAGCAAATTCGCATACAGCACTAGTGGCAGCAACAGAATGGCTGTAAAAGGGTATATGATTGATCGCAGCTTGGCATGCCAAATAATGCAGTTTTATTTCATTTGATTCCCGCACCTCCCGAGGTAATTGCTATTTTGGCGGCTTCCTCTTGCCATATGATGTATTGACCCTCCAATTGTCTCGTTTTTCACTTATTTTCTACGCACACGCATTTTATATGTACGATTATTGACTTTCAAATGGAAACTCAGGAATAAAAGTTGCTCTTATAGTGCTTTTATTTATATATAGTATAATCGTTTTGTCACTTGCAGATTTACCGATTGAAGTGCTCGCCATCTAGTGGTGGAGACGTAAAGTAGTATTAACGTACTTAAAGTGGTTGAGACATGGTTTATATTTTTTGAGGCAATTAAATTGTCATTTGAAGGTCATTTTATGGACATTTTTTGGTCACTAGTCCATTAATAATTTTGAGCCTACCTAGATGACGTTTACATAAATAATAAACAACATTTTGCATTAGATTTAACTTTTAAAACAACTTAACGATAGACAAGTTTGCTTAGTATCTTTTTTCGTCTAGAGTTTTAAACGAAATTCGTATGATCAATTATTGCTATTGGCAAAACTTTAGCTTTGTATGCATAGATGCGACCGCTGCACGTGTAAAACTTAGCTCTTTATATAGTTCACTGAGCTTTGTATATTGTGCCGGTTTGCGATTGCTGTTTGAATGTGAGTTTGAACGTGTGCCTCTTTTATGTAAGCTTGATCATCTTGTGTATGTATGTGTGTGTTTGTGTCTACGAGGCCGTTTGCGGGGCCAAACGTATGTGTGTACCTGCGCATACGTAAACCTACGGAGCGTTTAAATTTCAGATAAAAATCTCGCCTCGTTCGATCGAGCCAAAACAATAGAGAGAGAGAGAGAGAGAGACTTACGTGATCTTCGCTTTATATGTATAGCGAACGCCAGCTCGTATACACCGAGTTATGTATTTCCGTTTTTCATGCAAGAAAAAAGTCTCGAGGCAGCGACACGAAAATACTTCGCTGCGCGTCTCGGCGTTATTATCGTTATTACTTGCCGTTTCGCCTGTTTGTGTGTGTTGTATATGTAGGCATACAGTGGCACATACACACACACAAACACGAATGTGCTCGTCATATACGGCAGAGATTGTGCTCGCGTCCACATCGAGCCTCGATCACTCAAACTCGTTAAAACTTTCGACATTAGCATCGGCATCGACCTGCATTCTATTATAGCATAGTCAACGCAATTACCGCATTCCCAGAGGCAATATTATGTTTGCTGCAGTCTCCCTCGCGGCGCGGCACAGCACAGCACACCCACATCCACACACACACACACACACATGCATATTACTTGCCACATCTTTTGTATCGAGCTGCACGTCGATTGCTGCGACGAAAGATTTCTGAGCGTGCGCTATATTTATGAGTCGTGCGTGCATGCAGTGTGCGCGACGAATTCCCATTCACGCGCGCAGCGCAGTTCAAAGGCAAATATTTGATCAAAACTTTATCTTTCTCTCTCTCTCTCTCCGAGGCTTTCTCTCTCGTTTCGTCGCTTATATATTCGCACGTGGAGTATAATGACTCTTTTTTTTCTTCTTGCACGAAAACTGGCTTATCGTGCGACGAGCTGCAGCTACGCACTTATCAAAGCGCACCTATATATGAGCGCACGCGTGATGTGTACGTGTATTATACGTCTGATCAAACATTCATAAATCAGTGCGATTGCCTGGGCGCGTGCATGTAAAAATACGAGAGCGACGAAAAAAAGCCAAAAATACGACGAAAAAGAGTTAAAAGAAGAAAGCTCGGAGTCGATGAAAAATATTGCAGCGAAACGGTAAAAAGCGACCCAGACACATAACTACACGAGTCGAAACGTCGGTGTGTATGAGCTGTTGGAGTAAAAAAATCTCGTGGCCCAAGCCGAGAGGCTAATTATGAGAGGAAGAGAGAGGAGAGAGAGCGAACGAACGCGTGCATTAGGCAATCGCAGCTAATACGGCTGGTGCGCGTAAATACCTACGTAGTAGAGCTAGAGGCGCAGCTCGCAGGGCTTTTTGCTCGCGCCTCGCCTGCCGCGTCCTCCAGGCCTGTCTTACACTGCCAATTTTTTTGTACGTGCTCGCCACAGCAGCCCCTCGTAAAGCAGCAAGTCGCTAGCAGAAAGAGAGAACCGCACATCGAAATACTCGACTCTAGCGTGCCGATGAAAGAAAGCACCCCGTGTGTATATATATAATATAACGGCTGCTGCTACTGCTGCTGCAGTCCGCTGTACATTGCGGCAGCGTCGGGCAGCGTCCGGTGCGTCGAATTATCGTATGCGGCTGAGATATCCTTCGTTATACGCTGTAACGTATATATAAACCTTGGTGTCTGCAAAACGAGCGATATAAAAATGTACGTGCCGAGCTTTCCGGACCGAGCCCGAAAACGGCCACGCGCCTGAGAGAGAGAGAGACTTTGAAAAAAGGAGCTATATAGCTTGAAAGAGCTCTAGCTGCTCGGTCTGTACTGGTGTGCGCGCGCCTATGAAATGTGTATGTAAATTTCAGAGTCATGCAATTCAACTATAAAACTCGCAAGGCTTGAGTTTTGTTCCTGTCTCTCTCTCGCGAACTCTGCACCTTCCGCCAGTTTCTGCAGTTATTTACGGTTTGATTCGCCTTATCAGCCACCGCCGCTTCTGCTGCTGCTGCTGCTGCTGCTGCCTCCACCTACCTTACGACGTATACACAGAGCCCTGCGATTCCCCTCGCGAGCGCGCGAAGGTCGTTCGTTTCTATTCCGGCTACGCTCGGGACTGAAAACACCTTTTGGCCGCGACGGCAGCAGCGGCAGCGCCAATGAGAGATGGCCGATACTTTCACTTTGGCTCGTGTTCCGCAGTTCGAGTCCGTTTCCGCACGTCAAGCACATAGTGCAGCTCTTCGGGGTTTTATTGGCCAGCGGCACCGCCTACGTATTGCATCGCTCGTGTGTATGCGATATAGAGCAGTGCTGCACAGCTGATTTATCGAATATACGTCGTCCGCGTAACGAGTCCAACGAAGCGATTTGTTTTTCCGAAGAAGCCGCGCCGCGCATCGCAGCTTTATCTCTTTTCTCTCATCGGAATTTTAAGCTCAGCGCGCCGTGCGCGATATACGTACGCACACACACACACACACACACACACACACACATAAGCACTGCTCGCGCATCCACGGAGATTTTTGGGCCATTTTTATGATTCCGCGCGTTTTATGCCACCATAAAACTGATTTTATTGAAGCTCTTCCGCGTATATGTGCTGCGTATCTGCGTGCGTGTAGATGTTTGATGTTCTCACTATATATTTCTTCGCTCCTTTCGATCGCGCGCGATACTGCGCCGCGCCGTGACTTCACCTCTTCAACAGTCGTAGCACATATAACACACGTATATAAATATATAGATATAAGACGTTGTAGCCGAGGCTATTTTTGTATGAAATCTACACTTAAACTTTTATGCCACGGATTCTCGGAAAGTAGGGACATTTAGATGATATACTCCTATAAGCAGATAACAGCGCATTTCATATTGCTGCACGATAATTGTCATCCATCAGCTTCTTGTGTACATATATATGTAGCAATCACAAAACTTTTTTATGTGCTTCAGACAAATAATTCGAGAGTTATTATTGATGCAAATTTTAATTTATCGAGCGACTTGTTATTTACAACTTGAAAGTTGCGAAAACAAGCTGAATTATCATCGTGGCAAATTTTTTAATGATACAAAAGTATGAGGTACACTTGTGAAAATGACATTACGCTCAATGTTGTAACGTTTACTTGACTAACGGCACTAATTACACAGTTATTGATTTATTTAATCGTTAATAATAAGTTATTAATGGAACTTATATTTTTTTCTCCGCGTTCTCTATAGCTTTAGCTACTTCTGGACACACGTACGTCTTTAGAACTCCCTGTAATTTAAAGATTTGACACGTGTTAAAAAAAATCATAACCTATTTATAATTGTAATTTTAAAATATTACCGTGCAAATCAGTCTTGCAACTTTTTCGGATTCAAGTTCGGCTTCAGTATGTCCTTGGTAACAAAAAGCCTCGACATTATCGCAAGTTAATTTTTCCTGCAGAAGTAATAATAGCAGAAGTAATAGAAAATAATGTTTTTTTCGTAATGAAACAGAAAAGAATCTTCGCGAATTGTCTCATGTTCCTACCTTTTCTATAAGCTGTCGAATATTTTCATCTCGACGTTCAGCGAATTCCTCATGAAAAGCCTATTGCACAAATATTTTTAAAATTAAAACACCACTTTTCTATCATTTGCTTATAAATATGAAATAATAAACACTCTACCGATAAATCCTGTTGCAACGAATTATCAATCGAACTCACTAATATAAGAGTCAATAATAAAACAGTAGGAATACAATGGAAATTCATTTTGTCAATGAAAAATATCTTACATCAGCACTATCGAAGTATTCAAGAAAGACTGAGCAATGCTTAGTGGAATCTTGTTGCACAAGTGCATTTCTCCGTAAATTGGTGCGCGCTCATATAATTATTAGCATTTACGCAACGGATAATTCGGTTTCAAATCAACAGTCATTTTCCTTATTTTGATAACTCGAGATAGCGTTTAGTTGCAAAGATGCACCTGCAAAAATAAAATCAGGGTTAAGACGGAAATAAAAAATAAATTTAAAAACAATGGATTACGTAAAATGCTGGATTGTGTCTTACAATTGAAAGTCCCATAAATAACAATTGAAACATTAAAATCTTGCACAATGAGTTGTCGGAACTGATCAAATTACAGCATTGAAAATCAAGCACACGTCTAGGTTGAAGTGCGTTTGAAGGAAAGCTACTCGGTGTTGTAGGTACAAATTCTCTCTATACATACACTTACATCCATACAAGCAAAGCAGAACACGGCAGCGTCAGACGCAGAAGATCGAGTCTCTCTCTATCTCCGCAGCTCAGAGCTTTTGCTATCAGTTGGCACTGGTGGCGAAGTCTGCCTATCCATCCATATTACAATGCCACGGATATTAATTATGAGATATTATGATAAGATGCGAACAATAAGCCCGTATTGAATTGAAAATCAGAGGATGCAAGCCGGAGCTCAAGATATACCGACACGCACACACTCACACACATACATACTTCGTCTTAAATACCTCCTTGAAAACTATGTATATAAGCGTGCGCGTCTACGAGCTTTGCGTAAAAGTACGTATATACACGCTCGCAAGCAGCTCTAAGACGCTCTCGTGGAAAATCAAAACATCGCTCGTTCTAAATTCACGAGTAAGCTGACACCCACACAATATACTTCTTGTCTTGAAATTATTCCTCGGTATATAGTTTCTTCGAGAAGGTGCACGTCGATCGCAGAGAGCAGATACAAATCACAAAGTCGTCGTCGTCGAGATACACGAAGGAAGTTGTAAGGTTCCATTCGTCGTCTTGGTTCTAGGGGCTGGGGGTGGTCAGTACAGTGTGCAGTACGAGGATCGATTCAATGAGGGGAAGGAGTGCGGGTGGATTGCACGAGCGAAAGTAAAGGATTCGTAATTACCCCCGGGGAAAGACGAAACGTAGGATAAGGACTATGCGGATCGTTTTACGACCTCTCTCTCTCTCTCCCTGGACTCTCTTGGGTTAGTTGGAAGATTTACGGCGTATCGCCTACGAGCGAAAGCTTCGAGTGGCTGCGAAGTACTACGACCTTAAGAAGCTAGCTGGGGCGTTCGCAAGTCCAAGCGGCAATGGTCACTTCAAAGCAGTCTGTGCCGCTCGTGCTCTCGTTCCCTCTCGTAATTAATGGGATTTGCCTAATTAATTTATGCCCTCTCGATACTTTTGGCGCTAGCTTAAGCATACAATTTATCTGTAATATCAATAGAAGCATCAGGAACAGTAGCAGCGGCAGAAGCAGATGGCATCGAATCAACTAATGCTGTTTGTTCTACCGGCTGACGTTTTGCGAACGTCTATCATAACAGATCGCTGAGAGATTCTGACAGATATACGTTCGCTCGCTGCAATCTGCCTGATATTGCTATCGCAAGCGCGTAAACCTGTATAGACAATAGACGCGTGTATACCAGTGAGCACCGGTGCTGTATTCAGCCGTTGACTCGCAAGATCGTTGATTACAAATAAACTTAAGAGACTACACAGCTTTCCGCGAGCGAGAGAACCCTCACCCCTTTCTGAAGACGCTGCTTGTCCTCTTCTCGTCATTCGTTCCACCGTTGCCCTTTCCTCTACGAGTAGCTTCTATGTATACCTTCAGTTCGTAGCTGTGTATATACACGTACACGCGAAGGTCGCGACCTGTAAATAAGGGAGAAATTCCGGCTTTAAAACAACTTTCAAGCACAGTCGAGGCAGCAGCTCCCAGGGCCAATGCCTCGCCTGCTTCGTTAAATTTTCCGGGTGCTTCATTTGCATGTTCTATACTTTTTTCATGCAATCATCAATTTACATTTTCATCGGCATTAGATGACATTTTTTCTGACAAAATTCTCAAAAAGTGTAGCCACATAAAATTTTCTAATCGAAACGAAAACGTGTATACGTATCCTCGAAACCTACCTCTCTTATTCTCCTCCCCTGAAATAACCAAGAGAGAAAGTACAGATAAATACTAGCAGTCGTCATTTGTTATTCGCTTGTCGACGAAACGAATTTCAATGTGGAGATCCTCGCTCGAGCGAGAGCAAGGCATGTGTATATCTGCACGCTAGCATCAGATTCTCCGAGGGATCTTCTTATTCGATCCCAGTGCTGCAAGAAGACAACGACTGGGATCAGGCAGTATTTGCGTAACGGCGGATGCTTCGCATTCTCAGCGATATATATACACGGCAAGGTAAGCTCGATCGCCTTCCTCGGCTTGTCATTCACAATCGAAATCTGTTTTCCCTACGGAGCGTTAGAAAGAGAGAGACTGGGAGAAGGAAATCGGACGCATTCCTAAGACGTTAAACTTCTCCAGGACAGCGTCTGTCGAGTTTATTCGTACTTTGAATCACGAGTAAGCGTGTGGAGACACTCAAAATCTACTTGACCAATGTCCAGACATATTGCGAATACCTATTTGACAGTTTCTTTCTCGCGGTATACGTTCGCAGAATCAATTTCACCGGGGAAAATTCAGCAAAGTATTTTATTCGTCTCGCACACTAGCTCCGGAACCCGCTGCATACGCATCAACGTGGCAGCATTGCGAGAGCCGCTGGTCCGCAGGAAATGCACGAAATCAGGGAGGAGGAGGATTACGCTTCGCGCTCTGCATTCAGCAAACTGAAGAGATTTAAATTATCTTCGAAGGGTAGGTACTCGAGTCTGGAGAAAAATAAGCCCGGCCCGCTGTCGCAAAGCCACAAACGGCAGCGCGTATATATATTCGACTGATGACAATGCAGCGCTAGAGAAATACGCGACTGCAGCGGCAGCGCAATTATTTGAAAAAAGGAATATTGGCTGGGTGAAATTACTCGCGGACTGCGACGACGTCGGCGTACGACTTCGTGCTGCTACGGCGTATATACACGAGAATCGGATTATGATGTCAAACGAAATTATACATTGTGCACAGGCCAAATGTCATTCTTCATTGCAGTCTATTGTATTTTCTACATAGGACCGACGAGCAGTGGTAGTGGTAGCAGTAGCAGCAGAAGAAACAGGAAAAGTCTCTTTTAAAACCCGATGTTCGAGCGCGAGTACGGAAGCTATTACGGCTGCGTGCACAGCAGCAGCAGCAGCAGTCGCTGCATCGCGATGCAATTCGATGGAACGTATATATGAGCTTCGCGTGTATGCTACATTTATTAAAGAGATTGCAGTGCAACTCGAGAGAGACTATACTGATAGAGACTTCTGCTCTAGAGCTGCGCTATATGTACGTGAGTGGATGGGTTAGGCAGCGTGGGGGAGGGCGCGAAGGGCAAAGATTGCTGTTTTTCGCATGGCTACATCTTCGCGTCTACGCTGCTAACAACGAATTTCTTCCTCTGCTATTCTCACCCTCCTCTCGCCCTTTTATCTCCTCCTGATGCTACTGCTATTGCAGTCTTTTCATCCTCCGCTACTTCTTCTTCTGCTTCTTCTTCTTCTCTTTTTTTTCGTCTCATTCGTTCGCTCGGGCTCTCGCGCTCGTCGTTTGAAAACTCGTCTCCATATTTCCTTTCTCTCAACTACTTGTCATGATCTGTATTATATTGCTCCCTTACCCTTCTGGCCTACGTACATTGTATATATTATACATAGAGCGCTGCAGTTCGAAGCATGCTCTGAATTATACGCGAGCCGTGCGAGCGCGCCGTTGCTTATATTCAATTTGTTTCTAGAAATTACAATTTTCCTGTCATTCGACGGCGTGGGATGAAATAGCTGCCGACATTGCTCGATTTTTACGCTCCAGCTCGACATTCGATAATCGGGCATGACGTCGAGGAAGAAGAGAGCTGCCACATTAATATTCCCACTCTCGGAATTATTTTTAATTGCTGCGACAACAGGTAATGCGCTTTGACTTCAATTTCAATGACACTTTGCGCAACGAGTATATTTTCCTCTTCTTCTGATCAAAGTAATACGCTCGCGTATACACGCGAAGCGCATCAAGTATTCTTTTAGCCTCTCCCCGTGAGCGGAGCATCGATGCTAATACTAGAATTGCTTAAGAGCCTTGAATTACAGGCCTCTTGGCCTGCGCAATATGTGCTCGCGCGCGCGAGACTACTCCTGCATGCATCTGTGCGCGCACTGTGCGCGTCTTGAACGTGTACTTCCATTACATATAAAGTCGACGCGTATTACGCACATACCAAATCGAGCATTCGAGAGTTGACTTTGAAATATTCAAGCGCCGCAAAAGTCGTCGCATATCGTATCAGCGATAAGAGATAAAACTCGCGAAATAAGCGTGCACCTATACGCCCGCATATATACGCACGTGTATTCCATTCTGCGGCTGCCGTTGCGTTTTTCGTAAAGCAAGAGAGGTGGAGGCTCGTGTTTTATGCAGAAAAAAACTCCCGTACGCGTGTGCGGTATTTTTTAAAAATATTGGCTAGATTATTTGCATGCTTTACGGTAAAGAGAGAAAGAGAGAAGAAACCGTATGCGCTGAACATAGCCAAAGAAAAGCTGCTAGCAGGGGTGGCAAATGGAAATAGCGCGCGCGGCGCAACTAGCAATGTGCTCCTTGCCATATCTTCGGGGATGCTAAATATTAATACCTACTAGTGTTTCCCTTTCGTAAATGTACTCTTTATACATCTAACTCGCTCTCGTGCTGCTGTACCATGTGTAATACTCTCCTTTTTTCAGTCTTTATGCTCCTTTTACCAGGGGCCCTATTGTAGTCGAAAGCTCCACTTGTACTTTTTCGACTTTTTCACTTACTCTTTCGTTTTTGCACTTCTCGTAACCATTATCACTGTTCACCTGTGCTTTTACATCCCCTTGCAATGTACATGGAAGATCGATATCTGACTTGGTTATCGATCCACGTGCCTTTTAATTCGATAAAAATTCATATCGGAAATTTGAATACTAACGGAAAGAAGTTTAAAAATTTCGTGGTAAACTGCTTTGGCCAAAAATGATAATCGCAGGAGTAAAGATTCTGTGCAAGCTCGAGTTTATTATGGTGGGATTGGGTTCTACAAGTGGTGAAAGACCTCGAGCTCTCGAGTGTCACCGCAAAAGAGCATTTAATTAATATTATTCACTTCTCTCTTCTTTCTCTCTCTTGACGATCAAACGCGCGCTTCGCTTTCTGGCACGCCATGCAGTGGCGGCGACGGCGGTGGCGGCGACAGTCAAAAGAATGAAGACGAGAAAAAAAATCGAGTCGTACATGTACGCACCGCAAAGTCTCAAGGATAAGACTAACGATCTTCGTAATCCACAGATGCAAAAATCAAATGCAACTTAATTAAACCTGCGCATCTTTCGAATCGTACCACAAAGTGTTTTCTTTTCATCTGTTCAATATGCGCTACGCTGCTTGTCGAAACAATTGTCGAATCGAGTCGCGACCCTGCGACACAAAAAAGAAGAAAAATCGACCTCAATAAGGGTGGCAATCGCGCGTGCGTGCATAGTCGTTTGATTTGCTCCATTTGAATAGAGGCCAATCGGCGATAAAGGCAATTTCCAGAGACGAGAGAGAAAGAGCTAGGAGCTATTCTCAAAACACGAGCTACACGAGCGTAAAAGGAAGATGGCAATTTACGCAAGATGGTGTCTATTTGACAAACGATCGAACTCCCTTTCTAATCTTATCGCGTAGCTTCCTAACACAGGCAGTATTCGAGCGCCAACAGCGACGAAGCATTATTATTCTTAGCGGGAGGCCGCATACAATGTGTGCCCTTTGCCCTTTTTGCTATTTTGAATTTATATACACGCAAAAGTACATACGTACGTACGCAGTTTGTAATATCGTCGATGGAAAGTGACACGCGAACGCGGCGTATGATGCATGGTGCGAAGGTATCAAAACACGAGACGTCTTATCTTGTCTCTAGCGCGCGCTCCTCTATATGATTCTGCAAAATGAAAAAAAACAGCTATGTGTGACGTATACGTGTCGAGGGAAATGCGCAACTCTGTATTTTTTTCTTCAATTTGCACGTCGCATATCGGGCAATTTGTACCAATCGATGTTACGTCTGCGATATATACAATACGACCGTCGAGGAAAAACAACGAGGAAAAGTACGAAATTGAAATAAGTAGCTCCCGATGAGGAAATCGTTTCTTTGCAAGCGTATACGACAGCGAAAAGATCACCCGGTGCGCGCAGTACAGTCGAGTCAACGAGCCAAAGTTTAAAAAGACAACGTATCGCTCGAGGAGCACAAGAGAGAAAATACGCAGGAGAAAAAAAGAGGCGAAGCTCGCGTGTAACATCAGACACGTCAATTTGTGCTCTTCCTGCTTGAAAATTCTCGGGTATACGAGTATGTATGCGCATAAACAGCAGAAGTAGTAGCAATGCCGGTTTCGAAGGCATACAACTCAATAGCTATGCTACAAGCAGTGGCGTGTACGTGCGTGTACGGAAGAGCAAGCCGGGAATCAGATTTTGATCAGTGGGAAATCGTATTGAATGCGATAACTCGAATCAAGGGTTGCTGCCGCGCCGCCACCGCCGTATACTTCTCCTTCTTCTTCTTTGTAGGTAAGGAGAGACTTTATACATACAGATTCGAGCTGTATACGTCGAGACATCAATAGCTCGACGGAAGACGACGCGTCTTTCAGGGGACTGATTTTCCACTTGTGGCATATTCAATAAGGCAACAAGCAGAGAGCGAGAGGCGGTAGCGAATTCAAGAGGTTAAGATGCTTCACCAGCGGCGGCAGCAAGTGTACGCATACACACACGAGCCTCACCCCGAGATATCTACGTGTGCGCAGCATGTAGGTATACTTATATTAACGTCGAAGTACGTAACGAGGCTGTGTCAGGCGGCAGTAACTCTCGTGTTTTCACAAAAAGGAGCAAATCCCCACTCTCGTTCGAGCACATCGTCCTCGTCGTCGTGTGTATGTGCGTCGAGGCCTTTGGCTTCGGCACTCGACGAACCAACGTGCCATGACGTCTACAAAGCCATACATGCATCGAAGACCAAATTAAGACATCGAGACTCGATGCTCGAATCTCCCAGGGCAAAAAGAAAAAAAATAACGGCGCACCGCTGATCGTCGTATCGAGAAGCGCACATCGCGTTCTGTCTGGCAAGCATTACAGACCGAGCTGCGGCGATGTGTTCTTTTCGCGTACAGCAAGAGATTACGTATACATCTTATCGAGCGCACATAGCCATATTCATATATAAGGGATGATCATCATCATTTCTCTTTCTCTTTTCCCCCTCTTTCTCCTTACTGCGACATATTTTCGAGCGCGCGTAAGTTCAAGGAGCTACAATACATTACTCGCTCCAAGAGTATGAAGCAGGGGAGGAGCATTGCCGCGAGCGGAGAAACTTTCTAATTGAATGTACCGAGGAAATCTCAATATATGAAAATTTCCATCGGTACCTCTGCTGCTGCTACTGCTGCATCGGCGGTGAACAGTGCAGCTTCCCCGAAAAGTTTTATCAGTAAATTATAAGAGTATGGAAACGTATATGCACACGTAGGCAGTAATAGAGAAGGGAGGTACGAGCCCGATGCCCCCGCGACGTTATACTCCTTATGTAGTGTAAGCAAGAGTCAAAGGACGATGATCCTACGCGCTGCTCGTCCCACAAATGATGAGGGTATTATTCTTGAATACTACGAGCCGATACTGATTGTTGTTTTAAGTTCAAGAAAAAATTGTGTTTATCGCGAAGGCAAAAAAACTTACTTTTTAATAATAAATTCGCACGATTCAATCTAAAATCGGCCGGGGCCCCAAATCTCAAGTATAAATCGAGATAATTGCGTATGAACGAAGAGAAAATGAACAGAAAAAATTATGATTAACGTGAAAATCGAACTGTTCAAGTCACACATTCATTTTTCTTACAGCTCAAGTAGAGAAAAATTTTTCTTATGTCAAAAACTATCCACATAATTTTTAGAATTTGTTCCAGAGTTAAGGAGTGAAATAATTAACATGCACGTATTTGGCCTCAGAATTCTATCCTACAGAAAAAAAACATTGCATAATATACTCATACGTACAAATTTAAAAGCCTGACATTGGAAAAGAGGTAAGAAAACTGATTATAAAAAGTAGCTACTTCGAGAATATGCATAATGTATTCAGGGAAAATCGACGATTGTCTTTGGGAGCATCTTCGACTGCGAAGATGCAAAAAATTTCACTTGCCCCTGCCTGCGCAAAGAGAATAAGTTATATAGATGATATGTATCCGTGAATGGAGAAGTTCAAGTAAAACGTGTACATTTCAAGAAGAAGCAGTAGCAAAGGCAGCATTAACGAAAAAGATAGAGAGAGAAAGAGAAGCAGCAGGAGAAACGGAACGATCGTGGCAGCATTGCGCGGGGGTATGCGGATTTGCGCCGCAGCGGTATAGACAAAGTATCTGAGAGCATTATCTTCTCTGCATAATGCAGACAAACATACACACATAACCATGACGATATTCGCGCACAACTAGAGAGAGAAGAGACCAACTTCTCACACTTCTGCAGCCTCGCATGGATTTCGAAATCGATATATTGCTGCGGTGCTGCTGTTTTCTCGTCCGTATCCTTCGGAACGCAACACTTTTTCTTCCGCAACTCCAAGAGCTCGAGTTATTTTTATTACGTCACGAGGCTCGATACTACGCGAGGCAACTACACGCGTCTATAGATATACGGAGCAAGCATACCCACATTATTTATCCCCAATGCTATGGAAAAAAGACGTCCGTCGAGCGCGATACTTTTATACGCGATACACTAGAGAAAGAAGAGCGAGCAGCAGTTTTTAAGTATTCAATGCCTCGGGATCGCGTTTATCAGCAAGCCGTTTACACATACAGTCGCGCAGTATGCTTATTTATTGCCGTGGCATCTACTAATGCCGTATATATACCGTACGTGTAGTCATACATAGGTACGCATCCTCGTGATTAATTCAACAACAAAGTACTCGTGAGCGAGCAAGCGCGCGCGGCATTATCAGGAGCTCTGCTCGCGACAGGAAACCTATGCGAGAGAAAGTGAGCCAGTCGTATTGCGTACATGTACGTGGGATTTTATTGTGCAAATTACAGGCGCACAAAAACGCGATCGTGTGTGGCCGCGCCTGCGGATCCTCCTTACGTGATAAGCCAATTTTCAAGCGGGCACAAATTTCCACGCTGTCCAGGCCTAAAAAAGACACACTCGTCATTTTTACAATGGAATCCTCCACCGTGTATTGTGTACCCCTGTTCGTAAATATATACGATACGACGATACGGGGAAGTTTTGTCGCTTTTGTGTGTCGAGTAGTGGGCTCGCTCGCGCGCTCATCCGACGATGCCTTCTCTTTTTTCTGTCCCTCCTACACGTTGTAAACGAACGAGTATACGCGCACGTAAATACAAATTGGGAAAAACAAGCGGGTTAGCCGAGCCACGAAGATCGAAGTCTACGGCGAGTAAGAGAGAAAAGTTGCCCCTCGCGCACGCTCAAAACCAAGTTGAGTTCGCTTCGAATTTAGCAGCGCGAGTTGGAGCATGTTATAGGATAACTGCTGGACGACCGATAAATAGGAAAATACTGCGAGAGAAAACGAGTCGAAAATATACGAGCGATCATTAAGTTATGAGAGTTGTTACGCGCCGTTTACCAAACTCGAGAGAACGGCCATGTATCATCGATTCGGCCGGAGCTTTTTCCCACGGGAAAATTCGCATTTACGTGCTTTTTCCTTCGACGTGGGCGTTACGAGAACTCTCGAATTTACATCGCGTGTTACGTATTTTCACGTGCTTGTTAAAAAAATAAATAAAAATGTCAGTTTATCCACAATTATATTGAGAAAATTAAAAGTTGGGATAACTCGATTAATTTTTCGATTGTTTTAAAAAATTAGAAAAGTAACTTGACGCTTAAAACCACACACAAAAAATGAAATTTTAACTTTACCACAGAATCGAAATGCCAGAAAAGCTCCCAGATTCAGTCATCGCGTACTTTTCGAACTCCAACTAAATGGTAGGGGGACTAAAAAGGGAAGAAACCGAAGAAGGAAAAAAAGGAAGAAAAGACAGAAAAAGAGAGAAGCGAGTGGAAAGAAGAACGTAAGCTCGTATCTTAGCGGCAGCAACGGCTAAAAATAAAAATAAAAGCTCGAGAAAGATCCCTGTTAAGAAAAGCTTTGGGTTAAAGCAAGAATGCTTAGCCGACGAGGCTGCGGGGGAGGTAGATGGGATCGAAAAACAAGTAAAAGAGAGAGACCTGCTTTCCTCGCTCTCTCTCTCTCTCTCGTGGTTTTCGCCTCGAGCGCACGTATCTATGTACAAGCGGTTGTTTCGCAAACAGTTAGGAAACGGCTAATGCCGAAGATAAAGTGGTATCGGAACGAGACGATCGTCGAACAGATGCCTCGGTCATAAAACAAACCACGCATACACTGACACACATGCGCGCGCGTATACGTACCGAGAGTTTCTTCTTCGTTTCGGAAGAAGTCAACAACGGAGCATGGCAGAACACGCGAACGAGGGCGAAATCCTTTTCTTTAATGGTCCAAAGCAAACTGCTTTATGCACTTTGCTTAAGGTACAGCTGGGTTTGCCTATGTACACGTATAGCTGCTTCGTGTCCTGTACACATCGGACACTCCCAAAAGGAAACTGTATTTAGTACACTCAAACTTTTCTATTACGAAAGCGGCTGAGTTCTGTGTATAAAGCGGTTACATCAATTACGCACGGCCCTTGATGCGTACGCATACATATGCAAACATTCGATCGAGAATCGCAAAAGGGAGAAAGATTCGGCTTCGTCGAGGCAGGTGAGCCACTATTATATATACTCAGCAACTGGCGCAGTAAAGGGATTCGATAAAATTCGGTACGATTCGCATGCGCCTGCGTAAGTGTATAGCGGTTCGAGGCTGCAAGGGCACATCGCGCGTAAATACGCTCTTTTGTCGATACACATTAGGTATACACGCGTTGTACCGTCTCTCGCGTAATACACATTTACCGATCCGTCGATGTATAGCTGCGTGTCTGAGCGCGTACTCTTCTCTATACGCCACGCAGACGAGTCGGAATATATGAATAACATTGGCAATGCTAACAACCGGCGATATAGAAACAGCGGTACCTGCCACAGACGCAACGACGGCTTATTGAATGTCTCTAGGCGCGACGCACGCGCTTGCCTTAATATAGGTGCTTGATTACGAAAATCTGTAACTTGGTTAACAGCGTGTAGCATCTATCTCGTTCGCTACCAGCTCCTGTGTATATAGAAGCAGCACATCCCTTCGTTGCGCTCGACTGTACACGTACGTTACGGTTGCTCGACTCGATTGATTCTTCGATTGTTTTACATGCAAGCGAATATGACGACGATGTCAACGACGACTGTGCGTGCTCGACTCGATAACTGCGAAACAAAAACACACACGCTGAAAATGCCAATATAAGGGCCTTTACGTCACTTTCAATTGGAACGTATTCGTATTTGTGCACATTTACGGCGCGAGAAGGACTGCATATGTGTCGCGCACAATACACCCCCCACGCGACGAATGCCAGTCATTTGACGAGTACGACAATTACTCACACGCGTCATATAAACATAAATGTATAATACCCGTCTATATTCGGTCGGAAGTATTACATTGTCGTTAGCGTTGCATATAATAACGAACTCGAGACACATCGGTGCAGACGTCGACGACATCAACGACGACAACAGTCATTGTGTGTATTAAGCTCGAGTCGCCTACGTCTCTATACAACTGCAGCAACGATCGTGAATTCAAAGTCGAACCAGTAAAGAGAGAGAGAGAGAGAGAGAAAATTAAAAATTGCGCGTCGAGAAACGTCAGGCGTGAACCGAGCCGATCATTATTCAGATTTTGCGTATTTCTGTATGTAAGGTATACGCGTGCTCGTGTGTGTATGCTATACAACGATTCGCGAACAGCAGCAGCAAACGAATATGCTACGAAGTGACACCTTCTCAATGGCACTCGAAGCGAGAACGAGTAACATCGCTTCGTCTTTGCGCTGCAATTGGCACACGCACGCGTCCAAGTGTACACGACGAAAAAGACGAGAGAACCCTCGTCGTCAACGATGACGATCGAGCAGGCAACAAAACCAATATTCAGATTTCTGTTCTTTTATTTTTCATTTTAATGAATAAGTACACATGCCCGTCGAGTAGAATCGAGTGCATGATATACACACTGTTCTTGGGTGAAAAAGTGTGCAAAGAAATCTATTAACTAAGTAATGCAAAAAGATTGAAAAATACAATACTTTAATGTATTGAGAAATTACGTATAGAGAATTAAGGCGAGCGAGTTGAAAGTTCCAATGAGGTATTATAGAGAAAAGTCAATGTTTTAGAATTAAATAGGAGCAATTATTCCTTTCCTTTGTGGCATGCGTCGCTCGCTGTTGCTCGTTCGTTTTCCTAGATTTTTGCAAGAAAATTGTAAGAAATGTTGAGAAATACTATCGATATTGTAAAAAAAAATTCGCCAGTATTTTAGACAAAAATAATTGTTTTTAATAATCTATCTCTGTCGAAAAATGGTAGTTTTTTAATGATGTTTGAAATAAATTTAAAGAATCATTAATATGTACGTGATATATGTGCACGATAACTCGTGATGAACTGTGTGTCATCACGACTGTAGCTTATACTTTGGAGCTCGTAAATACTTGCCCGTTACCCAAAGCCATATCGATGAGTTTCTCGTCTCGAGACTCTATAATATACATCGCGAAGTGAATAACGGAGCTACGCACAGAGCTTACCTTTCCATATCGCGTGCGTTTACACATACACACTTACGTTTATATATTATCGTACATGCACTGATAGCGTAACACTCCGATATAGCTGCCATATTGCTGATACTGCTGCTGCTGCTGCTGCGCTCGTGCTCTCAACAACCCCCCGTAGTCTAATTACCCGAACCCTTAATTATCCATCCAATTAGCCTCAAGCTATTATGATTAAAGCCATATCTATCTATGCATTCGAGTTTCCAAGTTTATAATAACGATTGAAGCCACATATCGGATCTATCGCGATTTGGCCCATTATCGTTCACCACATTATGTAGGCGTGAAACTCGGTCGAGGCACTTCGAGAAAAAAAAGCAATGATCATCAAGCGCCGAGAACTATTCTTGGGGCGCGGAAGCAGTAGTTAGTTCAACCAAGCAAGTATGACTGATAATTAACGCAGAAATATGGCCTGTATTTAATTTGCGATTATCTAAGGCAAAGAGAAACTTATATGCAGGACTCCTCGTGTACGGTCCTTCGTATCAAGAGCTTGGTAGCCATATCCATCTCTTTGTTGGACATGGCATAAAAATCATCGTGAATTTTTGTCGCTCGCAAGTTTCACATCCGATGTAATTGCTTTGTACTTGCTGTTTAGCTCTACCGCATAGCCAGCAGTAAAAACACGCAAAGGACCCCGACGAGCAAATGTGCGGTGCGCTACGAGTGGGAATCGTTAACGAGTCGTTAAGATTTTTCCAATAGTTGGAGCTGCCAGGAGCACAATTACTTGAGCGAGACTCTGCGCGATGTATTGCGCTCGAGTTTGTTTATGTGTGCGCGTGGATGGATTCCAGGAGGGCAAAAAGCTCGATGTTTTCATGGGCTGTTAAACCTATCGGTGCTGAAGAATTAAACAAAGAATTATATTCACTTCGAAAAACCGGGATTTTATTTTTTGAGTGAGACAATTTCCGATTAACAATGGGAAGTTCAGTAGTTTCCGATGTCGATTGTCGAATCTTTCATACAACTCGGTAGTGTTATCAGCTCTTTACCGCCATGCACGATTTCTTACGTACGTAAAATTGAAAATTAATATTGCAGTTAATCGGCAAATCGCGGTTGTCGTTGAACTATAGTGAGCATACATCATCGTGAGAAAAAAAGCCTCTATGTAGACCGAGACCATGGTTATACACACTCAAGGTTAAAAGGCCAAAGAGAGAGCTCGAGAGACAGAGGAAGAGAGAAGGCGTTGAAGGAAAAAACGCGCGCAACGTAAAAGAAACACACGAGGGGGCGGACAGCCCGTTGGGATTCCGCGTGTGCACGCAGGAAGTTAGACAAAACGATACGACGACGACGACGGTGGCGGTGGCGGTGGTATCCCGCGTGGTGGTCGTCGCTGCCGCAGCCAGCAGTTTCTGAATCGATTAAATAATCGAAGCCTGCTGCTGCGCCGCTGCTGTGTCGTCCACGCACATCCGCAAAAACATGCATAAAGCACACTAACAGATCTCGAGTGCTGCACGCGCCCTGTACACACACACAAACACTAGCACAGCAACAGCAGCATAAAGCCATTCACTCTGCAGCTCGCTCGCTCTCGCGTTCTTTTCATATTCAAATGCTTCTGTCTCTGTCTCTCTTTCCCGTATACCACATTGACGTGTGCGCTTCAACTCCAATGAATAATACGCGCGCGCGCGCGCGCGAGAGTCTCGATGATAAATTTTCTGACCCGGACCGCTAGCATGTGTGTCCTATGTGCGATCGCATACATCGTATGAATTTTTTTCAATAATACGCGATGCAGATTAGCGCGCGAGGGCCAAAAGGACCTTGAAATCGAACGCGAGAGAGAGAGAGAGAGAGAGTGTGTGAGGTTGTAACGCGCGTATAGATCGGAAAAAGGACGATAGAGCCGCCGAGTGTTATTCATGTGCAGATTGTTGTAAATGCACGGCGAAAGTGCGCGACGTTGACTTTTTTCCTTTATCTCCATTTATACTTACTCGTTTTCTCATCTTCCTTTTCTCGTTTATTTTTATCAACGTAAATATATGTACACCGGCTGGACGCGCGGGCGCGCAAGCATGTACACACGTACACACATCTGAATACGCGGGTTTTTAGTCTGATTGCGGCTGAGTACATTAGTCAAAGTGATTGCTTTGGAATTAATATTTTTGATACGCGGCCGCCGCCGCCGCCACTGCTTCGCATTTTTACCTTAATTTTTCTTTCTCTCTTTCTTTTACTTTCTCTCTCTCTCTCTTGCTCGCTCTTTTTCACGTACATACCTACAACGAATAATACGTGTAACGAATTTCGGAGGGAGGGCCGAGGAAAGGAGGGTGCACCGTGCGGCAAAATTCGACGGTATACACGCAAAATTACAAAGTTGAATTGCGAAGCGTAAAGTTTTTACCTATACGTGCCTATACAGAGGCGGCTTGTGCCTTGGCGCTCTCCCACCGTCGGCGCCTCTGCGAAACTCATTGGAATCGTAACGACGTTCCAATCAGCTTAGCTCGAATTGAAAAGCTAAGCGAAACTCCTGCGCAGCGACGAGGACGACGACGACGACGACGACGACGACATCGTAACACATTCTCGCGCTGCGCTCTTCGGGCTCACGCTGGCTCTCTTCGATTTTGCCTTATACATACACGTATACGTACAGATATAATTGTATATGTATGCGGGGAATGAAGCAAGGTGGGCGGGCATGGAAAAGCAAAGCAGCACCGCCAAGGTATATGTACAGCGTTTCTGAACTCGATCGGAACTAGACTACGACGGCTACGACGACGACGACGAAGAGCTCGGCTATACGCATACGTACTATATTCCGAGGCGAGTGATTTCGAGAGGGTCCAAATAGGATTGTCCGCGCCATCGGCGAGGAATCCCATCAGGCGTGTCTGTATCGCCCCTGGCTTACGCCGTCTCGAGTCGTCGAAGACGCTGTGCTAGCTCGCGTGTGCGCACATGCACGCAGCGCTCTATATACGTAGCTAGTTATAAGGGAGTTTATAATAAGGATCGACGAGCTTCTGCAATGCACACTTGTAGCAGTAGTTATCTATTTATTGGGTGAAAATATCCCGCTAGCCTAATCCCCGTGAAATTCAACGAGCGAAGCCATTGTTATTGAATGCGCCGGGCCGATTTTATAAGCCGCGGAAAAATCGAGTTCGAGCCTCGAGAGCTTCTATACGAGCTACCTATTCTCTTATTCGATCTCTTAACGCGGATTAAACTCTCGATCTCTCTTGTCTACTTTTGTAAGGCAATCTTCAGCTCTAATGATACTACACGCGCGCAAGAGCAAGGTACATATTTCCTGGTGGCTATATACGACGAAAGCGAAGGGTTATACATTTTTCGATACAAAACTTGCCCGCTTTATTACATCACCTATATATTCGCTCACTCGTTAACTATTTACGCTGCAATGAATTTCAAAAAGAGCTCCAGCTATGTATACGCGGCTTGAAAATTCAATACTGATTAGCAGCTGTGAGCTTTTAAACCGATAGTTCCCTCTTTTCGTTTGCCCATCAATTCGCTAACTTTTCAAACGACTGCGCCTCGTGGAAACGGGCAAAGAGAGGAAAAAGCAGAAGCGGTACTTCCAGGAAGGGATGAGTCGATTGCCCACGAAACACGCTCCACGGCAGCAGTGGCGGCGGCGGTGTGTACGCGCGCGCCTCTGAGCGAATTAAAACCCGATCAAAGTTTATAAATTGACGTTTCAATATTCAAAAAGAGGAGAAAAAATGTTCACCGGCTGAGATGCTCGCTGCTAAGCTCTGTATACGATTCTATATATCGTTCCTCGCTTGGAGTTGGGCGTGACTGACGCGAGAAGAGAGAGATAGACTGCTGATGTTCGGGTCCGCGGGCGCAACCGAGACAGAGAGAAAGAGAGAGAACGAGGTATTGGATATACGCTTATTGCATTTTCGATGAGATGGAAGTTGGACGTATTATCGCGTCTTCGGCTCTATCGCGGAGAGAAACAAGGGATATTTTCATATATACATCGCCAAGTGCTGCTCATCTTCTAACGAACGAACTGCTGCCGCGATCCTTTTGCCAGGCGATTGGCGCCGATCCCTCATAATTTTTTTTCTCTCTCGCTTAAAAATACTTTCTGCGAGGCAATGGCGCGCGCATTAATATTAATATATATTGGCTCAAAGGCGCGTTCGCGATATTATAAATAGATCTCGAGCTCGGTGATGAACTTTTAATTCGACATTTTCCAGCTATAAGGGCTGTTGCGACTTCTCCTTGTGAAAAAAAACTATACCGAGGGGGTTTAGCGTACGTCTCTGTCGTTTCGTAGTAGTCGACGAAAAAAGGTCTACGCAATGAGACTCGATCCAATCGAATGATAAATTACGCGAGTCCTTGAGCGTCGCGAGTTAATCCTTTCCCACTATTCATTTATGTATGCATTATTATACCCTCTATCTTTTTTTCTCTCTCTCTCTCTTTCGGTATACAAATGTTATATAGGCTCGCTCGGAGTTCTAGATGCTCTCGAGTGTAAAAAATGTTTGAGAGCGGATACGTTATCGCGCGCGGCATCATCGAGAGCTGCTGCTGCTGCTGCTACTGCTACTGCTGGGCAATTTAGCAAACTGACACATAATGAGTCGAAAGAATGGGCCATTTTGCAAGCGCTCCAATAAATCTCCGACAGTTTATTGTCAGTATGTGTGTGTGCGCCTGCTACTGTATATAGAGAAGGAGCAAAATAACAACAGCAGCAGTGCAACGACGAAACGAAACGAAAAAAAGGTATCGCGCGTGCTGCCTCGGCTTTGTGATAAATTCGATTTATAAAAGGTGTGCTCTCGCGGATAGAACACTGCGTGCTGTGTGCGCAGCCAGTGCTTTTCGGGTTATAGATGTAGTGATATAGGGCTTGGGAACGCGCGTCACACACCGGTATAGAGCAACGCGGGGCTACTAGATGAATGTACGCACGAAATTTCTCTGCACTGCCAAGCGCGTATTGTAGGTATTTACCGTGTGTTCGCGTGCGTGTTGAAGAAAAAAAAAAGACAAGGCATCAAGAGAGGGCAGGTTATAAAGCGATGATCAGCTATAATATTTGTATAAATGCGTAATGCCGAAAGCGAAAGCACAGGTACATTATGAACAATGAGAGCGAGTGTGTGCGTGTATTATAATATGCTCCGTGAACTTTTTATCTGGCAGGCATCAGTAATAATCTCGACGGCATTTAAATATTAGTCTCTTTTTCTCTCTATATTTCTCGAGAAACCAAGTGCACTGCAAAATATATACATATGGCATAAAGAGAGAGCGATGGTCTTCCTTTCGTTGCCCGCGAGAGAGTTTTGATGCTTGCTGTGTGTGCAGGTGCAACACGCCCAATCAATGCCAGCAGCTATTCTACGAGTTCTCTCTCTCTCTCTCTCTCTCTCTCTCTTCCTCCGCTGCGTGCATTTAACATATAATACAGATCGTGCGTAAATAAGGCACAAACAACTAATCGCGAGGAAGCAGCAGCATTATTCGATACGCGCCGCGCGTATTCTACCTCTCGTTGATGAACCGTCAAAGGGTTTATATATAGGCGCGGCCCAATTTCTCAGCTGTGCGCGCCTCGGATACACCCATGTGCGCGCAGACACTGCACCCTAGGAATATACGCATACATATAACCAGCGGCCCGTGTACGTCAGGTATACACGTATACGCGTGCGTTGCTTTTTTGATTTTACGTCCCACAGAGCGAAGCAGCTCTTTGATGAGCCTTTCAGTTCCTCGTCCTTTTCTTCCTCCAACTTTCATACCGATCAGAATTCATGATACTTTTTTTACTGATTTTTTTTTCTTATACGGAGGCAGCTGCGCGAGTGTAGTGTGCGTGATATTTCTTTCGATATCTGTACACGTTTTGCCTTTGAGCATCGCTCGTTCGGGTACTCAATGGTCAGATATTAAGTTCTCGGGCTTCTACGAACCATCGCATATTCTTTCTGCGCAAATATCATCATTTAATACGCGCGTATTCGTCGCGTGATGGTTATAACTTTTTCGTCGCGTTATATGTACGTGTGCGCGACGACGGTGTATTTGTGAGTCGCGTGCGACCAGGCGAAAAGGTGTAGAAAAGGAGAGACACCGAGCACACACACACACACATACACACACGCAGTCGACTGTCTCATCCAGCCCTGCCAGAGCTCTACCGTCGTCCCACGGGAGACTGCGCTAGACTACCTATGTATAGGTGTGCGTAGCTTTCTGCAGCAAAAGAGCTGCGAGTTTTTCGTTATTCGCTAAACAGAATGTAAAGCTCTAGCGGCGGCGTAGCAGCGTGTAAAGGAGATAAAGCGAGAAAACGGATACGCTTCTAATGAGAAAAATTAGCAAATATAAAAGGAGCCACCTCGTCGCTGCTCGCGATTATACATATGGTCTACTGCGAGAGAATGGAAAAAAATGAACTTTACAGTGATACATATATATAGCGGCAGTAGCACTAGCAGCACTGACTGGAAGGGATCTCTTATTAAACCTTTATATCCTGCTCGCATGTCCATTCCAGAGACGGGAGTGTAAAATTATTCTGGCGTTTCTTTGAAAATTTAACGTAACTCGAATAATAATTTCCCTCGCTCGTCGTCGTCGTCGTCGCCGGCGTTGTCGAGTCGCAGCGCCACAGTAGCTCTAGCTTCACGCGTATATGTACATTTATACACGCGTGCTCGGAGAAATTAGAAACTTTTGTTGGTCAGCTCGAGCTAAAAGTATTTCTATAGGCTATTTTCGAGGATCCTAGGCAAATTCGGAGCGGCGAGTAATCTCTCTTCTTGGTCCTCTGTCTCGGTTAGCGGGCGTATAAGAGAATTGATAAAGTAATTAGGCTGCGAGGCAGTGAATTGATATAGTTAGGCTCACGAGTAAGTTGCATCAAAACACAGAGGAGAGTCTATAGGGTATATAAGGGAGATTGCAGTTGTGCCGCCGCTGCTGATGCTGATGCTCGACTCGCAGCGGCAGAAACTGTTGTCGCATTCTAAGAAAGCAGCAGTGCCAGCACACGCACGCATATATATATACGCCGCACACACAGCTGCATTAGATTATCGTCGCGGAAAGGACTGACAGTAAACATATATATCCTATATATATGCGGTAACAGCAGCAGCAGCAGTAGAGGCAGTAGCAGCCACACACACACACACACATACAACGCCTTTGGCCGCTAATGGCGTTTGAATTCACTCTGTGCGGCTTGGGCTAACTTTCTTGACGAGCTTGCACGATCTCTCTCTCTCGGCGTGTGCTTTGATGCCAGTCACATACACACTCACAAACACATACGTACGTACTTATACATATATACGCGCCACAGTCGTTCGCTGCGGTACCACCAGCGTCTTAGCAGCGGATGAATTAGGCTAAGCAATCGGAAAGCTGACGCCCGTTGAAATTGTCCGAACTGTTCCGCAGGGCGAAAACAGATCCATCTCAAGAGCTAGAGAGACTGAGAGAGAGAGAGAGAGAAGCCAAAGAGAGATAGAGATGAAACGCAGCAACAGCAGCAGCGAGTCATACACCGCGCCCGCGGATAGGAGCTACTCTCGCTCGGCACTTGACGAGGCAGCTTGGCTATTTGTGTAATATTCCGTTTGTCTTGTGCTGTACGAACATCCGCTAATGCATATACACAGAGGTAGAGAGAGATAGAAAGAGAAGGAGTCGAGCAACGCACCTACACACACACAGGACATCCAACGCAGCAGCAGCAGCAGCAGCAGCAGCAGCAGTAGCAGCTACACGTTTGTTATTGTACAATTTGCCAAGATGCCCGAGCGATGCAGGCGGTGGCATCGCACAGACGTACAGTAGCTCGTAATGTCTTACCCTTTGGACATCAAACCCAACTCATCGTCGTCGTTGACGCACAGAGAGACTTCCTTATACGCTTCTCCTTGAGCTCGGCAGCTCTCTTGTTTTCCTCAACCCCCTACAGGTATATATACAGAATCCACGAGGGCCATGGACGTATTGTCCTTTTATGTCGTCTAGGTTGTAAAGATCACCGCCGAGCTCAATCGAATTGGGCCAAATAAATCGCTCGATCGAATTGTTTGTCGAATCCTTTTTACGCGGCTCAACGTGCGCGGGGCTATTATCTTCGCTAACGAAGCGGCAGTGGCGGCAACAGCTCTAAAGGTCATAAAATGATAGTCGCTCGCTCGCTCGCTTGCTGGGAATTAATCCAGCGTCGATGAATAGTCGCGCGCGAGCGACGTATTTTCCCTGTTGACCGAGACGTACATCAAAGGGCACGACTTGTACTACTACTGCCACGTTGCAATAGCATCTGTTGTTAGTCGACTGATTCGTAGTGTCCTATGAAGAGAATGTCGTTAGCGCCGCTGCTGCTACTACTGCTGCTGCTGCTGGAATCCGTAATTTCGGAGCGCAAAGCCCACAAGGCGATGTTTCTCTCTCACTCTCTCGCTCGCTCAGACACGATTCAATTCCCATCGAGAATCTTCTCTCTCTCTCTCTCTCTCTCTCTCTCTATCTCTCTTGTCTTACGAGTATATAAGGAGTTTTGTTGGTGGAAGCACTCGAGGTTATGGGGTAGGGGGGTGGCTTACTCTTGCCTTTATACATCTTATATTAACATGCAGGACTAATAGAGAAATGCTTATGAAGGTTAATCATCGAGAAAGGTAAACGAATACTTACACGCTCTAAAATCGACGTTAATTTAGACCCATAACACTGTATGCATCAAGTAAAACAATCAAATACTTCCATGAATCTATAAAAATACAATTCATATCTACTTGTGTACTCTGAAAAAATTTATTTACTGTATCAAAAAAATCGTCATCTAACAAGGGAACTTTCCGAAGTGATAAGCGCCCAGAGATATGTTATTACGTAAAAAACATCCTATGTTCCTACACTGATGTTTTACTTATAGTCTTGTCTTAAACAAATCATTGTGAAAGTAATGGCCATGTGATATTCGCCAATAATTAATATTTATTAGTTATATAATTACTTTCCTAATTTTGTCAACCATCAATTTTCTGTCATTTAATTGACATGGCATACGTATTAAGGTTTTCTAATATTTTAGCGCGCGCATAGCTATGTTAACCGAAACTGGTCGTTGCATCACATCGCTCGTGTCTCATTTTTCGTAACAAGAAATCGATTCATCCAGTCAAATTTATCGTATCTTTTATAGATTTCAAATAAAAACGTTAGGTCGTTTTCGTATAGGCTATTGCAGATGCTTCAGGTAAAAAGATATATTGCACAGCGCTGGAGCATTCGATCCATCGACCTCCGGGATCAAAAGAAAAATATATACGCACATACTTGACGACCATAAGTAGTGATTCGAATACGAGTATTGCTATTCGTATGATGCTGCTGCAACCACAGACATACACACACCAACACATATTTATGATCGAAAGCAACCCGAGCCACATGTTTGTGTACATATACACGTTTGCGTATATATATTAATGCGAACGCGTGCAAGACAGAGAGGGAGGAAGATTTGATATGCACGGACGTTTTGGCAGATTATACGGACGAAGGCAGACAATCAACTCATCGAGGCGTACATATGTGTGCGCGTCTGCGTCTGTAAGTGTGCACGTACGGAGATGCATTTTTATCGTGTATTATATATAGACTGAAATTTCACGTCAGTCACTGTCCGAACCGGCTCTAAATATCATCGAATCTCCCCGTACATATATACGCTTCTCCATGCAGCAGCAGCGCAGACTGCAGCAACAGTTCAGGAGCAGGGCAGTACCTACATGCTGCTCACACACAAGCACATACGTCGCCTTATGCCTGCTAAATTATTTAATGCCTCGATTTATAGCACCGAGGCGCGCGATCGCAAATGAAAAGAATAAGATACGGGAATGTCGCCAAGTTTTATGTAACATATCGCGCCTATATGCCAAAGCGTCGAGCTCGTGTACGCATGTACGTGTGATACTTTGTATTTATCGCAGGGAGCGACAGAGACGGAGGGAGATGGGGAAAAAACAACTAGCGCAAATAAAGTTGCTATAAGAGTTTAAAAAGCGTGTAATTAATATAAAATGTGTATGTTAAAGTACAGTGTATGTAGAAAGAGATACCGAGGCAGATTGAATAGATTCCAATCAGCGACAGAATTGCTGTTCTCTCTCTCACGTGTACGTACACGTGTACTTATATGTAAAGAAGAAAAAAATTAAACGAAGGCAAAAGGGAGAAAAGGAGTTTGCGTATTATATGTATAGGTGTGTGCATCCGCGCACATAATTACCATCCGATTGAGGCCATCGCTAGTCTCTCTCTCTCTCTCTCTCGTTATATTTTCTACTCGTAGTTTTCATCCTGTTCCCGTCAAACTTCTCGTATATGTACGATGCAGTTCATGTGTACGCGAGAAGGCGGCCTAAGGCCTCGGCCAATCACCAGTCCGATGAATGCAGCTGTGTGTACCCTGCACACATGTATTGGGTAAAGATCAGGCGTGCGCGAACGAACGGATAAAAAGGTAGAGTAAAAAAAAAACAAAGAAGAGGAGGAAGAGAGGCAAATCGATTAGCCGTCCCGCGCCGCGTTGCATCGACCGCAATTCGAGAGAAATGGATCTGAGAGACGTATGTATACGCCGCAGGAGTGTATTCCAATCAAAAAGGGCCGTTACGATGGCCGATCTCAAATATATAAAGTCGAGCTTCGATTGAATCGTGGCCTTCGAGGCTTCCAGTAAAATCTGAGCTCATCATCGCCGCGACAGGCGAGCTGTTGCGTTAATTTTGTCCTTTTTTTTCTTCGAAAAAAAAAAAATGAATGCAGCTCGTTTCCAGTTCTATGCTGTATACAAAAATTTCGCGTGAAATTTTGCGCATAATATAATAGTCACTATAGTTCTACTGAAACAGCTTGTGTGCGTGTGTGTGTGTTTGTGTGCACGCGATGTAACTACTGCAATTCTCACCTCGTCGTACGTACGCGCGGCGTCGAACATTACACTGCGCGAAGCAAACAAAAAGCGCGACTGTATCATTATCATTTTTTCTGCAAATATAATAAAATTTCGCTACTGCAGTACGCGTATATGCGCTAGGCAACGAATTTCTCCATGGCTTAGTAAAACTTCTAGACTGGATTATACGTTACAGCTCGCTGAAAGCATAGAGAGAGCGCGAGAGAGAGAGAGAGACTTGCTTGCTTAAATTTTATTACAAAGGTATCATTTTTTGTCAAAAAAAGGAAAAAGCAAAGAGATGGGAAAGAAGCGAAATAAAAAAAAGAAGAAATTATAATAATGAGGAAGACAGTTTAGCTTGGCACATTTGTATTATTTAGCGACGAGCCAACGAGTCATCTCACAAAGAGAGAGAAATTCTCTTTCATATATGTGGATATTTACGTCTATGTGGCATGTGTGTTCGCGCGTATACGTATTATACACATCGTGAATATTCGTACAAAGAAATAATGATAAACAATGTTCGTCGTCATCGTACTCAGGCGTTGGTACACACACACAACACATATACACATTTATGCATATGCCGGAGCGCGAGCTCGCGCGACGACGGAACATCATATTATATGGCTGTCGGTTTTCTCTTTAAAAAGCACCTGCATTCAAGCGAGAAAAGGAGAGAAAGTCATTTGTAGCGAAGCTGCTGCTGCTGCCACTGCTGCGGGGGAAATAGCTGCTCTTCTCTACACGCGCTTAGTAGTAGGTGGTGGATACATTTCTCCGACGTAAATATAACGCGCGAGGCGAGTTCGCGAATACGCTATAAGAAAAAAATCACCGCCCTAATTTCTTATATATCCATATCGCAAATGCGTCCAATAATATACTTGCCCAGCACTTCGTTTCTTCCTTTCAATTCTCTTCGTTTTTTTTTTCTTATTGTTCACGACTGCATTTATAACATGTATGCGTACTAATAATAGTGGTAATCGACCACGTCTTTCATTCGAAGCCGTAATATGTGAAACGATCCCTCTGCAGCGCACATGCGAGCTCATCTCTGAGAAAACGCGAGAACAATACGAACCGAACGCCGACCGTATTGAGTTGCATGTGGGCCACGCGCGTACACGACTTCTTTTTCCCGTTCGCTTCTATAAGTATATATATTTTTACCTTTTCACTTGGGCCGCGCGTCGCGTTGTCAACGCGCAGAAACAGCTCACGTCACGCTTGCAGTCGATCTTGCAATCTCGGCATGCGTATGTACGAATTATTTCCCTGCACTGTCTCCCACGCGATGCATCGAATTCGTCCCGGACAACTGTATAATACAACACAACGCAACCTTGTGTGTCCTTTTCAATTGGAAGTACTTTTTTTTCTCTCTCTCATTCGAACTGCGCAGCGATTAGTATCTAACACTTGGGTAAAGGAATCAGTAGGCCGAGAAAAGAAAAAGGCGACCCATCGAGAAGTGCGCAGGGACAGTAAGAAAGGATACGACGTCTTTGCTTTTTAATCGTTCAAGTAGAAAGCCGAAAGGTTTTCGTTTCCGTCCCTCGAACGCGTACATAGACTCTCGGGCACAGGTACCGTTGGATTTGCGCGCTTGTCTCGAGCTCGATAAAACGATATTACATCGAGAATAGGCGAGTAAAAAAAATTGCTTAAGAAAAAATATTTATTTCGATCGAATTGCTTCTTGATACGAGTTCACGAAAGGCCCAGGGGTTTGAAGTACTTTGACGTGTTACAATGTAAGAAAGAGCGTTTAAAAAACCACAAATAGCCGTGAAAAAAAGAAGTGTAAGAAATTTTTTCTCCTTTTTCGAAAGAAAATCACGGTGTTTAATACTTACGGAAGCGTGAAAGCTAAGATCAGCAGCAAGTGGCCCTGTCGAAGTGAAGAAATAAAAAAAAGGAAAATAATCTCTCGCTCGCGCGATTTCCGATAGACTAAACCTTCGAGACGGTCTCCGCGGGTGCGAGCGTTACACCCTCGCTCTATGCTCCACTACTACTATGCTGCTCTCCATTTCTTCGTCTCTCTTTCACTCGCACGCAACAGCACTTCTATTGTCGAAAACTTCTCTCGATGCCCTGTCAAATGCGTCCTCGCAATTTCTCTCTGATCCTTCTTCCTTTTCTCAAGCGATGCCTGCTGCACGTAGTCGTGGAGTATACCTGTTGACTCGACACCGATACCTATCGATTCTCAAGCATTGCTGTACATTGGGGCCGCAGCCTCACAAAGGGCCTTTGATCCGCGAGTCGATAGGCATTGTGCTCGCGTCAAAATAAAACGTAACTTTTGCTCGGTAATGCGTGCGTCTGTTTGCGTAACAGGTACAAAACTTTCCCTTCCTTGTTGTTTTTTTTGCTCGCTGCTCAATTAATACGAAAAGTATAGATAAATTTTGTTGAGCGAAATATGTAACGAAGAAGTTTTCGATCAACAGAGTAATGTGTATGTGTGTAGCCGTGGAAAATCCTTACGCTCCGTCTGCGTTCCGACAATGGATAATCCGCGCGGCTAATTACCGATGAACATCGGGCGCGCGCGGGCAAAAGTATTTATGAACCCAAGGGGTTGCGTGTCTGCGCGGCGCTTAAATACCTCATCCCTGCCACCCTCCCTCCCCCTCGATAATCTTATGGGTACCTTGGTCGATGCTCGGCAACATAGTTTGAACCCGCTGGCGTTTGAACGCTGTGCTGAGTAATCAAACAATTACACGTAGCGCAGGGCCGAAGGCGCGCGCTGCGCCTAGCTCGTACGCTTTTCAGTCAAGAGTAACAGCAGAAGCAGCAGCAGTCGAGCTTGAGAGAAAATCGTGGGGGGCGCGGGTTGCACGTGGGTTGGAAATTCAGTAATTCAGCGATTATAATGTGCACACATGCATGCTCGTGCTCGAACCCTCGTCGTCCTATCATTGCAGCTGATTCGATCATCGTTGACCATTAAATTTTTTTCTGACATAGAAAAAAATCCAAAATTTTTGTAAAATAAACAAAGCACCGTTATAATAATATAACGGCGAGGCTTTGACGGAGCTTTTACGATCGAGCGTCGGGCGTTGAATCAAAAATCATTTATTCGCAGCCGCTAGCCTCGACGAAAGATGAGCTCTTTATTAAGTGCAAAAAACATACACAGCGTGTATACGTACACCACTATACGCACGACACACCTCGTATACGTACAGATATAATACACATACACATAGCCACGCGTGAAACTAATAAGCTGGACTGCAGAGCCTGATCCGGTGGACGTACGCGGCGTGCGCTTCTTCTTTACGGTTGGCCATAAAACGTCTACAAAGCAGGTCGGGGAAAGTATTCGTTAGAAATTGAAAACTTGACGCTATGAATATTCATGCTCGCCCATCCTCGCTCTTCTTCTTCTTCGTCGCCTAGTCGACTCCCTCCCACCAACCTTCTCTTCTTCCTCCCCCGTCCCCGAAGGGGTTTTAATATATATTTTACTGCCGGACCCTTTGACTGTAAGCGTTACACACATATATCTAAGCAGAAAGAGCAGGCAGATACACGAGCGACGCGCGTGCGAGCTTATAATAAACATATATGCGTGGCTATGCCGATGTGCTACTCGCACCTCTGCACACCAGTTCCGTATACATAATGCGTCGTCGTCGTCGTGATCATCGCCCTCGAAAGCACAATACGCCGCTGCTTTACAATTCCCTCAATATTATTTCTCCGTTCGGCTCTTCCCGAGCAGTTCCCGCACTCTATTGACGATATACCATCGAGATATTACGTTATACGCGCGATACACATACATAGCGAAATACACCGAGGCGAGTTAGCAACACCTCAAAAACCCTTTTCACTTATTCGTATGTATAATATTATACGCGCGTATAGTGCGTGCGTGCGGCTTTCCTATATGTGCACGTTTCAATTTAGAGAATAATAAACCTTCTGTTCATTTATTACTTCGCATTCGAGCTCGAGCTCATTGTATTTTATAACGCGCGTGGGGGCACGCGGAACGATCGTAACTTACGAGGCGGAATTTTATTTTTTCGCAATTATATTCGTTATTGCGCTAGAATTTTTTACACATAGAGGATCGATTATATCGCCTTAAATTGTCTGCGTACGTTTCCGTGCTTATCACGCGCATCGTCAACATTTTTATCGAAACGAAGGCCGCGAAATATAAAAACAGCTTTATATCGTAATATAGGGTGTATACGCGCGCGAGGTCGAAAATTGATTCGGAGAGCCGAAAACTGCTTATATAGTGATTCGAATGTTAAAGCCCTTCGGTGATTAGCATAAAGTACTAATAATGCGCCCTGCGAGCAGCAGCAGCAGCAGCGACGAAGCTCACTGCGCGCGTTTTTCTTTCGCTGTATGCGTGCATAAAGCCCCGAGTCTTTTCACGTTCGCGCGCTTTATACCCCATTAGATTTTACGACCGGAGAACGCGCGGAGGCCCCGACGACGACGACGACGAGCTGTGCAAAAGATCGCATGGCGTTGCTCTATATGCAGCACCGCGCGCTGCGCTATGCCAAAAAAGCAAAGAAGCTCCGCTTCGTCCTCTTATACACATACACTCCGTCCGCTCGCGCACTTTATTATCGTTTTCATATTTTACGCGGGTGCAAGAGACCGGAAAATTCGAACGAGTGAAAAATATCGATGTTCCCATGCGCAGGCACCCGAGCTATTAAGCGACTGGTAGAATTAGAGATTCTGCCACTGCCGGTACTGCTGCTGCTGCTGCTGTTGCTGCGAATCGAAAAATCCCCAGGGCTCGTAGTCTCTCCTCTTTGAGCTGAGCCAGTATATGTGTGTTTGTGTATATACGCGTATTATAGATACGCGAGTGTATAACGGCGACCCCCCCCTAGGTGGTCTCCATCAAACAGGTTTTCGCGAGACAAGCAAGATAATCGAAATCTGAATAAATAAAAATATACGCGAGAGCTCTTTCTTCGTCTCTTTCTCTTTGCATGTCGATCTTCTCTCTCGCTCTCTCAGCTGTCCCCGCTTCACCCACTTTTTCCCTATAGCTTCTCCTTTTTTTCTCCCTTTTGGCCTGCTTATTCTTTCCTCTCGCTCTCTATGCACGCGAGTGTGTGTATGTGTATCATTATTTTTTTCGAGCTATAATACGCCTCCCTCTCTCTCTCTCCCGTCTGATGGCTGTCAAGTAAATCTCGCGAGGGTTGCCGATGCTCGACCTTCGTTTTGCTCTCCGCGTATATTATATGTATATAAGCACAAAGTCCTCATCTCATTGGGAATTACCTGCTTATTTCTGCATTCAATCAATTAATTCATTTTCTCTTCGACGCAAGTACCGCGGCGGTGCGAGCGGGATTCCATACTCTTTCTGTCTGCTTATTGTAATACCGCTTCTATATACGCGCAGTGTGTACGCGTAAAGCTACCTGTCACGCCGCACGTAGACACCGTCACAAAAGATTCGATTCTTCTGTCTATGCATTCATTCTCTTGCCCTCGATCGAGGGGGTGGATAAGGTATATATTGTAATTTATTGACGCATCGATTACACGCTCAATAGCTAATGTATATACCTTTATATATCTGTCAAAGCACAGGTCCTTTAATTAATACACACGGAAATTTGGTTCGACGGATTTTTACTCACGCATTCGTCGCGCGTTTCTCGCTGTGCCGCGGCAAGAAAAATATGATCGTTAAAAATCATTGCTCCGAGTACATTTGGAGAATCTCGTTTAGTAGAACGTACTCGTTTATTTACCCGCTCGTGGAGTATTATCATTCGTCGCTCGATTCACACGAGAGGAGAAGAAGGAAAAAAGGCAGCGAGCACGCGGCAAACGTGCTAAAAAAAACAGTTTTTTTACGAGCCCGAGAGCAGAAACTTTCCACAAGCAGCAGCAGAAGCAACGCTGCAACACGACGAGATAAACGTTTCGGATAGATGATATCGCGTCGGATCTAGATTCGCGAACGTGGTCCGATCCTGAGGTAGCTACAATACACGTGCGTTTATGCTGCTTGCCTCGTTCTCTGAGAATTCTCGTCTCTCTCTCTCTTTCGTTTTCTTGGGCGCGCGACGAGCCTGAGACTAATTGGTCAATGACAGGACATACCCACATACAAACGCACATACATAGGGTCACAACAAGGATATACACTAAGGGAGCTGCTTTTTATTTTATTTTTTATTTTACTTTTTATTTTATTTTTATTTTTTCACCGTGCGACACGATACGGTTCTGTAAGGTTCCGAAAATTCGTTAGATTTTTCAAGATTACATAGTCCGCGTGTAAGTCGGTCCTCAAAGTGATACCGAAGACGAGCGCGCGCGGCGTTCATTGCGGTTAAGCGCGTCGCGCTCTTTAAGCAGCTTATTACTACGCAGACACTGCCGCTTGACTTATATATTTTTCCATTATAAGCCGGCGCGAAAATTCATTAAATCAGCTGAAATTCATCGCCACCCTCTCGTTGGAGAGTTATTTCATAAGCTCGCCCCGATATTATCGTATATTATATAGATATGGCGACTCGACCTCGGTGTAAACAGTTTAGCGAATTTCGATAATCGAGATAAGATCGTAGGTAGTAGTAGATGCATCGCCGCTCATTGTCAACATATGCGAGCGGTACAGCCAAGAGGCTAAATTCCTTTTTGGATGAAGAGTGTGTGTGTATATAGAAAGTCAAGAAAGGCAAGCAGGCGCAGCCCGTAAGATTCCAAAGAGAATCCCTTAAGGATACGTACGCGCATACACGCTCACATCTTACGGGGCGAAACTGGTTTAGCTTTAAGCACATTAGAGCCCCTTTAATAGCTTATAGGTAAACAAAATTAACATATCTTAACAACGTTAAGAAATGCCAGCCAGCTCGACTCTTGTTATCAGGCAGATAGAGCGAGTGAGTGCAAAGAGAGGCGAGAGGGGGTGTACCGCGCGCGACTGGGAGGTATAGCAAGAGGATCATCACCATCATCAACAGCAGCAGCAGCAGCAGCAGCAGCAACAGCAGCATCAGGCAGCGGCGGCGAGGGAAAGTGGCGTGTATATGTATACGCGACACAAAGCGAGAGTGAGTGACTAAGTTTGTTAAGTATAGCGCCGAGGTGAAAAGCAGTCACCGAGTCGCATCGCGCTATCCTTGACACGCGATACTTGGCTCTCTCTCTCTCTCTCTTTCTCTTGGCGTACGCGCGTTGCGAGCTCCGCACTGCAAAGATGCAGCTTTTATACGTTATACGCACACGTATACACGGAGACATTGTGCGCGACTATATATATACACGACGATGATCACTTTCAAAGCTATCGCGCATATATAGCAGGCTGAAAAATACTCCCGCGCTCGGCTTTGTGCGCGTGCGGCATCGTCGTCGTCGACGACTCGTTGTTGCGTATTATATAGTAAAATACACGGCATCCCATGTGTGGGTATATATTTACACGTTGTCGTTCATGTTTCGCGCTTAGAGACAAACACAGAGAAAGATAGAGGCAGAGCATCATTCCGCAGGCATAGGCTGAATTACAATGTGTGGCCAGGCACATATAGCTTGCCTTACCTGTGTAAGCGTCTGTACGTGCGTGTGCATATGTGTTATACGTAAAATTCACATTGTAAAGTTCGGAGCTCCGGGGGCCGTATTTGCATGCATATTCCGGCTCATTTTACATCAACGCGAGAAAGCGAGCGCCAAACGACCAAAATGCCGTGTGTGTGCATTTGTGTACGTATAAGCTAGCCTCGGCGCTCCGAAATACATAATGACGAAAAATGTCGAGCTGCGCGTCGAGATGACGTCTCGCGCGCAACGGCACCTCTGTAACGAGAAAAAGCTCGCACCTCGCTTTATACACACACATTCGCATACGATGGTTGTAAGCGCCCTCGTAGGGCTGTAGGCTTTACTCGAACGCATATATATTTATAGGTGTACGATACGCGAGAAAAGCAAAGAAATAATCGAACGATTGTAGGCTCGCTCGCGGCACGAATGAAAGGAGTAAAAATACACGTGCGCCTGGCCGCGTGTTATGTATACTTGTGTACGTGTGTGTGTTTGCTGCTGCACACCGGGGCTAAAGACGACAGCGCACGGCGAGACACGCGCTCGGCTTGTATTCTATAAATTTGCAGCGACTCTGGCAGTGTGTATATCGCGAAATGCAGTGAAAGAGAGGGAGAGAAGAAGAAGATTGGCCTGCTGACAGCTATTCGTTGCCGAGTCGAACGACATTAATATTCGTGTGGCGCAGCAGCTCTTTGCGTCCGAGTATATAAGCATGCGTGCGCTTATATGTGTGTGCGAGCGTTGTACATGCGATGCAGTATGTACGCGGCTCTTTTCACCTCTTCTATACAGCTTGTACATTCACATACTCAAGTACGTGTGTATGTGTGTGCGCGCAATAGGCAGCGAGTTGTCTCTTTATTTTATTTTTATTTAATTTTTTTTCGCATGAAAAGCCTTTGTTGCAGTGCCGCGCCGATATCCATCTTTCCAAACGATCGCGGAATCATCGCCTCGCGATTAGCATGCCAAATTGTTGCACACGCCGCGCTCCCAAAGGGAAATTCACGTGCATATAAGGCACATGCGCGCTCGACGTAATAACGACGCGATGCATGCTAAATACCAACTCCTCGCGCATAATACTGCACTTGGAATTATACAATTGAACGAACTTCTAAGTGAAGTTCAATTCAAATTGTATGAGCGCTTCCTCCGAAAGATCAAATGGTAGTAGCCCCCCCTTGCGCCTGAAACCACACTTTCAAAGCCTATAAAATTTTTGAAGCGCCCTCTCCGACTCGTGCAACGTCGGTCGGCGCGACGCCTCATTTATTTCAAAGTAATTTCGTAAGTCCATTTTTTGGGTATTTCATGAAGAAATATGGGTATCATGGGTGGGAGTTTGATCTTTCGGAGGAAGCGCTCATACAATTTGAATTGAACTTCACTTAGAAGTTCGTTCAATTGTATAATTGTATTTCGCGCTTCCTCCTTCAAGATCAAATGGTAGATCTTTAAAGCGACTTACGACAATTAAGGAGATACTGAATGTTTATTAAACAAAATACAAAACACAGTAAACATTAGGTTCTCCTGTTATTCAAAATGGATAATGCGAACTCTGATTGATCTATGATTTCTCTATTGTAGAAACGAGCAAATGTGGCCGAACTTTTCGACCATCCTGCCGTTTTACAGATCGTATCAATCGAAGTTCCCAATCGCTTAGCTGCTGAGTTAGATGAGTGCCTCGTACTATGGGCCGTAAATACGCTGTCTATGCCAGCCAATGTTAAAACTTTTCTCACCCAATTGCTAAGCGATTGTTTACAAACGGCTTTTTTCTTGCCTTTATTTAACGATAAAAATAACGAGGTTTCTTCTCCTCGCAAAGTAAGTGTTACATTCAGGTATTCTTTAAGCGCAGAAGCTGGACAAATATTAACATCTTGTATGTAAAAGGGTATATAAAGAACAGGTTGTTTCACACCTTTTTGAGAATTCTTTACTCGATCTGGAATGAAGATGACGATTCTTTCGTCTTCGATTTTAATATTTTCTATTTTAATTAATGATAGCGTTTGAATTCTTTGTCCAGTTACTAGCGCTAGAAGAGTTACAACTTTTCTTGATAGATCTTTAAATGTCAATAACTCATTGGCACCTTTATTTTTGAAAAAATTTAAAACTACTTTAGGGTCCCAAGTATAATTATACTTGGGCTTTGATGGTCTTGCTTTATAGCAGCCTTTTAAAAAACGTTTTAATCTAAAATCACCAGCAAAGTCATAATCGACGATCAAAGATATCGCAGAACGTGCCACATTTAGTGCACTCGATGATAAACCCCTATCAAATTCTGCGTGGAGGAATGATATTACATCTTGCACAGACGGATGAAAGCAATCGACGTTGTGAGTATTACAAAAACTCCACCACTTCCTCAGATAAACTTCATAATTGACTATTGTAGAAGATTCAATCGAGGCTATGCCGATTTCTATAGATTCTGCAGGATATTTTTGCCTCCTAAATGCTTCGCTGATAACAGCCCGACCACCAGGGAAAGCTTTTTCCACAATGGGTGTTGTTTGTTGCTGCAAGATAATAATAAATCAATTTTTGGAGTAAATTTTATGAAGCTTGTCTTCAGCAAAGAAAGAAAAATTGGGAACCAAGGCTGGCCTGGCCAGTGAGGAACGACAATAATGCCTTCTGCTTTCTCATTAATTATTTTATTCAGTACTTTCAATATCAAATTGAAAGGAGGAAAAGCATAGAAAAATATGTTGTTCCATGGTTGTGTGAAGGCATCTATTGCTTCAGAGTCTGGGTCTTTTCCCCATGAAAAGTATCGATTGCATTTATGATTCAACCGACTGGCAAATAAATCTATTTGTGGAGCACCAAAGATCTTTACAATTTTCAAAAAAGCCCAGTCTGCGAGTTCATACTCTATTTCAGTTTTTGATTTTCGTGATTCTTCATCTGCCTCGACATTATTTTTTGATGATATATAAGAAGCAATGATTATAATGTTCCGAGCTTCGCACCACTGCCATATTTCTCTTGCGATTTGATTGAGGTGTTTGAACTGCGTACCGCCCATTCTATTTACATAGCATATCGCAGTGGTGTTATCAATCCGAAGGAGAATCTTACAGTTTTTTCTATCTGATGCGAAACTTTTGAGTCCGAAAAATGCGGCTTTTAATTCTAACAGATTAATATTCATTGTTTGTTCGATACCTGACCAATGGCCGTGTGCTCGAAAGTCGTTATACATTGCTCCCCATCCCGTTAACGAGGCATCAGAAAAAATTTCCATTTCAAAAGTTGTTTGCGCGAAGCTCTTTGATTGGTGTTTTCCATTGATCCACCATTCAAAGTCTTGAGATAAATTTTTATTTATTTTCATGCTCGCATTGAAATTTCCGTTACAAGACATTAATGCGAGGGTCTTCTCGTGTTCAAACAATTTTGTGTACAGCCAACTGTACTCAATTGCTGGACAACATGATGTTATTGTTCCGATGAATTTTGCAAAGTCGCGAATTTTACAAGATTTAAGTTTTTTGAATTTTTTGCATATGTTATGTATTTGTTCTTTTTTAGAAGCTGGCAGATCTAATCTCATGTTACGAGAGTCAAAAATGAAACCCAACCAAGTGCACAATTGTTTCGGTTCGGAGTCGCTCTTTTCGTCGTGTATTACGAAACCCAATCTCGACAGCAACTGGCTCGTAGACTCGAAATTATTTTTACAATCGTCATAATTCGAGCCAAATAAAATTATGTCATCCAAGTAGACTGCAGACCGTAAGCCTCGAGCTCGCAGTGAGGTTAAAACTGGCTTGAGAACTTTTGTAAAGATCCAAGGTGCAAGATTCAATCCAAAGACTAAGCATGAAAATTCATATATAGTTTCATTGTACCGAAAACGTAAATATTTTCTATGCTTTTCCGCTATGGGAACAAGATAGTAGGCGTCCCGGAGGTCAATTTTTGTCATGTAATCATTTTGTCTTATTAGACCCATGGCGGTTTTATGGTTTTCCAATTTGAAATGACTGGTAGGTATAAACATGTTTAACTGCTTTAAATTTAAAATGAAGCGGTAAGAACCATCTGGCTTCGGAATTACAAAAAAGTCTGACAAAAATTGATCCTCGGTATACTCGCTTGCAATTATTGCTCCTTTGGACAACAATTTCTTCACTAGCTCATCGATTATTTTTCTTTCTTTCGAAGAAAATTGACGCTCCACAGGCGCTTTTGTCTGAAAAGGAGTTTTTTCAAAAGGAATTTCCACTCCTTTTATCCAAGACAATAAAATATTATCCGTCGTGAGCTTTTGCCAATTTTCAAAAAACAGACTCAACCTGCCTGCTATGCGACTCACGTTTTTATTTATTAATTCTTCCTCGAGTGGCGAGAGTGACTCCTGTTCGAGTTGCTGGAGTAGTTCTGCTTCGGCGAGGTGCGGCGACTCCTGTACGGCTTCCGATTCTTCTGCGTCTGAGCTTGTGATTGAGACCTCGATGATTGCCGCTGACTCGGCCCCGCATATGTCTCTGTCTGCGGCCTGTTGAATGGACGAGACGGGGTTTTTGTGTTTTTTGAGTTATTCTCCGAGGTTTTCTTCGCCAAGCCTTTCATTTCTTGACCCGTTGCCCTTGCTTTTTTCGCGACTTCGGTGAGATCTTTACCGAATAAAAATTCATCTACCTCAGTTGTCATTAATATGTCCTTCCAACTCACATTGATATGAGATATGACGAGGCTACGGCGTATTGATGACTCTTCATGAAATGAGTCTAAACAAAGGCGTATAGCATCGCTAACGGCTTCGATATGCGGTACATCTTCGTCATTGTCAATGCCTCCAATTGATATCATATGAGATAAAACCTTGGACAGACTGGTGATTACTGCAACGCACTTGTCCTGTTTTTCAGCTATACGCTTATCACGGGTCTTGCAGACCTCGTTCACATTGACTTCCATCTCTTTATTCAACTTTGGCGTCTCGAGAAACTCGCAATTTATTGGTATCGGATATTTTTTGATGAGCTCTTTTTTGTCATCATTTGGTAGGCCGAGCTGTACGATGTCTTTCCAAATGGAAACAAAGTGTGAGTGTACTGCAGGAGAAAATTCTTTGTCCTCCTTCAAGCGACAGCCGAGCACGTTCACAATTTTTTCTTTCAACGGAGTGTCTGTGGCTCCACTTTGGGGGTTATGCTCTGCCTTACCATCCGTCGACGGATTTTCGACGACCGTTACGCTCGATGCAATTCTAACCTCCTTTTTTGCCGCCGGTGAATTGTTGTCCGTCGTCTTTTTCGTGGAATCCGTAATTGCAGGCTCCACTTTTTCCGGCGATCGCTCTCGAGAGCGTGGTGGTGTGTGACCCGTACTCTTCGAATTGTTCGACGAGCGGCCTCGAGAATAGCTCCTGCTTCTACTTTCACGAGGATATGATCTCTCTGTAATCACGAGAAACGACACAATATTTTATTACAATATTGCACTGGCGTAGTCGCTTTCGAGTGCCATTATACATAAGCATAGGGTAGGCCCTACGTACACGCACAGGATAGGCCCTGTGCGAGGCTTATTATTGCAGTAATGCTGTGACATCAACCACATATCACTCGGATAGGCCCGAGGAGGACAGCCTCAACGAATGCTTCAGTAGACCGAAGATTCATCCACACAGAATAGGTCTGTGAGATCTAGACACTTATACGTCCTTCATTCATAGGTTATTACCTTTCGATTCATCCGACGTTTCACCCGGGCTGTACGACCTCCTACGTTTGTACCTCGGCGAGTAGTCCGTAGAAGACGACGAGTCCCTGCTGCGGTGACGACGTTTATGACCTTTCCTACGATGACTTCTCTCTCGATGTCTTCGTTTCAACTTTTTATGCTTCGACATAGTTAATAACTTGTATAGGTTAACTTTGACGTGTGGCGTTCACGACACAAGAAAAAGGAATGAGGCGTCGCGCCGACCGACGTTGCACGAGTCGGAGAGGGCGCTTCAAAAATTTTATAGGCTTTGAAAGTGTGGTTTCAGGCGCAAGGGGGGGCTACTACCATTTGATCTTGAAGGAGGAAGCGCGAAATACAATTGCCTGTATATTTCTGCTGCTGCTGCTGCACATCTCGGGGGCCAAGGCTGATAAATGGATCGAGCTGAAATAAAAAGCCGCTGCTGCTGCTGCGCCTCCTCAATTCTGGGAAATCGAAGGGCATGAACAGCTCTCGAATGCTGTGTCGTCCTCGTCGTAGTTGGCTGCTGTCGAAGAAAGACTCGTGCTGCCTCGCGATTATGCATATTGTATACGTGCGCGCATTATATTTTTTTGCCGAGGCATAGAGCCGAGTACCGATTATTATTTTTCGGTTTACATTATTGAGTACGATGTGCTCGCTGGATATCGCTTTGCTTCGGCGCTTTGTTTTCTTATACAAACGCACGCACGCACACGGCTCGTGCTAGCTATATATAGGTAGCTTGGAAACCTGCGGGCACACGCGACAGATGACGTCGTTTGAATTATATTCGCGATCCGATGACAGCTCGAGCTCCGACGAAAAAACTCCTCGATATACATATACAGCGTATTATTTATGCGAGCTGGGCGAACGCATACAGCGTGGCATAAGGCGCGAACAACGACTCGGAAATTCGATCTCTCGTACGTACACCGGGCTTTATTATATTTTTCAGCGGTTTTACGTGTATCGGTCTCGCTCTGCAGTCGTATTTGTATTACGTACGCGGGCAAAAGACGTGTATCGCGTGGGTGTGAGGCGAGAAAAGTGTGTGCGTGCACGCGGGCTGACTCGAGCTGCGAGACGGCCGATGACGGAAATAATACGCGTGTCGAAAGGTCAAAAAGCTCGTGGCGCGCGGTCATGAGAAGAAAAAAATAACACAATAAACCAGGGGAGCCGGAGCTCATCTTTGTGAACTAAAAACTATAACACACTGCGCGCAAACTGGCCAGTGATGAATAGTCGCAAGAATCTCTGCAGACATCTCGACTACATTGTCGCCCACGCGTTTGCGATGGCAGGACGCGATATCAAATGAGCGATAAATAAATTTTTCAATCATCGCCAGTCGTAAATAAAATCCTCCTCTTTCTCGACTCGAGAGACTAATTGCTCCAAGGATCTGAGTAATTATAAACGTTATGCGCTGACACGAGAATATTTACATATTGCGGCCTATCGTCGAGCATGTACGTATAAGCATGATATAAGCGCGCACGACTCGTATCGAGCGAAAAGCGCGTGTAGGCACATTATAAAGCTCTCGCGATGCAGCTCAGCTGCGACCGAGTATTGATCAATCCGAGTCATTTATATACACGTATATGTATTCTTTTGCGCCGCGATCGAAGCCGCCGCCACCACTGCAGTGGATAATACAAATGCACGACCCCCCTGTGCGTGGCAGCGCCCAGGTGTATATTATGTACACGTATATATACGTTATATACGCTGTACGGGGGCCGGTGATGAACAGCCGCTTGCGCCCGCGACGCTGCACAATGACTGCAGCGCAAGAGACCAGAGAGACAGAGAATACAATGCAGCGCGCGAGTTTAAGCCGAGGCTAATATGAAGTGTATTAATGCCGCTTTGGCGAGATGATCGCTACCGACACCAGCACGAGCGAGCTCGAGCTTGCTGACGCCGAGCTTGCCGCTGCCAGTTGCAATATTGCTCAACGATCGCGGCCTCGTCGTGCCTGCGCGCGTCTACTTTTCGCTCCGTCGCGAGATCGATGCTCCGGAGTGTGACAAGTGCCACCGCGCTACGGCATGCATTTATAGAGTGCGATTAGTCTTGGCGGCGAGACAGCTCTCGAATATATAGGAAAAAGTTGTGTAGCGAGTCGTGCGTATATCGTAGTATACGGCACACGCGGCAAACACAGCGTCGACTTGAATTTATGAGCGAGTATCAAAAAGCTGAGAAACGCTACTTAGGTGGCATCGCGACACATGCAACTGGCTAAAAAGAGACAAAAGTGTAGCGATGCAGCAGCACCCGCACAGACAAGAGCACACCTCCACAGTCCATATGCCTGCAGCGCAGCTTTAAGCTTAAGAGGCAGCTAGCAAGAAGTTATCCATCTCGCTGATGCTGCTGCTGTTGCTGCTACTACTAAACGGACCTAGATTTTGAACGATTCAAACATGCACCTCGAGCCGAGTATATACGCACCGAAGACGTCGACACGCCTACATCAATTTTTAATCGAGCCTGCGAAATGCGCAACGACGCGAGCTTGTCACGCCGGCTATTTTCTGCGTTTTTCGCCCTCAAACGCGTGCAATATTAAGTTATGCCTGTGTGTACGTGTGCACACGCGGCCACAGGTCGCGGCTATAAATACGGGAGCGTACATAATATCGAGTAAGAATAGCCGCGTGCATGCGAGCAGATCAAAAGCCCTCGATGCGAGTTTACGCCGCGACGTGCACATAATATGCCACAGCTGCGAATACGATACGCTCGCAAGTCAAGTGGAAAAAGACATATTAGAGACATCATAATGCCAGGCTAAGGCTGTGTTTCAATTAATAATCTCGGAGATATCGCGATAGAGTCTCGGCCTTTTCGAGCCTGCATTGTGTTTATTCTTCGGCTGTGGGCTTCGAGAAAAGAGAGAGATGCAGTACGTATATACGCTGCTCTGCACTTCTCAGGATCTGCATAATACACATAATATAACTTGGGTGGGGTCAATGCATACACACGTACGGATACGCAGCCACGTCGAGGTTTGTAAGAACTTCTTGGTGGCCAAGTTGCCATTATACCTTTTGATATGCTCCTTAACTAATGCCTCTCATCCGTTACGATTGTGCTTGGCTGCGCCAGGCTGTGTACACTTGAGGCCACTGCTTGTGCCGCTATATATATATCGTATATGCAGCGTTGCGCCAGGGTCAAGCTCTTAACGCGAAGGTAAAGGAGAGGATCTCTTTTCTCCCTCGTTTCGATTCCTTCGAATAATACCCATGAATCGAGATGGATTTGATATTTGATCACACGGTGGTTTTGAGTTTCGCGTACGTTGCGTGTACACCTTGGAATTCGCAAAATTATGCTTCACAAAAATTACAAGTAGATTTTGCTTCGCGTTGCCGAAAAAAAGAAGACCCAGACGACGCGGACAAGTTCATTAGTCGTATGATAACGAGGTCCTTTTCAGTATATTACGTGTATGCACACGTGGGAATGTGTCTAAATATAGATGCGCCTGAGATGGTTCTCTCCACTGTTTCCTGGAACACGAGGTTATATCGTATAAAGTATACTTGGCGCTGCATCACGCGGAAGTGGCTCGATTACGTCGCTTTCTTCTCTCGACTACTGCATTTATACTGGCTCGCGCATGTAGTTGCACCCGATTGCTGCATTCACAAAAATGCTCAGGTCGACGACCGAAATCACACTGCTGATCCATGAAGATGAGATAGCTGTATTATTAACAACAGCAGATGGAATTGTCAGAAGTCGTTCTTGTTATGTTTCCTGATATTTCAAAACGTGTCTTGCATGTTATCCTTCGAGGAATGCCCTTTACATTCATTTTTTTCAGCTACTTGGTTTGTTAAATTGTGTAAAAATAATTCAAATTCCTTTCTTTTTTTAATTGTAATAATGTAACTATCAATTTCTACAAACAATTAAAAAAAATCAAAACATGGAAGTCTTTAACAGCATACCAATCAGAATATTCAAGACCTTTGGATCAAAGGGCAAATTTCTATTAACGCACAAGCGCGAGGTAAAAGATGATCGCGGCAAAAGAGCTGAGTATTAACCGACGTACCGACGGTATAGCAGCGGCGGCCGATCATCTGCACTCCGATCACGATGGTGGGGCATTGAAAGATAGCTCGGCTCGTCCAGACGCAATCAGTCTGCTGTGCAGCGGTAGGCGTCACCGTCTTGAGGCCAGGCCTACACTCACACATACGTCTACGATGTATATGCACCTATACAAAGAAACGACTCAACTCCTTGACAATGCACGAAAGTCTGAGAGAGAGAGAGAGAGAGAGAGAGACTCGTTCATTGTCCGATTTTTACACTTCTCTGTCCTGTCCTTGGGGGCGCCTTTACCTTGTTGCGCCCAGATCGCAAGGTATATGCATGAACTGTGGCGGGTGCGCGGCTGGGCAAACTTTTGCCCGTTGAAAGAGAGAGGGCGTATTAGTGCAGCGTCTGGCCTGCAGCAAATGCGTCGAAATAAATTCACGAAAATAAGTTGATACATTCGGTGGCTTTAATTCAAAACAAGTCGTTGCGAAGCATCTTTAATATTAAGAAATACCCTCATGCATACGCTAGTGCAAACATACGTGTTTACGTGCTTATTTCTCGTAATTTGAATTGTGAGAATTTTATGGAAAGATAAATATTTTCGCGACGATTTGCGTACACGTAAACTTTTATACACACAAGTACGATTTTTTAAGCATCGCTGATAACGAAGGCAAATAAAACTTCGTTCTGTATAAATCTCGTGTGCTTGCGTGGATATAGAGAGAGGCGAAAAAGAGAAAAATTTGTATTTATATGCACCGACTGATCCATAAAAGTTCCAAGTATTTCGAAGCTATCTGCCAGGGTGCACGGGTACACACAATGAGAGGTATTTCACTCAAGCTCAGCTCGAATTTATGATAGTAAATTAATAAATGCAAACTGAGCTCGCGATTGAACGACGCGTTAACACGAAAAACGTTGTGATAATCTCAGTCGAGTTGCTGCTGCGAGCTGTTGCTGCAAACGTATAATTAAATCGCTGAACTAAACTACCTTACACGTATGGCTGTTAAACACGAGTCCAGAGTATAAACTACGTTTTTTTTCCCCTTTTTTTTAATAAAAAAAAAAAGGACTGGATATCACGCCACCGTTTTTGACACTTTGTACGTGTACGTGTTGTATAATAACGCCGCCGATGAGACGAGCCTGTAATAATTACAAAATTTAAGGTAAAAAGTGCAGTCATCGAGTGGCACTCGAGCTTGGTAATGACTGTGTGCAGCTCGGGCTTAATTATATCCGCGACCGAGAAATTATGAAGTGGTAATGGGCCTTGTTATCTAAATCATGTCTAGATGTCAAAAGAGCAAAGAAGAAAAAAAGAACCACCTCTGTTTAATGAATAAAAAACAATACACGTGCTATATAAGGTGCACTCGCACTGGAATAAGTTATAGATTATCGAGAATAGTTCGTAGCAGTGCGTAACGCGCATTACATTACTTATACGTACCCCATATATGTGTACCAGTCTCGAGTCGACTAAATCTTCGTTTATGACAAGAACAGATGTCTACAAGGCTTTTGTGAGAGTCTAGTCTCCGTGCGGTGCTGCACAGTGGCGGCTATGACGACGACGGTAAAGGGACATACGCATCGGACTCTCCTCGCTTGGCTTTCTCACAAACGCGATCGCGGATGATCCTGCGGTTGGGATCCTGCGCAGACCCGGTCAAAGCTTACACACGCACCGTCTATATATACGTGCACTCTTACATACATACATGGGACTACGGCGGCGAACTTCCCGTTGGCCTTTTCATCCTATCTCTCGTTCCGCGGAGTACACAGACACACACACACATAGCGAGGACTTGCACATAAAGTACGAGTAATACGAACACGATAGTATATCTGTATCAATTGTATGCATATATAGGAAAAAAAAGAGGAAAGAAAAGTATAAGTGGATCGCTGCTGCTCCCGGGCATTTGTCGCACGCGCAGGCCCGAGTATTATATGCGCTTTATCGTTATTGTGTTTTGTTCGGCAGTGCAGCAGCAGCAGCAGCAACAACTACCGAGGACGACGAGGACGCATTCCTGCCCTCTACGACTTGCGATGCTGCCATCTTCATTTAAATACGATTATGGATAAGGCGACGAGAAGCCTTTGGTGCACACACACACAGATACACACAAACGTATCCACGAACATGGCTCATATATAGCAATTTGATATTCAAATGCATTACGGCAGCGTCCGATCTTTTGTTCGACTGCTGCTGTGTCGCAGACCGGGCTTGGAACGAGAGAGAAACATTTTTCGTCGATCGAGCGCGATCGGCCAATCGATTTATTCAAATTGAGGCCCTTTGTTCGCTCGCGACTCGTAATTGTTGCGCCTCGGCCTATGAATAATCCCTCGGAAGCTGACCGCCTACGATGCGGGCGACTCGCTCGGTCTTGCAGTCGCGATCGCGGCATACGGTACTCCATGACATGCGAGAAACGATAAGCTCGCTCGCCGGTGGCTTAGATAATGCACATAATACGTGTAAGCGCGATTGCTTATAATATATAATACGAACTGCTGCAGCTGGCGCGATTCTCACGCGGACGAGTGCATGAACTCTGCCGCTGTGTATGGCTAGGCGGCGGCGAGCGAGCTAGGGCCAAATGGTAAATCGGTGACATTTCTATACCGAATATGAAAAGGCCGCTCGCGAGGCACAAAGGCCGCCGCCGCCGCCCGCGCGCGAGCCTGTCATATTAAATATTATTTATGCCGCGGTTCGAGCGTGGAATAAACATCCGCGTATACATACACACGTATACGTGCTCTGGGACTTTGACTCGGGTATTGTACTGCACTCTCTTACATATATAGTAGTAGTAGTAATAGTAGCAGTAGTAGTAGTAGTAGCAGTCGCTGCAACAGTAGTTACACGTGCTGTACGTACTTTCTGACTTATTGTGCGACGGCGAGAGAGCCTCACGACCGCCGCGGAGCGTAATAACTGAAATCGGTGCACGGAGAGAAAGAGAAAGACAGAAGCAGCCCATGCATATGGTATGAGGTTAGCCCAATCAGAAAACAATATCGATCCATTGTTCCGAACGGCCAATAAATATCGCGAAATGATATTGGCTGCGCACACACGTGAGTAAAAGGGGACTACTGCGCTACGAGATCTTCCGAAACGATCACGGATATATGTAGGCGAGCATAGAGCATAATCGTGAGAGACGGAGAGTGTATGTGTGTCGACGCGCGCGCGCACTACACAGTGGCCAACGAGAAAAAAAAACGCGGACAACCAAAAAATGCAACGACTTTACATTCTTACTGTGCCGATAAATGCAGCCTGTATACACGCTTTGCACCCATTGGAATTTTATATGCCTTCGATTATGCAGAATCCGATCTGTATAATGCCGTGTGCACTTGCTGAGGCAATGCATATCGTATTGTGCGCATGCAGACACACACACCAAAGACTCGAAGCCTGTACTCGTACGGCCTCGCCTTTGTATACGTAAATGTGCACCTTTTGTGAGCGAAAATTTTCGTTTTCCTGTTCTGCAGAAATCAAGCTTTGCTTTTCATGCTCGTGTTTACTGTTATCTTCCGTGATCGGATATGAAATCAATTATTTGGAAATCCAATCATCGTCAGCTAAAGCAATAACATTCAAACATGTTACGTGTTTATTGGGAATTGTTGAAAAAACAGAGTCTTTGTAAAATAAATATTTTTCTTTCTCAACAACAAAATTTTACGAATTTCTCGAACATCGTAATCAATAAATAATTATTCCAAATGTCACTTGCACCGTTGTTTGTAAATTTGCTTGTTCCAATGATGTAACTTTGTTTCTTTTTGCAGACGCTATACTTGAGCAGAACTAGACAGTCAACGCCATCTGTCGTAGAGACATCGAAGTGTGATGTCAGTGAATAGCTTCTCAAGAAATTTTAAATATTCATTGAACACGGTTTGTAGACATTTTTTGAGGTATAAATTCAATGCCAATTATTTTTGAACAATAAAGTTGTTCCTTTCCAGCTATAATCATAAGTAAATCTAATTAAAACAGGGAAAAAACATGTCCAAAGTAATGAAACATTTGCCTCGTAAAACTCAGAGATAAATTATAAGTAATTACTTAATTTCTCAAATGAGGCTTGATAAACGGAAAGCACAGCTCATAGGATCTCTTTACAATTATAAACTTATATCCGGTGCCCCCTTGGCAGTCATTTACCAAACTGTGAAGTTGACGCCGTGAGAGCTTGTTCTTTTCCTTATCGATATTAGCATAGAAAAACAGTTTACGAAATCGTTACGATATAAAGTCAAAGTACTCACCGGGGTACTGTAAAAAGTACATGGTCTCATCGTAAACAACCGAATCGCTCTAAATGATTAAACGCCCGCCCGAGTTATTATTATTGTCAATTTTTTTCACGAATAATCCAGACGCAGCAAGATGTTGTCGAGCTTGACTGGAAAAAAAATCATCCGTTTATTCATCGACTCGATTGATCTTATTTATTCGATATTTTTATGCGCGAAATCGCAGCATACGCGGAGCAGTGGTCCTTAGCTCGCCGCTGCACGCGTGTGACACATTCGGAAAAAAATTAAGTAGACGTGCGTAAGAAACGATGAACGATACCCTCTTGCACACTGAAAGCTGCGCAAGAAAAGCAATCGGCTTAAATTGAGCGCGTGCTGTACGAGGCACAAAAAATGCTAAAATAAAAATACAAGCGCAAAATTTATAGCTACGATACGGGAGGCTAATCTTCGACATGATCAAAATTTATCGCTCTTCGTTTATACATAAGGAGTCTTATGGGCGACGCGATGACGTCGATACTCGTTCAAATTAAAATTGCACGATCCGAAAATTTTTGCGCGGAATATGCACCGAGCAAAGAGTATAAAAAAAGCTCGAGCGTGACAGTTTATTCTTTGCCGTATGTAAGGTATGAGTCGCGAGCTTTTTTTTCTTCTCATATCGTTGAGCCTGAGAGAAAAAAAGGGATCCGCGCACACGTCCGATCAATTTTGAAAATCTCTAGAGTCTCGTGTATATGGCTGTACGCTCGAGGGTCGTCGTCGAGGTCTCCTTGCGCATTGCGAGCATCTTCTCCGGGCTAAAATGGTAACAGAATATGAAAACGTTTCTCTTCTGTGTGCTAGGCAAAGGATAGGAGAGACAGAGAAAGAGAGAGGAGGAAAAAGAGCGAATAGGTACTATTCGTACGTGTGCACGCGGGACTGGGCTTGCGCACGAGCGGATCGCGCATTCCAGGTGATAAATAGCAAAAGATTTGCAAAATATATCGTGGCTGTTAGATCCTTGGGCTATATAACGCGAGGGAGGAAAATAGAGGAGCTGCTGCTGTTGCTTCTGCCTAGAAAAGTACAGCAGCGCGCATACGTACATACGGAACGTATCTTTTGAGCAATAAAAAAAACGGACGACGAGCTGAGCGCGTGAGCTGTACGAAATGCCGAAAGCAATGCGCGCGCACATGCACACATGCGGAGATGGAAATACCTTTGGCAGGTCTTTTCCCTGTACAAGTCAGGAGAGTCGCACCCATACCCAACAACACACAAACACATCGAGCTTAAAAAAATCATTATGCTCGAAGTGATGCGTGCATACGCATAGGATAAATACATATTATTTTTCGGAAAAATCGAAAAAGTATGCCCATCGTATATTCATAAAAGCTTATAGAAGAGAGGGGGAAACTCGTATAAGTGTATAAAAAAGCGATCCGAGAGAGATCCAAAATTGTCCATATATCGCCGAGGTTCGGTCGTAAATAACGCCACGAGCGACTATGTATCACTGATAAATTTGGATCCGCATTGTTATTCGAAGTACGTTCGCTGATCCAGTGCGCCTAGCTCGTTTCTTACCAATTTTCGCTGTGCGTGGATGAACGCCTGAGTACTTATATCCGTACGACGCAGCGAGACACAGTTTCGATGCCAAATCATAAAAGCTCTAAAAACAAATATAATCCGTAACACATAATAAGCATAGCGTCTGTTCGGTGCTGCATATTGACCAAAATTTGTACATGCATGCAAAAATAAAAGTCGACTGTGAGGGAATACCGTGTTGGTGGAAAAAATGAGGCGTGACGAGGACGTAAGGGCTGCTTGCTTGGCTCTATACGTATCCCAGCACGCTCGTCAAAGCTTAATACATTTACGACTTGACACTTTTTCTCTCGCTCGGTTCGGCGCGTGTACCTAGAGCGCCCGGCCGTACCTACGTACGAACTCTATATGTAAGTCGTGTCATTGCGGAGCTATACATACGCGGACTATATCACGTTTGCGCATGTGATCATCGTCGAGATCCTCTCGCTCTCTCTCGACTCGCTGTATCTCGCTCTCCGTCGTAGTTGTACATATATACGCACACGTATATAAACGTACATACATACGTATATACGTATATCTAAGTAGAAGAAAGATGGCTTGGCTCGTCCGTCCCCAGCGGCTAACCCCCTGATATATCGTTTACGTGTCTCGGCGTGCATATATACTCGTCGTCGTCGTCGTTTGGGACATATATACACGCATGCAGACACACATGCACGATCGTCCTCCGCAGCTTACCTTGAAATAAGGGAACACACGTATCCTAGAGAGTGAGAGAGCCAAGTGGTATTAGTAGTAGTAGTAGTAGTAGTAGTACCAAGTATACGTCAAACATACATATCTACAGATATTTTAGATACATACGCGCGTGTGTGTATGAGCGCGAGCTTCTCGCGAATGTTTGATTAATACGACGATAAGCGAGCGAAATGCCTCGTGCGTATACTCGTGCGCGTGTGCGCCGCGCAAAAGTATTTAATTGAAAAAGGTCAATTTGTAGCTTTTTAAATGCACCTAGGATGAAGTCCAAGAAAGAGAGTCGAACTTATCGAGCGAAGCACTATGCAGCAAATATATGTATATCAGCCTCGCTCGGATCTTTTGCTGCAAAAGCCATAATCTAGGATCGTTTTGTAAACTCTCGAGCATGAGCGCGAGGCATAAATATTATTTCGAGATAAATAAATGCGCGCGCCGCACGGACCCATATCGCGATATTAGCATACAAACATGTGTATAAACTGTAAGCGAAAGATTAACCACGAGTATTATATATCGCGCACGCGGGTGTGTGTGTGTGTGTGTGTGTGTACCGAAGTAGAGGAAGCTTATGTGGATAATCTGAAATATATTGGCGTTTTGAAGAGATCTCGTTGAGTAGTAGGTACACCTATAATATAAATAGCCGGGACATTAGTCAAAGTACGAGACTCGAGATAGGTGGCCGATATCCCTCGGCCCTCTCTTTCTCTGGAAAAGCGTCTTATTATTGCGCGGAGTCGATAATACGAAAAAAAAAGGATTAATATGCGCTCGTATCGAGCGAGGCGATAAAAGGCAATCGCTCAATGCTGCGACCGTAGCTCGATGAATTATTGAGCGAACGAAAGAGGAGATAGCAGATTAAAGTTCATTAGGGATAAGGGCCCTACCATGCGTATATTTGTATTCGGACGCGAGCTATTAATAAACGGCCGGTCGTATACGTATATATATGCGCCTTGTGTGCACTGCTCGCGCCAAATAAGTGACCTTTATCTACTTGACACGCGCGCTTGCGATCGCGAGCTTTGCCGGGCACTTATCGCTCGACTGCGGCGGTGGCGACGACAACGGCTATGCGACGACGTCGGCAGAGGAGTCATAATTCATATAACGAGGCGATGAGGGAGTAGCGCTCGGTAGCGATATTATATGTAGACCTATACATTAAACTATAGGTACTATTAGCGGAGCAAAGAAATACGCCGAGGCTCTCGAGAATCGTATTATGCCTCATTGGCACGTCTCTCGGATATATAATGTGCGCTACAGCCAAGTGCAAAGGCGCGAGCTACGAATCTGCACTGCCCTTCCATATGCTTGCTGTGCGTGTGTCTTTCTCTTTCTCTGTCTCTCTTTCTCTCTCTTGCTCGCTTCTTCTCCTGTATGTCCAAGGCGCGCGCGCGCGTGTATAGTCACTCGAGTCAGTAATGCACTCATAAATCAGGTTCAGCCGCGGACCACCATAAAGCATTGCTATGTTTCAATGTCCGTAAGGCATTCCTCGGCTCTCGTTCGCTTTTTTCCTTCGCTCTTTCTCTCTTTCGCTGCGTATGCACACACACACGCACGCACGCACACACACTGGGGCGCACGCGCGAGAGATATACACAAGGCGTGAGAGAACTTGTCGTCCTGTTACGATAATGCTTTATTTGTCGCGAACAGATATGTTCCGGTTTACTCGCGAGAAAAGAAGAGAGCGAGAGAACGAGAGAAAAAGAGGGAGAGAGAGATTATTTATTTCGCGTACGAATTTTAACGAGATAAAACTTAAAGACTGCGTGCCTGTGGGCCCTTTTGCCGATTCCCCGCGAGAGCGCTAAATATTCTCTCTCTCTCTCTCTCTCTCTCTCTCTCTTTTCCTTGCATTCGGCCCGCACACGTGAGTGCGCAAATTTTATTTATCGATTTGATTCGCAACTGATTAAACTCGCGTTTATATAAACACACAGGTAAAACCGTGTACGAAAAAGCTAAATTTAGCGGGCGAATTATATTTCGCGCTTATCGGCCGTATGTATACACGCACACTAATATAGACGAGGCGGGCACACATACGCAGGAAAACAGCTCGTTTATATACATAATGCCGTAAACTCGACATAGGCTTTTAATTGTTTCTACCTGTAGGCATCTTATCGGGCAATTTTTCAAAAACTTTTACGCCGCTTTGGCTGCGCGCTTACATTATGTACACACAATACAAGAGCCGCGCGCGAGCTTTCCAAAGCCTCCCGCGAGCGAGCCTGTATCAAATGCTATTTATCGCCCCGTAATACTTTTAGTTTTACATATACGGAAACGCTCGTGCTTTAGTACAATACGTGTTATGTGTGTTGTATCGGCTACATCGCGAAAGAGTAATACGTGCCGTATAACGTATACCCGATGGTCTCCGCCTGCAGCGAATCATTCCAAGAGAATAACGAGAATAGTTTGCTTTTTTATAGGCATTGATTTTTCAATTGAATCGAACAACACAACGTATATGCTGTGGTAGAAAAGTTATCGCTGGTACTTGGAAAAAAGCTCGTTGAATTTTGTCTAGTATGAGTTGACTCGTAGTTTATTTACATCAATGAGTTGAAATTGTACAGACTACGCAAAAAATGATCATGATTGTAATGAAACAAACATTTTTCGAAAATTTGGCGGGTGATTTGAGAGGGTTTAGGATATCTGATAAAGTGATTGAACTCGTTTAGCGAATATAATGATAATAATAAACAATAGGTATCAATATCGCGTATAAGGCAACCCTCTACTCAAGGTACAACATGTAGGTTATATAGGAAATTTTATTGTTTCATTTGTGCGTTAGTGCTCTAAGCAAGCGAAAAATGTTTATTTCGCAAAGATCGAAACGGAGGAGAGAGAAAAAAAGGACAGCGCAGCTCGAGAAGAATAATATATATATTTATCGGTTTGTGTTCGGCCACGTTGCTACATCGACACTTTCAATTAACTTGCCTGTATACTTGGTGTTTGTCGACGTCGAGCGAGCACTGCAGCAGTGCAGCACCGCACCGCACGTGATTTACTGCCACGCGCGTGCCTCGACACCCGAGCTCATTATAAATACGCGCCCGAATCAATTATGCGTCTTTAGTCATCTTTGCTTAATTGATACTTATTATGATGAAACGGCGATTGGGATTAATGGGCGCGAGGAGCTGCGCGCTCAAAAGGGAGAAACGATGCGCCGAACGACGCGAGGAGACTTTGTCGGCTCGAGCTGAAAGAAAACCGCGAGATATGGTCTCGAAAAGTACCAGGCCAATAAAGATACATGCATACGCGCACGTGTGTGGTTGCGCGCACTTCTCGCGGCTACACATGTACGGTACGCGCACGAGGCCCAGGGCGCGACTGATTCATTATATACGAATGGCTACGTGCATCCCAAGGCTCGTGTACCATACCGCACAGTCGTCTTTCACACTCGATTCGTTACTTCGATATTTCTCGCCGACGCGCGGTAATTAGTCCTCGCCAGCGCCACGTAACATAATGCATCGAGTACGCGAGTATGCGTCTGTGTGAGCGAGCTCATGAGAGAGTCGATACCAACGGAGAAAGAGCGAGCGAGAGCTGTTCAGCCAATTTTCCATCTGTCGACGCAACGTGCGATTTAAGCCTCGATCATATCCGCGATTATCCTCTTTGCCTCGCTCTCTTCGAACTCCGATGCGGTACATCTCTCGTCGTGTATATCGCCATTAAAAATATTTATGCTTAAAAGTATTAAGAGTCATAATTCGTTCACCTGAGAAAAAGATCGAGATGACTGCGCCGAGCCTTAATGCACGTAGACGCGTTAGAGTTGAAAAATAGCTATCATTTTATTTTGATATTTATAATTTTTTGTGCCAACATTAAATTGACTTACGTACATTTTATATCGACCGAGCTTTCACTGTGCGGATCTCACTTTAGACAAAAGCCACGCGGACAAATTTGACAAATTGGGAGCCGATCGATCTCCGACTTGCGACAGAATCGTTCGGTTTGCCTCTCGCAGCTAGCGAGTCTGGACAAGAGCAGTCTGCGCGCGATACCCTCCTAACACGCGGGTTCTCTGTTTCGTGGTCTGCACTCGCGTATACATAATACACGGCAAAGTCGCGATAAGTCGGAATCGTCGTCGTCGTCGTAGTCGTCGTAGTCGGCGCCGTGTTGCGACTCAATTCCGCACTCTCTTCATCGTAAATCTCCCTACAGCGCATAAATCTTTCGGTTTCTTTTTCGCTTTGCGCGCGCGCACACGAGCGTGTATGAGTGCACACACAAGCTGCGTACGGATATACCTATATACTCGCGGTGAGTATACGTACGCACACACACGCGCAGGCGACCCTTCGATTCCGCAACGCTACGTCAGAGACACTCGAAGGAGGAGGAAGAATAAGAAGAAGACACACACGAAGTATATCCACTTAGATTGGGCCGATCTATCCCTGCATGCGTGCTCGCCCGCTCGTGTGGATTACTTTAACATTGAATACATTTTACCTCTTTTCGCCTTATTTCCCCGACTTGGTCGTTGTCGTCGGTATGCATATATAGCAGCGATGTGTGTACGCGCCACGCATGTCATAGATACACCTCCGAGAGCTCCGACGCGAATATACGCGATATACAGGCATTTATCAAGTATTTTCGACACCGCTTGTTCGGCCTCTCCTCTATTTATCTCGAGACTTTGCGTGTCACGCTGCGAGTGCGCGCCAAATACTGTGAACTGTACAAATAAAGTACCTATAGATCAGCTACGATAAATGGGAAAAAAATGAAGCGAGTTCGAGCCACTTTGATATTAGGTACAAACGTTCAAGATGAGAAATATGAAATATCCCAGGAATGTCAGAACAGCAGCAGCAGCAGCAGCAGCAGTAGTAGCGATTAATTTTCGGCAGTACAAGCTCGTGGCAGCAGTGGTAGCAAAGATCGGAGCCAAGTTAAACGGAATCCGATCGGCCCGGAGTCATGTTGTATATAAAGCTCGAGCTAGCGCTATATATCCCGCCAACTCGGAAGCGCAAACAAGTACAAGAGGGATGCGATCGCAAAGACGTATAGTGCCCTTTATACGCGAGAGCTCTAGTCCATCGTCTTCTACTCCATCTTCGCGTCTTTCTATATAAACGGTAGCACTCGATGTTATTTACGGCTGCTGATTTAACGCGCGGCAACGATACGAGAGATATGGGATTTTCTGCTACTCGAGGACCTCGTTTCCTTTATCGCTTTCAGGACTTAATTTCTCCTTTCTTTCTCTCTTTGTTTGTCAACGTATAGAGGCAATTTGTTAATCAATATTCTTATTCGTGCTTGAACTCGATCGATCAGGTCGAACGCCCACGGTTCGAGTTCAATTAAAATACAAACTTCGAGTCTCTGTCTCTCCGTCTAATGTAATAGCCTTTTTTACGATCCGATGAAAATTGAGATTGCAAAAGACGAATACGTATATATCAGGACCCGCAGGGCGCAATATTACCTTTCATAATAATATGCGCGTACTCGAGAGAGAGAGAAAATACGACGACGATGGCGGCGTCGATATCCCGCGCAGCGCCTTTGAACGGAGCGCGCGCGCGTGTAAAAATAATTTCGAAACCGCAAGCTCTGATATACGAGCAAAAAAAAAATTACGACAACGACGACGACTAGCACGTAAGCGGCTGCGTTCGTATGTATATAAACTTTTCTCGCTGCGGCGGGCCCTCAAAACCGCGGAATAAGCCTCCTGGCTTGATCTTGCCTTCCTGCCGCCCTCTTCACGAATATTTTTCTTCTTGAGCCGCCTTCGTACGCGTAGTAGTGGTAGTACGAGCCACGGAGAAAAGCGCGTTGATGGCAACGCCGCGCGCGAAATACGTTTTTCGTCGTGCGCGCGCGTATAATTTACCGACTTTACAAATTGTTTTACATACATCGCACACGTGTAACTATGATCCCCCAGCGCGATATATTCACTGCGTACGCATGAACGTACGTTTGGCCATTGTTAGCCGCGTATACGAGTATAATGGGAATGCGTCGATGATCGCTCGAAAATTGAACGATAAAACATCCGTAAAAGCTTCGGATCGTTAATTTTTTTTCTTCCTGATCCAGGCGCGCTACACTCCCACGTGATTAGGCATGTATGCAGGGAAGTTTTGGGCAAATCGCCGATGGTCTGGCGAGCTGCTGCTGCTGCTGCCGCTGCTCTGCGAGACGGTCGAAATTTTATTGCCGTGCGTTGGAAAACTGGCTATAAAAGTAAGTGCTGTATAGATTCTCGGTCTTGAGTCTTTTTGCTACTGCCTCTGTTGTTGCCGTTGCTGCGCTAGTCGACGTGACTAGGAGTGCAGCACACCCACACACACCCGTACACATACAAGTCTAGGGACTCGGAAGCAACATCAGTAGCAGCAGCCAGACCATTACGAGCAGTGCGTTCAATTAACTGACCAGCCCATTATATATACGCGTGTGTCAGTATAGCCGGTAGTTAATGCCTCGAGACTATACTCACCTACTGCCTATGCTGTATAGCATAGCACTGGTCGGTAGTACTGCTGGGGAGGAAAGAGTCACTTTCTTTTTATGGACCAAACAGCGCAACGTACTAGACTCTTTCGCTAATTGCCATCGAACTGTTATTTCGCTTTGCTTGTACGATTCTTCGTCGTGGCGTATCGATTGACCGTTTCGTTAATCGAAGCGAGTATAAGAAAATGCCCAAATGACTCAAATTCGTAGGACACAAAAAGTACACGGTGTTATTATGTGTAAGTCGAAGAAAATCGCAAAGTAAGAGCATAGCTGGCTGCGAAAAAGACAGCACGCACGTGGAGGGGTCGGATCTGAATAAATCGGAAAATATATAACAGCAGGCTAGAGGCATGCGAAAATTATTGATATTGCTCGGGTCACATATCATTGTCTTCGAGGATATAGACGTCGCTGCACGCCCCCGAATAACTCGAGCGAGTCGCGAGCTCTTTCGCGAGTGAGAGAGAGTGAGAGATATATACCTACACGCGTTGGGAGAGAGAGAGAGAAGCGGAAGAAGGGTCTATACTGCACGTACACATATAGTTGCTGCTGCCTCCGAAGTAGCAGTACGTTAGATGTGATATACACGTATAAAGGGGGTGCTGACGCTTCTGATATATTCTTGCAATATTTTTCGATCATCGCGTGCCGCGGAGATTTATAAGCACCATCGCCTCGCTCGAGCTGCGAGCTCTATTATATACATGCAGAAAGAGAGGCACGAGTGTCAGCAGCGAGAGCGGTGCAAAGTATGCGAGCGAACCACCTGATCGCGAGTTACTGCCTACGTACTCGGAGCTGGCAGCAACGCTAGCACCTACCCTGTACTTATATAAGCTAGGCTCCACGCACATTCCTCTAGTTCTATATAGAGAGAAAGAGAGAGAGAGTGAGTGTAATATCAACGACGCATATCTAACATCTTTCCAAATGTTTTTCTTTAATATCCTCCTTCTCCTCCTCCTTCTCTCTATAGCTGTATACTGCTAAAGCTTCAGCTGCATGTATCGGATTTTGTTTTTGTCGCTCGCGTCGCAGTCTGTGGCAATTACTTTCGATACGCAATGCCAGCAACGGCTCTCATACTGTTCAGGATATCTTGTCGGTGGAAAGAGAGAGAGAGAGGAAAAACCTTATCTGACTCAGGCCTGGTAGGAGAAAGAGAAAAGCTCGAGCTTTTCCTAACGGCCTATGAAACTAACGTCGTATCAAACGTTCAGTCATTCCCATAGTATGTACAGAGGCCGGAGTATCCGATGCGGTCAGACGACCGACTGGGATGCCTGCTGCCTTCGATTAAGCGTATACGAACGAGGACGATCCTCTAATACAGCCTTTGGGACGACGTGTACGCGAATTTCTCCCCTTTCTCGCTCTCTTTCGCGCGCGCCTCGTTCGCTTTTGCTCATTGCTTTGGACGCAGTCGCTCAGCTATACCAACCAGCTTCCCCGGCACAAGCAATTAAAACATTTTCGTTTGCGAATAAATATTTACGACAGTTTCCGGCTAGATAAAAAATAAAATTCGCACGCGTACATCGCTGAAAAATTATCAATCTACAAAATTGAAAACGATAGTATATAGAGCCCCCGCGCATTTGATGAAATCTGTAAAATAGCCAGCTCGAAACTGATAGCAATAGCAGCATCGGTGCGTCGGGCTTTCTTTAGCCGTAATTCCCCAAGGAGGAAGAAGCGAACGTAAAGTGGAATCCGAGGATCTATTTGTTGGCCGCTGCTGAGACTGAGAAGGGATCAAGACCGGACAGTGTCCAGGCTGCGATAATACCACCGAGCAAGAGCAGCTATGTATAGCTGGGGCAGTATACAGCGTCAGCCCTCAAACTCCGCGTACGTACGTATATCCGAGTCTTGGTGTATATTCGCATTACGATGCCCCGGCGCCTTATAGGTATAAAGCCACACTCGCACACACCCGTATACAACGTCGTCCAAGGCCAGTTAAACTGTTCGGAAACTCCCCGGCTTTCCAATTAAGTGAAGATCCCCGAGACCGAGCGATCGTCCGCGCGCATACATAGCCCAAAAGGGTCTTGCCGTGCTCCTTGCGAACTGCCTTGTATACATTGGTTTATAAGCAATATAGGAACTCCTCGACCAACCGGCCACATATTTAACACTACATAAATCCCTGATCTTCCTTTATACTTTGAACGCACTAATCTAATAATTTCCTTCTCCACCGACAAACGTTAGGCAAATCGCGCTTGACCCATTTTCCACAAGCTTCCGAATTCACAGAGGGTGAAGCTCGACAGATTTTTTATTTTTTTGTTTTTTCCCATGAATTGGAAAGAAAAATGCAGAAAAAACGATACTTACGTCTAATGAATCTTCCAATGCTCAAAGGTGATACTCATTCGCTTCCAGGCGACTAGTTTCAATGAGCCAAACGACGGATATCGCGCGTTATACGAGGGCAATACAACGATTTCCGTTAGTGGCATCGGCTTTTTAGCATAAAGCACAATACACTTCTTTGCACGCAATAACGCGCAGTTCTTGGCAATAAAAATACCAATAAATCGTGATATAGTCTCGGTTGCATCGCGACAAAAATATAACGGCACCATTCGTGTCATATACACTGATCGCTCGAGTGCGCCGCACAGAATGAGACTTCCGCTACTAATAAAATCTATAAACTCGGTAATATCCGCCTATTTTTCATGCCGATTGATTAGTTTTAAGCGCTCAAGGAATTAGGAGGATATATTCTTTATATATAATACAGCCGGTGAAATGTAAATTCTCTCGTGCTGTACTTTAGGCATAAGCGCACACAAAGCTCATTTGTCATGAAAGAATATTTCTTAATTTCATTGCCCTGGAGTCGAGCACGCGGGAAGAAAAATATTTTCATAAATTTTCTAATTAGCGGATAATTTATAGACTTTTGTCCAGCAAGAACTTGCGAGAAAGAGAGAGAGTGAGAAAGTAGGAAAAAAATCCATAAACTTGAAAGGGCGAAAGCATATGAAATACATTTGAATTCGCACAGCGTAGTTTTAATAAAACAAGCATTTTCTTCGAGAAGCAAGCTTGCAGCACACTTAATGCCCCAACGACTCTGAATTAATTAAAGCCTTTTTTTTTGCTTCGCTCAGGTCAGAAACCGGAAAATTATCATTTTTTTCCGAGGATCATTAATCTCTGGCAGAAAAATAACGCAGACGAGCGATATTATGGACAACGATGATCAGCATCAATAGATAAATTGACAAAACTATGGCGTATGAATAAATGGACGACAATAAACATAATAATGGAAGCTCTGAGCAACGGAATTGGATTGAGTCTCGGGGGAGAAGCGCTGAAAGGATGACCGTCGATCGATCTCTGCTCGGCCAATCATTTCCCCCCCGAACGAGCGCCAGCGAATTTATTATACCCCCGCATAGTCGCGTGATCAATAAGTCATGCTTCCACAGGTTATTTGTATTATCCACGCGACGCCTAACATATTTTTCTCGGGGAGAAATAATCATTTTATCGACGAAATCGGAATCCGAAACGTTCACTGCCACAGAGCGTAGTATAAATAACGAGGCGCAGCTACGCGATTATACGATTTCGTCGTTGAGCGGAAAAATCAGGAAAAATACCTAGACCAAGGCGCCTTAACGATCCTCGTTCTGCGTCGTACTATCGTCGCAGATATGCTTACTGATCTCTCCGCACATTATCATTAATTGGTCGTGGCAGTAATATTTTATATACGCCAACTTCCGCTAAAAATAACGACGAATCTTACAGGATCGGGCGCTGTTAAAAGACGCCTTGGCGCGCAACGATCTTCATGCCCAGCTGAAGTCCTTATCTATACTGTCGTCTGCCGCGCATATATTTCATGTGACAATTTTTCACGCTCCGGAGGAATTAGCTCGAGGTTAATGACTATGAGTTTGACGATGCCTCGATCATATGACCAAAAAAGTAATGGATTAATATTAAAAAAGTCATGAGCAGCATGACTATAACTGGCCCAGGCTGCACTGTGTGTTTCAGCGAAATGGAAATTTCAAAGCGGATACATCCTCGCGCATAGAGAGACGGTGTATACTATGTAAGGCAATGCTATAGGAGCCATTCCCTGTGACAACTAGTGAAATAGACTTTGCATACGTGGTAGTCTCGAGGAGAAATTTCTCTCTCTCTCGATTACCGAACGAATGCGCAGGCACGTAAACGAGAGCGAGCGGCAAGCTAATAGCTTATTGGAACTTGTGTTATATATTGGAAATGATTCGTCGTGTCGCGTAACGAAACACATTCCGAATGGCGTAACGCACGGGTACGCCTAGAGCATCAAACTCCATTTTCCTCGACACTTTAATTCATCGAAACAAAAGTCACATGTAAAGCTTGCGCGTAAAGTCATATTGCCGCATTGGTGCGAGGCCCCCACAACTTCAATTAAGAAGCTGAATTTATTTCGAGAATCGAAAAATCGAATCAGTCGTACATATAAGTGACTTACAGCGCGTTCATCAGTCAACACGTATCAAATTTTTATTTGATGAAATCATAGAGACTCGTGAGCCCAGAGCTGATTTACTTTTCTAAAAGTTTTAAGGAAACTTAGTTCTATCTTTTTTCAAAATTATAACGCTCATCTTACCCTTTGAAATTTATTAGTGCTATTTTTGCGCTGGGGCGACGATAGGATCAAATTTGAGCAAAAGTAGAAATCAATATACTGCGAAAATAATAATAAGTTTTAATTTATGGTAATGATAAATGTGATTCATTAACCGTCAATAATGATGTCATAAGAAAAACCTCAGATTGATAGTTCAATGAAGGTCCATTTTTCCTTACATAATGAACCAGTCAAGAAAATATATGGATAGAATTTACGAAAGGAAGAAAAAACTGAAGAAACACTTGGAGCACTAGCTTATAAAATGCGTAGCATGAGGAATACGTAATGTGAAGATGATCATCGCAAGCACAGCATGAACGCGTATACCAACCGCAGAGATTCTACGGGTCATTTCGCTCGATACTTCTACTCGCATATAGCAGCCGCGGCAACAGCCCCTTTTTTCCGAGCAAATATCAAGTTACCTCGCCCAAAAAATCGCCAGCCATTTTTTCACATTAAACGACATGACGTATGGACTGAATGGTATCGATATTTGAGGAAAATCTTTTTTATCGTATTCGTCTCTCTTCCGCGAATTAAATTATTGACGAAGTATCGCTTGTTTATGGTGCTGATGAAGATTTATAATCATATTCAATGAAAAATCGATCACAAACGATTATTGAAGAAAGCTAATGAAGTGACAGCTCACTGGGTGAAAATTGTCAATGGTTGTTCACAAGGCTTCTTTTCTTTGCACGGCGTATCCAAATATTCACCTACTTATCGGGAATTAAGCTCAAACCGTCCGCCCCGCGAATTTATCGAGGCACTCAGCTCACCGTCAAAAGGTTTGCTTTTACGAATCGAACTTTACCGCAAAGAAGTAATGCGCCACAAGACGACTAGCATAAATAAATGTATATGGTTGATTCTCCCGAAATCTGCTTTTTTGGGTATGGAAAACGAAAAAATGGTGAAAATTTTTTTGTCATGTTGAACGACGCGAACTAGTTTACCCTTTTTTAAACCATAAAATATGAATAATTATTGAATCTGGGGCTTTGAGATTTCGTTTTACGAAAATTATGTCCGATTTTATGCTTAAAATCGACTATTTTGGGTTACGGAGGTGACACACACGGAGGTGACAAATCGCTGCTTTGATCAACTATGTAAGAAAAATAAGAAACGCACAAAATTTTCCGCACAACCCGAAATTTGGTCATGAAAAACGAGTCTTTTGACGGGGCGAGCGGTTAAAAAGAATGATCATAGCTCGAGATATTCATGTCCACGGAGGTGACCGTTTTTTTGACACACGTGAATTTTTCAATAGAATAATTATCGCAGCATCGATAAAATGTAAAATTTGAACCCGCAACCTACACCAATCGAAAGCTGGGCTATAATACTTGACATTTACGTATCTAGTGACATCAAAAATGAGTTAGCGACCCAAAGCAGGCGGTATGTTTGAAATTATTCAGAAGCATGATTAAAATCCGAGACATTTTTCAATTGCGTGGGAAATTTTTTTAAAACATTTTTCAAAGCCCTATAATAGACTTAAACTTTACTCTGGATGTATAGAAGCTGGTCTCATAGTTATTATAGGGTCAGGTGCTAATGAGAATGCATGGTACATGCAAATAGAGTTGATTTTGAGATGTAGACATGCCACGGAGGTGACATTTGGCATGTATATCTTCACGGCAAATTTAACTGACCCTAAAAAATTGAAATATTTATGTCCTATCATGAAGAATACAACAATATTGAATGAATGACCGAGCCAGTTTTGGCTCATCTTCACTAGTTTAAGAATATGGCATAAAGACATGCAAAAAGCAGATTTCAGGAGAATCAACCATATGTTCACGAGAAATCGTCGTCGGACTCGTTCTCTTGAGCAGCAGCGTCAGGACAAACTCGACTTTTGACGCTCCGACGATCAAAGCACTCGTCATACTACGCATTCTAGCTGTACCAACTCTAACTATAGCGGCATGATGCGCAATCAAAGTCAAGGGAGATGAAAAAAAAATGATAGCAAAGAGCAGATAATCGTCAAAAGATGGCTGATTCCTTATGGATTTCTTATTAAGAGCGGAGCTTCAATTTGGGAGCAGTGATTCGAGTAATTCGCCGTCTCTTCCGTATGATTTGCATTATGCGTGCGTACACACGCGGGTTCTTCTACAGCCGCATGCTTGCGCATGCATACGGGAGAATAATCGAAAATTTATATTTCGCCAGAGCTTGCGTAGTTTGACTGGCAAAAGGGGTGACGACGAAATATACACGAATAAGGCGTTATAATCATCGGGGGAATCCGATTGGCAACTCCAGGCCATTTGCTTACACGGCACGAGAGAAGGAGAGAGATATAGAGAAGCAACAGCAACAGTACGACGGAATAGTCAATGATGGAAGCTTTCGCATGGTGCTACAAAGCTTGAACTGAGCATATCGCGCGAGTAAGAGAGTGAGTGAGAGAACTAACGTAGCTCACATCCGGACAAAATTTCCGCGTACATTATATTTGCAAGTCGAAACAGTCGCGTCAGCTACCGAGAGAAAGAGAGAGAGAGAGAGAGAGAGAGAGACGGAGATGGAGCGAGAGTGGCACGAGTTAGCTATTCGCGCGCCATCGGCTTTCAAGCGTAAGCCATATACCCCGCCTTGGCGCGAGTGAGCGTATACATACATACATGCATGCATATAATAAATACGTGTGTACGTGTGCACGAGCGGGTATAGGTATATAAAGTTCGGCCAGAGTCGCGAGAGCTCGAGCTGGAATCGCAAATCAGAGATGCGAGATAGACGCGCGCGTTTATGCTAGCAGTACCAGCGGCGGCAGCAAAACACGGTGCGTCTATAGCAGAGAGATTTGGAAAAGCGAACGATATCCGCTTCGGCTATGCTTCCACGTATAGCTACTGCTAATATTGCTGCAACGCCATATTGCTGATTAACATATATACCTATGCGTTGTGATGTATGCTGTAGTGCTGCTGCTGCTACTGCTGCTGCTGAGCTCTATGTATTAAGCGCATATATATGCAGATATCTCGTCAACCGAGAGACTATAGGGATAAGGGCAAATGTCGCAGATACGTTCCGATTCAAACGGAATATTAAAAGTCGAGACGCAGGCAATAAAATCCTTACAGCCGCGATGCACATAAAGACTGAAATAAATGATTTTTCACGTTCTGTGCATCCGCCAATGAGGTGCTACCAATTACGTTTTGATGCGTGCGGGCATCGTATATGTATGTATGGATTATTACAGACAAAAAGTTAGAGAGCAAATGATACGTAAGGTATGGCCAGTCGGACGCGTTGAATGACGAGTTGAAAAACGAGAGAAACATCGGAGCTGGAGCGAGAGACAGAGAGTAACTCTGACGCGAGCGTATGGAGAAAAGGGTACGCGCAAGCCGAGCTGAATCAGAGAAAAGGCAAATGAACGACGCGCACGAGAGAGACAGAAAGCAGCGATAGAATACATCTATATAGGTATATTATATAGACAGCTCTCGGACTCTCGAGGCTGCCCGGTGGTACACACTCGCTGCCTGGGCATGAAAAGAACTCGTACAGAATCCGAGAAACCCCATACGTACGCGACACGAGCAGCAGCAGCAACGACTAATTGGAATTCGTCTGTACGGTCGAAGCAAACCTTTCTTTAATTGAGACATGAGAGAGAGAGAGAGAGAGCTCGACACGCTACTACTGAGCGTATATCAAAAAAATCTAAAAGGGAAACATTCGTGAACGCCACTGCCGCCGTGTACTGGCTGAGGAAAATTTCATCATTCCACGCTCGAGCTTTACCTTCATCTCTCGCACACACACACGCACGCATACGCGCGCACGTACGCATTGCGTCTGTGAATATATGGTCACGCAGAGAAAAAGAGTAAGCTCGCGGTAGGTAAAAGCAGTAGCGAAAAAAAAAAAATAATTCACCCGCACGACCAAGGAGCCGTGTGTCTCGTATTTCCTCGATTCACAGCAGTTGAATTTGGATCTATTTACAAACTGACTTATGTTACCTCATTTTTACTCCTAGAATTAATTAAGGGGACAAGCGCAGTGCCCACTTTTTGCGTATTTTTCTCGAAAATGTATTAATTTATTGTAGGATAAATAGTTGATGTATGCCAAGTATTTTCTTAGATATAGCTTGATATACTTTTGTCAATTTCGATCATGCTATGAATTTGGGAAATTCAAAATTAAAGTAAGAAAATTCTGTTAGTGCGAAGTAGCAATAATTTGTACAATATTTATAGAATCTTCTAGTTTTTCTAAAACTGTGACATAAGAGTAATAAATGGAAAAACAATTTTTTATTATTCTCACTTCAAATTAGAATCATGCCATTGATTTATAATTTTTAAATAACAAAAATAATTTGAAATTGTTGTTAAATACCATGGGGATGGAATAATTTAAATATTTATTTTTGATAGCCAAGTGGTACAGGTCAGTCTACTGGTCAGCGAAGTGGTAAATCTATATCCACAAACAGGCGTATAAGCTCTTTCATGTACACACATGCAGTACCAGCGAATCTCTCTTTTCCCTCTTTTCTCATTCTTGACCGCGGACGCGCCGCAACAAAGCAGTGCTTTGCGAGCCACCAAGGTTACTGCCGCGAGACTGCATTGCTTGCGCAATCGCGTTCGAGCTCGAGCTGTGTCCTTTCCTTCACGAGCTATGGTACTTTTATTATATAGAGCCGCGGTAGCATCTCACTCATGTACTCGCGCACATGTGTGCAAGATAAGTATACATTTGACCACCAAGGCTTCTTTGGGGAATATGATTATAAAGAGCAACTGGAATTTGTACCGCTTGTGCTAGATCAGCCATGGCTCTGAAGCTATGGTACATGAAATAAAGCGACAGTAGTGAAAACAGTTTGCATAAATATTGCCGTTATACCACTAGGCGGCATCGGTCGCACACCACCACAGATAGAATAATGTTATTCTTCTGCTCTAAGGTGTATGATGCTGGCCCAAGTTAACTAATCAGCCTTGGAGTAAATATAATTTCGCAAAGGGTTAGAGGATGTGTTGGGTATACAGTGGGTATGGAAAAGGCAGCCGCCAAGAGAATGGCAGCTCCACGCTTACATGCGTGTGTGGATGTGTACTCAGAGAGCAGCAAAAGAAAGAGGACGTATACGTACGTGGAAGTTAATGAAAATGAGAAATAAAGAGAATATAAAGGAAGGCGGTGCATGAGAGAAGAGAGAAGGGTGAAAAAAAGAAAATCATGAACGCAAAAGGTTCGGAGGAACGAGAGCGTGCAGCTCCAGAAGGAGGCTTTTACTCGCTGTTTCGCGAGACGCGGGGTAGTGTTGGACACAGCTTACGAGGTTTGGTCAGAGAAAGAGAGAGAGAGAGAGGGGAAAGGGAGAGAGGGAGAAAGAGAGAGAATAAAGGCTGCTGCCGCTTTCGAGAAATTAATTCCGTCCGCGCGTACGTACACACATGTACCTGCACAAGCAGCCGAGGTCTGCGAGCGTGCGAGCGCGTTTTATTATTGAATGACCTCCTTCTCGGTACGTACGAATCAAGCTTGGCAATTGGTTTATTATAATTTCATTGTGTTTTCATTAGCTAGCTTAATTTTCTCCCACTTTTGAGCGCCTTTATTATTATCCCCTCCCGTCCACGAATCTGCGTTAGAGTAGCCGCACGTTCTCAAACAAGAGTGCCGGATACAATTTTTTTATTATTGTTGTCATGACAATGTGCATGATGACAAGGACGAGCTTGATTCCTTATATAAAACGTGCCGATTTTTCTTGATAATTTTGACTTACATACTAATCAACGTATAAAATTCAAAACCTATCCGAGATTTTTATTGTTGAGTTGAACTGAGATTTAGTTTAATGAAAACATGTATTAAGCAAATAAACAATCTGTTTCTCGTATTATTGTACCGCGCTCAGAGATTAGATCACAATTCAAGCTGCGGAATAAAAATTTTAATGCATAGCACAAGCAAAATTGGAAAATTAAAAATCAAAAGTAATGGTATCACGTGCTGTGCGTAAATCGATGGTCAACGAAAGGAAGATCTGCTCCATACCAGTTTCCTACCCTATACTACGGCTACTGGCCAGAGAATATAAAGTATCTAATATTTACAAACGAGCTGTTGCTAAGCGAGACAGAGAGCAAGAGATGTATACGATACTGCACGGCTACGCGGAGGAACGCAACTCGCTCTCTGCTGGCCGCGGTCTACTTTCGCGCCGAACACTCGCCGAAATCTCATCGGCCCAAATGGCGCATCAACATTCATTATTAAAAGGCCGAGGCCAGCTCGCGCGCCCGTGCGAGCTCGCTGCAGTGCTGCCGGCGCGCGGAATATTAATGATATAGTTAATCTGTGTAGCCCGTGCGCGTACGTACGTACCTATATAAGCGAATCTCTCTATTCCGGAAGCTAAATTAGCGCAGATTATTACGAGTGAGTTGCCACTGTGTTTCTACTCCGGCTTCTTTCTGCCCCTTTTCGTTATTTCAGATATATCTGCCGTTTTAGTGGCTGCAAACCCATACAGCGAGTTTCAAAATGAAAGCTTGCAAGCTCCATGTATACAAGTTCGAAGGAAATGTAAGCTTGATCGTGATATTTCTGAAATCTTTGTAAAAAAAATATAGATTGGCGTGAACGTAAAATCTGAACTATATCTTGTGTAAAGACACGCTCAAATATCATACTATATATTTTGGTGCAATGGAGAAATTTGGATGGCTATTGGAGCCTCCCTAGAGAGGGCTCATCCGAGGTCCAATCTTGGAAATCCTTCGTCGACAATATCGACGGAACGGCTGCGAATCCGAAACTACAGCAAACGCCGCGCTATATCACCTTCATGGAGCAGACACCGGCTTTTCAATAAACTACGCAAGCTGTGCCACCTCTATCCCGTGGGTCGCTTCGTACATAAGACTTTCCTTAAAATGCTATTTCCATATTTCTTCGCTCGATACCGTCGTTGCTACTGGGGCTGGTCGGCTCGTTCCAAGCGCCAATCGAGCACAACATACGTGCCAATTGATCGATGGTAGGCAATTCAAGGAAATTTCTGTCTATCAATTTCGTTTTTTTTAAGGGTGAAAAAAATCCGCGAATAACAAGTTTCTGCATTGATGTAGTTGAAAGAAAAATTGAATGGAAGAGGGAGTGCAGGAGGGGAAGAGGGAGCCAAATGTTGGGTGGTGTTTGGATTTGTTCGGCCGCGCGCGCGAGCTGGCCTCGAGGGACGGTCTTTTCCTTTTTTGCTTATAGCGCTGCGCGTCGCCAGTAAAGCTTTTATTGACCCTTTTATACTCCATCTATTTGTTATGCCACAGCGTGGTCCTTTGTGATATCGCAAAACCCGTCGTCGTCGTCGTCGTCGTCGTTGTCGACGACGTTGCCTTATGCCGTCGGTGCCCCTCTCATCTTTCCTCGCGCGCTCTCTTTCTCTCCCTCTCTCTTTCTTCGTACGCTTGCTCGCTTGCGACAGCTCCCTAGGCTGTATTTGACCAGCATTATAAAAATCAACCAACCGATTTTCTTCTTATAAAATATATCCCCCAAAGCGTAGCTTGAATATTTTATGAGTGTCCGTAAGACCCCCTGCTCCTCTCGGACCGACGATCCTTGCTCGACGAGCTTTTTTACAACGGAACGTCAGGTTCTCTCTCTCTCTCTTCTCGGCTCCCTACTTCGCGTACAAAAGCGAAAGAGAGAGAGAGAGAGACTGAGAATCTATTGTGAGAGGCGAATCTTTTTAAGAATTGAACCATCTCATTGAGATGAATTACACTGATGCTTCAACTATTTTTTGCTCCATTGAATTTTATCGGTTTGCCACGCAAATCGTAAGTATTTTCTCTGCTTGCCTATTTTGCAAGAGGGTATGGCCTATTCATTAACATAATTCAATTTCGCACGATTATCGTTTCTTTTCGGTTCCATATCAGACAATAAATTTTTCAATTCCATCTCAGATCAACTGTTACCCATTTTTGTAAATGGAGTGTTCTTTTTATTTCTGCATAAATTTAAGAATACATGAAGAATAGAAGTGATCGTAAGGGCATTAATTTGATGTTAATAATATGAGATAATATATCGCAGCAGCCTCAGCTGCTTTGGAGAATTAGAGCTATTCGTATAGCTACGCTGAGAGGTCATTTTGATACCATCCATTCTAATTGTGTTCGAGTCGAAACGGGGCTACCAAAATTATAGGAAGGACCGAGGCATCTCATGCTAATTATCTATCTATATCTGCAGCAACGACGACGATAGCCAAGATGCGTAGCCTTGTAGTATCAATGCAGCTACACAGAATAGAAGCATCTCAATGGGCTCTCACGATGTACGTCTACACGCAAACACATACACACACTCACACTTACACATGCGTATATGCAATATCATATATTGTCCAAGCGCGAGAAAGGGAAAGGGACCGAGGATCGGTGACCCGAACTGACAGACGCCCTGCATAGCTCCTGTGTACTCGCTACTGTTATATGTGTTGGCGCTGCCACGAGAAAGCATTTGAGGCAGCGACAAGGGAGGAGGCGCTGTTCTCGAGGACTCGGCGTATGTGCATTCCTAATAACGAAGACAACAATAAATCAACGGAGCCGCAAGGAGAATACACAAGGCCGCGGATGCGTTTCTGCGAATGAATCCTATACATAATATCGTATGATTAAATCTGAGACGAAAAAAAAGAAAGAGAGAGAGAGAAAATCTGCATTTCAAGGATCCGAGTTGAGTCAATTTACCGGTTTTATAAGAAATATATTTTCAAGTACTAAATTTCTCTATGCAATCAATAAGAATCTTTTTTCAACACCCTGTGTCACGAAATGTTGAAAAAATATCATATAAATATAACGAATGCGCGAGGAAAATGAATCACTCAGAAGTTGATTCGTATTATACTATTATAAACTTTCTACTCAGATGAAAAAATCAATTGCTATATGTTTGACTTCATAACAACGTTAGATATAGGAAATGCTGAGGTAGATTTTGCAGCCATTATTGTATTGGTAAAAAAGGGCAACTGTGCGTGGAGGAGCTGGAAGCAATGACAGATAGCGTTTTCAGGATGATTGGTTACTAAATACTCAACCAGAACATTTGTTCGACGTGCTGGCTCGTGACACTTCTGTCATCGATTGGATGTGCAATCCTATGTATAGACGCAGCAGCCACTGCAATACGTTCTAAACCCTTTGCAGCGAACAGCGAGGAGAGAGAGCGAACAACGATCATTAAGTCTGTATCGAGACATTGAGCATCGAGGGTTGCTCAATGTCTCGTACACGTGTACATGTCACTGTGCGTTGTGTTGGCGGAAGCCACAGACAACTGATAATCCGTCATCCCATATAAAGCATCAGTCTCGGCCGATGCACCTCACGCAACACACGCAATGCGAATCAATCGCTGAATAAGAATTGAAGACAATGGACGCACGATGAAACGATGACTGTACGTATCTTATTTGTAACGTAGATAGAATGTTGAACGATCTTTATTGGTACTATTCGCAACGAATTGAACATATTTCGTTCTTCATTGACCAATTTTAGATTTTTTTTATTAAGACTGAAATTTAGTCGAAAGCATTTTCTAATGTTTTTCAACTTTTTTCGACTCGTTTCGATTTTTCGTAGTTCTACAGTCATCGATGAAAGTCTGGATTAATTTGATAAGATTTGAACTTTTTTGCTTCTTTCAAAATGAAGGTTAAGCTGCCAAAATTTTCAGACTTTTTCAAAGTATATTTTGAATAAAAGTTTCAACAACGGTTAGATAATCGAGCAAGTAGATTCATTAAGAAAGTTTTTTATATATCACTGTTAACTTTGCTTGGCCACGTGAGATTATCCTTTTATTTTTCACAAGATTTATTTGAATAATAACTACTATAATTCTTACTAATGATATAATTTAATAAAAATAATACGACACATAAGAAAAAGGCAGCGTGTATTGTATCGGCAGCAGCTCGACTTTATTTGAAACCACTTGTGATCGCGCTGAGGTAGCGGCTGCTTTAAGCTCACGCAAATGTCGCTACATACACGGCGACTGCTTCATTGGCGTGAGACAGGTATCAAGCTTTGTAGGCTTCGAGCCTGAATAAAAATTGTTTGACAATAAATTGATTGGGTTATGGAGTAGAAGTATCTTTACAGATAGAATGATAAATTGTCAAAAAAAGGTTGTTTTTTCACTAAGCTTATGGATTGCACCTCCAAGGACGGAGATACATTATTGCACATGGCTCTGCGTTCGGGCAGCAAAAATCCCTGCTGAAAAAGATCATATGATCATGTGAGAAATCATGTGAAAAATCATATGATCAATCATATGAAATATCATATGATTTAAGACAAAACGTAAACATCAAACTATCATAACCGCGATTTTTTGACGTGCAGCAGTAAAGTCGCGATATCGTCCCTACATCATAACGTGAAATGAATTAGTGATCGTGTCACAAGTGCGTCGTGTGTAATTTAAAAATGTGTTTGTGGTTCCAGTTGCTCATGACGGTGTCAAGGATGAAGTGACTACTACATCAACTACTTATTGCAGCGGCGTCGTCGGGGCCGTTGAAATGCATCAGCCCAGCTTCGGCTACAACTTAGCGCTTTATCTTGTCGTGCTGATGGTGAACGCCCGGCTGATCCTCAACCTGTTTTACCAGGATAACAAGGGCCAGAGAAAAATCTTGGATATCATGTGTCAGATGCTGGTGAAATTCAAAGCAAGAGTCATCGCTGCCACTTTCTCGCTTGTGCACGAAAGCTTCTACAATCTGCTGCATAAGCTCGCTAAGGAGGACTTGGATCGACTTTTTTAGTATGTACGGTCTGACACTGAACTATTTCGTTTATTTCAACCTGTTTTAAGACATGTTTAAGTTTCATAAAGATAGCTGAAAGATTTTGAAACAACCGGGAACAACCTCGGAGTGACGCTCTCAGAGAACTTAACATGGAACAAGCACGTCTCTCGGTTGTGCTCATCAGTTCATGGCGTTCTATACAGACTCCGATATAGCGGCTACTTTTTCTCTAGCACTTTGAAGAAACGCCTTGTTTTTTCGTTAGTGATGGCCATTTTTGATTTATGCTTGGAATAATGTATTCTAGCGTGAATTATTTAAAAGTTGGCGAACAGTTGCAGTTTTAGTCGAGTTTTTAACAAAGCAGCTTCTACTTGTATCTTGAATAGTGACTTTCCACTTTGGGAAAGGTTCTTTCGGGGCGCGCCACCTTACGGTAGATCTTTAAGTTCTCAGTAAAATTATGGGACAGCTTACCATTTAATCTCAAATATTTTAAAAATTGAACGATTGTATCTCCGAAACTATGCTTAAGTGAATAACGTCCGGCTTTTGAAAATTTACCTTTTAAAAAAGAATTTATAGATAATGATCAAATTGGAAAGATCAAAATGCATTATTCAAAGTTATGAGTCATAAATCTACCTTCAAAATTAAAAGAAGAAGAAATGAAAGCCTGTGACAAATTTTGGTACGCGTTGTATAGGTTGACAAATGCTGGAGGCAGATTTATTTTTCGAAAATTGTCAGTCTATATGTTAAAACTACTGGGTCTGCCTTCGAACAATGCAGTTGTTGAAAGGGTGTTTTCAGTAATGAATGAAGTTAAAACGAAAACTAGAAATAGAATACAATCTTTAGACTCAATTTTTCAAGAATTAGAATAACTTTTTATTCAATTCATCGATGGTGCCATACATTTACTACTTAAAAAAATGTTAAAAGATTTTATTTATAAGGATATTTATGAAACAAATGATCAAGATGATTTATTTCAATATCAAGTAAATTTAACTGATCAATGAACAGCTTTTGAGAATGATTATTTGTAAATATTTCATTTATACCGCTTCGATGCAATTTAATTTATTCAACATTTTCATTCAATAAACATCTAAACAGTTGATAACTTAATGATTTGGTTTTGTTTCTTTCACATTATAAGAGAGTGAAGAATTATTATTTAAAAATTAAGAAAGTTTATTTTAAGCTTATTAAAAAACTTGCTTCATTATTAATTCATGAAGCAAATTTAGCGTTTCAACAGTCCTTTGTGAGCTTTGTGAGTAAAAATACAGATTTAATTTTGAGGCCTTACCCTGCACTTCTTGCACATGGCCCTCAAATATTTTTTTATGCTGCTCTGCTATTTCCGTAAACTTCTTGATCATTTTCTAAAAATTATTTTCAAATGAATCATAATTATTAAATGAATCAATGAAATGGATCATTAAAATTCAAAATATATTACCCCATAGTCCCCATCGGTCCATAAGTTTCGAATTGCCCTGGATAGGACCTCTGAGTCTACTTCCCCATTTTCATTAAACAATATTTCATTCCTCGTAACGAAATAATTAATAAACTTTTGCCATTTATCAGAATTTTTAGCAAGAATTGATGCCATTCTGTACGTTTTTTCTGTACGTTTAACAAGACTGCGGACTCTATTGAATTAACCTTTGTACTAGAACTATAGAAAATAGCAGTGCTCAGCTCCTGATGCAGTGTGTCGCCTCATACACACACACAATAGTCGTTGACCGTCCGTTTGCTTTTTTGCTTCAAGTGACTTGTGTCTGCTAGTCAAGTAGTTCGAATGACAGTATGTTTAATAGACGTTCGATAAAAAAAATGAATTCGTCCAAGTTCATATTGAAAAATCTAACAACAGACACAATTGTTGATGGAAATATAACGCAAACAAAACGCGCGAAAATCGTCGAACTGAAAGTAAAAAATGAAGACACTAGGAAGACGGTGTTGGATCAACTAATTAATTCAACCTTTCTAGACGATAGTAAGAACGGGGAAAAAAAAATTATAATATGATGATAACAGAAAATGATTATGAGATCGAGAAAAACAATAGTAATACTCTCGAATCAAAAGACTTTATTCATTTTAAAAACAAGTTGAATAAAACGAATAATTACTTAAAGAAATACTAATTTGTTTTTTGCAATACGAGTCAAAAACATAAACCTCGTTCAAATATTTTACTTGATCTGCTTGTGTTGTTGGAAGGGTGAAAAAATCAAAAGAAAAAGATTAAAATATATATACAAGTCTTTATTAATAAGTATAGATTTCAGTAATATAATATCAATAATTTAATATGGCAGTCAAAGGCGACTCAATCAAAAAAAATAATTAACAATTGCTTTAAGTTCAAAAAATTAACAAAACCAAAAAATTATCTTTGTCTTACCACAATAACTTTTACAACTTTTATAAGTTATGTGGCAGACTCTCTTCAATGACAATAAACTTCTATTGTCGGAACTGCCGATTATATACAATTGTCTTGGACTCTTCGAATCCTCAAATTGTTTACAACAAAAAACAGCGTTAAGTAGAGTTGATCACTCCTATGACGAGCGACGGCGACCAAAGCTACTGCTTCGCGACCGTCTTTCTCTCCAAATAGCACGGCGACCTAGGGTAAACCCACGACCGGCTATTCGTTGAGCTTCGTGGCGACCTATGATGGCTCACCGACCACTACTCGCTCATATGAGTGTCAACTCTGCTTCTTAGAAGCTGTTGCATCAATCGATCACACGGTAGGAGACGCCTGCCTATATACGCTCACCAGCGATCGGTCGCTTATGGGAGCGACGCTCGTAGGCAGGCGCCACCCAGTGGTGTGAAACGTAACCATAATTACTAATATAAAACAAAGATCCATTATTCTTACATGAATTTGAAATCAATAATTTATCACTTTAAACAATATGACTTTTTTATCTTTTTAATTTATTTTTCGTGTAAAGAACTCATGTACATATTTTGCAATTGACAATCATTTGTGGTTCTTTTATTTCTGTGCATCAAATTTGGCATTGAGCAATGATATATCGGTTGGATCGAAGTTTGTTTATCCACTGCATGATTGATCAGTCGAGCCTCACAATTATGATTTCCACCGTGTCCGTCATCTGTATTATTTTGTCCATAATGGCAGGTATTGATCCATGAATGACGTCTTGACCATTCATCATTAGGTTCACGATTCAATTGTGAATTACTTTTTGTATTAAATTTACTTACACTTATTTCATTGGTATACAATTTCTTGCATTCAAAATCATTTTTACTGTCAATAGCATCTAAGTTCGACAAGGTTAATACAATTGCGTTAGTATCATTAAAATTTATAGTAGCTAATGTTTTTCTAACGTCTGCAGAAAATTGCTGTACGATTGTAAAATTTTTTTCAAAATCGCTCATTTTAGGTCGTAAATAATTTGCTTCCTTTAACTGACGGTAGAAAAATGTTTGCAAGTTCTTATGTCGCTCATCGTAGCGTTTACTCACCCATTTGTTTTTTACCTTCACTTGAATTGAAACTGAGTAAAATTCATTTATAAATGCTTTCCGAAACTGATCAAAACTTTGAAATGGACTGTATAATTCAAACCAAATTCTTGCTTTACCCTGAAGCAAAACACTCATTACATTTAATTTTTTGTCATCTTTAATATTTTTAATCCGATAAAGACGGTCAACATCATCTAAAAATTCTAGAGGATTCATAGAATTTTCGTCTTCAAATTCTGGGATTTTTATATCTAATTGCATCGATTGTGCATTACTAATCATTGAAGTAAAATCACTGGAAAAATCATAAGCATTCTGAGGTGACTGCTGTTGAGATGATACTTGCAAGTCAATTAAAGATTGAAGTTGATTAAGAGTTTCTACTCTTTTATAACGGTCCAGCTTCTCTTGCTGTTCTTGAAGTTGTTTTTTGAGATTTTGCAATTCTCTCACCAATGATTTTTCACTAAATGAAGATGGAATCAATGACTCCGCGTTTTTTTCTTCAATCAATTGATTATAAATTTGATGTTCTAATGAATTAACACACGTATCGACACAATTTGGTTCTTGTTCCTTCAATTCCGCAGACAGCTCTTTTTTAATTTCACCATCTTGACAACTTGCCATTATTTTTGTATTATGTTACCTGTTAAATTATTCAAAATTAATTTTTAGTATACTTTTAATCAACACAATACTTTAATAGTGAATTTTTTATCTAACTATTTAAGTGATTTCGTTTAATGAGTTAGCGTGTTACCTTCGACAGTCTAGCTCTATATAATCGTTTAAAATGAAAAAAATCATGTAAGCTTGTCGATAGATGAATGCAGTTGTGAAAAAGAGAGGGTAAACTGAAACGCAGAAGAATATTATATTATACTTACACAAATGAGAATTAGGTCAGTGCTTGAATGTGGCTTTTTCAAAAACTACTTTGTAACATGAATAAAGCCTGCTATAATATTAAATTCAGATAAAAAGATACTTTGTAAAAGTTCATCAGTATCGAATAATAATTAAATTATGGTAGTAGAAAGTACACCGGAACATAATTTATGCAGCTTCTTGTCCACTGCAGGGGGAATCCGAACCTCAGGATGTAGCGAAAATCCGGTAGAATACTCTAGTTGTCTGCGTATTCGCGCTGAAGTGTCACCCAAATAAAAGAATCGCTCGCCAGGTAAATATCGCGGTTACAACTTCTCTCTTGCTTTAGTTTTTTTCTCTCTCGCTCGTGGTCGTCGCACGCCAGATTGTTTTACCCTTTGATCGCGTTTGTACGCAAGCTCGCGTGTGCCGATACTCTGTGTGTGCATGCTCTTAGGCTCGGAATGTGCGTCGCGAGTGCGAGTCAGAGAGCCAAACAGAGAGATAGAGAGAGAGAGAGAGAGCGAAACAGACGCTACAGTAACTTTTTCTCGTCTATCTCCGAGTACTATCCATTTACTCTTTTGCAGTACGCTTGCGTAATATGCAGCCCTGGGCTTTTCAACTTTGTACCACTATTCTATTCAGTTCTCTAGTTAAGCGACATCGAATACGGTAGCGTACGAGTATTGTGTATCATCGTCATTGTCGTGGACGTCGTCATCATTATCATCGTCTCCCGACATCATTGTCTCCGGCTCTTGGTTATTCAGTGACATTTTTTCGTGACACTTAAGCTCACCGTATGAAAATTCTCAAATGAATCTAAATATTGTAATCAATATCACAGAATAAACAGACATGAATACGGTGTCAAATTAGTACAATCGAATACTAAGGATTATCATTAAATTAAACAGTATTACAAAATTGATACTGCGCTGGCCTTGTGATGCCGATTAGTGCTATAATCAAATTTACTCTATTATATTGATCATTGATTATTACTGATCCTAAGTAAATTCAAAGGGAAGGAAAGTTCATCAACTTTTAAGAAATATTAATTTAAATAAATCAACTGATGAAACGAATGTGTAAGAATATCAAAGAAAAATATTAAAACAGATCACCGAAAGGCGTTACACTTTAAAAAATCGACCATTGCCGTAGGAATTGAAAAGGTAATCTTTGCTTTAAAGCCAATTAGGCAAAAGAGTAAACGCAGCGGATTATAGAACGACCGGTCAGCTATATAGGAGAGCGAGCCAAAAGGGTGTGCAGCGCGTTGAAAGCTATTGAATCGAGGCATGTGTGTGAGCGCGCGCGCGAGCTGACATGAATTTAATTATCGAAGCGTCCCATCCGCTCGCGTATACGTACTTACGCGTGTTTGCCGTTGGCTTTATACAGACGAGAGCGAGATGAGTGCAGTATCGTCGCATATACATACTTGGCAATGCATATATACCGGGAGAGAAGAGGGCTTTTAATAAAAAGCCATCGGCTCGGGCGTGTAGGCGAGGGAAAATCCGATATACATACAAGCGCTGCAAGTGAATATTTTCTCTTCCGGGTTTTCTTCCTTTTTCCGATCGACCCCTCGCGCTTATAGTGGCCGCACGTATGGTTTTTTCGCCCAGACTTTACGCTATATCGGCTTTGCAGCAGCAGCAGCAGCGGCATCGCACAGCGCATATGTACACGTGCTAATACTCTTTGATAACCAATTAACGCGGCCGCCATTTCAATCTAATAAATATACGTTCGAGAGATCGTATAGCCCACGAGTGCTTTTCTTTTTCAAACTGACACAGCGCTTGAATTCACACTCCCATGTCTGCCTTAAAAAGCTGACTTTTATTCTGCATAAATCTTTCAGATAAATCACGGTATTTTAAGCATTTGAATGTAATAACCAAGAGACGCTTCACCCCGAAGAATATGTTTTATGTATAAATTAATACAATTTCAATGAGCTTGCAAGTTGCGCTTGGAAAAGCAGCACATATGCTTGGTTCAAATTAACGATTTTTAGCGCGATTCACAATCAATCGTGTACTTGATTGACTGCGGTGTTGGTCAAAGGGAAGGCTCGTTAGGCTGCATTAGCCACATTAATTGCATTTCTAGCGCAGCTTTTTCTCTGTCATCAAAAAGCAGCTACCCTGCAAATACATTAGTCGTTCGTACGGTGCATCTAAATGGAATCGTTGAACAGGTCATTTGTAACCGAAGAATGAAAAGTGAGCAGGGCATCAATAATTCAGCTCGTACACCGGTCGGAATCAAAATCATTAATTAGTAAATTCTTTCGAGAAGCTAGCGAACGCGACGCTAAATGCGTAACGATTAGTAGATTTCGAAGACAAACGCGCAAAAGAGAGAGAAAGAGAGAAAGAGATTGAGAGAGGACACGCGAAAAAAGGTCGCTCGGTGAAAAGAAAACAAGCCACTAATGGTCGGTTTGGTATTCCAGTCACAGTGTGCGCCGAGGACGGCGATTTAAGCACGCAGACCCCGGACGACGTGTATAGAGAGGTTCGATTAGCGAACACCTGACTTGTTGTCGTCGGTCGCACTTTTGCCCGCGTCAATCAGATCCGCTAACACGGGCATCGCTTACATGCAAATCCGCACTTGGCGCGCGCCGTACGTTAAATCCCTTGGCTATGCTGCAGGCGATGGTCAGGAGGCGCGTGTGTGTTTCCACTCACCGGAATACCGAATGAGTAAAGAGAGCAAGAGAGAAAGAAAACTAAAAAAAAGAAGCAGTGATCGGACGCGCGCAGTGGCGAGTGAAAGAAAAAAAGAAGTAACTGATAACCACAGACCGAAGCGCAAAGAGAGAGAGAGAGAGGAGAGGGAAAGAAAACAAGGCGCAAAAAATGTCCCACGTGCATGTACGTACACTACGGTAGACGCGAGCGCGTGAACGACAGTCAGAGAGAGAGAAAAAAAGGTGTACAGCTAGCGAGCGAGGCAACAAAGCAAGTACATATCGAGAGAGAGTGAGAGGATGAAGGGGACAACACGGAAAGAGGCGAGGGACAGTGAAAGCGAGAGGCGCGATGTATTAATTACCGGTATTGATGTCCATTTGCAGTGAATTGATGTGTGGTTGCAGCAACAGCGGCAGGCGAGCAGTGTTGCATATGTATGCGAGCTGGCGTAGCGAGTGAGCTCATGGGGGGATAGGGTAGTCTGCTCCTCGCTCTCACTCTGTTCTGCACTGCATCGCACTGCACAGACTGCACAGGCACGCATATGCAACAGTCAAGAGGGGACTATAACTGCATATAGACACGGCTGTATCCTGACCCCCTCGTGTACATCCATCCATATATGCCTCGCACGCACGCGGATGCCGATGATCCCCTTCGCCGCAATGGATTATTCGCGATTCGACGCGTGCCCCGGTACTCGTGTCAAGATAGGCTCGCGCGCGCAAAGCAGACCAGATACATCACGGCTGATTCCAAGCGTTTGACGCCTCGCCCGTGCACTTGTTAAAATCGACTAATTGTCTCTCTCTATCTCTTTCTCTCGCTCCCGCTCTCAATCTCCTACGATACTCTGTTTTCGAGCTGTTTTCGACAACATATATAATGCACTGCGTTATACGCCTGTACGTATATCGATGCGAGAAATGCAAGCCTCGATCTTTAGGAGACGTCCCCAGACGAACATAACGTATGCATGCGTACACGTCGGAGGAGGACAACGTCGACGAGGAGGTATGAGACGATATTATAGAGAGCCAGCGCTAGGCCGCATACATTGGAATATAGGATGCGCGCAGCTAGGAGCCCAGGCCGAGATTTACGAGGACACGCTGGGGTCTTTAGTCGCTTATTAGCATGTGGTATATTACTTTGGAGACGGGGCCGAGGAGCTAGGAGCTGCAGCTCGTGGATGCGGCTCGAGTGGCAGTAGCTACTATACAAAGCTACTCGCGGAGGAGACAATAATTAGATAGATACGGAGACGTTATGCCGCAACGTAAACCCCCGAATTCTAAGCGCGCAGGCGATACATCTATCTATACAATGTCACGACGTTGCGCTCGCTCGTCTCTGTGTGTGCATGCAACGACGACGACTGCGACGACGACGACGACGACGACGACGACGACGATGACGTTAGTGCAGAGCTCGAGTCTCGGCTCGCCTTACACTGTCCCCGTATCCATACAACCACTTGTATGGCATTCAATGTATATTATTGTTATTATCATTATTATATATACCCGCATATATTGTATATAGCATATATATTATGTATATGCGCGTGCACGTAAATGGGCATCGTGGAAGCTGCGCCGGGCTACGTCGAGGAAGCTCGCTTGTAATGCCACTGAGCGCTCCGACGACTGACCTCTATACGTACGTACGCGTACGTACGCGGAGTTACATGCAAATAACCCGCTCGCTTCTCTCCAAGAGATGACAAACAGTACCTATTGATTATTCTACGGAATTTCCTGTGCGTTACGCCGCTCGTATTAATTACACGTACGCGCATATACCGGGGAGCCTCTGGCATAATATTGTTGCATTGAATAACATATAGTCTAATGCGTTTGTATGCATAAGCAGCGACGTGCACGCGTGTATGCGCACATTTAAGGGATCCGCTCGAGAAAGAGAAAGACGAACGGCGAGCTTTGAAGGGGCTAAACTGCTTGTACTACTGCTACGACGATTAATAGCGTATACCTCGAGATTATCCGAGTAGGTCTACGAGCGATGCGGTTTGTACGAATTCAAACCTCATCGCAAGCCTCCGCGATTCGCCAGTCCGAATTATATGCCTGCGTTGTCGACGGCGCGCGATCACACGCGAGAGTAGCTGCAAAATTGGAATCGAGTTGCAGAAGCCAAGCTCGAAAGAGATGGAAAGAACCAGGCATTATGTACGCTGGAATTTTTAAATGCCCCCAAAACTTAATTGCCAAGACTTCGCTCAGAACATTACTTAAAGAGAATGGATGAGGGGAAATATATAGGTTATATCGCGTCAACTGTCCCCCCTCTTTTTCATTTGATTTTTCACATTTAATTCTGCTTCCCAAGGGTGAATGTGAAAAAATTGTTGAAACATGACTTTTTACGTAAAACTTGATGAGGAATTCAAGTTTAATGTCATTAATCATATTCATAACCTCAAACTTCCTAAATTATTAAGAATCAGTCTCAAAGCCAAAAATAAACATGTTCGCATCCAGCGATATGGCCAATATTGTAACATGTTCATCTATACATCTAAATACAACTTCTGATAAATTTTGGTCGTCGGTTGAAAATCAGAACTAATTCTTCAGCTGTCGAAAGACCTAAAAACATAGTTTTTTTATGAATTTTACATGTTTTTAGGTCTTTCGATAGCTGAAGAATTAGTTCTGAATTGCTGGAGTAAAAATGTAAACTATAAAATTTCCCACTAAAAATTTTGTAGATTCCGAATTTTAATTTTTCCGAAATTTTTTCATTCCGAAATTTTTTTATTCCGAAATTTTGTTTTTCCGAATTTTTCATGTTCCGTTTTCAATATTCCGATTTTCAAACATTCCATATTTTACACATTCCGAAATTTGAACATGACTCAATTGCTGAACGGCATTGAAACGACCATATCTCTTCATTCCTTCCTCATTTATTTTGCCATTTTTGGTTGATAAAGTAAAATTTTTACACAATGCTCTCGAAGATATAGAAAATGAAAAAAAAACAACTACAAAAAAATAAAAATTTACCACCACAACTTACACGTAAAGCCTGTAGACAGAAAACCTTTTAGATAATGGAGATAACTTAACAATACGTAATGCGTCTAGAATCAAGTACTCAATACAAATGAAATGTTGAATGACGCATTGAACAAGGCTTTGGCTTATTGATCAGTTCTTTGTCGCTTTCCAACGAGTGAATATCTTCGCTCTTCTTTTTAGGTTTGGGTTCAAGTTAATAAACCACCAAAAATGTAAGTAATTAAAATAAAGTGTAAATATTTAAAATTTTAAGTTTTAAAAATTAAATTATTATTTTTATCCTTTCTTTCTGTATAAATATTATTATCTTCAATATGAGATATTCATGTATAGTGAAATAGCCAGGGTCATAAATGTAATTAGCGATTTATCCTTATACGTCAAAGATATTGACTATATCATTTGATAAGTCTGTATTTATTCAAAGTTTCAAAAAAAGAACGTTTGGTTAAATAGTTAAAAAATACATTCATCAATTTGATGATTCAAGACTCCGTACAAGGCCTTCGTACAACAACGTTGATGATAGTCTTATAGTAGCTCATACACAAAAATTATACTTGCAATTTTTAATTTATGTAAAAAACGTCCATACTTTTATACGATTTTGGGCGATGCACGAACTAAAATAAATCTACATCTCATTTCCTTTATTGAAAAACATTTTACTTATATCTTATATGAAAAGTTATAATTGTAACGTTATCTATTACAAGCGATTATAATGATAAATCTTATCAAGTAATAATGCAAAAACCGTTGCTATACAATTTCAATGTGATTCCTCGTATTTCTCAAGTTGAAGGCTAGCACGAGTTATTCAAATTTTGTTTAATTTATTAATATTATTGATATTATTCTTTAATTATTCTCATTACACCTCATTTGCTGACACATAATTTTTATGAAAAACAATTGTTAGGAAATCTTTGTTATTAAAAAAATATATAAATCTTTAAAAATATTTTTAATCAAATAAGCAAGAAGCGCGCTGTAATCGATTAAACTTTATTGCGTGAGATAATTTTTTACTTTTTTTATACGCATAAAAATGATAACATTTATTTTTACAGCTTGGTTAAATGCGACAGGAAAATATAGAGAAAAACAACGATACCAGTGCACTAGTTGATCGACGTCCAATATGACGACCAAAGCAAATGGAATGAATGGTTTTGAGTTGATCGATTTTGAAGAAAATAATTTGATGTATTCACGCGAATTGTTGATCACAAAGGATATCCGCGAGGGTCTGGATTTTATGGGAAAGATACTGCAAAGAGTCATTAAATCGTATTTTAGAACATTAAAAAGTAAACAAAAATCCTTTCAAAAATTTTATCAGACCAACAGGCTGAATTTATTATACTCCAAATCGACACTCGATGATGTCGATAAAACCATAAAATGCATCAAACGCACAGAACAGGCTTTATCAAAATGGGAAACTAAAATACAATGTGATATTGTAAACATAACATTGTTACTTGACAAATATGATTGTGCGAAATTGACTCTTAATAACAATCTCAGCAATAATTCTCAAAATCCATTTGGATTTTTCGAAACAAATTTTGTTATCGCCAAACGTAAGATGCGGCGCTGTAATTCGTTGCTCCGATCAGAGGGAAGTTTTCGCAAAATCGAAAAAAAATTGCAAGTATTGATTCGCGCACTTCAATCCAATATACGTTTGTTTAATCGACGCATTATTCGCGTAGGAAAGTCCGATCTAAACTTGCATGATCCGATACGTATGATTTCCAATTTATCAGATCGGATAACGCCTTTGGAAAGTGCTTATGAAGATGTTGCAGATATGTTCACTGCAAATCCAATCAACATGGATGTTAGTTCTGCAGAGTTTACCATACCCACTATAGAAATAGATAATTTTCTACTTAATCTTGATCAAATAAACAACGATTGTAATAATACAAATAATCACGCTCATGGATCAACAATCTATTCATAAAATACACAGCGAGATCAATAAAACATTTTTAAAATTAGAAAGCTTCAGAAATAAGTGTTTATTTTATACTTATTCCACTGAAATGAGAGGAAAATTCAAGTGAAAATTATATTTACGATTTATTATTTGGTAGTGCTGCAAGATTGTTACTGAGAAACAACGTTTTGAAAATGAGATAAAACTTACTTACTATTTATCTAAAATGAATTTTAAATAATTAAAAAAGCTCCTTTAACTAGAATATTGTAATTTAATTCATACAATTTAACTCATATGGTTCATATGGTTTTACCATGCAGCCTAATGCAATCATGGTCAGTGCAGGATCAAGTAATGATGATAGGTAAAGCGATAGAGATAAATAAATATGAATCAAAATTATCATGCTAAAAATTTCCTACTTAGATACACGTTGATAAAATGTATACATAAATGAACGATAAAATTTTCACAATAAAAATTTACCATAACAAGAGATAAATCACTATTAATTCACGAATTTCGAAACAGCGAATTGCAAATGTGTGTTACCCTGCACTCTAAGTGAGTGGTGATTCTTTCCAATGGAACGGTGAAATTTCTTATGCTTATACACGTTCCACCACTTTGTTGGATCGGGCAGAATTAACGCTCACCCAGTATACTTCTAATATAAGCTGTAAATCGAAAATTATTTTCTCATCAAGATCTGTACGTGCAATTATAATGAAAATAAAAGATTCACCGTTTTTTATTCCATAATTTTCAAAAATGATTATCAACATTTTATCAAATTCTAACAAACTTGTGTTGTTTTAAATACTTATAAAAATGTATAAATCTAATTTTAAAACAATTTTCATACAATTTTGAGTTTTTTTTTTTAACTAGGTTGTATGCCCATGCCAACACGAGATTGTAGTTGTATAATGTATATGCTTTCACGGGATATCTTACCGCAATGCGCGATCTGTGGTCGCTATCCGCATTCGATTTCTGCACCGACCCCCTCGCGATAGCAACGCGGCCAAAACAGCGCTGCATATCCTCTGACAGTGACATTCAATATCATCCATGTTTGCGGCCTATAACGTGACGACTTGAGGCGCGAATCAAAATTTGACGTTATAACGCAGCATTGCAGCTTGCTTACATTTCGATAAATGAACGCAAAATGAATTCGTCACATTTGAGGCATGTGCGGGCTCCTGACACAGCTCTGAATGACAGAATCAAATAGAAACAGTCTTCGATAAGTTGCGAAGGAGTTGCGCGTATGTTACGCGCGGAGCCATCCGTAGATGCGTGAGTGCGGTGTGCACATATATACTTACTCAGGTGCAAACAAACAAATGTCTAAGCTTTGTACTAGGTGAGTAAGTGTCTAGGCAGGACATCGTAGATACGGCCATGTATAATACATGCGTGACGGCGCTGGAGCAGCCCAAGAAGCTGGAGCGCATACATATACATACGGGCATGAGGCATGTACGCGTAATATATCCTGACTGCTGTCGTTTGTCATCGAGGCTAATTTGAGCCAGCTCTTGAGATGTGTGTATATATGTGCGGGTGAGCGCGAGCGTGGGGTCATTATTAAGATGCGAATTAGTAACAATTTGCTCGCCGGATTTACTCTCTCCTCGAGGCTCGAGTCTGAACTGTTTATGACGCCCGGCTCTACCAGCGGATTAGCCTGACACCTAAGATCAATACGCGACTGCTGAGCTGCAGCTGAGACACCTATTATATAATATATCTAACATCATTCCGCGATAATTAATATCAACATCTTTGCCACTTACTATAAACGAACAAATCAGCTGCACTCTACTGCTGATCGGCAATATTCGACTGCTATGTATATAATCTCATTGCAAACGAACACCTTTGAGAAAACAAAATGCTAATATAGACAGCAGGGTGGTGAGTAGATATTTAAATCGAGTTTGACGAGTTTTGAGTAATTAAAAAACCTAGAATAATTGAAAAAAGGGTGAGTAGCTTAAAATAAATTCTAAACTTGACAAATACTCGAGTACTCGAAAAATTGAGTCACAGCCCTGGTCTAGAGACATTTGAAACGACTAATTTTCAGAATAATTCCTCGGAACTCTCTGAATGAGCAAACGAAGTTTACATATACGCATATACATTATCGGGAAAATTCGTGGCTCGAGGTTCAACGAACGCATCCATTGGGAAAAAGGTTAAATTTCTGTAACCACACGAGGTTCTATTATAATAAAAAAGCGGAAGGAGAAGAAAGTACGGACGTACGAAGCGAATTGGGAAAAGCCACTGGTCGTGCAAGTTGAATTCGTTTCAGTTATAGCCAGTAGCAGCGGGAGGCAAAAGAGAGAGAAAAAACATGGACATCGAATGTGTATTGGAGGTCGCAGAGACACAATGAGGGGTGGCATTATATTGCGGCTTGTTCTGCTTGAGAAACTTTGCACTGTGGTCTCCACACTGCTCTCTCACTCTCTTCGAAAAAGCAGTGAGCGTCTCTCTCGCTCTCTCTTTCTCTTTCTGCTATTTCTCCAACGATCATCCTTTACAATTGCCAAGCCCCGTCGAGACACATGCAAGATCCTCGTTAGGATTATTTTTTGCCTCTTTTTTCAGCGGTCGTTCGAGAAATTGAAGCATAGACTAATTGTTTTCTCTTTTCAAAACGAATAAACATGACAAATTCATGGCGCGAACGCGCGCAGAACGCATGGCATTGTTAATAATGCCGTATCGCTGAATTCGACTAGTTATTAATGATCCGGCGGTATTAAAATCAAGCCTGAAGCTAATGAATTTTTGCGGAGGGTACGTCGCGAGGGAGACGTGGAGCAAGGAGAGTGAGAGAGAGGCATAGCTTTGAAACTGAAGGAGAAAGGAACGGGTACGTATACATACGCGCATATGTAGAGAAAGGAGGGAGTGAAGGAAGAGAAAGAGAATACGTACTGCCAAGGGTCAGCTGTATATGCGTTAGCGTCTGTGTGCGAGTGTGTGTGCGTGGAAAGACGAAAAGCAGCAGCAGCAGCAGCACCGGAGAAATAACAGAGGGGGGTGCAATGGTCCGACGAGTTAGATTGCGAACTGGGCAATACCCGCAGCTCGACGGCTGCTGGACGAGCGCCTCTTGCTCTCGCACTAGCTCTGCCTCTCGAGCGCTCCATTGTCTAAGTTGAATGGGCTTTTGCAAGATTTATTTCGTATATTTCACTTGCCGTTTCAATGGGCGATATAGCGCAAGCACATACGCGTCTCTCTCTCTCTTTCTCTCTTCCCTGCCTTGTAGACTATACGCGCAGTCGAGCAACTTTGACGGACTCGGACGAGCTTTCTTCAATGTAAAACTCCCACGTATACATTTCGAAGTGTGTTCATGAGTAGCCGAAAGAGAGAGGGAGGGAGGGAGAGAGAGAGAGAGGTTGGAAAAAACGACTCTTTATCAACACGCCGTACAATCAACTGCTTCGCCGGAAAAGTTTTAATCGCTGTGCCACCTCGCCGAGTGATTCAATCGTCCGACGATGATTCTCGATGCCCACGTATCATCAAAACATAAATCGAATTTCGCGGCTGTATGTATGTAGAGCTTCCGCGCGCGTATACCCGTTCATCCATGAAAAATGGACCGGCTAAATATTTATGGCGTTCTCTCGCGGGCAAAAATATTAATGGTGATTTATATACGCCCGAGCAGTGGTCGAGCAGCACCAAGCTTACAACGGCTAATAGTTACTGTCTGCGTGTATTGTGCGCTATAAGCTCGATGAGTGTACGTGTGTGTGTGTAAATATAGCTCTCTACACTCCAGGGGGGAAAGAGAGGGTTTCAGCTGAAACAAGACGAACTTTTCCGCCATGATATTAGGGACCACTGCTACTGCTCCATGTATACGTATCAAACCTGCACAGCTGTAGCTTGGGAAATTATTTAACGTAAAGGATAACTCGAAAAATACGTATATTTACGAGATACACGAGTAAGATGCGCTCGTCCACAGCAGTATATTCGCATTTTGCAAAGTTTGACCTAATAAAAACAAGTCGTCAATTTGTCCAAACGCGAATACTTTGCTACGTGCGAGCTACGCACCTCATAATCCGTACAAGAGCATGGCAAACGACAATTTTTTCTCTTTACCATTTCTTCGTGAGCGAATATATACGAAATTAAAGTACCAATTAAACGAGCGAGATATAAAAAATGCCGAAGCATGGGGAGCATTAGCAGGAGTATAAGAGTAGTATATAGTAGCTCGATGCCGAAGTGTACGACAAGTCCTTATCGCGGTCACAAATTAAAAATAATTATTTTTCCGGCTCGAAACCTTAATCAAGCGAAGGGCCGTGATAAAAGTGCCACTGTAACGAGAAAACGGGCGAGCTGCTGGCTATAATCCAACCCGATGAGATTCTTGTCAATGAGTTATCGGCGTCTTCCATACCAGAAGCGAAAGCAGCACATGGGGGTAAGGGGGAGGTGGGTATATAGAGGCGGCACATGGAGAGCTGTCGCTGGTGCCGCCTCAACCCCTTTTCGCCACGCTTTATTGCGTCTCAACCCTTTTTCAAGCTTCTTTCGCCGGGCTCTAAAAAGGGAAAAATGCGCGCAGGAGAGAGAGAGAGGCCGAACATCGATTGCTTCGAGAGAGCCTCAAGGGTCTCTTGAAACCCCTTTTATAAGCTTGCTCTCTCAGATAATCGAAAAAACGCGCCGAGATCCACACTGCTATAGTTATGTTCGTAGACGTCGTACTATATATATGCTGTATACTCACTTAAGCAGCTTTTGATTTATACTAGTCATTAAAGATAAATAGAACATAGTTAAGCTGATGGTAGATTTTGCATGAGCTTGCTTTATCGATTTGCTACATGATCCTTGCCTTATCAAGTTTTGAATTAGTAGCGATGAACTTGAACTTTATAGTTTTTTTTGAAATTCTGGTGTTTAAAATTTGAAAAACGTTATTTTTTAATGGTTAATCACTAACCATCCAAGTAGTTCTCATGTTATTTTCAATGCAAAGACGCTAAAAAACAATAATACAATTTTTGGACAAGTTTTACTGCAACATCGAGAATAAAAAAATGACAAGGTTGTTGATAACACCTCTAGATTAAAAAATTCAACTTTTTGACGTCGCGCAGTGTTTCCCCTGTTTTTTCGCGGTATTAGACAGTTTATTTATAGGCTTTCATTGCGATAAAGTATGAGAAAAAAGGGTGCGCGCAAGAATACATAAGGAGGAAGAGCCAACGCCGTTGCCACCAACGTTGTCGCGAAACACTGACTGCAATTATTTTCACGGCAGTTTTTCCGTCGAGCGCCAGGAGAGCAACAGCTCCTCGAATGGAAGAGAGAGAAAGAGAGAAAAAGTAAGGAGGGAGAAAGAAAAAAGCCCCCCTTCCGATCCCTCGCGGCTTCTTTTTCGCGCCAAAGACTTCCGAGTCGTCGCGCACTCGGCTTGCTCTACTCCGTTCCGGTAGAGCCGATGCAAATAAAAGCGTCAAATAAATTTCGATACTGATCTCTCCTCCTCTCGCTATATCTACGAGCTAGGCAAACTTATCTGTGTATATACAGTGGCGAGCTAAGTGAGAACAAACCAAAGAAAGGGATCATCAACCCTTTTCTTTTTCCAAGTCAAGAATCTTCGCTGGGGTATTTCAGCAATACCCATTCTTCTTTATTCATTCGGGATTAAACTCTCAAACATTTTCCGGCCATTCTTGATGGGAGCAAAAGAAAAAAGAGTGGAGCCTCGCACCGCCTGTTCTCGAAACTGTGGAACATGTCACCTAGAGACTCCATTAATTACTTCTGTTGCGACTTTGAATGGTAAATAATGGTAATGAATCATCATTTTTTACGTGCTCTACTCGATAACGTTATTTAAGCAGCATCGATCGGTGTGCCCTCAAACGAAGGGCAGCTGACACGCGCGTAACGACAAAAGCCAGAAGGAATCGAATAGATGCCAAAACAGAAATTGAATGCATGAGAGTGAACGCCTCGAGCATATATAAGAATGGAGAGAGAGAGAGAGAGAGAAAGGGGGGTGGGGTTGTTTCTACAGCGCGGTCACGGCAGTGTGGACACGCTGGAACTAACCCACATCTTCAAAAGGAACGCGCACCGCTTGAAGGGAGCTGCCAAGTGGTCAAGCTCGCGTGTACAATCGAATGCCTTTTGGCTTCTATACATCTCCGTTTTCCTTGTTGCGCGACACCATCGCCGCCGCCGCGACACATTACACAATCGCAGAATAGCAAAGTAGACAAGCGAGTGAGTGAGTAGCCCCGCAAATACGAAAGAGCACAATCACTTGCTGCCACCATTTCCCCCTTCCTCCCCCGCAAGCCAACCTTCTCCTATTGTCCCGTGAACTTGACTACAACTTTACGTTGGCCCGGAAAAGACTCGCCCTCCTTCCTGACCAGTCGTGGACGAATAGGGCGAGCTTTCTCAACCTCTTATTGTATATGTCCATAAGCCTTCTCAAGAAGAAATTAATTTATCATGCTTGTAAGGGTTCTGTACAAATTGAAAAAGTCAACAATTTTTATTAAAGAACTATACTTTTAAAATGATTGAAGTGAAACAGGCATTTAGAAAATAGTTTGTATAATAACAATAGATGACTAAAATATCAATCTGTAACACCAATTTAACCTTTTTTGATATAAATTTGTATCATTTGTCTGAACAGTTTTTATGTATCAGACTCAATTGACAAAAATAATTGCACCCATCATAATCGGATCGATAAAAATGTATTATACTCTTCGTATTGGCACTGAAAAAGTTTTAATGTGAGAAATTTTATTTTCGCAGAAGCTCGCAAGATGTCAGCACTGTCCAGCAGCAATCAGTTAGATTTTAGGTAGGAATACACGTACTTGTTTTATTTATTCTTACTTTTGTGTTGGATATTATACTGAATAAAAAACCAATACAAAAGTTTAAATCTATATTCGTCGTAGAAAAAGAAATATTGTCCTGCACAAGAGCTTAGAAGTGCACAAGTAGCAATGAAAATACAACATCCTGTAATATACATCAAACTAGTTTAGCATTTAGAATTTTGCAGAGCGCACAGCCTTAATATCCAGAAAGCAAAAGGCAAATTATAATACCTCTTGCTCTTAAGAGTTGTTTCGGCTGACGCTTAGCCGAGTGAACGTTCGCCTCTGCGTGCTGCGCACTCCCCTACATATTTGTGTGACGTCGAGCCGTCAGAAACAGTAGGCAGGACAAACCAAGCGCTCAGTTTATATTTGCTTAATCGAATTAATGCGCCAAAACTTGAAAATGTCAACAACTCGCAGAATCGTATACACACACACACACAGAAGTACGCACACACGAAAGCCTCGCATGCACTGCCAACAGTCGATCAAACATTAGAGCACAGACAATTGCTGTACACATAAGAAGTGCCCCCAAGCTTTTGCGTGCTTATACCTTTTTCCCCATTCGCTGTTTAATTAGCTGCTATCTGCTGCTTTCTCAAGGTGGCGACCCCTGGAATCAAATAGCCGGCATAAATCATGCCTACTTGCTCCTCTTTATCCCCGTGATTATGTTTTTCCTTAGACAACGAGATACAACGTGCGCGAATAAAATTAGCTTCTGCGTAGAGCTCAAATGAGAAAATTTTTAATTATACCTTATCGAAAAGTAATCTGGCTCGTGGCGCGTTTTTTGGCCCTTGAGCATACAGACATCGGCTACGTGTAATACCACATTTTCCTTGTAATTAAGATCATTCTTACACAAGCTAAGTTGGGGCACGAAAAAAAACCCGTAATAACTCTTCGCGCTAAATATTTATTTTCTTTCAACCTGCAGCCTGCTACGGGAAAATATGAATTTTTACACGATATGCAAGCGCTATAAGAGAACGAGAGATAGTGAGAAAAAAGCTCGGCGATATGGGCCGAAGCAATTTACCGAATTTACGAAGCATCTTTAGGACAGAAGAAAATTATATTTCCGCCTTGAATTATGGCTTCGTAAAATTTCAGTTTTTTTTAGGAGAGCGAGAGAAAAGAATGCACCAAAAGATGGATATAGCGGCAAAACTCCAAGCGGTTGTTTTTTACAATAACGCCCAGCAGCAGCAGCAGCAGCGGCGGCGGCGAAATTCGCGCGCGAGCGAGAGTATTAAAACGACGAGGCGTTTTGTAGGGCCAAGCCCGTCGATGATAGGATAAATAATTCAGAGAAACGAGTGTGGGAGAGGAAGGGCCTTATTAGTTTGGAGGAGGATCATAAAAAAACTTATTACCCCGACGCGCGCTCTCGCCATAACTCCTCGAGCTTTCGTCGTATAATATCCGAAGCTCGATCGCGCGGCAACGCCGGCACAAACGGGAGCTTTGAAACTCGAAAAAAAAAAGAAAGAAAAGCGTGAACCCATGTTATTATACGTGCGGGTATATATTGAAAGCGGCGCTGACGGCGAAGCTATGAAAAATTCACGAGCATCGACAGGTCTTAAAGAGGCATCTAACCGATCGTTCAGTGGTCTATTAAGCGAACCTCTTCGCATGTATAATAATGCATAATATACGGGTACAAGGCACGTGTGCTTAAGTCGTCCTCGCATGTTGCGGCACATATACTTCCAATAGGGGTTAATAGATTTTTCCCTCGTGCACCAGAAATACATTCATCGATTCGAGGAGTTTTTCTCTTTCATTCCTGATCGTTAGTCGTCTTCGTCACTGGGTCTGTTTTCACGATCAATTACGAAATCGTGCCTACGTCTGAATATTCCGCCGAATCAACGCTGCGCACTAGTACAAGCATGTAAAGCGGGTGGGTCGCGTGACAGGCGCGCACTCGACAGCCTCGGCTGCACAGTTTTCTTGTATATACAGACGCACGGCTGCGTGGATGTGCTCGCTATACACGTAGATGTATTCGTCACGAAAAGGGAAGACAAAAAAATGCCCGAAGCAGCGTAACACGAAAACTCAGCGATTCTTTGCCATTTAGAAGTTTTAATAATATTACGATATCTACATGTATAGGAGCTACTGTGGTGTATAAGAAAAAAGAATAACCTGGAAGTGAAATCGACTCGAGTGCCTTTTTTCGTTCTGACCGAAAGACAGGAGAGACAGCACATTCGGGGTATATGCAGTAAAGTAGTATTACAGTATAGTACTTATAGGCTGGGTCTATGTCTCTCTCTCTGTCTTTCTCGCTCGCTAGCTCTCTCTCTCTATCATCCCCGAAGCTGAGAATCCTACGGGACGCAGAGGCAAGGAAAAGAAAGTTTATAAAATATTTAAAAGTACGCAGAAACGTCTCCTATCGCCCAGGGCGATAAATTTCCACTTACATTTTATTTTCGTTTCGCCGTGTTCTCTTCTTTTTTCTCTCTCTCTCTCTCCCTCTCTCTCTCCTTCTTATTCTCGTCTTATGCGTCTTACTACTCGGCGCTTCTCTACTGCGTCTAAGCGTAGCCTATACATTCTCGTCTCGCGACGACGATCGTAGAAAAATACAAAGATTGATGTTTCATATCCCTCCCAAGATGCAAGAAAATATTATCAATTAAAATTTCGAATTGAGCACGAAGAGGTGCACACTGTTATCGTTGATAAATTGGACTGCACACGCTGCTCTCGATCTTTTTCAGTCCAGGCTCGAATCGTCGTATATATCTCCACACGCTTTCCCGCACGAAGAAATTGACAACCAGACAGACGTGAACGGCATTCATGATTCATCAGTCGAATGACTGTCATTCGAGCTCGTGCGCATAAGTACATCGAAATAGCCTGTCATTGCTCGCAGCTTCGGTATCGTAATACGATAATAATCATTCACAATTGCCGAGCTATAATACGGGAAAGCACAAGTTTGCGCCGGCTATATAAGCATGCATAACGTAATTTGTAGCGGCGCGCGAACCAGCATAATATTTTTTCAACATTTCACGCTTGACGAGCGAAAAAAGCCAATATCTAATTTCAGTTGCAGGCAGCTGCAGAAAAACGCCGGGCGAGAGAGAAAAAGAACAAGATTCGAGCAAGAAGCTGTAATGGAACACATCGATTTCTCTGCGGCACAGCAGCGGCAGTGGCAAGCCTGTCTGCAGTCAGGATTACGCGTAAAAGAGGACGCGTGTATTTTCCGGTCGACGATGCGAGACCTATTTAACGGGCGCGAGTCCGGTAATGGGATCCAAAGGTATAGGTATGGTGCAGGGCCGCAGCGGCCCACTCCATCTCCCCCGAGAGCTAGCTGCGTGCGGAGCGAGTTTTCCTCGTATACACTGGTATAGCTCCTTAGCCCGTTTTTTCCCTTGCATCTTGCGGCGGCTCTGATACCCCGCCAAGCCGAGCTTTTCGAAGTTACCTATAGGGTACACATCCCGCTGTACACGCGGCGAAATTTACCAAGCTCGAGGCACAAGTCGAGCTGCTTACGGTGCGATCGTTGAACCTCGGTCGTAAATATACACGGTCGAAGCGGTTCTATGGCTCTGCGGTTTTTCATCTGCATTCAACTTAATTCGCAAAACAATGACGATTTGGAGTCGCCCAGCAGCAGCAACATCAAGCACAGAAGAAAGAGCCTCGAGACAGAACCGTACGCTCGTCTTGGACGATTAATTAATCGAGATTTCATTTGCAAACGATTCGAGCTTTGGTCTCTCTTGGTTTGCTCGCGAGCGAAAAAGCTGAACGAGAAATAATGAATTTCGGCTTAGGTTTTCAATTAGCGTCCGAGAGCTAGCTAGCTATAACAACGGGCCGCGTTGGCGGCAGCGAAAGGCGATAATTCAGCGGTCAACGGGTATAGCATGCTGTATATATGTGCGCGCGCGAAGCGAAGATTTAACGGCAAATTAGGTAATAATTACGCGCGCGCAGCAGATGCCAAAGCCGGACGCGCGGCCAAAGCGTTTACGTTAACTCGAATACGATTGTATTTCAACTCGACCGACTCGTGCTGTGCACACAGCTAGCTCTCTTATTCCTCCTGGCCGTCGTTGCCGCGTACTCGACCGGTCGCTCTCTCTCTCTCACACACACTCTCTCGAGGAGTTCGATAATGGGAATGCAAGAGCCATGCGAACACAAGCAAGCCCCATTATCGAAATAGCAATTAGAATAAATCAAAAACTTGTGGCGCTGATATATCCACGCGCGCATGGCGAAGGTATATAGATATACGTATGATTATTATCGTCGACGTTTTAATCCCGGAGAAAGCGAGGCTCTGCCAGGAGGCAACGACAGACGACTTTTCACGAATTTCCATTGCAGATTATTTAATATATCAAATTTTAGGGAGTCCGCGTGCAGCGAGCCACAAAGAGACAAGAGCTTTGCGAAGTTATTTTGCTTGACCCAGTCGGCAAAGGTAACGCATCAAAGGGCTTATAGATACGTCTACGCGCGTGCCTGTATACTCGTGAGCCAGTCCGTGACGGCCGATAGTAAAACAAGTTGAAAGATCTTCTGGCCGGGCGCTGCTCTCCTTTCGCTTCTCTTATGTACGAGTCTATATGACAGGAAGACGCCGGGGGAGGCTCGAAGCCGCAGCCCAAGCCGGAAGCCTCAGGGCAGCGACTCACGGGAAACTCGAAGAAGCAATCTAAGCCCGGAATCCACTACCGAGCTTTTCCGGAGCAAAAGACGATCAACGCTGCTGCAAGAGCTCTGATGACCTGTTAGACTTCGTGTCTGCGCGATATATCCAAGAGCTAGAACTATGTTTACGATAGTTTATGATATATAATCGAGACCGATACTACTGTAATTATTGTTTGGAGCTAAGGATCGTCAGCGTGACCGGACAAACAAAAGATTATGTACGCAGAGGGCTCAAAAAGTCAATGAGCTTGAGCGAATTTAGTGGCCGACCGCGAGAATTCGTTCGGCTCGGGCCGAGCACGTATAAGAGGGACTAAAAAGGATACGTATTAGAGCTTTAAACGGAAGGAGATGTACGACGCGAAGCGGGATGGGCGACGGAGCAAACGCAGCCGAGCTACAGCAGAGTCTGCGGGGCCACTTGATCTTAAGAGAAGCACAAGAGAGGGAAAGCGAGACCACCGTTGCGGCCAGCTCAAACTTCAAGGTGACCTTCTTTCGGTGGTTTCAACCCAAGAGAGAGAGAGAGAGAGAGAGAGTGAGAGAGAGAGAAGCCCAAAAGGCTGTCGCTGCTCGCCAAGGCTCTCGCTACAGCCCGCGCAGCTGCTTAGTTTGTATTTAATCGACCCACTGTTCGGGGCTTACGCTCGCAGAGCAACTTGCTGCAGTCGATACGGTCTATACGTATATTTATTTCCCTCCGCAACGCACGCGTACACGCACGCCAGATATATAATACGAGATGAAAGAAATTAAAAAAAGGTATCGAGCGTTATACGCGTACAACGCAGCTCGCGCTTTGCACTCTCCTTCCCTGTATTATTCGCGGTGAATAACGAGTAACACTCCGTCATTCTTTCCAATTTGAGTGTAACGAGCGACGTGGCCAGGGCGCGTTTGTGCCGCCACCCTCCCACTGCTCCTCCGCTCACCAGCCGGCAGCCATCCCCGATACGTTTCTTCTTATTCTTCTGTTCGCGCGTGGCCATCTCGTGCGGCAACCGTATAATCCCCGTACAATCCAGACATTTTTCACCATTACTAGGGCGGCTGTGTGTGTGTGTGTGTGTGTTTGTGAGTACGTGCAAGGGGGATGCTTCTGCTGCCGCGTCGACTAAAGCTCGACGCTCGCGCTGCCCGCCGAATATGCCCACCCACGTATATGCCCCGACAAATAATTAATTTCTCACGTAGCTAACGAGCAGCGATGTCTTTTTTTGCTGCTGCTGCTGCCGCTGCTACTCCTGCTTCTGCTACTGCCTGCGTACTTTATTTTTGCCGGGGCCACTATACGACGAGGACGAGATGACAGCTGATCCTGGAAGTGGCGACGCACCATGAAAAAAGAAACTGAAATAATGCGACTTTTGTCCGATGCGTACAGCGAAGGAAGCAGCTAAAGCTTATAAATCTGGCTCTCGATTTTGGGCTTTAATAATTTCGACGATCTCGTTGAGCTGGCTATATCGTCACCTCGTGCTTTTATTGTAGTAACCGACGTGGAGATACACTACAGTGATTGAAATAAGCAAGAAGTATACCAGAGTCTCGAGGTAATAAGAAGCAGAAGAAGCAGAAGGGAAATATCGTCGTCGATTTCTTGTAGCCGAGCGACGGAAACTCGGAACTGCGAGTTGGTCACGGTATGCCGATCCGTGTACGCGCATATATACAGTAGAAGTGTCTCCTCTTACGTGTACAATTGGTCGTCTCCCCGTATGCGCGTCGAGCAAAACGCAGAAAGGGTATACGTGTATAGCTCGAGATACAAGCGCCGAAGAAGGTAGGAGACCAGAGGAACTCATGGAGTGTGAGAGAGAAAGAGAGAGAGCTAGAGCTAGAAGGCGAAGCTGGGAAATGGCACTTCAAGTGCCATAAGTCGTGCGACGAGACGGAAGCACGGAGCTGAGACCGACGGTCACTTGGATTTGTGTGGTGTGAACGTAGGGCGGACCAGTAAATCCACCCTTTCTCGCTCGCTTCGCTCTCGCTCTCTTAGTGAACTCGACTCATAGATCGTCCAAACTATTGCGCAACAACTCCCTTCGCGCGCTTCGTACTTTTGCCCCTTCCTTAAACTTCGCTGCTGCTGCTGCTGTTGCTTCTTTGGTATATATCTTGGCATGCCATGGTAACTTATATACTCAGTCGTTTCAAACCCCCCTTCTCACCTCTCTGCCGTTCTCTCTTTGTCGAGCAATGATGCTCATTGGACATGCATGATTTATATTATAAGCCCCGGCTTCTTGAAAATTCAAATAAATCTAATGGAGCATTCTCGCGACTAGCGCATCTCGCGTTATAAATGCCATATATACGTACAAACACACACATGCGTGCCCGTAGGACAATTATGAGCTAACACAATATACAACGACTTGGTAACAATGTTCGCTTCCTTCGCAAGCTCCGGTGCCTGCGCGCAAGCTCGAGTCGGCTCCAAGTTTCTTCTTCTGCTATTCGCGTCTATATGTGCGTACGACTGTGAGGCCTTTCTCAACTCGCAGACTTACAAGTCTGTGCGTGCAGCCTGTGTGTGCGTGTGTGCGACGCGTAATTAGAATAATTCTCGGGCGAGCTTGCGAGTGGCTGAGCTTTCGTTGATCATTGTTGGGCTCGAGCTTTTTAATTTGACAGCTTCGTGCGAGAGAAAAGCCCGACGCGTTGTCGTTCGCGCGTATTTTATTATTATTAGCTGAGCTTTTCGTGACGCGGGGTTGGGGGCAATGAGAAATCTTCAGTGGTGAACACGGAGCCAAGACTGCCAGACGATACATTTCAAGCCCGATAAGGCCTGAAGACTCCATCGAGTCGACGATGCCGACGAATTTCTGAGCAGCACGATTCGTCTTTTCGCGATCCTAATGAGCATAGGCGAGAATTTTTCATAACGACGAGCAACGGGTATGGAAAAAAGTGAACAATGAGAGCAAATATGAAAAGAAAAGGAGAGAAAAAAGTAACAGTGTACGATGAGATTGGGGAGAGGTAGGGAGAGGTGAAAGCTCGTTCAAGGCATCAACTATCAAAAGAGACCTATAGCTAGAGAGATACTTAATGGCGCGTGGCGATATTAAAATGGCATAAAAATGAGCTGTAATTTGTATCTGTGGCTTCAAAACTTACGCCCAGCAGCAACGGCGTCATCAAGCTAACCCTCGGCTCTCCGCTCTCCCTCCCCCTCCCTAAAAACTGTTATTATTGTTATTAATACGAAGAGTCGCGGGCGCGCACATTTAATACCCTGAAAAATCATCGTATTTCCGTATGAATTGATGTGCCTCGTATACACGTATAATACTAACGCAGACCGACTCAAGCCAGAATCATATCTCGAGCTAGCTATACACATTTATACTCGGCTCAGATAAACCTCGAGCTCTACCTCGAGCTCTACATCGCGCTCGCCTTTGTGCCTCGACAATCTCAACGTCGAGCTCGCTACGTTATATTATCCTCTCGGTGAAATATTCTCGTCGATTAATTTTTAATTCGGTCGAATTCAATTAAAATAACAAAATAACCAATGACGATGATCTCAAAAGTCAGAAGTCTATAGTTGACCTATGTTAAAATGAACGATATGGAGAGAAAAAAAAGGTAAAAAAGACCACGAGACTGCATAGCGCAGAAAGGCAAATGCCCTTAAAACGGATTCATGCCAAGGCTTCGTTACTTTTCGAGCATTTTCGACATAATGCCTTCTCCGATAACGCGGCATTAGCTTTTCGCGCACTTTCTCTCTCTCCCTCATTCCAAATATATATGTACACATTTCTCATCCACTTTTACTGTCTGCTCCTTTTCGTATCAGTGTATCTGTGTATGTGTGTGTGCAGATGTACGCACATATACTCGCAAACACATACGCGTACATAATCGCTGACACGCAGCCATTTCTGTGAGCGACTCGCAGAAATCCTTCCGCTCGAAAGGAGGCTTGGATAAAAATACCATTTGAATATACTCTTTACTGAATTCAACGTGCTAGTGTGAGCAAGCGAGCGAACGAGTGAGAGAAAGAGAGACAGAGGAAAGAAGGGATGCTGTGCTGCTACTGCTGCATACGACTCTAAATCATTTATAACGCGCGCGCGGCAATAAAGTGTGCCCCGGCTGGTTATAATCTTTACGATACATGTCGTCGTGCGCCATATAGCCCGCGACGTCGAAAAGTTCGACTTTTACGATATGTTAAGTACTGGCGTATGCTTCGAGCCTTGAGGAATAAAAAAAAAATTCAAATTTTGCCCGCAGTGGAATCACGACGGTGCGTTCGCGAGAGCTTTACCGATCGTACTTTCGGTTAAAGCTCTGTGCTTTTCCGCGTCGAACGAACGAACGTAAACATAACTACATTATATAGCTCAGTCAAATCATCTCAAACTAGCTCGTATGTGTGAGTGCGGGGCGAGATGTACGACCGAGGCATTATACACATTTCAAGTCTGCGCATACAAGGTGTGTAGCATCCATACACATATATACCGTGCGAGAGAGCGAGTCGACGTAGACCGCAGATACGACTATTCCTCCGACGCAAATAGGCAAGCTCGCACATGTACACACATACGCGGACGAGCCTAGAAAGCTGAATATTTTACAAGGTGTGCGAACATTAAAGCCACCCTTCTTACGCCCTGCTTATTAACATCTGACACCCCCCCTGGAGGGCCCCGCGCACCCGATTGCCGAAAAGGAAAACACGCGTGTGTGTATTACATACGCTGTGGATCGTTTATCCTAGACTCTCGCGCTGCCAAAACATCCCCCCCCCCCTCCTCCTCTTTTCCCTACGTTCCCCAACCTCGCTGAACTATTCAACTATTCTGTTCTCCTAAAGCAAACAAATAATTGGATTCCAGATTATGAAACCACTTTCGAGAATCAAAGCAGTTGCGCAGAGCCAGTTGTGGAGCTCAAAACTGCTTTTCGTGAAATAATAATCATCGAGCAGCCGCCGATATAAACCTTCTCTCTCTCTCTCTCTCTGCCGAGCTCCTCTGACTTCCGTGATGGAGTTTGCAATTTTAAACGATTTTTTGCCTCCCGCTTAAGAAATCATCAGCGCGAGCCGTAGGAGAGCCGGGCCGCGAGTTTTACGCTCTTTTCGAATTCAATTGACAAAGTTCGAGCGCAAGGCAGAGGAGAGCTCGAGATTTAAATATTCCGATATCTCGACCGAGGCTATATAATACTGCTAAGATCTTGAGAGGGGCCAAAGGGTGCAGCAATAAAGATTCCCTCCCAAAGCTGCCGATCGCAGTTATATAAATTAACGATCCAGCGCCAGAAGTGAGAGGAAACGGGGTGTGGAAGGGGAGGGGGGGAAACGGGGGCTATATCGAGTACCAGCAGCATAAAGTCGCAGCAGTGCTATATAGCGCAACGCGCAACTGAAAGAGGCATACGCGCGCGCTGGGGGCTTATAGGTGCCGCTACGACGCACGCAGGGCCAAGAGAGAGAGAGAGCGAGAGAGAAATATCATCGAATAATGAATATTCATGCTGATGAGTTGTGGGATGAGCGAAAGGAGAGGCAAGAGGCAAGAGATAGATGGAAAGGAGTCGAATGGAAGCAAAGTGTGTGTGTGTGTGGGTGTATAGTCGGAGAGAGCTTCGAGCCCGGGTAGTAAAGTTGCCCCGTTGAGAATCGAATCGACCGCGCGCACCGCACTACTGCTACTGCTGCTGCCATATTTCGCGCGATATATTGCCCAAAACTCGAAAGCCAGAGATGATGCTACGCGCTGCACATTGGATTTTCTTCCTTTTTCGGTGTCGAATTTCAACCCTTTGCTCGGCTCGACTATATAGCTCCCATCTCTTGGCGCATAAATTATTTACATTGTACATCGGTGCGTGTGGCGCGCCAATGGTAGCAGCCGTCAAAAGTGTTGCCGAAATTAAGCTTGGACGAAAGAATGATTAAATTCGTAATGGCTGGGAAAAATGCCCAATCGAAACTTTAATTCGATTGTAAAATCTTTTTAAAAAGAAGAGATGACATTTTTGATTCAAATTAGTCGCTTCTTAAGGTGGCCTGAGAAAAGGAGAGGTGAAAGATACACCCCTCGTAGGCGCGTTGATGTATATCGTATTCGTAGAGACCACCCTTCGCCACGGCCAGGCCGACGTCGCCACTAGAGAGAGAGCGTATTATAAAAATGCATTATGAACGCACCACGACGATATAAATATAAATTAGTCGAGTCGAGCTCGAGGCACGAACTCGAGGCTCTCGCGTCTACGACGACGAGTATCTAGTGTATACACGATAGTGCACGGGGTACACCGAGCTAATGAAGCTCGAGCCTACGCTCATCAGCTCTCCAAATATATCCTAACGCAGCGTTCATCTATACGTATTATTCTCGACAACTTATGTACATGCGCTCCTATTCGCTGAAATAGGCTGCTAAGAAAAGGGTTATGGCACAAGTTATATCTTTCGTATTTGGGGATAGGAAAATTGTTCAAGAGAGTCCATATTCATCCTCGTTATGCTGGTATATCGATGATAAAGTGCATACGCGGTGCTTTAATTCTGTGCTCTTCTCTTCATTTGAACGCAATCACACTGTATCGCTCGTTCGAATCGTGCTTTAGCGTGAATGCAAAATTTACGTTCGTAACGTGCGAGTAGCATTTCTCCTTTTTTATTTCCATTGTAACCGTAGGGATTATGAATAGTTTTTTTTTTCAAAATCTTGAATAATTCATTTTTAACATTTTAGCTTCGTTGCGCTTGCGTCTTTTTTTATGTAGATTGTATAAATTTTATAACTATGAACAAAAGTCATTGTTACTTTTATATTTACGCACATGCGCGCCCCAACGCACCTACGCGCGCGCAGTTGTTGTGCGGCTTACATTTTTTTGCACATATACACAAACTCATACATCCACATATCGCCGGTAACATTACGACTGGTAAAGCATGTCGCGTTTTCCCAGCACTGAAATTTCTCGTTTTATGCATCGGTCGCGCGAACGAATAACATTCTTAACAGAGCAAAATATAGTATCTCGCTCGCGATAAAGGGAGAAAGAAAAAAAAATATCCACATCCTCCTTCGGACTGGGAGCGTGACGCTGCTGCGCTGCTCACATGCAAGCCAAACTCGCGTATTACAGACGAAAAAGGGGCTCGAATCTGTACAAAAGTTAGCACGTGCGTTGCCCACGAATATCTTCTGTTCTGATGTTCTTTTCTCGGGCGAGTTTAGCACTTATAAAAAAAAAGGAGAGCAAGAAAATACCGGTACGAAACTCGAGATTTTATAGGCTAATACAAGCTGCGGACGCACAGGCATATAACTCGGGAAGAGAAAGAGAGATAGAGAGACACCGAGAGCTGGATCGAGATTTTACGTTAGCGGCTCTATAAAAAAAAAGACAACTTGCAAGAGCTCGTCTCTTTCTATACTTTCGAGCGGCGTACATATACAGCATGCACATACAGGCGCGCGTTCGTGATACGCTGCTCCGATTCCGAGTTAAGCTCGCGCGCAGCGGAGCTTTTCAGAGAGCCCGCAGAGAAAGAGGAAACTCCTTATCGAAATTTAAATTTCATATCCCTTTTATGCGGCGCGCGAGCTCTCTCTCTCTCTCTTTCTCTCTCTCGGTAGGTCGAAGTAAAACTTTTTCTCTCTTTCTCGTTGTCTTCCATTGTACCTTGATACATTTCGCTCATAGGCAAAAGCTTGGGGTATTGTAAATTTTCGGTACAATTCGGGGCCTTTCTTCCCCGCTCGCTCGCACGCACGCAAAAGTCATAAAATCTATTTGACGACAATCAGCGGCTTTATGCGGCTCGATATTACATTACCCCTCCGCTCGCGCGACCGGTAGCGCAGCCGCTGCTGCCGCTACCGTAGCATTTCCATTTAACGGCGCCACTTTGAAATTGAATTTTTCATCCCGCCTTTGTCGTACGAGGCGCGAAATCATTCGCGGAATAAATATCGCGCCCATAAGCGCGCCGCAGCATAGCCGAGGCTTTATTAATACATTCTGCGAAAGGGAGCTGCGCGGCGTGTATAGGCGCGCACGCGGCTATATGCTCCACATATATAACGGATGGCCGTATAATGTATTCCTGCTGCCGCTGTATATACGAGGAGCGTAGGAGAGAGGGAGAGCGAGAGAGCCATTGCCGATACTAATAAACATATTAATCGTTTGATTATGCCAAAGAGAGGCCCTTCAGCTGACTGCGACGTTTATCCTGGCACATTTCATTTGAGCGGTGTGTGCGACGCTCCTCGTGCTTTTGAAATATTCTTGGCTCTTGCGTACAATGTAGAGAGAGGCTTGAATGTACTTATATCCCTGGCGTCGCTAGCTTTAAGACACCCGCAGGTATTACTTTGCCGTACGATCGACTCCATAGGCGTTGGAGTCTCGAAAGAATTTTTATGTACGGCTAGAGTTTGGGCAAAATAAAAAGTCATCTTTGAGTTATAATTTAGCTGTACAGTCCGCGGTCTGTGGGTTATTTGAAAAAACGAAACCACCAACGAAAGGTGTCTGCGGTCGTAGAGTCGCTTTAATTATCATTAACTAGAGGAAGTTGGGCATATGTGTGCTTGCACGAGTACTGGTATATAACTCAGAATTATGCATTTAAAAGTGATAATACATCCTGGCTCATGCCAGCGCACGTGGCAAGTGTTTATTATACACAAACCCACGCACACATACACTAGACTCGTACTCGAGTTTTTCCGGCTACAGCAACGTAGGCTGCGTAGCGAACATGTGACAAAGTCGAGCTATATATGCATAAAGCCGCCTACACACGGGCTCGAGCATTCGAAAAGATGATCATTCAATGTATATGCATGGAGAGTATAGCGGCGCTCACGCGGGTCCAGCCAACGCCCGGCGAATTCCCACCTTACCAATGCTATTATTAACAATTAGCCGAGGGAAACTACTCTTTGCATGCGATATGAGAGCTGGACTGCTCGTGCCGCCGCTGCTGCTGCTGCTGTTACTGCCGTTGCCGTGTGCGTCCGTCCGCGCGGAATGGAAATATACATACTGTATGTTAACGGCTCGTGTCGCGTCACATTCGAGAGTCGATCCTCGCAGACTACGGCTCTGTGGCACACGTGTGTGTATGTATACACAGGGATTGGATGGGGGGCAAGAGGATATAGAATATAAGCTGAAGCGGAATTATCGCACGCGTCACGCTACTGGATCAATTTGCGGCCAACACCCGCGCGCGCGCAATATATTTATACAAGTACACACGGTCGCATGTATAGCTAAAGGTAAAAGCTGTTTTCCAACATTCTCCCGCGGGTGCTTTTGCCGAGAGAAAGTGAGAGAATGAAGCATTTATCGTGGAAAAACCGCGCCCCTGAACGATCGAACCAATTTCGAACAAAAAAAAAAGTGCACAACTCTTCTGTCCATATGGCAACTGCAAAAGCTGCATACATATATAGTTTCTTTCATTATACACGAACCAATTCCGGGTAGATCGTCGCGACCGATACGCCGTATAGTCTATAACCCGCGAGTAAAAAAAGAAGCCTCCAATAACGTTTTGGCCTATTGATATGCGCCCAAAGTTGCCGGTTCTCTATGTATATGCGCGCGGCTATTATATTCGCGTCCGCGTATTTAGGCGCGCAAAAAAAGGGCAGCAGCGACGACCGACAATGGGTACATAACTTTTTCATGCCTACTTGCGAGCGCGCCTACACGCCTTCCTGTCTATATCTTTTTGCACCCTCGCTTCTGCCTCTTCTTCTTTTTCCCATATCTCGCGAAAGTATCTTTCTTTTTATCATCGAGGCTCATCCCCTTTCGCATCGTCGCGATCTCTAGCGTCACCGTATGTCCGGAGTATTTATAGGCAAATCGTCGTTGCTATACTTTTTTTATGGTGTCGCAAATAATAAAAAAAAGAAAAAAAGCAAAGGAAGGCACGCACAAGTCTATACTCGGATTTCCATATCGCGTCTTTCTCTCGATGTTCGCTTTCGGGCAGGGCGCGACGGAAGCCAGTCCAATGGATGTATATCGCACCATATTCGAGAATATGTTTAAATCGCGGGGGGCATAAGTGCGCAACAATACGACGATACACAGCGACTACTTTGCGATCGTTATCTTAACTGCCGAAGAGAGCGAAGGCAATACGCTTTTTTATACATGCATAATAGTACCCAGAAGCACGAGCGTCCACGACGACTTACCCCAGCGACCGGTGCGCGTCTCAGACATTCGAGCTTTTTCGACTTTGCTTCTTTCAACTGCATGCGGGAGAGATTCAGGAAGTCAGGTGTACGGATTTGCCTCGCTACGGAGACGAGGAGTGGGGGAGAGTGAAAGCTCTGCCGTAAAGCCAAGCTCCGTGGAACGGTACTGGGCTACAAAGAAGAGCTGGCGTTAACTCTCGGGGGCGCGAAGGGCTGTTGCTGCTACTGCGAGTAATGCAATGCCGGAATATGTCACAAATTAAGCGCGAGTTTTGCAAGTATAGCAACAGTAGCCCGCCCTCGTGATGTTGAGAGGATGCAAACGACGCTGCTGCTGATGCTGCTAGCTTGCTCTTTCTCTCACTCGCGCCCCGAGCTTTTATTAGAATTATCTTTGTCACTTTCGCAGAGTTTATATTTACTTCGGACTAAGAGAGCCTCTTAAAGTCGCGTCGGTAGAGCTTTCTTCTTCGCCCCGGCGACGACGCGACGTGAGCGCGCGAAAGGCCGAAGAGAAGAATCCGCATATATAGACGCGCAGTACGGCTATGTATAAGCAGCCATGAGCCACTATAAAAGCTCGAAGGGAGGAGGTGGAGGAGATGGAGGTAGAGGAGGGGATCGGCGAGAAGGAGGCGCGCTCCTATACACGTGCGCTCATCTACCCCCTTCGCACTTATTATCTTTACGAGCGAAGAGATGGAATTAAACCGAGCATACCTATGTGTGAGCTCTAGCCAGCCAGCCAGTACGCGATGATGATGGTGCGCAAGCTCTCTCTCTCTCTCTCTCTCTCTCTCTCTCTCCTGCACTAGTAGACTCGCTAGCTGGGTGTGATGTGCGCTCACGACTCATGCCACGACGGGGCTTCAGCAGAAATGTAATAATATTCATTACTATGCTAATGTCGAGCGATGCGAGAGCAACCTAGCTGCTATATATATACCATCTCCCTCCAGCTTTCAGCTCAGCCAAAGGTTATAGCCAAAGACGACGACGACGACGACGTATTTTTGTTATCTGCAAAAGCTCGCGAGTCGACTTCACATATACACAGAGACTCGAAACTCGCGCCTGCGCCACGTCTTACACCTATACGCGAATCCGCAGCCATTGCCAAGCGAAGATGATTCGCAATTAGAAGCCGTTCCCGTTTATGCTGGTTGTTTCCTTTATCAAAAGTTGGCCCGCTCGAGGGAGAGAAAGAGAGAGATCGTTGAGCGAGCTGACGCTATTATATCGAGTTTCAAACCTTGATGGTAGATCGAAGAAATATTTTACAGCTACAGTTAATTTATTTACAATTGTTTAAAAAATATTGACAAAAACATGTCAAAGGCAGCTTGCATTACTTAATAAATTTCCTTGAGCCAAGTTGCTCGCGCTTAATTATATCAATATGATACATTTGTCTGAAAAATAGCTCGGCAAAGGATGAGAGTATAACGTGGCGTGATACGTATTCACTCGTGTATATAGGGTTGAGTCGTAGTAGTAGTGGTAGCGGTGGTAGTGGCAGTAGTAAAGGCACAAGAGAGCAGTAAGTCGAGGATAAGGCGAGGCACTTTATTTAGCGCAGTGCGAGTGCGCCTCGCTTACACTTGTGCTCGGCAACGGCGGCGGCGGCGTATACAGTGTGCGGTTTAATAAAGGCACTGATTAAACGCAAGCAAAGATGAGGGAAGCGCCAAACACGCTCGAGCAAAGACGCGTGTAAAGCTGCCTGACACCGTAGCTCTTTCTCACTCTCTTCATCTCTTACGTGCGTATATATCCAGAGTCAGAAATCCAAAGTCTCTCGCTCGCGGTCGTCTCTCTTCTCGCTCACTCTCGAGTCGCGAACGAGCGTCAAATGACAAGCTGTACTAGGCGCGCGCGTACGCTCGTCTTTTGTCTATGCGCCGCTAGGTTGAAGGATCCCAGGAAAGGATGCAGCTGGCAAAAGAGAGGCTGCTGCTGCACACAGCCGACGCAGACGCACGACGACTCGACTTATATACTCGATCCGCGCTCGTGCCGAGCTTATTACAATTAGCTACGCGCCACGCATGCAGCACTGAAAGAGAGCTTTGGCGTATGTGTTCTAAGCAGCGCATCTAATTAGCGAGATTCTTGGGGCTGCCCGAGAAAAAAAGTCAACGAGTATCTGGAGCTGCTGCTGCACCATCCGATCCTGCTTGGCTCGAGCTAACGTAATAATCCGACGATTTTCTCACTCACATCCTTATTCTCTCTCGCTAACAGTGCGCCTAATGCGCACACACACAAGACTGGGGCCTCGAGCTCGCGTTCCAATTTAATATAACTGCGTGCTCACGAAGATACCACCGCGACTCGTTGACGCGTGAAGCGAGTATAACGTCGTACGCACCTTTTCACTCTCTTGCTCTAGTCAGGAGTGCATTTGATTATTTGTAACCAACTTCTGTGCACGAGCGTAGATATTTTAGCCGATCGTTTGTTGTATCTCCGGTTGGCGTTTTCAAAATATTTCCTGGGTCTCGTGGGCATGAATTATGAGTACGGCTTATGTATGGCTTAATTAAGAAGAAAAATGTAATCACAGCTTTAAATATTCATTAAGTATCTGGCATAAGCGAGAATACGAATACAGCACGAATTTGGTGAATTAACTTTGGCTGAATTCTTCGTACGCGTAAGAAGAACTAGAAGAACTCGTTGTACTGCGCGCGTACCGCAAAAACAGTAAATCTCAAGAGCTAAAAATGAAGAACACGATGCGCCGTAACTTTCGGTCTTTTTCAAGCCTGCGAGAGCTGCTGCGAGCTGCGAACAAAAGTGTATCAAATACGAAGACAACGAAACTGCTTTTCTACTTCTTAATTCGCGGATGTGGCGCGAGCAACGATAATTGATACGAATGGTATAACACGCCACAGGGTGGAGATAACCCTTCAGCGGTGTGCGTGGCGTGCAGGACGTTGCACTGCCCCCAAGGCTGAGCCGCTCCTTTGCTCTTTCTCTCTCTCTTTGCTCTTCTCCCTATAAATTAATAAAGTATCCCAAAGTTTATTACAACTTTAATAGAAATAATTATTAAATATTATGTGGCTGCCGTGGCAGCAAGATCCTGACGTGGGTGCGTTGCGGCTACGCCACTCGTCCTGGGCTGGCCGCCGCGGAGCTGCTAGAGAAAAAGCCAAGAAGCGACAACGAGCCAAGAGGGTGGCTCAAGGCTTTAGACTCTAGCTGATGCTGCTACTTGTCTCCAAAGAATTAAAATATGGCCAGCAGTTCGTTTTCATTGCTGCGAGGCGCGTACGTGCTAGCTGGCTGCAGGGGCGCAGCCAACGAGGACGACTGACGAAAGGCGCGCTTTACTCTTGCGCCTTGGCGTATCGCTCGTTCATCTCCGATTTTTTGTTTCAACTCGAGAGTTCATAAAAGAGAAAAACGCGTGTCTCTCGCGATGTCTGCGTGTGTGTTTTGATGCGTGGAAGATGCAGCAGCAGTCGCAGTCTCGTTAGAGTCGGTAATTACTTACATAAAATAATTTTCCTTGTGAAAGACACTTAGCTTCTGTTACAGCGACGCTGCAAAGTCTGCAAACCGTGCGAGCTTGCAAGTTCAAAAAAAAAGAACAGAAAGAAATAAAGAAACGGGAAAAAATGTCGCGAGACGATGATCTTACGTTTGTCGGTAGTGCGCGCGGATAACCGCTCGATTACCCTGGTACAAGAAAAAAAGAAGAAGACGATCTTTTTGATGCAGTAAGTCGTTTTTTCTCCAAATCAGCCAAGCGAGCAAAGCTCACAATTCTATTCAGCGATTGCACGGGTACCGCGAAGCTCTTTGCCGGGTGCGCTTATATGCATCGCAGCCTTTACCGAAAGAGAGAGAGAGAGATAATAATAATTAATGCCCGCTAAAAAACAATTCGAATGAGTGCACGAAGTAAAAAAAAGGAAGAGGACGAAGTAAACTCTTGGCTAGCAAAGGCTAAATCCCGACAAAGTGTTTCAACAGCAGCGACAGCGGCAGCAGCAGGACGGGAAACACATCTTGCGTTTAAAAAGTGCGCGCTTATGCTCCGAGAGCGGTGAGCACGTATCGAGGCTGCAAAGGAGAGAGAGGGTCAGTCACATTGCGGCAAAAGGGGAAAAAAAGAGCGGCTTGCGGGGCTTTTTTAGCACGTTTCGAGCACGTGTTGGCGAGTACGACAAACGTGACACAAGTACGTGTACGTACAACGCGGAAGCCGCCGTTGAGATAGCTCACAGTGGAGAGGGAACGAGGGAGCAACAAATGTACAGCCATAGGTATGTGCAAGGCTTGCTACAGCTATATGTATCGAGTTCCGCGGGGCGTGGGAGAGGAATGATTCGAATTAAAAAGTTAAGTCGAGCCGAAGTTGCGTATATCTAAGTAGGTTAGCTGCTGTACATATCCTAGGCAAAGTATTAGCCTGATGGAGTGACGGGTAGCGTTGCGGATCATATACAGTCTCGAGGTATAGCTGCTGCCACGGATCAGCGCGAGAGCCGAAGAAAGTGAGTTTGAGGAAAGTTGCTGCTTGCGCGTGGAAGGCGATGCCGAAAATGACGCGTTCTCTCTCTCTCTCGCTCCCGCCCTCTTACGCCGAGGATATAGGATCATATACTTACGATGCAACGCGTACATGTATGCGAGCTAGCTAGCGAGAAGAAACGTCGACGTTGGAGCGTTAAGCATGAGAATATAGGCTTGTCGCGTTAGTCAAGCAGCACGCGCAGCAGCAGCAGCAGCAGGGAAGTTTCGACTCCGTATAGTCGTCGTCGTCGTCGACGAAGACGATAGCGCGAACGGGCAGGCGCGGGGGGCGATGCAAAGGCTTATAATAAGGTGTCGTCTTATCTCTCTCGCAAGCTCCTTCGTTCGTTCGTTCGCTCGTTCATTCGCTCTCGAGTGTGTGTGTGTGTGTGTGTGCGCGCTGTATCGCAAGCCCTGCCAGGCTGCCACTAGCGTACTGCGCGCCAGCCTCTTATATATAATAGTAATTACGCGTTATTAACAAGCGCCGCGCACGCACTCACACCAGCGTACATTTCTATATACCCACTAGCTCACATACACACACCAAATATCTATAGAGCGAGAGCGAAGCAAGAAGATCGAGCCTCTTGTCTAATTAACCGAGTTTACCGCGACACCTGCTTTATGCGATATATACTAGGCAAGCCGCCAACCGCGACGCGCGGCTAAGTTAAAGGCTCGAGCTATAGCTAGCTAGTGAGTGGATAAGAAGAAAGGATTATCACGCTCGCTTTTCTCTCTCCCTCTCCGTCTTTCTCTCTCTCTCTCTCTCTCTCTCACTCTCTTTCTTTCTCAAACTACGTACATACAGTCATTGAATGCGTACGTCTCTCGCTCGGGAACTGCCATTCTTATCTCTCTAGTCTTCGAGCTTCGATCTTATGCGCGCTGAGAGGATGTCTCGTTCTCTGTCTCGCTATTCGTCTCGTCAGGCGCGTGTGCGCGAGGAAAAATGTGCGTCGCTCGTATATTATACAGCCAACGATTCGCACGGCGAAAAAGTAAATGACGCGGCAGATGAGTGGCGTACCTACATATACCACTCGGTGCGCAACTTTTCATACTCGCGTACTGGCTGCAGCTCGTGGATATATATACGAAATAAAAGGAATACGAGCGAAAGAAAGAAGAAAAAAGTGCGAGAGCTCGCGGTGATATATCTCGGAGCGATTTCGATCAAAGAGCCTGTTGTGTTGCTGCTGCTGCATGTGAGCATATAGAGGGCACATCGACGCCCCCAACAAGCGAACCCCCTTTATACAACCCGCGTATGAGCGCGTCGCGAAAACTTTAAAAGCCGGAGCTCGTTAGCTCTTCTCTTACTCGCGCTCCTATGCTTCGACGAACGCCGATAAATCACGCATCCATATAGATGTATACTCGTCTCGGAGCGGTATATATTCGTACTTTATACGTAATGTATGCCTGCGTGTGTGTGTATGCAAAGATATGATGTGCTGCGCGAATCAATCCATTGACATTGAGCCAACGCGTATATGAATGATTCCACTATTTCCCTGCTAAATTTTCACCTAAAAATGGGTCCAAAAAATCACGTTATTTGCCGAAATGTTTATTTTTTGAGTGTTTGTTGTAATTCGATCAAACGCGTTATAGTTTTGCTAATAAAGCCAAAAGTGTTACGTGTGACTTGTGCGAATAGATGTACAAAGAAAGAATCTGTTTGATATAAATCATAAACAAGTACATGAAAAAATATCAAGTCACAAAAAAACGTCTATAAAAAAAAATCGGAAAGAAGGAACTTTAGTCATTTATCGAAAAATTGAGTGTTCCTTGATTAGTGAATAATATATTCAATTTAATACATTTCACAATATTTCCATTCTATTAATCAACAAGAAACTGAAAAAAAGTCATTGTTTTTCACACGTTCTACCATTTGAATTTATGAATACACAAACGTCGAAAATTAATTGTTTCGCTAAAAAGTGTGATTTACTGAATAGAAAGAGATATAAAAAAAATACCTATAGAATTTTTAATAGCGAGCTATTTCTAACAGAACTCGAAGAACAATAACCAATGTCCATTAATCACTATTGTTCAATGAAAAAAATATTGAATCTGTTTTTAGCTGCAAATTTGGCCGGTAAATTGTGGAATCACTCATATACTCGCTCTCCCGCGACTCATTAAGCACTCGTGGGGTGAATATATACAGACTTACCCCCGCTCGCGTTAAGTGCATCGCCGTGATGCGCCTTTTTCTCGCCGTATATATGCCACGACGTTGCAATTGCTACTGTATTATATGAGAATGCGGCATACACAAAATACCACCAGCACAAACCCAATCGCATGATTCAGGCGACATTGACGACTTTCTTTATAATATACGATCGCGTTCGAATCGTAGACTTGGCTCGACAATGGCGTTCGTACACGTGTGCGTGTGCTCGCGCTTTTCAGGCTTTGGGGGCTCGAGTCGCGATATTATGTATATCCCTGCGCCCAACTGCACCTCGATGAGCTAGCTGAAAAAGGGGAGTTGGCGCGGTGTATAAGCGCGCGTGAATCATTCGAAACTCCGCATATATACAAGTCGCGCGCGTCAATCGATACGTCGTAAATGTCATTTATATCGCGCTATATTACGACTCGCTCGTAACCTACGTAATACGTGTGTTGTATGTGTGGGTTTCTTTTTTTTCATCATCCGCGAGCACGCGTCGTTCATCATTGCGGTTCGCACGCCAAAGCTCAGGGATCGTGGCAGCTCGTACATGTGCCGCGTCCACGCACGCGATATATACGAAGCATGTCTACGCGTACAAATAATACGTAATATTATTATTTTAATAATAATCAGCCTAATCCAAATTTAGAGAAGCCCGTGCGAGAGGCCCAAGCACAAAATATAATGTAATTTTTGGCCACTGCAGCTGCCAGTGCGCGGCTTCGGTGGCAAGACAACAGGAGCAGCAGCAGCAGCAGCAGCAGCAGCAGTCGTAGTAGTAGCAGCGCCAACATGTTTTCGCGCGCGCGCGAGCCTCCAGTATTATAAATTTGCATTAGCTGCATAGAATAAACAAGTAGCTGCAACAGCGGCAGAGCAGTATGCCGTATATATACACGCGCAAGAACAAGTAGTATTGCGCTCGAGCTGTAATGTGGCATTAAATCAGGCAGAAATGACGGGAAAGTGTACACACGATGCATCGCAGGTAGTAGTAGCTGTCTGCCACTCGCGACAGTTTCGTTTATACGCCACGGCTACGTATGAATATTAACGTATACTCGTAGCGCGAGTACTCCGCAAGCTCGAAAACACGCGCACCCACGCACCTTTTGACAAGGCGGAAGACGAAGAAGCTGTTAAGTATCGAAGGGTGCGATACATGTACGCGTATGTGCAGGGATATATGCGTTATAAAAATAAATGATGCTGCCAGGAGAGAGAGAGAGCACAACAACGCGAAAAAAGCCAAGCGCTAGATTTATTTGTTTGCGGCGAAGTCGACGAGGAAAAAAGTCGTGCTTTATCCATATACCCGCACCGTCGCCGCCACCGCGAACGACGAAGAAGAGAATGAAAGGAAGTAGAAGCAGCCAATATTCAAAATATCTAATATGCTTTGTGCTTTCGAGCCGACGTAGGGGGTCTGCCGTTGCCGCCACTGATCGAGCTATACACAAGGAGAAGGAGTTCGACCCGCTCCCGAGTGTATTGACAATATGAATATCACGAAAGTGCGCGCCACAAATTCGGGCTCGTCGATGTTGTTGATGCAAAATCGAGGGAGAGCAAGAGCATCGGCGACGCTAAGAAATGGAATGAGATGCAAAATAGCTCGAGAGCTTGCAGTCGAATTTCGAATATTCGAAACGAAGCCAGGCATAGAGCGGCAACACACTCCACCCCCTGCCGCCACAGCTTTGAACGCGACTGATTTATCGCGTTCGTTACTTATTCCGATTCGTTTTGGCGTCAAGTGCCTTACCACGAGCAGCAGCAACATCGCGCCAGTGACTTTGGAAGATGGCTCGAGAGTGGTAGCTGTATGCTACAGCTGCAGCAGCACACCTAATCAAAACTTGATGTATACGCTTTTTTTTTAAGCAGTCGAGCAAATCGATGTTTTCCATTATATCTTCGACCTATTCGGCAACGCAGAGCTCTCGGCTCTTAGCTCAGACTCTCGGTGCTTGCGGCGCGGGAGTTAGCTACAGGCGCTCGCGAGAGACAAGTAAAACGACAAGATAAATTGAGCTAACGCCACGTATATAACTCGCGTATCGCAAGCACGGCCATGGCCATTATAACTCCTGGGAGCACGAGAGACCGAGCGAGAAAGCAAATCAGTGCATTATATTCGAGAAGCTATAATACCTATAGAGCACAGTACAAGACTTGGAGTATAATAAGCGGAGAAGTTCGATGCGCGCGGGCTTATCGGCAATGGCAGGTCGAGCGTGTGTGTACACTTTGTGTGGCGTATACGCAGAGCCTAGTGCGAGCTTTTCCGTACAATTGGCTCTAATTATCAGCGAGTCAACTAATAAGTCGTGCGTTAATTTCCAGCTATTTGCTGGTTGTGTGCAGCTGAACTCGAGATTTCCTCCGTGTGCTCATCTCCCGATATAGCTTTCAACTTCAAACGGCGCCTCCTATCGGGCTCGCCATTATTTTCCTCTCGAACTACTTTGTATTGCTTTAAAGTTGCAAAACGATCGACAGTAGAAAAGGATTAACGATCGCACGAGCTATGCAAATGTAAACTTGCACGATCAGCTTTCGATTCGTGCCCTTGGCGCATACAGCAGCGCGTTCACGTACACAGCAGCCGAGAAGGAGATCGGAGTCGCTAAATATAAGGGAGACGCGCCGCCGTCGGTTCTGTAACTTCTTGCGGGCCCCGACAGAGATAGTTAGCCTCTCGCTACCTCGCGCTTATCGGAAATGACGCGCGAGAACTTGTGTACGTGCGAGGCAGTAGGTGCCGCGTATATGGGTGAGTATAGCTTTGGTCAGGTCGTTAGCAAGTTGTCGAGATTAAATGCCTTCGAGCCGTATTAGAAGCTACCGTTGCTATACTACCGCGCCTTGATTAGCCCACTTGCAGCTCGGCGGTGAAACGAGCGCTAGCCCCCTATATAGATGTGCATACATGTATTTCCACTGCTGATCATAGGTGACGTCGGCATATACACGCACACATGTACACATCCACAGCTGCGAACTTCTATGGCGCAACTGCCTCGGTGAAAAGCTGGAGAAGCGAGTAATTGTTAATGCTGATGCGCTGCATCGCTGCCCCCACGACGAGATGCTATATAGCTTTTTCCAAACTATAGTTGTTATGTCTATCCTATACCCTACATAGGTATAGATCGAGTTGAGTGTACGCAGCTCCGATATATCATTGTGGATGGTTACGAAATCGCTCGAGATCGTAGTCTCCCTCGAAAGCTGTAAAATTATTCAACCCAACGCGAAATTCGTGTCTGATTGAATCAAGTATTGTCTGCTGTGGTCGAGAAATGCTAATTAATATTCACCCAAATTTTCCATTCGTCTCCTGCTCATACACACATACCCACGTGAAATGCGAAAAATAAAGAATGGTATGAGACTTTTTTCTCTCCCTCCCACGTAAGCTCGCGCTATGCGAGAGATTCTATTTCTGAAAAATTTACTGACCATAATCGAATCAAGTACGAAAGTTCATGCGACGCGTTTGCTATTTGACCTCAATGATGATCGGGCGTGCGCAGCATCTATATAAGACGCATAACCAAATTCGTGGAAATAATTCGAGACGCGACAGATAGAGAGAGAGAAGAATAAAGAGATTTCGAAGTTACGTCGAGCCTGTCTTGTCTGGGGCTTCGTCGTCTTCGAGCTTTAATGATTCACCCATACACTTTTCTCGTTCGAGCTCTCCAACTGTCTTTTCTTATGGATTCCACTTCTATACGCCCTTCACTCCTCCTCGGTAATGACTAAATGACGCGACGTGCAGTATGATTTCCAGCCGAAAATTTCTCTCCAGCTCTAGCTCATACTCCTTTTTAGCCTGGATCAATAGTTTTGATGTGCAATAATTCCTTATATATGTGTCACGAGCTGTCTCGCGAAAATAACACGTATAAGGCGAGTCGTTCAACGACTTACACAGCTGCGCGTCGCACGTACAGCATATAGGAATGTTTTTCACGAAATATATAGCTCGGCGCCTCGCGTCGATATATAGGCTAACGCGCGACGTTTCAACCCCGCCTCGGAACTTTCGACTTTGGGGCTGAATTGGCGATAAAAACGCCCGTATGCAGATTAAATATCGCATATCAGAATCGCGCACGGCCTCGTAACGGGATAAAGAAGAAAAACGACGCGTTTACTGAGCTAAAACGAGGACACGAGCTTATGCACGTAAAAAAAACAAGTAGTAGTGGTATACGTGTGTGTATACATGCATATTGGCGCGGGTAGTTTTTTACCCTCGATTGCTTCTATGTACAATACTTACACATATATATAGTTGCAAAAGAAACGTCGTGGTCGAAAAAGAGGCAAAAAGTCTCGTCTCTCTATACATAAAGTATGGCAAGCAAAGTTGATAGCCACGACTCGACGCGAGCCAATATTGAGATTGCCGCACTTGTGTTTCCGTATACTCGGGCAATATATGCTAATACGATATAATACACGAGGATACGCGTGTTTTTTCGATGCACGAACTATATATAGATATTCCTCCTTTTTTATTCGGGGGTCGTTGCCGCGTTGCCTCCGAGCGAATCTCGAGTGACGTACACCGCGTCGTATCACTGCCGATATACATCTACAGCTGCTTTCATATTATACAAATGATGCGTATACTACGCGGGGATATAAAAAGAGCGAGGGCCGACGCGGCGACCCAGGGACTCCGATTAAGATTGGAAAATCGTCCGTTTGAACGTATTTCATGCTGAGATTGAGCTGCAAAGGCCGATCCTTGTACATATAGTATTATAATATGCCCGAGCTTTCGTTGCAAGTGTTTCCACTCTTGGTTATATACAGCTCGCGTGAATGTATTCCCAAGGCCGATAGCCATTTTTCTCGGCCATAGCAGTAGCAGCAGCTTAGGAAGCGAGAGAGAAATAGCCCAAACCACGGGCGCATTTACCAGAAGACGAATTGAGGAACTGCTCGCGTGTAGTCTCGGCAAAGATGCGCCGCCACCACCACTGCGCTACTCGACTCGTTTATCTTTCGTGAGCGCGAGAGCATTTCGATGTACACTATATATGCATCTCCTACTCGAGGCAAGGAAGGAGAAAGAAAAAAAGAAGCAAGTCAATTTGTCAATAAGAGCTGAAAATAGCGATGGTGAAATTTTCCGAAATAAGTGCTTCCTTATACGGATTTTCCAGGATATGTGCTGGCAGAAAGACGTAGCGTAGGTATGGCTCAACAGCTCTGGGAAATAAATGATACGTGTGTGCGTATAGGTGCGAGACGTGGTATGAAGCAGAAAATTGGAAAGCCGATGAAGAAAAGTGATCTATGTACGGACATTTGATATAATACACAGAGCAGAAGCAGCAGCATGGCTCGGAGGACATAGAGATGGCTTCTGCCACAGTAGCAACAGCCAACGGTAATGGCTGCGAGCAAACGATATATATTCTCCGAAGATTGTTTTCTCTCGTCAGGTAGCCACATACGTCACGGGTTGAGATTCCCCGAAGGAGCTGCCGGCCGCCGCCGCGAAGGGCTACTGGATGCATATAGATCACGCGGGCAAGCGAGCGCGCGGCCGGCAGCAACGCAGCAACGGTATACATGCGGTAGTGGCGGTGGTGTCGGTCCCACAGCGATTCGCGTGCACGCGGCGAATCAACTTCCGTCATTGCTCCGTCGACCTAATGCTCGGGCATTTCTCTTCGGTCTCCGAAGAAGCAGCAGCCGCCCGCGAAAACGTCTTGCAGCTTGGCTCGACTCGAGCAACCGCACCGAGCAATATATATCGGCCAATGGTTCTACTCTTATATACTCGACCGTATATGCACTTTAGTCGGATGAATTTTCGAGCTTTGTTGAGGTTTTTTTTCTAATATTTAAACGGCGGATAAAGGAAGTAATAAAAAATTATTCGTTCGTTTTACAAGAGGTGGTTTCACATGACTTATTATACTTATCGAGCTACGACAGGAAGAACCACTCCATATTTCCAATGAAAGCTCAGCCAGCTGGAACAAAGTGCAATTGCCAGGATTTGGCTGTGGCGTTTCGGGAGAATCTTGGGCTCTTTTTCGCCTTGCATTCACGCTCGATTTGACTCGAACTATATTCAAATTCTTGTAGTGGTAAAAGACAGATGCACTACCAGGCTATAACGTTTAGTCTCGAACAATATTGTTCGTATTTTCTGCCAAGATATACAGCATCGAGTATAAGCGTCTGAGTGTATATAACAAAAATGCAGCGCGCTATCGGTATGCGATACGAAAGAACTAGAGCCTCTCGCAATGGCTTAAAACGCGACGACGTCACGGAATAAGCGAAGATAAGTAGCAGCAGCGGCGTACGACGTCTTCGTAAATATTAACGAAGAGAAGAAAACTCGCCGAGGCATGGAAGTGGTATACTCTCCTTCTTGTGCTCGCGGCAGGGCGCACTGCTGATGCTGCTACTGCTGCTGCTGCAGCGCCTAATATCAAAAACAAATTTCCCTTTTAAAAGGCTAGGCGAGTTGCTACACGGCCGAGTAACAGCGGCACAAAAGTGAGGCATTGCTTCGTTGGGCTCCGCTAATGGCGTCGTTATTCTGAAATACCGCGATCGTATATTTTTACCGAGAGCCAAAGGTGGCCGCGTGCGGGCGCGCTCGAGAAAGGGAGTGAGAGAGAGAGTAAATGTGGAAGGCGCGCCCAAGACTCTTGAGTCTGCTTCGCAGACTAGAATTTTTAAAATCATGCTTCGCGACGAAACAACGCCCAGTAAAAACAGTAGCAGAAGTCGATTCGCGAGCTCGAACAACTGTTTTTCGTTCACCAGCTTCTGTGAAATAGGTCGGAAAAACCTTTGCTCGACTAGACACGTAGAGCTCTCTCTCTCATGCTTGACTCTAAATCATACAAGGATTACCCCGCGTACGGAAAAAACTTCAGTCGACGGGAAAAATACTGTAAACGCGCGACTGAAGCAGGGTAGAAGGCAAGATATCGTTCACTCTCTCTCTCTTGTATTTTGGACATCATTTAAATTCTCATACGCGAATAAATAGCAAAAATTTTACAGACGATAAAATATAGATTCGCCAACGAGAAAGAGAGAGAGAGAAAGAACCCCGCGGCGAAATTTCAATGCTTAAATTTGGATGACGCGTTAGAGAGTCGCTGCTTCTGCTGCTGCTATTGCTGCTGCTGAGCTCCCACGGGAAGTATGTGGTCATAAAATCATTGATATGAAAATACGGAATGTCTGCAGCGCACACGCGTTGCCACATCTCTGCAGCAGCCCGAGCAGATCCGTAGGAAAATACGAATAAGAATGAGAATATAGGGGGAGGCTTCGAGGTATGGAAAAAGGCAACAGCAGCAACCCTTTAACAGTTCGCAGCCGTACGTACATGTATAATATTTTGTTTGACTCTCGAATATATATATATTCCTCGAAGCTGGGCACGTAGTCCATATTGATTTTAGCGGACGCTATACAAATGAACGTTACAAATGCTTATATCGCGTATACACGGGGGTTTACCTTGCGCGTTATTCGACCAATGCTAAAACTATTTCGTGCATTATAAGTCGGTCAGAGCCTCCTCTGGCGTCGGCTTCTTGCGAATATAATTTCAAAGCATCGTGTCCAGTGCACCGCAGATCCGTATTTACGAGTAATCCATTTCGAAATGTGTGTGTGCATGTTTGTGTGTACGTTACTCTGAAAATCAGTATGTATTGTATTATTGAAACAAAGCTGGCGCACTGCTATATGCGCATATGTGTGCACGCGTAAAAACAATAGAGCATAGAGCAGAAGCTAAGAGAGCGAGAGAAGAAGTGAGCGGAACAGAGCAGAGCAGAGAGAGAGAGAGAGAGAGACAGAGAGCTCCTAATCCAATAATTTAATTTCGAGATCTACGGCTAAAGGGGATTTGAAGTATTAGCCTTGGAATTTGTGTATCTTTGATTAGTATTCCGTTCGAGCGTCCCGCCCGCTCGCCCGCTCGATTGCGGCTTCAAATCCTAAATCAACTGCAGCCACCCGAACGTACGTATATATAGAAGTACAGCAGAATGTTTCGTATATATAAGGCTCTATACCTGCAGATGATGAATAAGTCACGCGTCGAGCCCCGTGCATACACGTATACGCGCGCCTAGGCAAAACTTCATCAAAAAGTCAATCGAGTAACCTTCGGCTATATTTGCTGCCGGGGAGGGGTTTGCCGAGGCGCGTCTATACAGCTGAATTATATCGAAGATGAAGAAGAAGCGCTAGTAGTAGTAGTAGTATAGCTGCAACAACAGCAGCAGTGGTGCGGCTTGCATAAATCATGTATACATTCGGAGCTGCGATGACAAGCTAGCGGCACGTATAGCAGCGCTGATCCATCTAATTTATAGTTTAACTTATCTAAAAGCGCGAAACAGACGGTAGCAGCAGCGGTTCGTTCTTGCCCGATCTCAAAGTAGCGCACTACTACGTATATACGCCGAGACACGAGAGTAACACAAGTCTGCAGACTGCTGCACCCTTGCAGCAGCTCCTGTATAAGCCGCTATTTCATCTTTGATCACGGAGCGAACTTTACTTTCGGCGGTGCGAGTGGAGTTCCGAAGGAGAGGGTAGTTTGAACGAGCTCGATTGCGCTATATCGCTAAATTTACGCGGAGACACAGACACTTGCAGCAGCAAAAAATAGGAAGCGTCCGATCGTTTTATCGGGGTATTCAAATTTTCTTATCCTCGGCAAGCCCGATGCACATCTAGACCGTCAGTCAGGAGAATATGCTAAGTTATCGCGAGAGATGATAGAGAGATAGAGAGAGGCACGAGCTCGCGGCGACAAATTTGAATAATTTCCTTGTAACTTGCACGTGGCACTTTTTCCCGATACTTGGGAAAAATGAAGGCAATTAGGAGGAAGCAAACGCCATCCCTGTTACATGACCCTGTGCACCCCGTAGAAACTTGTACATTATAATGTACATTAGCATTTGATCGTGTGTGGAGCACATTTGTTTGCTCCGTATATTGTCGTGCGCTTTTAGTTCGCGATTTTCGCTGCGCACTCAGTATAGGACTCGATTTGAAAATGTAACGCTTAACCTTTGGGGCTTTCAAAGGTTTTAGAATTCGTTGCGCGATCTAAGTGCAGGAGAGAGAGAGAGAGAGAGAGAGAAAGAAAGCGATAGCCTTTAGTCGAGTGTGATGCTACCCGCTATATATGTGCCGGCTCTTATCCGCCCGCGACTTTATGCCTTTAAATCCTGCCTATAAATATCGCGTGCAGCGAGTATAGAGCTGCGGTACGTCTTTCGGATTTGGGGCTCGGTTTCCGAAAGATTGGCTCTCGCGGTGGAGAGAGAGAGAGAGAGAGAGAGTAAGAGAAAGAAAAAGAGAGCGAGAGACAAGCACTGTGCGAGAATCGCTCGCGTCAATATATCAGGGGATGAACGGATGAAAGAAGCCGGCCGGCGGTAGCGGCAGCGATCCCCCTCCCTTCGACTCTGACGCTTGTAGACCACCGTCGTACCGTCTTCTAAGCCGACCCTAGCTGTCTTACGCTCTATTTTCTTGCTAAACTCACCGCAGAAGAGACACTATGCTTTGCCACTTTTTACTACTGTCTTATATACGCTGCGCGAGAGAAGAAGAAAGAGCCCCTGAGATGAAAACGACGACGATTCGTCACGCCGCAAGAAGCCGCTTATGCTGTACTATACAGTCATATAGTCAAAAGCGAAGCTCGGTGACTTTTTTTGGTGCCCGAGCGCGTGTGTGACATGTCGAATTTTCGCTTCGATGCAAATTATTTCTTCTTCCTCTTTTACATACATTTGTACTTTTTCTTCTAGCTAGCCTGGAGATCAAATGTATTTATGAGTTTCCGGATGTATAAAGCGAACAAATCGATTGCGGACAGGTGGGGGTGTTGGTGCCCAGCGCTCGGTAAAACCCCCAGTGCAATCTTGAAAATTCCATTAGCGAACTATCCTCGCTTCGATAACGGCGCTGGCGGCTCATGGATCGTACCGTCGTTGACTTTCCATGAGTATATATGCGGCCAGACTCTGGTGGATCTCAGACACGCAACCAAATTCCATCGTATGAATATGTAAATCCTTATTTTCAGATCGAGTGAGCTCGAAACCAAAAACCGACACTGCGGCGCTCTGCGGGGCTCCGATGGCTTTGCAGAAGCTTCGACTGCTATAGCTGCAAGCCGAAAGATCGAACCGCTGAATTGATTTATCGAAGTGGCAACGTATACACCTGCTTGTCTGCCGGTGAGTTTGCGAGTGCGTAGCCGAATAGGTAAGTTTTCGTATAATAATTTGCGTTATCGTCAAAGCTGCAGTCGAACAAAGAGGCGTGCTTCTGTATATGTGTAGCTTTGCAAAGAGCGCGAGGCACAAGGGAGATATCGCGCCATTGGATTTTTCGGCTGTTTTTAAGAAAAAACGAGCAAAAAAGGGATAAGCAGGCGTATAGGGATACGCTATGGAGTGTATAAGCTCGGAGAGTAATTGGAAAGGCCCGGTAATAGCGAACTCTCTGTGATAAGCAATAATATGGCTGGTGCGCGCTTTACGCGATAGATATGTACGTGGAAAAAGTCCGACACAAGGGCGAGCGTATAGCGCATTATGCAAAGGGAAACACGAGCATTTGACGTTTTATTTTCTTCCCTTCAAAGGCAAAGCGTTTTGTCAGTTAGTCTCTGTCTCTCTCTCGCTCTCTCTCACTCGGAGCCGTGTGTGAGCCGAGTCAAGGAGCCACCGCTACTGCCGTTACAAGATAGGGCGATAACCGGAGCGCGAGAGAGAGAGCTACGCGCGGCACGAACCTCGATGACAAATCTACCCCGGACTCTGTCTCTCTCTCTCTCTCTCTCTCTCTCTCTCTCTCTCAGTTGTATGTGTGTGCGTACGTACCTCAGGGCTAAAAGAGAAAAGGGCCGATTGCGTACGTATACACACGTACACCGGACATCGACTGAGCGAATTTTATCTCTTTCTCTCTGACCCCGCGCGCCCGTCCCGTCCGCTCGCCTTCGTGCCTCCGCAAAATTTTCCATATAGCTACGCGCGGAGCTCCCTCAAAAGTTTTAATACCACTCACGCGGTGGCGGCCGCTGCTGCCGCGCTAGCTCAAAAGACCGCACAGATACACAAATACACATATATTTAATATATATACGTGCGTATACGCGTCGATGCTTGCGAAGCCCTGCTAGCTGCCTGCCTCCTCGCTACATTATTCCACATACATATCCAAGAGAGAGAGAGAGAATATTTCAGATGATTGGTATTGTGTATCTACTGCTGCCGTAACTCCTCTCGCGGATACACATCTCTCGAACTCCGCGCGTGTTGTATACCGTATTCAAATGGGGTGGCCATTAGAGAGTTATGCCTAGAATATATATATTGATTATTGGGGGATCAAAGGGTAGGGATATACGTTTACGTATACGCACTCGGAAGGGGGCGACAAGACACAGCGCGAATGTAAGCCCGTGCAAGGAGGGTGTGTTCCACCAAGTAACAGCTACGAGCGTTCACTCACTCGTCAATTCTTCCTCCAAGCTCGCGGCGCAACGGCAGAAAATCGCAAAGTTTGCGCAAATCTTTCGACGTTGTAAGCGAGTCGCGACGTCGCTGCATCGGACAAGCTAATTTTCAAGAAATTCATGTACGTGATTCGAGAAAGTATAAAAACGAGTAAAAACAAATCAATCGAGCGCAGGCTAATTTTTAACGGCGAAAAACCTAAGTAGCATTATATATTACGAGGAGCCATCTTAATCACCGGTCTCTCTCGGAGATTCCTGCACGCTCGAGCGAAAAAAAGTCGAGGCTACGCGCGCGCGCGTTATCTCGCCTTATTTTATTTGCTAAATATTCAAACTCGAGGCTAGCCCTGCGCCTTGCCATCCTGTAGCTGTGTGCGCGTGTGTACCGTACTTGAAAAAGGCTGCAGAGGACTAATGTATCTAATATCTCTGCCCACCCGAGACTCGGGAGTTTTTCTTTGGCCGACCTATAAAAAGAAAGCTAAGTAGAGAGCAGGGAGCACAGCCCGGCCGGCGTACACCGGCGTGACACAATATGGCCAACAGCATGTATAGTTAAACTCCTAGCCTTTTTGAGCGCCATGGCTTGTTGCTGTTACTGCTAGACAAATTAAAATAATAACTCTCGCTCGTATCAGTGCGAGGCGCGTAGGGACGTACTCAGAAAGAGAGAGAGAGAATACGAAAGAAAGGCCGAGAGAGGAGAAAAGAAATATAAGAGACAAGTGGCAAAAGAAATGGAAGCTCGGGCTACCCGTATCTTTGTTCACGCTCACGTGCTACGCAAGCTCCAACCCATTTGGTGCTCGCGATCGGTGCGTGGAGGGGAGGAAGAAAATTTCATCAGAAAAAAGTGGACTCTCGACCATCAGAAAAATGCGAAATTAGAAAATTAAAATTACATTGCGATGACGCAATCGTTAGTTGTTCTCCGAAGAACATATTTCCAGACTGGTCAAAGCGAAAAATGCAAAATACTTAATCGACAGGGTAAAAAACAATTATGACTTGCGGCCTCGCAAGCTCTCCGGTATTTCACAACTTGAATAATGCGCACCCCTTTTCTTACTTTTTGACTCTTGAGCTCTTCCGTATAATGTGTGATCGGACCCCCGCGCACATAACGCACCCACGATATACGTATATATCACGAGGCAGCTGCCTGAACAATTGTATAACTCAACGACATACGCGCCACATCGAGCTTTCACGAACGTACTGCCCTTTCCTTTCCCGACGTACGCACAGCACCGACGGCGAATATCTACATAAATTATCGATATTCGAGGAACGAACGATATGTCAAACCAACTGCCAATAACAACACGTTTAATTATCGCTCGCCATTGAATAATTAATCGATACGATTCATCGCGAAAAATGACGCTTAATTGTTTGTCACGATCCTAGCACGTGCCTACAATACATACCTTCGAAACGAAAACTCGGTGAATTGAAATAATTATATTCATACACTTGACGCGATAGATACGGCAGGTATACGCGCTATATGCACTTATTAATCCTGAGAGAGCTTGGCTGCTCCCAATGCCTCGCGGGGATGTTATATTTACGGAGTGCACGTGTGTGTGTGTGGGTGTATGAGTAAGCGCAGTATGTATATATAGGGTACGACGCTATAGTGGCAAGCCAAACATCATCAAAGTATCTTTCAATCGCGACTCATTTCGTTCGAGCTATATGTACGCGTTCAATTCGCCGCTCGAAAACTAGCTCTGGGCTCTCTCTCTGCTACTCCGGGTGAGATGCACGCGAGCGAGTTAATTCTCAGGAAGAAGAGAGAGAGAGAGAGAGCAAATCTATAGATCGCGAATGGCACCAAGCGTGAAAGGGAAAGGGTGACGAGGCGAAAACGCCACCGCCGCACATCATTAAGCCAGGCATTGTTTCGAGAGAAAGCTGATCGTCTTGGCCGCAGTTCCAGAGTACGCCAATAGCAACAGCCAGCCAGAGAAACAATTGTTCGATATTTCCATTGATTTGAGGGAGGTAGAGAGAGAGAGAATTCTGCACGCCTCGAGGCCCGCACACTTAACCCTTTACAGCCCACGCGCAGCTCTCACATTGTATAAACGAGCTGCGCTCGCGCGGGAGCTTATGGCTGGTGAAGATACATAGTGCCATGCCGTATATAGTCGATTTTAATGACTCACGAGTGCTCGAGCAGCTTCATCATTTGTCCTTTCGAGTACGAAATGAAAAAATGGGCTCAGTAGTATAGCTCTAGAGGCGGAAGCTCCGACGTACACACATACATACACGTACGCAAGCAACAATTTTCGTGAATATGCGTCGCTCGCTCGCTTTATTTCCGCCGAGTTACCAGCCCCGGACTGCCAATGCAGTAGGAGCCGAGGACTAGAATGTAGCGTACATATAGGCTCGCGTCATATGATTTGCGCGACGCGGAGAATAGCTGCAGCTTCGCAGTCATTATACATCTCCGGGCCTGTGTGTATATTTTTCTTTCCTTTTTTTTTCGCCGTTTTATTCGTCACCCCGTGCATGCGCTCGCGCGCTCCTTTTTTTCCTCCCTCCGTGAGTGTATACAGTTGTTGTTGTTGTCTTTTTTTTTTCAAAGCTCTAAAACAGAATGCATATACCTATAGGGCATCGGTCCGGAATCGCTATTCGAATCTAATGGTTATACGCGATGCGTACAAGTGTGTCGCGCCCGAGCGAGTGTGACTTCCTCCTCGAAGCGCCTCGTGTCCGTTTACCAGGGCACAAAGTGCTATATTGCCGCGCGTTATATTGTTCATCGAGCAAAACGAGGCTCTCGCGCACTACATATACCTACTCCCCATACATATACGAGAGAGGCATATAATCTGGTGGATGCTTTCTAACTGCACGCTTGTTTCTGCCTCGCATGGCCCGTTGCAACCTATTATTTATCCCCTTTTAAACGAATCTGCGCCTTTTATCACCGCGTACTATTTCCTCCGGGCTCTTTACCGCAGCGGAGCTTCTCCGAAGCTGTAACAACTTTTGCCTCGCTCTATTTCTCTCCGTCCCTCTCGCTCACTTGGCCAAATGTACGGTGTGCGGCCAAATCCATATGTACGTTCGGCTCGGCCCAGATGCAGCTTGTATTCGAAAATTGTGTCTATGTGTACGTATACGACGAATGGGAGATTCGGTCGATCTCGCGCTCGCTCGGGGGTGGCAAGTGAGAGCTCGGTGCTGTATAGCAGCATAACGGCAGCGGCAGCAACGGCAACGGCACTCGAAATACGCGGCGCGAAACCGCAGGATCATAATTAACGGACATAAATTATCAATCCGAGCTTGCGAGCCTATACTGCACGTATATATGAATGAGCGAGCAAGAAGGTGGCTGCTGCTGCAAGGGGGGCGTTAGACTCGGCTGTGCATATGTATAGGCAGCAGCCAACGAAGCCAAGTGATTGATATAGAGATGTATCGTACTGTGCGGTCGTTACAGCTAGCAACGACAGCAAGAGTCCAACTGCTGCCGCTGCCGCCGCTGCTACTCTGCTGACTCTGTGACGTACGTCTCAGGCTAGCCATGTCAGAGGATAGAGAGAGAGAGAGAGAGAACTGCACGTCATTCGCCTCTATATTACGCGCTCGTGTGTATATGCCCCGACTATAATCGTGAATCCTTCGTTCTATACGGAGAGAGAGAGAGAGTAAGAGAGCTCGCATGCAGTGCAGTCGCGTGCACGCTCGGCCCCGCGCGCTCATCCGTATAAACTTATACCGCACCGTAGAGCGAGGCTCGATGTTGATCAGCACGAGATATATAGCTCGGCGCAGCTCGCCCGAAGCCACAGAGATGCCTGCTACACTCTATCGTATACGTATGTGCAGCTCTCGAGTAGCAGCAACTACACGTGTACACGTCGATTGACGAGCGGCGAAATTAATCAGAGCGCATATATATATACCGCCGCTCTACATTTATACGAGCGAAACGAGTAAATTCGAGCCCCGAATAAAGCTTAATCTAAAGTCGCATAAGATCTGCTCGAACGACCAAAGAAAAAAAATGGAGAGCGAGAGAGAGGAAAAAATCCCACGCGGACGAATGATGAATAATTTCCACGCGAGCATCATCAGCTTCCGAACATAAAGAGGTCGTAGCTCTCGCGGCGTATAGCCTCTATGTATATATTTTTTTTATCCCTGCACGCGCGCATATAGCTGCCTTAAACCGCGTATGTGTATGCGCACGCATGATGCATATGCGGCATAATATAAAGTTTTTATCGGCCGTCTTTTTGAAAGCGAACGAAGTAGTGGGAAAAAGCTCGAGCTTGCGAAGGAATTGCCGAGCAAAAGGGGTATATGCGTGTGAGAGCGGACTAGTGTGTGTGTGTATGCGCAGGATGCAAAATGGTCGCGAAAGAGAAAGAGAGAGGCAAGCGACGCCTTAATGAAATATGAAAAGCGCGTAGTCCGACTCTCCCAAACCCTCTTTTCATCCAGGCGCACACTCACACGAGCAAAAACGCACATATACGTATGCACACTGCGGAAGGACTTGGTGTAATATGCGAGCTTGCGAGCAGCGGTGTAGGTTGCAAGAGCGAGACGCCAAAGCCGATCCTCGATATATAGTCAACTCACATGCACGGACACACACCCACACGGAATTCGCGGACGGACGTACGTATACTGACTCGGTGGCTCAGCAGCAGCAGCAGCGGTAGCCACTCGCAAGCTCGCTCAGGCAGACGTACTACGCTTTAATTCCTTCGACAGCTTTAATTCTCATATTCGTATTCCGCACTTCGTCTCATATTCCATTGCGCGACGGTCCATATATGTATACGTCCACGCACTCACACGCACACGCGTATACGTACGCGTATCATCTCTTCTTTGCACGACAGAATTTTCACTTTTTCATTTTAGCACGCAGCTGAAAGAGAGAGAGGCGAGAGAGACAGAGCAGAGCAGAGCCGGAGCTCTCGAAATGCTTTTTCTTTGGCTGACTTACAATTAGCGAGAGCTAGCCGTACGTGTAATTTTCTACTTTGTCGGATACATTTTTGCTCACCACCTTTGCAATCCTCTCGCCAGGCTAGCTCGAGCTCCACGCGCGATACATAATACATTTTTCTCTGGGCCGCGCGCATCAGCGTGTGGCGGCGGCTCCGCGTACGGCATAATATTATAATCTTACGCAATCTACTCGGACATGTATAATTTTTCACGAATTCAAATCCTATTTTACAATAAATTCTACATTCGAGATGTAACTTATACGCGTATGTGCAATATGCCTCGTTATAGCAAGAAATAGTCGTCGCGGAAAATCCGCGCTCGCTGATACTTGAAAGCTTGGCAGTTCCGAGTTGCCGCACCCATTGAATATGTATGCTTGGGCAGAGTAATGTCTAAGTCTCTTTTCGTTTATACCAATCAGAAAAAAATTAAAACATAAATTCTGTAAACTGGCTGATATCAAGTAGACCATCGTGAGCATAAAAATAAAGCTTATACATAGATTTAAGGAATCATTTTCCAATAATAAAGCTCAAAAGCACTTTGATTTTCTTATTGATTCAAATCCTTGCGGCAACTTTTGCTCTCTTATCTCTAATTTTTATTTTCGTTTCTACTGAGCTGCCATGTACACACAAGCACATGGGGAATTCACATCCTTACCGAAGAATGACCGGCTTAAGCCTCTCGCGTCACAGTGTGTACAGGACGCCTAGCCCAGTCGTCGACGCTTCGCCGACTAGCAAATTAAATCAGCATTTTTCCTTGCGCACTCGTCCTCTGGTCTCTCTTTACATTGATAATAGCTACGTATATAACATGTATGGCGGCGAACGGGTTGCGCGCGCTGAGCTAAAACACGCGCAAGGAATAAAAAACTACCTGCTCTGATGCTTGAGTATGTGTGTGTGCGTATACGTGGGCTACGTACGCTCGCTCACTCTCTCATTCTGGCTTTGATGATTTTATTTTGCCCTATGTGCTCGGGCGCGCGCACTCGTAGGTACAACTCGGCTGCTCAGCAGCTCGATTATTTATATACTATTCAAAGGCGCGAGAGATACACGATGCTGGTCTGCACCCGAAGACAAAAGGTGCGAGGCAGTTGAGCTGGCTGGAGCAAAGCGAGCCGTAGCCGTAGCTCTGATGCTGCTGCTACTGCTGCCGCGCGGCGCAAGAGGAGAAAAAGAAAGGCAAGAATAAAAGGCAGTCCACACGCATTTCCATCCTCCTCCTGCTCGCTACCTCCACCTCCTCCTCCTCTTCTCTCTTTCTCTCTCTTTGAGCTGTTGCTTCTGCTACTGCCACTGAGTGGGGTGTGGCTATCGCCCCAGAAGGGTTGACATGCTTACGCGCGTACATGCGAGATGCCTCGAAGCCGTGGAGCGCGAAGCGCAAATATCAAGCTCGACCCGCAGCAGCAGCAGTAACCCCTCTCGATTCGCCCCTACATCTCCAGAGCCGCTGCGAGCTCACTCCCGACACATGCGTGGCGTCGACGGTGTCGGTATAAGGACAGAAAAAACCAAATGAAAAGAGAGAGAGAGAGAGACAAAGCTGCAGGAGATCACAGACTGTAGAGAAAGACGAAACGATCGGACTCGAACGTGAAGACATAGCCTACATAGTCACGAGCACGATACACACAAGCATAGTCTCGCGTACGAAACTACGTCACGCGACGCTGGAACTGAGTGCGCAATTCGTTCGAAAAATCAGTGGCTAAAAACGTATTATCTCGGAAATACGCGTTCATTATTTATCACGAAATTTAGCATTATATTCAGCGCGTACGCTACAGCAGTAGCAGCGGCATTGGTGGCAATTGCGAAATGTGCAGCTTCGTTCTGCTTCGAGCACTTATCCTTAAATGGAACATAACGAAATACGGCCTTGGCGCGCCCGTCTATATAGCTTATACGCTTGTGACTAGATATTCATGAACGCGCGCACATGGTGGCTCGTGCACACACACACACACACACGCTTACACTATTATAGAGCGAGGGAAAATGCCCCGTGCGGAAGATCGAGAAAATCAGCGCAGCTCGCACCGGTCAAACAATAGCCGCCTTCGTCGCGCCGCGCGCAAATGTAAGCGCTCGCGCGTTATTTCATTATTTAATGCGCGCGCGAAAGCGTCGCAAGCTCGAAACTGCCCGATAAAAGCGCCACACACACACACACACACACATATACACGCCGCAGCGGAATGGCACGCGCACATTTATATGTACACCGTATTATATTATATATATATCTGTGTATAGACGCTTGCCCAAATGTACGAATGCCGTTTATCTGTACAAATGGCATTGAAGATTCTTCGCTTTTCAGAAAGCGGACAAATCGCCTCTCTCTCGCTCGCTTATATGAATCGCCCGCGCGATGACGACGACGACGACAACAACGACAAGCAAATCGCATAACACGTCCGTTGCAGATGTATATGATACGTATGCCCGCATAGAAAAGGCAGAGAAAAGCGCATACATATATCGCGCACGGACAGAAGAAAAGCTTCGTAAAATATGTGTGTGGGTGGCTGCTATTGTATGCAGCTGTATTAGTTATTCGACAATGACGCTCTCCTGTTTATTCGCCCGTGCACAATACGGCATATCAGAGCGCACCGCTATAGGAGCTAGCGGTATTATACAATCAGTTGGTCTCGAGAGTTAGTTCTTGTCTCGGCCACGGTGCGTCGCCAGCTACCGGCGAGCTCGGCTCGAACCTTCTTCCTCTGCGACGACGACGAAGCCGAAAACTCTTACGTTTGCGATATACGTATATACAGTTCATCAAGTGCTTTTTACCCTTGAGAGCTTCGATTTCGACATCACTCTCACATATGTGTGTCGAGGCCCAGGCTTGAAAGCTCGCACCTTGTTTCTTCCTCTCTTTTCCCCTACCCGCAGCTTCCAATTCTTTTGTTTTTCGACACATAAATACGTTCTCATTTTTTCGCTCGCAAATGGCCGATTGTTCGGGAATAAATGCCGGAAGTTTTCCTACGACTTGCAGAGCTTGCAGACGTGCGCGCGAGTGCGAGAAAGAGAGAGAGAGAGAGAGAGAGAGAGAGCACGTGTATAGACTGTTACAGTTTTAATGCAGATTGTTCGGCAACTTTACAGACTCGAAGACCACAAGCTGCGCCCTATACGCTTGCTCGCGCCCGCGCGCCCCTTTCTTCGTACATAAAACGCGTGTATATGCATAAACAGTCGGCAGTTCTACCTCTCTCTCTTTCTCTCTCCCCATCCTCCCTTACGCAAGCTCCTGCTGTAGAGTTCTCTCGTCGATAATAACTGTGCGGCGCTTGACTTCGACTGGGTATATAATCGACGTACACGTATTTTTATCGTTTTCGCTGATGGGGAAATACGGGAAATGAGGCTAAGCTGGTTTAAAAATTTGAAAAGATAATGGTGATTTTCAATTTACCCGACGGTATAGCTCGTCGGTCTAACAATCATGGCTATTTTGGCAAAGCTCAAGTAATACAGTGCACACAGAATGGAAACGCCTAGATTAAGCAATCGCTGATATAAAGAATAAGTTACGTACACCAGGCTGTAGGCGGGGCGGTGCGGGTAGAAAAACTTTTAACTGCGGCCAAAATATAAACCGTGTGCGAGGCTCGACGTTGCTGTACACGCGTGCTGTACGTGCTCCTTTGCTTTGGCGTAGGCTGGCTCGCATATTTCAACTTTGGCCAGCAGGAAATTCGGTTCCCTTTGCCTCAGCGGCTACTGGCTGCTACGCCAGCCGCGTATTTAAAATCGTCTTTGGCAGTGCTGAGCAAGACCCTTTTAGAATTCTCGCCGCAAATCAAAATGCATTTCCTCATTTTCACTTATACATGTGTGTTGGCTAGTACATACCCTCCATGTCTGTATGTGCTCAACCCATCCTGCCATCCCCCACCCATCACCCCGAGAAAATACAAATTCGTATCTGAATAATTAACTCTTTTAAAATACTCTTTACTACTCCTTTGAATTAAATTTATGTAAGGTACTTTTTAAAGTTACAAATTTTTTTCGAATATTTTGAAATTAAAAGTAAAAATTCATTAATTCGCCCTGGTACAAAGTATATAGGGGGTTGTGCGTATATACTAAAGAGGCGATATAATTTATCGGATTAATCGCTTCAAAGTTGACGGAAGAAAGAGAAGAGGCAAAGTCGATACCCACGAGAGAGAGTCGAAAGAAGTCAAGCAGATGAGCAAAGATTCACCCGAGTACTTGGGTGATTTCTCGGATTTTCAGGCAGGCGCTGTATTGTTTGTTTGAGATCGTTGCGTGCACTGGTCCTGTTTCTTTACTCAGAGAGAGAAAGAGAGAGAGAAGAATATCAATTGTTGAAAATACAAAGACTGCGATGAAAGTCTACACAGTGTAATACAACGAGAAGAAGAAAAGAGAGGAAATATATATAGATACGGTATCAGCTATACAAGAAACGAAGGAAGCTGCAGGAAGAAGCTCGAACGTCTATATATGGTTGCGCGCTGAACAACCCCATCCCACGTCTCGGCATTGCCTATACAAACCGAATTCTTAAGAGAATTTAAGCGTTTGAATAGCTCTCGCAAATCCATTGCAAATGTTTACACGGCATTTCGCGCGGGTTATCCTCCGCGCGCGTCTACCTGCCTCGGCTCTTTCTGTGTCTCTCGCTGTTCCCTGTGACTCGCAGCAGCAACCGCCCTTTTTACCCACACTTTTCTCGCTCCTTTTTTTCCAAACGTGTCTGATTTTCTCGCTCCGCTAGACCACCGCCACCCGTGTTTATACGGCACGTTGAACACTCTCTATCGTGCATTGCAAGAAGAACCGCCGCCGAAACGCGCACGTGTTTACATCATTTCTCTGATCGCTGCGTAATTACACGTGCGTACTCCGGAGGCAGGGGGGTCTCTCTAATGATGCTAACTGGCAAAGTAAACGAAATCGGTTTGTTTTTTCGGGGTTTCGCCGATACATATAGCTGTCATCGTCATCCTGAAAAAACATTCATGTAGCTCTTTTGCCCTAACACGAGCTGTATGTAGTCGAACGTCGAAATTTATTTAGGTGTATCCAAAATTTAATAAATTGAAACCTTAGGTTTCTCGTCGAAAGTTGCAAACTCGCAAGCTTAAAGATCAGATATTTCAGTCTGTGCACTATAAGAAAATGAAAGTTAACAAACGCGTGCGAGGTAGGAAACTAGAAATCAGTCTAAAGCAAGGCACAAACGAGACTATATACGCAGCGTGTCTAGGAATACGGGACCGCAACGATCAGTAGGTTGTTGGTGTATGCGTGTATGTGTGAGTGGTTGGTTAGATATGTACAGGCGGTGTACTCAAACACATCCTCTTTCACACACACACACATAAACGTGCGTATAAGTGTATACAGACAAATGCTATATATAGTGCAAATGCACAGCAAAAGGGCAGGTCTGAGGCAAGCACCACCGCCGCCGCAAGCGCATACACCTATATATAGCAGCAGCAGCAACGCGTGCCTCATGCCTGCCCGCCTGCGTGCTTGCGCGTCTTAGCTGGAGCGAGGCAGCAGCAGCAGCAGCAGTGGCGGCGGCAGAAGAAGAAGAAGACTAGCTTCCCGGCTCAAGACAAACAGTGGCGGTGTCTTAACAAGTGGACCAAGCGCCCAAGACAAAGGGTAATTGAGGGTAGGGATTAATACCCCTATACAAGTGACTGCAAGAAATACTGCTACTGCTATGTGCCGCTCGCTCGCTGCCTCGCTTTGTACTCGAGCTTCATCTTAGGGCCAGTATATACTAGCACTCGCACACTCACACACACATACCTCCTTGCTGTATATATACTTTAGCGTTGTTTCCTTGAGAGACTAGAAAACGAGGAATGTCCTCGGTAGAGTGAGTGAGAGAGCGACGAGCGAGATAGAAACAGAGCTTTACGACATCGATATTGAGATCCTTCGGGAAATGTGCTTCGGGCTCGGGTCATCTTACTAATTAAACAATCAAATACGGGCAGTGGTATAAAGCAGCTATCCGCCACTGCTCGTCGTATACATAAACTGCGAACTCGTCTTTCTTAGTCTGCAGCTCCTCGCGCGGTCAGCTCCTGCTATATAGCCAAACCCGGGGTATATACAAGCGCACACAGCGAGATCAATCGATTAACTCGCCACCTACAAACTACCAACTTCGATTGGACTCGCAATTCGACTCTGGCTTTCTTCTCTTCGTTAGCCAAACCCGCATTTCACTCTCTCTCGAGCTCGTAACTAGTCTCTCTCTTTCCCTCGTATCCACTTCGGCCGCTCGATTTTACCTCGGTGCCATTTCTTAACTTTGCTTTACGATCTTTGACTTGGTTCGCAACTTGTACTCCGCATAAATATCAACACATATAGCCGATATAGGCTTGAGTAAGCAACTTGATTAAATTGAGATTTTCATTGTATTTATTTCTAATTAATGTAATTTAAATTTTTGAAAAATAAAAATTCAAAATAATCAATATCACGATAAGAACCTCATAAATAGTTGAAATTTCTATTTTTCAGGACCTTTTTAGATGAATGCAAGTAAGGGTACTCAATGGTTTCAAGCCTCGTAAGAGTTGAAACAACCCCTATTCATGAAATAGGGAACTTCGACCACTAAAAAATAAAATTTATAAAATTTAGTCATATTTATAATCCTTGTCTATGTTTATAACATTTATTGATGATCATAATTTTAACTTAACTTTTTTTATCATTCAATTTGCTTTTTTAAAGAACAAGTTTTTGTTGCAATCATAAAAACAATAAATTTTACAAATTGATGGGTAGTATGTTCATTCAGTAGTCAAGAATTTAAATCAAATCCGGTGGCTAACTATTAATAACAGAAGATTCGTGACTTTTTCCATGCATATTGTTCAAGCTGTGCAAATTTCGATTTTGATTGCATATCATTGCAACTGTTATCGTGAAAAATCGTTATTATTCATATTTAAATGGTGTTATAAGAGTATTTTCTAAAAAAATAAATAGCGTGGATTCGCTAAGCAAGTACCCGCGGACGGTGGCTACTACTTACATTACGGACGCTTGGTTGACGTAGACCTAGATTTCTGTATATATCACATCTGCCCTTGTTGATGAGGCCATACTCATTTTGCACCTAGCTACTATACTAGTGGCAACTCGAGTTTCAGAGTGCTGATCAATTCCAATAAACTGAACATTAGCGATGATACTAAATCATTCAATTTTTACAATAACTATACAAAAACCCTAATCTAATCATTTTCCGTCGGTTAAACGAAATTTTATATTTCTATTAATGCGATAATAAACAAAGGTGTAATAATAGTTGAACGCCCAAGGTTCAAGTAAGACACAATTATTTCAGCTTAATTTTTATTGAAAGTTCAAAAAAAACTTATGTTAAGTACCAATATAAATATATTTACTATTGTCAATCATCATTTCTCAAAATTGTGGCATGTATAGTCATTGCGACCGTCGTTTATTATTTTTTCGTAACTGAAAAAATCCGATTTTTTTCAAATTTCTTGTCGGAACTAACGCATTGGTAATCTTTGTGACCTTCCTGTACTATTTTAGGCGTCAAATCAATTTCCATTTTATTCCAAATTTCTGCTCATACTTGTCGTATTTATTATTTTTATGACCTTAGTATATCGTCTTTTCGTGCAAAAATATACTCGGTTTGTGTACAAATTTTTTAATCGCACTTTTGTCATGTACGTAATCTTTGCGACCTTTGTGTAGCATCTTTTAGTGTAAAAGTAAACTCGATATTTGTGCAAACTTTTTATCGCACTTGTCACATGCGAAATCTTCACGACCTTCGTGGACTGTATTTTGGTGTATGAGCAAATGCTGTTTATATCCAAATTTCTTCTCTCACTTCGCGCATGCAAAATCTTTACGACTTTTATGGCCTGTCCTTTGGTGTCTGAACAGATTGAATTTTAGTCCAAATTTCTTCTTGCACTTGTCGCATGGATAATCTTTGCGACCTTCGTGAACTGTTTTTTGGTGTAAAAGCCAATGAGATTTTTGTGAAAATTTTTTCTCACAACTGTCGCACACATAATCTTTTTGACCTTCGTGTATTGTCTTTTGATGCAAAAGTAAATTCGATTTACGTGCAAATTTTTGCTCGCAATTGTCACATGTGTAATCTCTGCATTTTTCATGGACTGTCCTTTGGTGGAAAAGCATATTCTGTTTTTGTCCGAATTGCTTCTCGCACTTGTCACATGGGTAATCTTTGCGTTTTTCATGGGCTGTTTTTCGGTGTCTTATTCAATTGCTTTGAGCCCCAAATTTCTTTTCGCATTTTTCACATGCATAATCTTTTCGTTTTTGGTGGACTGTTTTTTGATGCAAAAATAAATTCGATTTGAGTCCAAATTTTTTCTCGCAAGTATCACAGACGTAATTTTTTTGACCTTCGTGGACATTTTTTTGGTGTTTTATCAAATTGCTTTGAAACCCAAATTGCTTCTCACATTTGTCGCATGTGTAATCTTGTAAACCGTCGTGAACAGTCTTTTGATGGTCGAGGAAATTCTGTCTATGTCCAAATTTCTTCTCGCACCTATCGCATGTGTAATTTTTGCGACCTTCATGGACTGCTGTTTGGTGTCTGATTAATTTAGATTTTTGTCCAAATTTTTTTTCGCACCTGTCGCATGCGTAATTTTTGCGACCTTCATGGACTGCTGTTTGGTGTCTGATCAATAACGATTTTACTCCAAATTTCTTTTCGCACTTGTTGCATGAATAATCTTTCCGAACTTCGTGGACTATCTTTCCGTGTCTGATCAAATGTGATTTGAATCCAAACGTTGGCTCACACTTGTTGCTTACGTAATCTTCGTGATCCTTGTGGACTGTTGTTATGTGCAGGAGCAAACTCCGTTTATTTCCAAATCTCTTGGCGCACTTTTCACACAAGTAATCTTTGAAAACTTCGTGGAATATTTTTTTGTGCTTCAGTAAGGTTGATTTATTTTCAAATTTTCTCTCACACTTTTTGCACGTTGAATCTTCTTGAACTTTGTGTACTAATTTTCGGTGCGTAAACAAACTCGATTTTTTCACAAATTTTTTCTTGCACTGGTCGCATGCAAAATCTGTGTAGCCTTTGTGTACTGATATTTGGTGTCTACTTAAATGACTACGGAACTCAAATGTTTCTTCGCACTTGTTGCATGAGTAATCTTTTTGTTTATTGTGAATAGCGTCTCGATGAGTTGTCATGCTTGATTCCAATGTAAATCCCTCCTTGCGAACATCACAAACATATTTTTTGTCTTCTAAAGCGGCAATGTCGAGTTCATTTAAATTGTCTTTTGAGTCAACTTCCTCGGATTTCTTCTCATTTTTATCCATTTTGATGCCTAAATTAAATGACGGATCAATCTATTTAGCGCCACGGAAATCGAATGAGTAAAATTTATCTCTAGGTATGATGGCCTGTTTCATCGGAGAAGATAATATTCAAACTAATTTATTATTGCTATAACTATGATCAGTGAGTCGAGAGACTATGTCAAATTGTTTATGATTATATTGTTTACCATAGAAGTTACCAATCTATCTGTTTATACTTAAAATATTTGAAACAATTTAAAATTCTAACTTAGCAATGATTCCTTCTAATAATTTTTCGTGACATTTAAAAAGAAGTAATTCTAAAACAATTTCTGATAAACATCGAGTTTACATAAATCTTAAAGAAACGGTTTTTGAGATATTTGACTTTAAAGGTTTTCCGGTGATTTTCCCGAGGAAAATGGAAAATTTTGAAAAATCTGACCACACCATCGAAAAGCTGAGGTAATTTCCAATCGAAACGATAGGTTACTTTTTTCTTCTAGCTGCATTTCGATACTTTTTACGTGCGTTTAAAGCTGAATGATTTCACTTAATTGCGCCATGCGACGACGCGCTAGGACACTTGATATGAAATGCTGCAGATACTTGGGGTTTGCCGCCAGACCTGGCAATCCACGGGGTCCAAGTAAGCCAGTTGCTGGAGGAGAGAGACAAGATGGTAAAACAAAGGCCGAGACTTGGTCCACAAAGTTGTGTTTATTGGGGTTTCGCGAGTCACCTGGTAAGTGACTGTGCGTGGTGTCTTCTTGGTTTGATTCTTGTTATCCCCACTAACGCCGAGACCCCTGCGTGCGTCCCCACTCAAACGACGTGCACTGCTGCACTCGTCCCCACCTCGCGGCATCAGCCAATCAGCGCGTGGTATGCTGTGTATATAAGCGAGCCACTTTGGCCGACTGAGGGAGTCGTCTCTCGGCAGCCAGCCAGAACACATCGACTCTCGTCTTCGCGTTCGCGTCGACGAGCACTCGAGAGTTTTGACCTAGGACCACTTCTCAATAGTGAACTTGGTTAAATTACAAAATACTCGCCTCATTATTTCAGCACCTTTCCCCACCTTTTGACTTTTCAACTTCCGACTCGGCCGCCAGGTGGCGCGTCGCCATTGAAAAGTCGTGCCTGCAAGAGAAAGGGTCGAGTTTAGAGTACTAGTATAAGTGCCTCTCGACCGAAGCAGGTGGTGGGGCGAGGTACTCACGGCTCGAGCAATGTGCAAAATAAAGCATTATAAGCCGCGGTACGTACGTGGATGCGTGACCGCCAGGGAACCCATTCCGTCAAGCGCATAACGCCCTCACGCATCGCTCAGCTGTGTTTGCCAGCGTCATCACGTGCTAGCGGGAGGTGCCATAAAGGCACCGACCAACTCCGGTATGGGTTTTTCTCACTGAGTTGTTCCCCATATCACGGGCATAATCCCGGGCAAATGCGGAGATGGATGAAGGGAAGGAAAAAGGATAGGAAAAAGGTTAGGAAAAAAGGACAGGTGAAAATGATTAAATAAAGGTATAAGCCTCCAATCGGAGGGCACTTTCTAGGCCAAATAGGCTGAAAGTGTATAAACCCCCCCCCCCAATATATATAAGTGCCTCTCGACTCCATTCAATCAGCTTTTGACTGTTCGACTTGTTACAAGAGAGAATAGAAAAGCGATTGGACTTTGTCTATTGACTTTTGAATGTTCAACTTTATAAGTTGGACAAAAAAGTGATCGACATTTGTGTCACTCCACTCTCAGGAGTCATGTGACAGCCAAGCAGCCCGAACCGACAACGACTTCATCGTCCATCCGATCATCACCTCCATGACGGTCAACATCGGTCATAGCTGGTCACCGCTGGTCACAGCCAGTCCTTCTGCATCAAAACTAGTCCTTCTCAGGACTAAACGTAGAGTTTGCAAAACTTGTAAACTAAGAGGCAACAAATAACACCAACCCTCCTCAGGGTCACTTGTCATTTTAACAGTAACATTGTACAAAAATATGACTGCACTCTTATGTTTGTCAATAATTTGTAAATTATTAACCAAGCTACCAGTAGCATCAATTGACACAGCAAGATTGAGTTCCTTAGCTTCTTTGGCCACTTGGATTTGGTTATCAGTGCAGAACCAAACCTCAAGAGGTTCAGTAGAAAATTTCCTTATACAATGAAAAGTGTTCATTATATATAGGGTAGATTGAATTTCACCACCAGAAAATTTCTGAAGATTAATATCCTCAATCCTCATCTCTGGCTTCTTGACGTGCTTTTTCATATACTAAAGAAGTTGAAAGGAAGGGGGTTTCACTCCCACTATCATTCAACAATTCAGCTGCTTTTTTATGTTTAGATGCTATAGGCTTCTCGTGAAGCAATACTTTCTTAGCTTCTTTTTTTCTGTCACCAGCTAGCCTTCTATGATTGTTATGGGGGTTTCCAACAGTGTTTCCAGTTTTTATGGCAATTTTAATATCCTGCAAACAGTAGTAAAACATTTCGATCCTGTTTTCCGGAAAAACTACTTGATGAAATTGGCTGAAATTTGTCGTAGTTGTTCACAGCAACAATACAGAGAGCTTCACAGAGCCGTTTTTCAAAAATCGGTCTAGTGAAAAAGTCATTTAAATTTACACTTTTAATGCTCGGTCGGTCAAAATCAGGGCATCGGCATCACCTTAAGACCAGGTACAATAATACTTTCCAAAAGCTGCTCTTCAGTGAAGACTTCCTTTACGTGTTTTCCTGAAACCAGGAATGTAGGCTTCCATACCGTGCTGTCCAAGTGTTTCGTCTAAGCTGTTGGCCCATGCTCTAGACATCAGTACCACTTCAACCTTAGATCTACTTCTTTTGCATATGTCGGTTATGTTGGGGTACTTTTTGAAAATGAGACTGCCAACTTTAAATTGGCTTATTTCTCTGTTTGCTGTCTCACTTCTGATCCATACACTGTACGGTCCTGGAATACCAGGTCGGTATTGGGCTGTTTGGGATAACGGCATTACTTTGTTTTCATTAGAATTTCACTTCAGATTCACTGCTCATTTTTTGAGATTGTGCAATGTTCTTATAATTTTCATTTGTGTGGTTGGAATCATTTTTAGCAGCTTTCACTATAATCTTTTTATCTTTTGAGTCATCTTCACTTTTTCTTTTTATACGTTTATTTTTATTTTTATTATTGTTTTGAATTTTCACTTTTTCAGGCTCACTTTGCGTTTCTATTTTAATATCAGATATTCCGACATCATCACCACTCATTTGGTCACCGCCATTTTGTGTACAGAGTGCCTCAATGAGGCGGATTTTTACGTTTGAAGGTTAGAAAATTCCATCACTTTGTCTCGCTTTATCAATTAGTCGCTTTTATTTTTTCGTGAGATTCATGATCTCACTCACAATGAATGTATCAAGCTTAAACTTAGTCTTGCGGTGGAAATTACTCCACTCACTTTTATTTTATAGTTATTTAAAATATTTTAGACCGTTACTCCCGAGCCGCAGCCGCTCTCACGCCTCGAAGCCACGCGCCCCCTTGAATAATACATCTTAGTGGCGACTTCACGCGGACGTGTTGATGCAACAATAGTAAAATGAACCCGCAAAAATAAGCGCTTCGAATAATGATTGCGTATCGCGATGTATCGCGCCCACGGGTGCGATGTGTCGCGTTAGATATGTTACTAGCCGGCACATGTTATTGACTTATCCTTGACTTTCAGTACACACCATATAGCTGCATATTTTTTGATGTCTTAGAATTATTTTTACTCGAGTTTGTTAATTATTTTTGATTTATTTCGTATATTTTCATAACTATGCTGAAATGTAAACACAAGCAGAATAGTGGAGATTGAAATTAATCCGCCAACGCCAGCTCGCAGTATATGTCACGCTGCGCGATCGATAAAGAAGTGTATGTACGATCTGACGGTCCTCTATTCCATGTTTTATTATACACTGAAAAAACGACCAGTGTTCTGAGTACTGAAGCCGACTCAGTAAACAAGCCAACGCAGCGACTTGGTAGCCACTACCAAATCTTTTGGCGTACTTTTGCTCGATGGACCGGCCTCCGGTGATGTTGTGACAGATGTTGGTGGTATGAAAGATGGTTCGCAATCCATTATATCATCATCTGTAAAAGATAAATTTATCAATGGCTATTTTTGTTGGAGGCCATCGTTTGCTTCACACGATTGGGCGACGACGGTGAATGATCTATATTATTACCACGATTGCGCTGTACGTCATGGCCATCGTCGTCGTCTCCTAAGCGCACTGCTGGAGGCGATGGCATTGCCAACGCTGTTGAAGACTCTTCTGGCATGACGTTTGCTGAGTTCATCGAGGTAGTATCGTGTGATGCTGCGACTGCTTCTGGTGTCGATTCTTGTTTTCCATTATCGCCTATAAAAGATAAATGTATCAATGGCTATTTTTGTTGGAGGCAATCGTTTGCGATTTAATGAAAGAAAAACAGACACGTTGAAAAAGGACAAATTGTCCACGTATGAGAGGAAACGTGGGATAAAGAGAGACCGAACGAGGTACGGATATGCACGAGAGATAAATGACGTTACGTTGAACGTTTTATAGATGCGTTAATTGCCTCGATTATGCGACGAACGATCAATATTATTACCTTGATTGCGCTGTACGTCGTAGTCATCGTCGTCCTCTCCTAAGCGCACTGCTGGAGGCGATGACATTGCCAACGCTGTCGAAGACGACGCTTCTGGCTTGACGACGTTGGGTGCGTTCATCGTTGGCGTTCTGGATGGATCAGGCTGCGATGAAGCAGCTGCAACTGCATCTGTTCTGGATGCTTCTTTTTTATTATCGCCTGTGAAAGATAAATTCGCGCTGTGAACTGAAGCGCACTGAACAAGGTTTCAGTAAGCGTCTGCTAGTCAAAGATTCGGTAGACATTACTGAGCCGGACCAGTAAGCGCTACTGCATAGTCGAGTACTGATCTGCTTTGGTAGCCACTACTGAGCAGTTCAGTGCTCAGTACAGTGGTTGTTTTTTCAGTGTAGAGATACTTTTGAGATCTCTGATTGACTCATAAGCACAATTATAAGTAATCCTGTATTGACCTCTCTTTCTGCTCCATGAACTTGGTGATGGCCACTAATTGGAAAATCATTCACGACCCTTAGAGCTAGTGACCGGCCCGCACATTTACTCCTCCCATCTCCCTTGTTACGCTAGAATCAACGTTGGAGGTTGTTGCAGAATCAAACGACGTACCTAATGACTTCCTGGAGCTGACGTTGGAGCTTCACTCTTGCCTCCTCAAACCGAGGGCAATGAAAGAAAACGTGCTCCGCGTTTTCTATCATGTGAGGACAGGCTAAGCAAATTCGCCCTAGCTTTATGGTTGTAGCGTTGGCTGTGGTGTTTGAAAAATCCGTTCTCTGACAGGAGCTGTGTTAGGTGGTAATCCACCTTTCCGTGTTTCCTCTCTATCCACGACCAATGGTAAGGCCAGCGGTGGTATGTTGGCGAGGACGGATGTAGCCTCGTAGGAAAGGTGCCGGCGGCCGCTGATGACGCGCAGGCAGGCTCGCCAATGGATTGCTTCCTCCTGTTGCATGCTGGGTTCACAGCTACAGATGGGGGCGCCATAGAGGAGAATCGAGTTGATGACATTGTCGCCTCCGGCTGCTCCTGGGACCACCGATGGTCGGCATGATCTGCGACAGGACTCCCGCCTTCTCGCTGGCCACTGAGAGGTGCTCGTTTAATGTTGTAGGCTCACGTAGCGGATGCAAGGAGAGAAGGCGATGAAGCAGTGGCCTACTTCGATGATGATGGTCTCCAACTTCCTCTTTCTTGATATTAGAAGGGTCTCAGTCTTGCGATATCGACGTAACTTATCCTCGAAACCGTGTAATGTACCTACTACGCTACTACTACAGGAATTTAGAAATATTTATATCCAACTTCTTGTCAATTTCAATTTATTTATAAATATTTAGAAGTTCTCAATTTTTGCTAAACTATTTCAAAAGTAAATGACAATATAAGTTTTTTAAGTGGAATCGTTGCAGCAATGATGAGATGCAAAAGAATATGAGTATCGAGACACACACACTTGATCATACAATTCCCATGTGAGCTAAAACAATTTCAAAGCAGCGCGCAGCAACTTTTCGAGATATTCAGCCGGAAGAATTGACTGAGGTCCTTTAACGAATCGAGAGCTCCTTGGCGCCGCCTAGGTATATATGGCGGTGCGAAAGAGGGTAGAAAGCAGCGGTGGTGTAACAGCGCCGACTGAAATTATAATACAAAACGCCATAACTATCGTCCTAATCAGACTTTATTCTAACGCGAGAACTCGGCATATACATACACTCGCGTACAATAACGAGTCGCGGAGAATTTCTCCTTCGGAGAAACATCGTAAAACGTAACCACCCTATAGAGAGCGAGTCGAGGTTCTACACATGCACACACGGCGGCGGCCAATTTCGATAAGCCTCGTCTTGTATAAAGTAAGCGCGCGCGAATGATAATCCCGAAAGATGACGCTCGCAGACGAGAGGAGAGAAAGAGATCGTGCTGTTTACGTGTCAACGCGAAAAAGAGATTCGCTTCTCTTTTCGCATTATAATAACCCTCGAGAAAACTTTTCATTAGCATTTATACGCGCGCGGAGGAGAAGGAGGAGCTGCACACAATGTGTTATTAAGGCGCTCTGCGAGAGAGAATCAGCATTCGTATATAGCCACTCAATTAGCTGCGCCGAGTGCTACTCGTGTACCTACCGATGTAGTGACTTTTTTTATTGGAAAAGTTTGCGATTCAACTTTTTGAGAGTGAGCGAGAGAAAATATTCGGGATAAGAGAGAAACATAGCAAAGGACAAAATATGAGGAGAGAAAAGAACATCGCGCATAGAGATATTTTCCGAGCATGATTCAATAACCGTTTATATTCCCTTGGCTCTTGCACATATTCGATACGCATGCCATACGTACGTAGAATCAAGGCAGACAAACGAAAAGATCGCATGGCAAATTGAATAAAGTTGTGATATGTATATATTGAATTCCTCAGCTCTCTCACGCTAGACTTGTTGTGTATATATTCATGCAAGCACAAAGCAAACCGAAGCGTAAACCATTGGAATCCTTCACTTGACGTATCTTAGATATATGTGTTTATAAACATTATGAGATGCCAATGCGCCACTTGCAGACTCCGCTGCTGTTGGAAGAGAAATTTATTCAACACTTAAATTCCACCGAACGGTGAACTCCGTGCATACTTTGCTTTCTTAAAATGTTGTCTAGATTTTTATTTTAACTTATCGATGTACATGAAGAAGCGATACAGACGTACCGTAAAAATTAAAAGAGAATCTGCGTAAATGCATCGAATTCAATGGCTCGCGTATTTTCGCACTCGCGAGTAAAACAAGACAAGCGATCACACATAAAATAGGCGTCAGACGCGAACCCTTTTTGCATGCGTGTAGTCGGCAAGCGTTGACTCGTAAAAGTGCGTTCAACCCCGTACACGGATACGTATATTCGCTCGTTTCTTCGCGCACAATTCACATTGTATCGACGCCGCGCAGCGACGCTTCGCGTGTCAAATCGCGCAGTTCATAATATCAAACGATATCGCCTATGCCAGTCTCTCTTTCTGCGTTGGAGCTTTTGATGGCGGTAGGCGCGACGCGTTCGCGTCTATAATAATCGCGCGTCCTTTTACCCGAAGCGAGCGCGCACTCGGTTATTGGTGCTTTATGCCTCTCCATAGCCGAGCTTTATTGTTCGATCAAGAAGGGGTTGAAGCTCGCTGCTGTTGCTGGAACAACGACTATATGCCTGAGCGCGAGCTCGTTATTAGAAAGTTATTACAGTACACACACACTAGCCCTAGCACGCGCGAACACTAATACTTTCTTCGTTCGACTATAAGGAATATATTATAAGGTCTAGGCTTGAATTACGAATAATCGTCGCCTTTCGCGAGACTACAAAAGTCAATAAACTGTATCAATTTTCCGAGGGATATTAAGTTATTATGCCTCCTAAGAGCACGCAAAAGGCATTTTCGTACCCGTTCAATATGCGACCTTCATATATGAGACGTCGATACCTAGCTGTCGAGCGTATCAAGGTTTATTTTCCACTGCAAGCTCCATCAAAACGCCAATCAATGCATGTTATATGCCACATCGTTGTCGTTGTGGTTTCATAACTAAAATTTCGCATTCATTTAAAAATGGAAAAGTCGATGGCAATGAGTTTATATATATCACTACTACGTACTTCTTGAGATAAGAATTACCAGCAGTTCCGATGGATTGTTATGTGCCTCGAGTAACAGGCCTATGATTAATAATTACCCATATAGCAGTAGTGTATATGCTCACGCGGAAAGACTCTTTATCAGATAAACAAACGACGTTGCGGCGAGAGTCAGAGAGAAGCGAGAGCTGCCCCTCGCCTTGGCGAACGGCCCTGATAACGAGTAATCAAAGCCGGAGCCGTGCACTTGTCTCCCCTTCCCCGTTGATGAATTGTCCGCACCGCGCGTATATTATATACATAAGTCGAGCCCTCCGCTTCTTTAAAAAATAAAATCCCGGCAAATTAATTTCACTCTACGTGTGCTTGTAGCACTACTCCCGATCCCCCGTGTTTGCACGAATGACTCGTTGAATTATATCGTGTGCGTGCGTATGTATAGCTACCATAATAATATCGATCGCCGAGGCCGCAACAAACTTGTATTATGTGTACGGACTTTGTAACTTTTTTTTATGAAATGTATGAGCGCGACCGATCAGCCATGGCTCTTTCTTGCGCGCACGGCGAGTTCTCTCTCTCTCTCTTTCGTTCTTGGCACCCTCGTCGAATGCAAATTTCTCTTATGACCCGTCGTTGTGTTGCATATGTACTCTGAATTAATACCAGTCTTGTATTATACGCTCTAAATAGCCGTATTGGGTGCTTGTGTCTAGCTATTATTTTATCCACACTTTGACTTGGAGTGATACACGAACTCACCTGCTTACTCGAAAAAAAACGTCGATAAGAACATTGATACTTATTGCGACTCAAGAAAAGGAGAGGGCTAGCCTGGGTATACGCTACACGGGCGTGCGAGCGAGACGTAGGCCGTTGAATTATTGACGTACGCGTTAAATTTAAAAGCGCGACGAGGTGCTCGCAGCTTTGTCTCGCTTCCTCGGAGTCGCGCGCGCTGTCCTTCGATGCGTAATGGTACGCAAGAGACTCGCCGTGTATATATGAAGTTCGCCCTATCAATTTCCACCCCCCAGCCACCTCCTCCTTCTTCTCGCACTGCGCAAGGAGAAACAATATCCCACCGGTGTCTGTGCGTGCAGCGAGTACAGCAAGTATTACGTAGAAATCGCGAAGGGCGTCCAAGTCGCGCCGTAGCTAGAGACCCCCCTCGCTCACTCACGCTCTCTCACTCTCCTGATGCTCGTATTATATAAAATATTGACGCGCATCGTTTTCTCGGGCTCTCTATCTCTATATCTCGTCGCGTTAAAGTTGCCCAGGCTCCGGTATAAACGAAAACGAGAAAGTTCGCTTAAATGAGTAGTAGCATATTCTTCTTCTTTCGTGCGACGCGCGTCTCTCTCTCTCTATGTGCTGCATATATACGTATATAAACGTGCACAAGAGCTCGAGCGAGTGCGTGGATGAGGTGGCCTAACAAAGATAAGGTGCCCGGCCTCAATAATGCAAGCCTCGATTTTCGACTTTTACGCGCCTAAGTACGCGTCGCGCTGTATATATGCGCGGAATATTTCCACTGCGTATAATACACATTTATTTTGCGAGCTGCTGTCAGCTGTAAAAACGGCAGCCATTCGTACGATCTTCTACGTCCGCGCGTAACGAGGTTTTTTTCCGTTCCTTTTTTTTCGCCTCTTTCTCTAACTCGCATCGAGCGAACGACTGTGGAAGTACCAAGAAATTATCCGCTCGATTGATAATTCATCGGCCCCTCGTGCCCCGCACGTCCGTCGAGTTCTTTTCGCTACTCTGCGAAGCTTATTAAGCGTCGGGCGTCGGAGGCCGGGCTAAAACAAAAAAATGGAAAAATCAGGAGAAAGAGCGAGAGAGTCGGAGCATTGGACGCATCAGTATCTATTTAGCACTGTGTACTACGCTTATACACACATGGGTATATAGAAGAAACGGACTGGCTCTTGTCGGTCGGCCTGCTCGATATATTCTTGCTCTCTTTTGGACGGAAAGAGCGAGAATAAGGGCTGTTGCTGCTGCAGCTTTTTTTAAAAGCCTAACCCCGACTAAAAGCGCGAGCTTACACGCGCGAGCATAAAGCTCGTGAGAGAGAGAGCGAGATATGGAGGGAGAGAGTCAAGCGAGTGAGAAAAAGAAAAACTGGCCGAGGTGGAACGCGCAGCGGGTTGGGTGGGGTGACGTGGGGGGTGGTACTGGAGGTCCACGCGCACCCGCGTGCACGGCTGATTTCAATTGAATAATTTATGTTTCATTACTGGCCTCGGTTATACAGCGGAGGAACTGCTTGGCTAGCAGTATATAGTGGTCCGAGCTTATAGGGCTATATTCAGCGTGCGCGAGACTACATTATACACCGAAGCGAGAGAGGTGGTTATGTGTGTTCAGAGCCAATCCGGCCGCACATATACGTATATATAAGCAATAGGTGAGCGCCTTTCACATATTTCCTGCACGGCCTATGTGCAGGGCACACGTACACGTCAAAACACACACAAGTATAAACCGCGCATTGGTGTATATATATCAACTGAAAAGGCAAGTAGCACGGCGGCGGCCCCGTGTGCTGCGAGCGCGGAGCAGAGCTCCTGAAAAGAATTTTGTATCGAGGGTATTGAGGCCGGTCCGAGCGGGCCGATATATTCGAGAGCTCTACTACTAGCTGTTCTAAATGTGATTCTTTTGCTGTACCTGCTGCTGCAGCTGCTGCTTTCTTTTTATTTTTAGATAGCACAGCCTATGAAAGAAAATTTTGCTCAGCCGCAAAAGACCTTATACGTTCAGACACGAGAGAGAGAGAGAGAGAGAGAGAGAGAGAGAGAAAGGGAGGGCATATACAAGGCTAGCCCGTATAATTGCCTTGGCAGTCTCGATTGACTTTGCTTGCGAGCTTTGAACGGGCTCGCTCAGACACATTTTTTTCTGCATCAAGGCCTCGAGCTTCTTTCTTTCTTTCTCTCTGTATAGATCGAACAAAATACTCTGTGCTACATCGAGTTTCAGCTCAACTTGAATTGCAAGTGAACTGAAAGAGGAGGAGGAGGAGGAACTCGACGTTTACCCGATACCCGCAGCTTGCACGAAAAAGGTAACAAAGTGTACGAACCAGACGAAATGTACCTAAGTGCAGCTAACGTATGTTTGTGTTATCGGCCAAAGCCACATTTAGGCAAAATAGCCGCTATTGTTTAAGGAAGAATCAGAAATGCCTAAGATAACAAAAGTTTGAGCAATTTTTGAACTTCTTTGACATAATGACTGAAATATTTTAGGAAAAAACAGTGATGTCTAACCCGCTCAAAACATTTTTGTGAACTTATACATTGAAGATACTATTTTTCATTAAGACGTTGTTTGGTTTTGACATTACTGACATGAACACGAATAAGTATCTAACTTACCGCAAGGTAACGCATATTTGAATTTTTAAAAACCAAAAAAAATAGAACAGAATTCTTGGATCATATAGAAGTAAAAAATTATACATACATCAATTGTGATGATAAATGTGTCGTTAATCATTTATTTATATTATATCGATGTTTACAGCAGTACACAAGTTAAATTATAAATTTTACACTCTTTAAGACCCAGCTTATTTATAAAGAGACAATGTTATTACCAAGTCGTGATTCTTGTCAAACTATTTGTTTCCCTTTAAAAATTCACAATGATTTTAATTATTTACCGATATCAATAGTATATATTAATCATTTAAAATGAATTATTTAAATTGAATTAATTATGAATCAAAAAATGCACTACGAAAAAATCAATTTCGACTTGGAGTCGAACCCTGGAATCGTTATTGTGTTTGCAATAGTCTGACGGTAGAGGTACCTCTTGATTCTCACATTAAATACCGTAAAAACAGAAAAACTCACTTATTATCAATACAATGAAAAATTTAATATTCACACTAATGTATCAATATCAAAGAAATAATAAAATTAAAACATAAACATTTTAAAATGAAAAATATAATATAAAGTTTTCTAATTTTATGATAAACACACCGTAATGTAAGTGCCCATGGATGGTGGAAATGCACTGAAATATAAAAAATATATATTTTATACTTGATAATATATGATATATAGCATGGAGAGTCTCATTCTTTGATACGTATACATCAAATACAATGGATGCTACATACGCGCGCGAGACTCGTCGGCAGTATCTCTTTTCACTCCACCGGTCTATCAGACTTATCGTGCGCGACACCTGTCAGCACTTATATAACATTCTCAGGCCTCGACGCAGCAGCAGTAGCAACAAATACACCCACACGCATTTACGTACGTTTTCTATGTACCTCGTAGTATACAAGTATTACTCGCGGACAAATATATACTTCTCCCGTAGTGTACGTACGACTGAAAGAGAGACTTAATTCCAAGCGAATTTCAAGCCGTATTGAGATGAGCTATAAGCGAGAGTGAGACGCCCTCCTATAGTATATGATACGTATCGTTGCTACATCATACGACAAATGAGAAAAGTCACTTCGTATATTTCCTCCCGTAAGCGCGAGTATCGGAATAAAAACGGCTGCACGATTGCCAAAGTACACGTGTGCGCGCCTATGTATAAATCACTCGCTCGTAAATCGACAAATTGTTACGAGAATAGCCGAGTACTTTCAGAGCGAGCTAAAGGCGAAAAGAATCGAAGGCAGGCAGGCAGTTCATTCGCTATGCAAAAAGGAAAAAATCGGCCGCAGGTAAACAGATTCGATCTGGCGCGCGGTTTTATATAGATTACGCTAGTTGCGGAAGAGTCGAGGTAAATGAATAGTCGAAGCAGCAAACGCGTTCGAATGAAAAAGCTCCAAAGCCCATGTGAGTGCATACACGCCGGCTACCTATATACATGAAAGCTTCGTTGCAAGTCTAGCAGCGAGTGCGAGTATATATAAGCGATCGTATAGATTTTTATGCAAATTCTCGAGATATCCTCGAGCAGCGGCAGCAGCGGTTCTTGCGATAGCGCACGAAACATGCACATTGGGGCAATATGTGTGTGTGTGTGTGCGCGCGCGAGCGAGAAAACAGCAAGCCTTCGATGCAGCGGTGCCCTATGTGTGACTATACCCTCGCGTTAGACGGTTTTTCACCGCGACGCCAGCCCCGCTTGCATCGCAATATACGCGATCGAATTGCCGATATAGCTCGTTCGTCTGCAGTGGCTTCGTTCGTTCCTTCGTTCGTCCATTGGTCAAGCACAAATGCAAGCTCGAGGAGGGACTCCGCAAGCTTTCGAGCTTCTTTTTTTTTCTCCTTCGCGTGGCTTTGTGAGCTCGAGTCTTTACGTGCACCGAAGCATTCCTCGAGCTGCTAAAAGAAAGCATATGTATAAGAAAAGAGAGAAAGAGTCGGCTAAGACTAATGAGAAGGTGATTAATCGCGATTGCAGCAGTCGACGTATGTGTGCTGTGTATGGCCGAGCTCGAACGTTCCCCCCTACGAGGGCTGGTTTAATTAAATATATGTGCCTTTTTAAATCTCCTCGGGCAGCACCTTTTACAAGCGATCCGAACGCGCCCACGTATACGACGTAGCGTATATAATAGTTAACCGAGAGTTGCGAAAAATGGTAATCGCTATTGGCCCCATACCACGTTCGCGTACGCTTATCTGCACGCGCGATACGATGCTTTGAACGCAACTGACATATTTATGTTTTCAAACATCGACTCGAGTTGGAGTTTTTTTTATTTTTATGTGCCCCTATTTTTTCATTGTTGTTAACTGTGGATATAACCGATACGGCTAATCTTTACTGTTATTTCGCACTCGAGACAGATTTATACATCCTTACGCACTTTCATCTGTTCAGATTAGCTTTACACCGTCAAATGAGAAGGAAACGAAAATCAATCAGACAGTTGGTACACTCGAATCTTCGTACAGTATCATGCAGCTTTGAAAAACAGTACTCGAGCTGCAGAGCAGCATCAGCAGCGACGCACCCGAAGCTTACTACCCCTTCTCGAAGCTCGAGCTTTCCAGTCGATAATGAGGGCTGCCTGCCGCACTGCGTGATATGCAGCTCGAGACGCACACCGTATAACCCTTCGATGTGCTCTACCGGCCTTGCTGCAGTACCGACCGGAGAGCGAGCTATTCTGTGATTTTACGAGGGATCTTTCAACTTCGCGCTTGATTAACCCGCGACACACGAGTGCAGCTACTTTGTCTCGAAGTTTCTTTTCGAAGTGTGTTCTTTGCCACTAGTTCGATGCGTTTCAACGCCTCTCTATACCGATTGCGAATTAATTCATTGAAAGCTCGACTCTTTCCGAAATGCCAATCAATACGTGTACTGCCTCATACGAATGTACACATGGGGTGCACTCGACCGGGACGAATAGACGATGACGACGACGACGACTGAGCGAGACATTTGTCAGTGGGAAACCGATGAAATGAATCGATCGCAGCGGCGCGCACCATTTGTTTCCGTCCTCCTCGAGGCCTGCACACAGTGGCATAGGTGAACTGCCGCATACGTGTCTGCGTGGGTGCCTCTACGTGCACACACACAATCGAGCTATCTGTCTATTAATGTTTTGTATTCCCGCAAGGACGCGATTCATTTATATGTCGCGCACGACGTTCCCAGCACAATGCCAATATCCTCTCTCTCTCTCTCTCTCTCTCTCTATCTGACTATCTATATCTCATCGTATATACACGTTCATCGTCTCTCTATGTGTCTCTTTGCAGCCGCGATCGAATGTGCCGGCTCGTTTGTCATCGCTTCTCGACGTTTGCACGTTGTGTGTACCTCCTCGCGCGTATATGTACTTGCCGAATCAATGAATCGCAAGGAGCAGCGGTGGTGGCGACCATGCGCGCAACAAAACCATTAATAATTACATGGCTCGCACACAAACACATACGTGCCGTACGTGGGCGCAAGTACGTGCACGCGGTGCAGGATAAAACCCTTCCAACAGCCAATACTTCCGAGTTTCCTTTTTTTTTTCGACCCAGCCCGCGTATTATACACCATCCATCATTTCTTTTCCCCGAGACGCGCTGCTTATATAGCCTAATGTGTGCACAATCGATTGTATTTCACGTTCAAGGCATTTTAATCGAGATCTTGAGTGTTCGATAAGAATTCAAACTTCTATTTCGTTTTTACCAACGCTCTTGCAATTTAATTTTTCTCTCCTGTATATTTTCTTTTAAAATTTGTGGACGATCATCATTTATAAATTCGAGCCTTAATTAAAGCAGTAATTATAAATCAAGACTCGGCTTAAGTCTGGCGAGCGTAATTTAATTTTTACGATCTTGTAAAAGGGTAGTCTACCTTTCTCTCTCTTGAAGTGAGTATTTCGTTTGATGGTCAAAAGCTACATAACCTACGCACACGCACTAGATCGTATAATGCAATACACACAAAAGTGACATCCGAATTTATTTTATGTATTATTATATTTTCAGCTAGCTCTCGAGCAGAATTTAAAAAAAATGCGCGTGTGTCTTCGCGCGTTGGCACACAAAAAATGATAATTCAAGCCGCGCGAGCACGCGGCAGCGCACGCAGCTGCTTGACACAAAAAATTTTGCACGGAAAATTTTGTTTTTCCACCCAACCCTAATGGATTTTATAAATAAAAAGCGCAAAATTATATATATGAATATATCACCCTGAATAATCGTGTAGTGCCGCGCGGCAGCCCTGCTCGAGTGATTATTTGTATATATATTTCGCAAGGCAGAAGACATCTCCCATAATTCTGCTCTCTGGTACTTTTATGAGAAACATCAGTTACACGATATCGTCGTGCGCGCCGTGTAAAATAATAATTATTCGTTTAAAAGAGGCGCCTGCGTTAGGTTGTACCTTATAGTCGTCGTGACGCCACCGCCCGTAGAACCCCGTACGTACGCACGCACACGTTCGCTTGGCCAAGTTGTCGCGAACATACATAGGAGCAGCAGCAGCAGCAGCAGCTCGACACAGCAGCGCCCGAGCATACTTCGTGGGATAATATATGTATAATATTTTTAATTGTGACATTAAAATGTGTTTCCTGTGCCTGCCTGTTTTTGTCTTGTTTCGTATGTACGATGTGTTTGGGTTTAGAGCTAGGAATGCTCGAAACCGCTGTATGCACCCACCAACTCACCCCCTGAATATGAGTAGGATAAAAAAAAAAGAAAGGCAGCTACACACGGAGCAGCGTGACCAAGAAAGAGAGCGAAAAAATACCACATTAAAGCGGGCGCACAGGCACATACGCGAGTTTTGCACTCGCCTAGCCCTCGTTATTTATTCTCAGGTTAAAGAATTGCCTCCGATTTACAACTCAGCCTTCTTCTTCTACTCCTGCGCGTACCTGCGTTTTTTTCTATTCATTTTCTGTCATTCACACGTACAAGGCAAACATTACTGCGTATTACAAACCACGCCTCAACGAGATCATTTTCTTTTGGAATTCGACGATCTGAAAAACTTGCGAGCGAAAAAGGAAAAGCCTCGAGTTTCTTATCAGTTATTAAGCAAAACATCGAAAGCTTGATTTAGCTCGAGGTTAAAATCACCCATCAGGAAATATACTTTTCCAACTTGTATTTTCTTGGTTGAAAAAAAGTAGAAGGAAAAAAATAATAAAGTGTGGAGATAAGTTTGCGCGCAACCGTAAAACACGTAGATTTAAAGATAGTCTGATGAAGGTCTTGTACGCGGGTATTCGTACGTACGGCAGTTTCTCGTCCCCATCCTTATAATGCGTCGTATTTAAAAAGAAACGTAATTAGAAAAGTCCAACAACAGCGTTAATTATCTTTTGCATGTCCTACGCGAGATCTTTGCTGTTTTTTTCAAGAGAATCTACAAATTGAAAGAAAAATCCATAAAGTAAAAAAAGTTTTGTCGTTTTATCACTTCAAATAATATTTATTTTGTTGGGATTTTAATATCCAGGTACGAGTTAACGCTATTTCAATGTACTTTTGAAAAACGCCTGAAAAATGTCAACACTCTTAAGAAATCTATGGCTTAGATTCTTAATAGCTTTTACAGAGTCAGAATGTACAAGATATGATATTATTACCTTAGTTGGTAGTGAATGTATGAAGGTATTGAACTTATTAATCAAAGTATTTTTAATTTTGATAATAGCTCCAACGAAACTTTTCTGAGCAAATCTTTTCGATTAGCTCAAAAATCTTTTTGATATTATGTATATCGTTAAGCTCAATATAAAAATTAACGATGATATCAACGATGTATTTTTAGATTTATTGGATGATTTTTAAACCACTTAAATTGAAAAACTTTCGATTAAAAGAAATAAATAAATCTAAGACATTCTAGGTTAGGTATTCTGAATAGTCTATTGCAGATATAATGTACCCAGTATTGAGTTTATTTATAACAGTTAAAAGAGTTATTGCAAATCCTTCAATTCGTACGAAAAAGAATTGATAGCCGATGGCACACATGTTTAATATTCTATTACATTCAATTGATTTCTAAATTTAGCAGAACCCTCGCGGTAATGATAGAAAATGGGAAAAATTCCTTTCCCAAGAGCACGAGTATCGTGAAAGCTCGTGCAATAAGAGAACGAGGAAAAGGAATAAGGCAGCATGTCGAGGCGTAGTTCGATAAGCAAAGTTTACGGCTCGTGGGTCGACGAGGTATGCGAAACAAGAAAAGCCGTTCTCTTCCGTGCGTGGCGCACGTTTTGTTCGTATATAGATACCACAAGAAGGAGGTAACCATACAGATGTCCGTTTTAAAGTCGTAGGGCACTAATTAACAGCCTACGGAGCCGCGATTTGCACGCAGTGCCAAGAAAGGGCGACTCTCTCATACGGTATGTGTGCGTGAAAGGAGAACAAGACATGACTCTAAGGTTAAGCTTTGAGAGAATAAGGCGTGTAGTCTTAAGATTTCTCGCGGAAACTGTTGTATTGTCCCTCGAGAGTTTGTTCTCTGTTCAAGCAGTGGCACTGAAAATTAACAGCACTCGTACTTTGCGCTCTTGCGATCTTGCGAACCTTATACCGCGGCGCTATCTTCCCTAATAATAAACTCGTAATTCCCAATGCTCATATAAGTTACTTCAGCACCCTTTCAACGGCACAATAACCGATGACTGCAAAGAATCACATCGTGGATTCGCATCGATATCTCGTTTCTTGTCTAAGTAACAGATTTTTCGAACATCGCTCAGGGGATATATTGTAGTACACTGACAAAAAGTAACAGACAAATATTGAATACATGTTAACCAAGTAAGTTCGAAAATGGGAACATTTTTGAGACTTTTCCAACCCGTTATATTTTTGGTGAAAGTGTAATTTCAAAAGCTCGTCAATAAGCAATATCGACGTAAAATTAATAGAATTTTTCTCCGTCCTCCCGGCAAAAGAGTTCTCTTTCGCCGCCTGCTTAGGCTAGAAAAAGTAACACTTTCTACCACTTTTGCGTCCGCTGCAGATGCACGCGTTGCTAGGGCAAATACTGCCTGGCAACGCATTATTGATAATTTCAGTAGCTTGAATTATTAACATTGATTATTAACCTGCTTATGTAAAAAAGAATCGTAAAGTACTGTGAATTAGATAAAATGACCAATATAAATATTTCATCTGACGATGGTACGTCTACCGACGAAGACGAGCTTTTAAGAGATTTTGATAAAGAGCCCAAATTGATTATGGGTAGCGAAACTTTACCACTAAAGTCCGTCGATCGATACTCTCTAATTTATCCCCTTATAAAAATTTCCAATAGGATCCCGCGAAATTCCTATTGGAATCCTATAGGACTCCTGTAGGAATTTCGCGAGATCCTATAGGAAATTTTTATAAGGGTCAGCAATTAAAAACGTGACAGAATGATAACAAAAATCATTTTATAGAACTGTGTGGCATAAGTTGACATTTATGGCACGCTTTTCTGTGGCATAAGTCGCACATTCTGGCACCGCTGCGTTCGCATCACACTCGCATGCGCTCGTGCGCTAACCTCACTTCGCGCTACCAGAAGTGCGACTCATGGCTCGGAAAAGGGGGCATAAATGTGAACTTTGCACAGTACTATAAAATGTTGTTCGATACTCGGGCCATAGCCTCGCTGCGCTCGGGCCCTAAACTACGCCATGCCGAAAAGTGTTACTTATGGCCCTTGTATTGAAAACTACTATTTCGACCTCACACGAAAACAATCTAATTATTATTTTAAAGAACTAAAATATTAAGTAAAACCTTCAACAGTGTAGAGTAACTGGTCGATGTTAAAAAAAATGTTGAATATAAAAGAAAACATCGATATCAGTCGTCTTTTAAATTTGAAGACTATGATTAAGAATAAGTAAAAAGGATAAAGTCAGTGAAATCAGAAGTGTTTAAATGGACAGACATTGAAAAATTCATTAACAAAGCTGATGATCAGGTATATTAGGGTGTCTGTTAACATTAATCAATAAAATTTTTAGATAAGTTCAAAGCTTTTCACCTTGGCATCTATACGATCCAAACAAAAATCCAATGTTTCAAAAGTAAAATTTAATGCCCTTCCCAAAGAAAATGAACATAAAAAAACGTATACATTTTCCATGTTTTACACAGATTTTCTCGTTTTTTTATGTTTAAACGATCATAACTTTTGAACTACGCATTAAATCTCAAATCTGAGCCTGGCTTTGGAAAGGGCATTAAATTCTACATTAAATTATGTAATTGCAACGTTTTTCTAAAGCTCGAAACATAGAAAATATTTTACTTTAAATTCCTACATCCTGAGAATTAATGGGTTAAATGTAGATATCGATTTTAATTTTTAGGCACGGTTTTAATCTGTGCCTATGCATTAGATTCATCTACGGCAACATCCCACGAATGGCACATGTCACGCCCTATCGTTTAGCGCTTGGTTGGCTCTCTGTTGCACATAGGCGCGACCAACTCATGATTCTCCTGGCAAGGAAAATCATGATCAGTGGCACACCATCCTGCCTGGCAGCGCGTTTCACACTCCTCGAGAGCCGTGATCCCAACCGTAGAGTGACCCAACAACTTCCTCCACGTCTTGACTACTTATCTGCTCGTACATCAACACTCCATAATTCATTCACTCATACGACCACCAAATGGATCAACTCTCTACCTGCATCATTCTCCCTTCTGGCCACCTCTCCCAACCCTCGCACGTTCCTCCGCAACCACTTCCTCTCCCTTGAGAAGTCAGAGTGGCTGCAGCACTGTGCGACTGAGAATCTCTAACCCGTACCTCTTCCCCTCATTGGCCTACTTTCACTTCCCAACTACAACTAATAGTGCAATCAATTGATACTAAAATTCAGCCCACATGACTGCAGTCCCTGGGCAATTGTTGGTGGGCCCGGGGGCCTTGCTCCGTCTGCCCTGGCCCGGCGATGGAGCTGGCGGGCGGCTCCCGCATTCTGGCTTGTCCCGCTTCGGGTCGGCGCTCATTGGGTGTCATTGAGCTTTTGTATATGAGTGATTCTGACTAACTTTTAAAATAACGCCTAAAAAAATTTTTGATGAAAAATTTAGCGGCACAGTATCCGGAATGAATTTTTCTTGAATATTATCAACAAAGAATCCCAAAAATAACTTTGGGCTTTATTTTCCTCCATAGTCCATTTGGGAAACCCGATTTAAATGTGGGTCAAAATAAAACTTCTTCAAATTTTCGAATGACACCGATCTAGATGCGCTTTTGATATGTTATAGTACATGGTAAAAAAATCCTAAAGCCAAAATTTTACTCCCCATCCCCCCCTCCTACCCCCTCCACCCCTATAAACGTCCATTCTTTATTTATATTCATTCTGAAGCCCTGAAGTAATTAAAAAATCTGAAAAAATTCATAATAGTACATATCAACAAAACTAAGCACCTTGAATTTCTTCAGATTTTTCGAGGGCTTCAGGCCTTCAGATAAAATAATTAAAAATTTGGAAAATTTATATACGGCGATACGAGCCAATATCAAACTCGAAAATTTTTTTCTCTGTTTTATGCATTGAAAAACATGACCTTAAATTTCTTTGGATTTTTTCAAGTTTCCTTATGCACTTTTTGAAGCGAAAAAACCCCTTTTTCTTTCATGTGTTTTCATGTGACATTACTTATATCATCCCGCACATAATTATCTACGTAGGCGAATTGCGTAGTCATTATAAATGAATTAAATGTAAAATTTTTTTTTTACGGCCTTGCCCTTGATGATATAGCAAAATTTTTTAAATAAAAAAAGAAAGTGTGTGAAAAAAAATTATTTGTTGAATAATTTATTTATTCATGATAAGAAAAAAATTTTTCATGAAAAAAAATATATTTATAAAAATTTTTCATGAAAAAAAAAAATTGTTTATAAAAATTGTTTATAAATTTCCCATGAAAAAAAATTTTTTTATAAATTAATTAATTTATTCATAGTAGAAAAAAATTTCATGAAAAAAAAATTTTTTTCAAAAATTTTTAAGTGATCAACGCAGGATTATCGAATGTTCAATCCTGCGTACAATTCTTATTAAATAAGGGACAGAGTTCTGGTTGGGCTCATTTTGTTCGTCTTTTCCAGCCCTTTTTAAACATGTATACAGATATAAAAAAAAACAATAGTCCATTGTAAAAAATGAAAATGTATAAAAAAAGCTAAAAGTTCAAATAATCCAGTACGCGCGGAAAACGTTCTGGGAAATTTCCAATTTAGGAGGATCAAGTTCAGGTCACAAATTTTTCTAAAGTATGTGAATAAAGGAAGGTAACATGATAATTTCAGATCATTTGGTTAATAGTCCATTTTTTAAGAAGATATCGAAAATTTATTTTATTCGCAGTACGTTTTTTGACTCAAGAGTAAAATCGATTTTCAAACGTGCGATACAAAAAGGACGGGCCACCAAAACGCTCAAAAATAAAAGTGTAGATCTCTCAAGTCTTCTTAAAGACCCTGATAAAATTTCAGAACTGTGCATGGTAAATTACCTGACTTACACATCAGTACGTGCAATTTTAAAAGTTAGTCAGAAACACTCATATATGTAAATATGTAAATAACTGTGCTGTACTTTATTTTTTATTTCTTTCTTTTTGCAATTTTGAAGTGTCTATCTGTATGTAATCTATTACCCATATGCGCTAATTGCTCAATGTATCTATGTATTTTTATAATTCTTCATTTACTATCTGTAATCTACTTCGGGGCCACATAGGGTTCCACCCCCCGGTCCCATAAATAAATAAATCAATCAATCAATCAATCTCAATTGACTCGATATTTATTCTCAATTCTCGATATGACTTCAATGAAGTCAAAATTACTCTTTGCTGCATCCAATATTGCTTTACATATCTCTACAGTTAAAAGATTTACCTAAAAATATAAAAAATTAATCGTCATAGAAAAGTATGAATTAAAAAAAATCTACATAGAAATTTTAATTATGATATTAGCTTACATGTGGAACATATTGTCGAATGAACATACACAGTGCTCCTCCTCCAAGGCCTACTATTAAAGCGTTAGAATTAGATTTATTGTGGGTAGCAGCTTTTAAACTAACAGTCATGTGAAGGTGGTGTTCACAGGATAAATAGTCAAGATCTACCACCAACTCTTTCTTCTTTCGTTTCGTCGTAACTAAAACAATTGTTCGATTTTAAATCAGTGTTGAAATGTTTTTACTATATAATTTTATCATAAATATTGAAAAAATTACTTGTTTTTAATTTAGCTTCACTTTGAACAATCAATTTGCTGTTCAGAAAAGTTGATCTTCTGAAATGGCCAGATTTATTTTTCAAATCTTCAATTACAAATGGTCTCTCTCTCTCTCTCTTTCTCTCTTTCTCTCTCTTCGACTACGCCTGCGCTGTTTTTCCGGTCCTGACAGATGAACTGGAAACTAAAATGCGCCGCCTGCTGAACACTGCCATTCGATTTGTGTTCGGCCTTCGTCGCGACGCCCGAATGCTGCCATATCAACGGACCCTAGGATGGCTCACCCCGTCCTAAATTGATCAAACAAGAGCGAGACGCTGATGCAGCAGCAGCAACTCAACGAGAGCGAGACGCCGAAGCAGCAGGAGTAGCTCGCGGGGAACGAGAAGCTCAAGCAACAGCGGCGATAGAGACCGCAAGTGTCAGCAAGCTGCTGCACATTGTCTTGGACAAGCTGCAGCAACCCACATCTCAACCACCACCAGCTACCGCGTCTGCTGCTTGGGCAGCAGCAATCGCCCCAGCTCCTGCAGGTTGGGCCGTACCAGCACCAGCACCAGCTGTCGCCCCCGCTGCTCCTGTTGCATGGGATTCAGCGGTTTGGCCCGTTCCAGCAGCCGCTTCTGCCTCATGGGATGCTGCAGCTTGGCCCGCTCAATCACCTGCAGCCCCGGCTGTATGGGTTGACTATGCGGATTTGGATGCGCCCTACCAATACGGCGACTACCGTGGCCCTTACCGTGGAAACAACCGTGGCAATTACCGTGGCAATTATCACGAAAATTACGGCGAGTATTGTGCCAGGAGATAGTACACAATCGGCTCTCATCAGAATCACGGAGGACATGCGAAAGGCGATAGAAGAGGAGAAGATAACGGTGTTGGTCCTGTTCGACTTCAAATGTGCCTTCGATACGATCGATCATGCTACACTTCTCGCTCGGCTGCGGGACCTCAGCTTTGGTGCGGGCGCGCTGCGGCTGCTGCACTCGTACCTGTCTGGCAGGAGCCAGGCGGTGGTGGATACAGACGGTGTGGCCGCAGAATTTGTCGAGTGTACATCGGGGGTGCCTCAAGGATCCTCGCCGGCTCCAGTGTTGTTTGCGGCTTACATCGACACTGTCGTTGCTGCGCTGCGACACTGTGCTGATACCTGCATGCTCTTCGCTGACGACTTACAAATATATTTGTCTTGTGAGCCAGCCGACCTCAATGACACGATTGGGCGTCTATGCGAGGATGCTCAGGCCGTGCTCGATTGGTCTCGCCGCTGTGGATTGCGCCTCAACGCCCAGAAGACGCAGGCGATCGTAGTGGCATCTGACCAGCGACATATGAGGATGGACATGGGTGCCTGCCAGTCCCTGGTGGTGGATGGCGTGGTCGTGCCCTTTTCACCACGGGTTCGCGACCTGGGTCTGGTCATCTCCAACAACTTGGCCTGGACTGCTCAGGTGAACCAGATATCTTCGCGGGTCCACGGGGTGCTTCACCGACTGAGAGCGCGTGCAAGGATATTGCCGACCAGCGTGAGGTCTATGTTGGTGTCCTCTTTGGTCTTGCCTCACTTTGATTATGTCTGCGCCGTTTTGCGGTCCCTACCGGCCCAGTTGGACATTAGATTACGGAGGCTTTTCAACACGGCTGTGAGATTCATCTACGGACTCCCACGAGACGCAGCCATGCTACCCTACATCGAGAGGCTTGGTTGGCTGACACCTGCCCTGCGCCGTGATTATTTCCTCGGCATGCAGGTCCAACGGTCCATAATCTCGGGGAGGCCGCCCTATCTCATCGACCTTCTGCCGGTGCGTCGCGTGTCGACGCGTGCTCTTTGGCCCACCACGGTCGAAGTTTTCCAGCAAGACAGGATCTCGACTGAGACATATGGAAATGGGTTCAAGATGTCCGTAGTCAGAATGTGGAATGGGCTCCCGCGAGATATTATCGAGCTACCCTCGCTGCCAGTATTCAAGACTCAACTTAGGAGCCATCTCATGCAGCGGATCGGAGAGAGATGATCCCGCCTAAATGAACATGCGCCGTCAATCGGAAATCGATTGGATATCGTTACTTGTATATTGTATTGTACTTGAATATTGAATATCGGCCCGTGTATATACTTTGTATATATTCAATTTGTAAAATACCTCTATCTTAGATTTATCTTAACTTATACTTGCATCTACGTATTGTAACTTTTACACCTTTCACAATTTCTTCACCTTTTTATGTTTATGTTTAGTTTAGTATAATTTATAAGAACTCCGAAACCCATCAAAATTGTAAATATCTATGTATGCTTCTTTGAGCTCTTCGGCCCTTGCGGTGCCTGGGCGAAATAAATATGGTTAAATCAATCTCTCTCATAGTGTCGCTAATTTTCCCTATTTTTATATGTTGCAGCACCTTACGGAGCCAAGGTCACTTGGTCCAAACTTCGATCATCATATTCAACGTTGACGAGACGGATCATCGTGAAAGGGCCCAACTGCGTCGGCCGGATGCACGCGCGAAGCAGAGACATTCTTCGACGTCTCAGCTTTTTGGAAAACTTCATCCGTCGTCGAAATTGAGTTAAAAAAAAATATTGCTCTATGCCTTAAGGCAATAATGTATTCATCCTCCTCTGTAGGCAAATTTTTTATCTTAATTGTATTTTTTAAAATTAAAACAATGCTTTTTTATTTCACATTCTTTTCATTCTCCTTCGTTTCCTCTTGAATTACGCCATTTATATATAATTTTGACCTGGCGATGACAAGGTGCTCGCCACGATTATGGTGCTGTTTGGGCCAGCCTGCAATAAGCCCTGGAATTGGTTATGATTGACATCGATCAGGACAAAAGCGCGATCCATTCTCGATAATTCAGAAAAATCTGACGCGTTGGACTCGTACACGACACAATGACGAAGAACCACATAGACAAAGCGCGTAAACTGAATTGCCGTCGTAGCAAACGTCTTATCGGAAGCGCGTCGTATCTCTCTGATGGTTCTCGAAAAACGGAGTACAGAATTCATACAGCTTCAACGAACGTGCCGCGTCCCGGCCAATGCCGGCAGAGATGAAAGGGATACCGCATCACGTCGAGTCAAGCGCTATGCTCCATTTCTAGAGAATCGTCAGAGAAATGTGACGCGAAAATTGCTAAGACGGCAATTCCATGTTAACGCGTTTTGTTTATATGATTTGTAGCTATTATATCGTGTGCAAGTCAAGCATGCACATCAGCCTTTTTTGAATTGTCGTCGATAGTAGGTGTTCAGAATGAATCGCGCTGATTTCGTTCCAACTGATGCCAAACTTGGTTTATTGCAAGACCTAATGGAAGCTGGTCTTAGTGACACGGTCATCGGCGAGCGCCTCGGCATCAACAGATCGACAGTCTGGAGGTGGAGAGCGCGCTTGAACGCCGAAATTCCCCTGGAAGACTGACGACGCGGAAATTGCAAAACATTTGATAATAAAATACCTTGAAGTATGTATATCATTTTATAATTAATATTTCCATTTCTTAAGTAATTATATAAATTGTATTTTTATAAATTATATTTTTCAGAATTCAGAGGTCGTAATATTTCAATGCAAGAAGAAGGAAAGGTATTAACACATAATTCCTACAAAAAATACCTTGCTGAAGATGATGATAAGGATACGGTAATACAGTAAAAAAATAACTAATCTTCCACTATTTTTTCGATAATTTTCTTATTAAGACTTTCTTTCAGATTATTGTTACACTCTGGAACTCACAAATCTGTAAGTTCAATAACAATGATAAAATAAAAATTTTCAATGGCTCCGTAATTTATTATCACGGAAATGTCTCAATTTGCGTAAATGCAATACATCGCTCCTCAAGTGACCGCCAGCTAGGGGTTACCTCCTTCAACAGTCAAATCTCGAAGCCGTCAGCGAGCTAGAAGACGAATCTTCTTCTACCGACAACTTCTCGATCTTCGCAGCGGGCTAGAAGACAAGTCCTTCAACCGCGAAACTTGAGCGAGAAGTGCACCTGCTACCAGCTTTCGCTAGAATTTATTATGCCGTGAGATCGACTCTCCTATATGCTTAGAACTAGTCTTATTCTAATGCGCGAGCGACGATTCGCGTCGAAGCCACCTAGCGGTGACTAGTTCAAAAAAATATAAATACGCGTTAAATGTATGAATCTGAAACGTTCATACCTTTCCGTCCGTTCAGCTTGGACGATGATGATTTTGCTTCTGAGCTGATTCAAAACGATCTAGATCATCCCAACAAAAATACGGAAACATATAAAACAGTACTTACTACTGCTAAAAATAAGCCGGTTCGTAAATGTAAATCTATGAACAAATCCAATCCAAAAGTTTCAAAATTTATGGTAAAACCACCTGTCACAGTTCAGTCCAAGAAAATGGAAGTGTTGCGATTATGGAAGTGTTGACAACAATTATTTCTATTGTAATGAAAAATGTTACAGAAAATAAGAATTTAATAAATACTTCTTTTCCTTATTTTTAAAATTAATTCCGGCGTCATTATCAGGTGCTATTTTTAGTCATTTTTAGCGTTGTAATATAGTCACCTCTCCAGTGATTGAAAACGCACCAGTGAAAGAAACTTTATTTATAAATTAATATAATTTAATTATACAGAACTAATTCATCGGTAGTGAAATTTTATGATATAACTGAGCATTAATACTAAATATTTCAATAGTTTTTAACAACTTTCTGAATACATTATCATTAATTATAATGGTTTCATTTACTGTTGACAATGTTTTTTTCACTGGTGCATCGTTTCCCTTATATGTTAGTTTATTAATGAAAGTTGAAAGTAAAAATTCTGTTCAGTAGAGTAAGACATTTACTATTATAATCCATGTGAAAAATATCCTTTAATTCATTAAAAACGTTGATTTGAGCTAAATTTAAGCAAACTTTTTTGAAACCTTTCATTCACTGGGTAAGTGACTCTATATAGATTTAAAGAAAACAAAATTATCAAGAAATCAAAAAAAATTTCGTTACGATACCATGAATATAGATCAAGATAGAAGCATTTGAATATTGACAACATTTGGATGAAATTTTGTGGAGCGATAATTTTGTAATACTATTTTTAATAATTTTTTTTTGTTTTTTTAATTCAATTAGATGTTTTTAAAGATTAAATATGTACGGTTGATGAAGAATTATTAAACTTAGTTTTAATAAGTTTTTTTCTCTTTTTATATCATCCAATCGTTCATCATCACTTCCTTTTACAATACAAGGGCAATCGATTAAGTACATTCAATAAAATACTTATTTAATATGTAACAACTGATCAGTGGTGTGCAGCGTACGTCCTTCGAGCCTAAACTGGAAATAAATAACCAAAAAAAATTGTATTCATGGTAAAGACTAATAAAATGAAATTATTTCATTATGATCTCATTTATGATTGATTAAAAAATCAGTAACTACTGTGATACATACGTTTTTTTCAACTGTCTAGGGTTCCATGTAATTTCGTATTTTATTTTTTGTATGTAGTCTCCAATTTTGTTCCTTAAAAGCTATGATTTCTAAAAAGTGAACTATTTAATTTTCAGTATGAGTCTAAAATCAATTGAAAATACTGCCAAATTTTTGTCATGTCTCACATACGATTTTCAAGATCCGATTTTTGAAATAATCAATCAATTCCTACGTTTGTGGTCTTGCAACTAGCGACTCTTCTTTCATAATCACTAAGTATCTCAAAAAACTTCTTCAACGTGAAAAAACTGTATTTATATTTAATAAAACTACCAACAAAATTTTAATAATAAATCGGACACGCAAAATTAATATACATGTAACAACAATTTTTTCGTCATAAACGAATGCAAAAAAACGCCCCCGGGTGGGCTCGAACCACCAACCTTTCGGTTAACAGCCGAACGCGCTAGCCAATTGCGCCACGGAGGCTCTTATGTCAGCAGTCTCACAGTGTAGCCAGACAAGAAAATATATCTATATCGATTTCAAAGTAGAATTTTTATCTCATATTATCATTAGATACCCTAAATACGTTGAAGTTTCTAAAAGAAAAAATTACGCTTCGAAAATCGGTTTTTGATAATAAATTATAAATATTGCCGTTAAAATTAAATCTGTTTACTTTGAATAAACTAAAATTTAGATAAAAAAATTTTCCATAATTTTATTATTCATGCAAATAAAGAAGTTTCTACAGATTTACAAAATAAAATATATAAAAAAATTATGACAAAGGTTTTAAAGTAGGGTAATATAATTAGATTCTATAAATAGTAAAAATTTAAAAATCATCAATTATTTTACATTGTTTTTAATTTATAGAAAAAAACCAGCGGAAATTATTTGTTACGTCATACCTACTTTACAGTGAAGTAAAAATATGCGCACAAAAAATTGTTCAGTTAATCGCTATATGCTAAAGAATTTCTGAAAAAATTCATATTATTTCCAATCAGTTTTCTGCATAATATTTAAAGGCTTATATATTATTATTAACAATAGTCAATTTTTTCTTGTGAAAAAGAAAAATGGTGTTCACCAAGAAAACTTCAAAAAGTTGAACAATGTTACTAGATTCTATGATGTAGACACTTAGCAAGCATGTAATATGACTGCCGACGAGCAACACGCCTAAATAACTTGTATATTATATTGTGTTCGTGCAGCCAACTTCTCATTGCTCTCGCTCGGTATTGTCGATAAACTAGTATATCTATATATAACTACCGGCGTGTTCCGCGCGCCAAATCAATCGAGCAACTTCGTTGTTGTTACTGCCTTGCGAATTTGAACGATATCTCCTGCGTGTAATACATGCTGTTGCAAGTTGGTCGAGTTGTTGATTTACGATTGTCGAGTGATTGTTGAGTGATTATATAGTTTTATAAAAATGACTTCGTGCACCGACCCGTTAGGGTTGAACGATTTGAAACTGTTCAAGGACTTGAAGGCTGATTTGCCAAAATTCAGCAAGGAGACGAAAAATATCCTGGAAATTCGCGATGACGTGCTCTTTGTTTGGAATGCCGACAAGTGCTGCATACTCACTCTCAACGTGACAGCCGTTCGTAGCAAAAAAGAAGATGTACCTTATCAGGTTAGCTTTTTTTTTAATCATGACCTATACAGAGGATAACAGTCACATTGGCATGAGACGTGCATTTTTCGTCTGCTTCTTGTTGACTGTTATGAGCGATCTAACCTCCAATAGTACAATTACGTGAAAGTTTAAACTTGATCTCAATTGTTTATTTGTGTCTATTCATTTATTGCCATGTAGTTAAAGCCAAACTATAAAACTAATTCAAACAATACATTTTTATCTCAATAATTTCAATCAATTTCTAACAACTAACTCTTATTGAAGTTAATTCTGAAATTAAGATACTGTTGACATCAAATATTTTGATTTATATTTTTTGTAATTTTATAAAAGAGATCAATAATTATCTCAATGTAACTCTTAAACTAACTATTAAATTCACTATTAATATATGTTCAACCTTATACAATAAAGTGATCTATTTTATACTCAATGACGACAGCAAATATTATCAATTAACTTTCATGATAATCAAATATATTTTATTACACATTTTGTTACGTTCTATCGTTATGTATCCAAATATATATGAATATTTGCTTTAATTGAATTTGTTGTTAGCGTAGCATCTATAAATACTATTAATTGCTAGTTTGCTTATAAATATTATGGTATTCCATAATAAAGAAACATGAAGATAATTGGTTAATGAGAAAAGTTCTATAAATAAATGTTTTGAATTGATTGAGAAAATAAAATTTAGTTTTAATCTATTCCAGTTCATTGAACCATCAACTTTTTAAATCATGTAGAATGTGTATCGTTTCAAATCCAAATGATTCATGCTTGGTAACTTATATACTTATACAACATTTTCCAATCTGATGTATATTGTCTGTAACAATACTTATGAGTTTTTCTATTCAATTTGACTGCACTCATACAATCTTGTTGTTTCTTTGCATTCACATTAAAAATATTAAGATGATACTTCTGATTATTTGTATACATATTGACCGTTCATTGAAACGATTGGTTTTATTTCATTTGATGAATTTTATTGCAATATTTGGAACCCAATAAAAAATTGTATATCTAATTGCTTGTTTACATAAAGAAGGATACCATAACTGTGAATTAAGTAATTTTTTTATCGTAAAGCCAGTACTTTGCAGTTTATGATCATTTTGCCTATAATAATGCTCAAAGTGAATCATGATGAATCTCAGAAGTTGCGCTGGAAAGTATAAATTCATGAAACAGCATAAATAGCTCAGTATGCTGGAAAAGAGAAGTTATGAATGTATATATGGTATAGGTCGAAGGGAAGAGGAGAGAGAGAGGGCTTTTTGCGGGAGGGGCGGGGGGGGGGGGGGNGGGGGGGGGGGGGGGGGGGGGGGTGAAAGAGAGCAAGAGCGGGTGTACAAGAGTCGAAACGAAGTCGCGGAATAAACGGAAATTACTGGGGCCATCTTGTAATTATACGGCTAATAGGAACGTAATTTAGTGTCTCGAAGTTGAAGTGGGGGAGGTTTTGCGCGCAAATACGCGGCGCTTCTCGCGTCTTGGGCGGCGGCAAAATTAAAATAATAAACGGCATCGTTAGGATTCATCATCTGATTTTAATTTCCATTCCAAAATGATTGCACATTATCTCCAGTTATGGCCGTAAAAGCGTTTCTGGATTTCCTAGCCGAGAGTAGCAGCAGCAGCATCAGCGAGGGCGCGCGAGCAAACGACTGCCTCGTTTGGCCTTTCGCGTACACGCGTATATAAAGCTCGCGCATTCGAAAGAGAAAAAAAATCGTCGGTCTGTTCGGGGAGTTTTATTGGCTGCGGCACAGAAGCTCGCGCAAGTATATGTGCACTGCAACAGCAGCCAGTGTTTCTCTATACGTTTTTCCTCGTCCTTTATTTTTTGTTGTCGGGGCACACACAGCACTCATTGCGCCTCGTCGCGGTCACGTTGCGCTCGACGAGCAATGAACGCGCGATACATGTGGCACTATAGTCTCTGCCTGGTGTAGGTATTGAAAAAGTTCCGGGCCCGCACACGACATTGTAAATTTCTAATAAAACTCGCGCGCCGACTGCACTGCTTTTCGCGACTTGCTTTTTCTCAATAAAAGCTCGGCGTACGCGGCAACGACTGCTCCGCTGCTGTTTTACTACTTTTTCTCGGTGTCGCGTCCTGTGTTCTCGCATTTGCTACCGCGTAAGCTGCATCATCATCATCGTCGTCGTCGTCGTTGCCGTATAGTCGCGACCCTCCTGTTATTTATTCCCTTTCAGCTCGATTATATTCTCGCTGTCGGTGCGCGCGCCTGTCTTTTCACGCCGAGGTCTTGGTACGCCTCTCCACGACGGTGTCTCGAGATTTATCTTTCGGAAAGTAGAGGCGATCGTGCCACCTTAGGATGTCCGAGAGGACGATGCTCTCTCTCTCTTCTATCAGAAGTTGCGGCGCATTATGCTCTTTTCTCGTCGTCGAGAGCTTAAGACGATATAAATCCTCGAAGCATAAACAGCCTGGGCTTCAGACCGGCCGTGTGTATAGCGAGTAAGCGCGCGGCATCTCTTATTCGCAGCCGATAAATAATCTTCAAGACAATGGACACTGTCCAAAGCAGGCCAAGATCCCTTTTAGCGCGAGCGCCGGGGCAACAACTTCTTGCCTGCGCTGGTGTGTGCCTCTGCGTTCGTGTACATATCATGTATATTCGCGCGCTGCTAGCTAGCTAGCTAACGACGACGACGGCGGCTATGACATCGTCTTAGCTCCTCTGAAATTATAATGTTTGTTTCTAACAAATTACCATGATAATGCCCCGCACGCGCGCACCTCGCAGCTGTGTGCGCTAGCTGCGTATACTTCACACGCACACATACACACTTGGAGTAGGTAGCCTGGCTAGCACGTACGTATACGTATCGCTATAACTGCACTGCACGCACGAGCGTGATAAATAGCGGTGGCGGCGCAAGGCGCGAACGATGATGAATTTAAAGGATCGTGTACGTATATATAATATGCGCGAGCGAGCTTGCAGGGCACCCACACCTACAGGCAGCAAACACTCACAAACACACATGCAGAGACCGCTCGTTGTAATGTTAATTAGTCTGCGGTATAGAGCCCCGCGCGAGCAATCCCCCGATTCTCGCTTCCGCGCCTGCAGCCGTGTATACGGTGGCGCGAGAGATTCGCAAAGTTGACCGAAAATATAATTACGAATGTAATATTCGTGAAATCGCCCAACTTTGTTTGTTACTGGCCAGGCGGGACGCGTATTCGCGCGCGCGCGTTCAAAAAGACCAAAGCCTCGCTCGATTTTAATGCACATTAATACACAGGCAACGACGCGCGCGTTTATACCGCGCAGCCGGCAGCCGACAAGAGCCGAGATATATAATAACGAATTGCATAAGCAATTTAAGCCTCGCGAGCCGAAACCGCGAGCTTGAAGGTACTTCAGAGACACACACGAGTGCCACGGAATTAGGAACGGTCCAGGGCTCGTGCGGCCCGCGTTATTAAACTTGCTCGTATGCTGCATACATTGTGTACTCGTGCTCGCGACTGCCCATAAAACCAAGAGACAAACGCCTCGTAAGATTTTCGCCACCGAGAACGAGGAAAAATATCTATTGTGTGCGCGGCAGCAGTTCGGCCATAAAAATATTACACTTTATACTTGTGAAAAGCCGCAGGCTGGGCGTCATCGGAAGGAACGAAAAAATCACACGCTTCGTAGAGCCTCTTTCTCCCAACGCAGCGCACAGGAAGATGTCGACGCGATTTTTTTGTCACAACTCTCTCTCGAAACCAAGCGCTTTTAAAGCGATTTGGCGAAGCGCCGCTTGAAAAAGCTCGATGCCCGTCCCAGCAGCAGCAGCATTTGAACGCTGCTGTCCGGTATTTATCGCGTGGGAAGTGGTCGTCGCGTCGCGAGAGGTGGCGATGGCAGCAGTAGCAGCAGCAGCATTCAGCAGATTTTTTTCTCGTCTGTCTTTTATTTTTTGTTGTCGCGCGATTCCCTGAGCGCAAAACAAGCGAAAATTACGGGCTCTCGCACGATAGGTAGGGACAACGGCATCAGCAGCAACAGCCCAACGAACCTACCGATGTCTATACCACAAAAGCCATTGTTCACCACTTATACTCGGCATATCTGGTACTCGCTTGTGCCTCCGGGAGTCTACACGTGTGTATGTGTGACTTCTCTTTCCCATCGCACTTTTCGTACGTATAAAGTGTACAGGTGGAGTAACAGCAGCAGAAACGACAACGCGCGGCCGCCATGTAAAACACTTTCCACTGAGTTTTATTACCCCCGACCCTTTCGTTTTGTCTCTTTCTCTCTCTCTCTCTCTTACTCGTGTATTACACTTGTGCCAGCTCTTGTACGTTTGTGCGTGTGTTTAATGCGAGCGCGTTCGCTTTTCTATTTCTGTCGTGGCTGTATTACTTCATAATAATCCATTATCTGATTATAATAGCAACGAGAGAGAGAGAGAGAGAGAGAGAGAGCGGAGAGCCCATAAAACGCGACCTCGCCCGGCTACCCGAAATGAAGAATATCAAATTGTAGTCAACTATTGTCCTCCTCGCTACTTGCCTGCAAAAGTACGAGTAGTATGTGCATGCACGCGGCAATTATTACGCGGAAATAACCTCGTGAATTTCCAGTAATATTATTATATCGGCGTTGTTCTGCCTGCAGTGTATGTACGTCCGGAGCTTTCAATGATGGGTTGTGCTTCGAGGACTTTTTTGACAAACGCTGTCACTGGAAATTTTTTTTTCGCATTTCTTGTTTCGAAAGATTACTTCTGTTCGATCTTTGACGACTTTGACGACACACCGAATCGAAGGAAAAAAATTACGCTCGACTCGATGCCCATAACTCTAAAAGCACGTGACATAATTGCGTACTAAAGTTAAAAAGTATTTCGATACGACGATATAAAAGATGGCTTTTATCCATCGGATCACTTTGCGGCTCTTTGAATATATGTTGTGTGCCTCGTATGTGTAACCGTCACCGCGCGAGGGTACATAACGCGTGCAGCCCCGTGAAAAAGGGGGGACGAACAATTTCACAATGGTACAAGGGATTCAAACGCGCCTATATTCGTCCTCCGGGTTATTGAACATCGGCGCGACTCGACTTTTTTCTCTTTCTCTCTCTTTTTTTTATTGCTTTCCACTTGGCAGTGTTGCATTGCGGGGCGCAGCGAACGATGTATCGAAGTAACACTCGCAACTCGTCTTCCGTTCGTTTCTCTCGTCAAAGATTATCATCGGGCGTCGGGTTATTTTTCCCCATTGTCCGCCGTTAAGTGCAACTGTAAACGACCCACGTGTCGACAAAAAAAAACGACGAAGTGAGAGAGAGATAGACATTCGTGGGTCTGCGGGAGAAATTAATGGCAATTCTTTTCTCTTTCACACAGGTATACGCGCGATAATAATTCAATGAACTGACACAAGTCCCATCAAAAAGGGACTATCGTCGGATAAATCCGAGGCAATCTAAGTTGGCGGAAAGCGAGAGAAAAGTATTATGTCTCATCCGGCTGCGCTAGTTGAAGAAACGAGCTCTCTCTCTCTCCTTCTCTTCTCGCGAGCTCGGCGGTGAAATATTCTCGGTCGACAGCAATCTTGGCCGTTGATAAGGTGAGCGCGCGAACGCGAGGGAGACACTGTAAATTCGCGAATTAAAGAACTTATTCCATTTGGGCAGCCAAAGGGGTGTGAATGCATTATCTGGAGCCCTGCAGTGTGTATATATCAGCAGCCTGGACGAGAGAGAGAGGCCTGCTGTACCATATACTCTCGTGCCTCGGTAGGAAGCAGCTCCAAGGAAAGAGAAGAATGCTGCTGCGCTGGGGAAAGGGGGTGTGGGGGGCTAGGTCCGGGGTGTATAGGTAGGCTACTGCCACCGGCGCGCGTTTAGAGGCTGCGCGACTCTCTCGCGCTGCTAACAAAGATAACTCTATGCAATAAAAATGATTCAAAGTTTCCCGCTGCGGTTCCGATGGAAGTCGCTTGACAATGGCGCCTCGTCTTTGTCTACCGAAAGAGAAAGAGGGAGAGAGAGAGGAGAGAAAGTAGCGCGGGCTCCTCATCCCCCCGCCGCGCCCGTGTGCTACACCCTGAGGCCCGTCGCCGACACCTATCTTCCGCTCTACGATGTGCTACCACCGCCTCCGCGTCTATGTATACGTACTTGGATATGGCTATGCGCGAGCAGTAGCTGCTGCAGGAGCGCGCCAGAGAGGAACCCGCTAACTTTTATTATTTACGGCTGATACTGCCGCCGCCGCCGCCGTGTTATTCTGCACTGCTCTCGGCGGTGCATGTGTGTGCACGTCGTTGTACATGGATATTCGCGTGCTCACGCACACAACACTAGCCCGGACATCCTGTATCTTACTCTCTGCTTTTTACATCGCTCTATATACGCTCTTTATTAGCCAACTTCTGCCTGACCTTTTCTCTTTCTCGCTTTGCTCTTTCTCTCTCTCGAGCTCGAGCTCGTGTATACGTATATGTGTGTGTGTGTGTGTGTATGTGTATGGGCGTCTACGCGCGTGTTGGTAACAATCGTGTCGAAGAATAAAACGAGCCGCGAACGTCGAATAGAGGCGCTCGCTCGCGCGGCCATGGGTACGGAGCTTCATTCTTATTTAAATTAGTCCCGAGTAGCGGAAGGAGATAAAAGCTCACCCTGGAGCTGGTAGGATCTAGAAGGGTCAGGAGATGGAGGGAGGAAAGGAAAAATCGAAAACCACGAAAAGAGAGAAAGAGAACGCGTGTGCGATTATACGGGCTGTAAAAAGAGAGCCGAATAGACTCGGCCAGTTCGTGTTCTCTCCTCTCTCTCTCTCTCTCTCTCTCTCTCCCTTATCGAATCAACGGATGAATGGAGCGAGAAAGACTTTCTTGCCTCGCGAAAGAGTGAGAGAGAGTCTATATCGTTGGGCGTACGTATTCGGCTACTCTCCTCGCGAGCGAGCAAAAGAGAGAAAGAAAGAGCCGCTTGCTTTAGCCGCTGGACCCGGGCGCGCGCAAAAACCGACTGAATTTGCATTTTATTCGGCCATGCTCCAGGGGACATTTATTTTAATTAAATTACTCGCGAGAGTGAGAGAGAGAAGAGAGAAAAGTACCATAGAGTCGAACGACCCATTTCCTATAAATTATCCCCCACTTGCTATCTTTCCGTCCGGTATATATCCAACTCGCTCTCTCGCACGCATGTAGCAGCACGTAGCACCGCGGCCGGGCCACTAATACCGCTGCTGACCATTTCGGACACGCGTTAATGTGCTTGTACGACGATTTTCTTTCGTGCGATTCCGAATTAAATAATAGCTCGCGTTCCGTTGTTGTACGAGTCCAGTGACGCTAAATAATTTTTCGCTCGAATTTTTCATCGGCCCGATTATAATACGTAGGAGACTTTTTCGACATATACTGCATAGTGATATAAGGGATTTATAAGTCGCTTAGCGGTTCGACAAATCGGTATAATTTTACGGAGTTATATAAACCTCGCGTAAAAAGCTATATCGTGAAACTCTGTCTACTCTACACACACACACACACACACACAACGACACTTATACCTGTCTAATGGAGTGCCGTAAAAAAAAATCAAAGCGCCGAAGGCTGCGCGACGCATCGGGCATTATAACTTTTCCTCTGTTTACGGCACCACCGCGAACTGGATTTATTTTTGCAATAACTCGAGTTATAGGCGATGAGCTTCTGCGCTACGCGCTTATTATACAAGTTCGAACGCCTTTCGGAATATCAACCCCTCCCCTGTTTGCCTGGAAGCCTATATAATAATACCGAGTTGCGCGTGAGCTTTCGCTGGCAGTAAAATACGCGTGTATAACATTCGTATATGTACATGGTATATTTGTCGTGTCGTGAAAAGCCGCGCGCTCACTTTTCCGCAACGTTATGTAATTTAAGGCACAAGCCACGCAGGTTCTTTTTTTTATGTACTCATCTTTACAGGTCCACTATTAAGCTCCCCGCGAGTCGTCGTCGTCGTCTACAGTTATGCGCGCGGCATCGAGAAGCATTTCGGTTTTTATACATGTACACTGTCTTATATTATTATAAGCTTTAGCAGACGTATCTTGCGCACATTACAGCCACTTGGAGCGTCGGAGACTCTAAACTTTCTTCTTCTGCCGGAGCTATAAATAAAGTTTGCGAGTGAAAATCTCATTTCAGAAGGAAGGCGTGTACATAATAAATACTCGCGACATGTATGTGTACAGCCGACTCGTCGTCGTCGTCGGCGTCGTCATCATCGCACACGGCTAAGCCCGAGAAAAGGGTTACGAGGCGCGTATAACGCGTACATGCAAGGGGATGAGAAATATACTGAAAAGGGAACCTTTTAATTAAAGATCTTACGTGAATTTGTTTATTTGCGCTAAAAAAGAAGGCGAGCTCGCGTACATACAGACTCCGAGCTCGCACACAGAGATTTTCCTTTTCCAGGGGGACGCGCATTTTTTCGCGAATTATATTTCCATCGAATCTCGAGACACACGACGAGCTCACGTACATTATATATACATGTATAGCGGTATAAGCGAGCCGCGCGCGGTCTTACATCTGGTCCTCTGCCTCGCGCGCGCCTGGTAATTATTTTTTTTCCTACCCCTGTGTGACTCCTTGCTTCACGGCTCTGTACTCGTATCTCGTTTTCTCTCTCGCTCTCTCGCTTGGCATTAGCGTATAGTAGGTAATTAAAAAGCCTCGAGTAGGTAAATATCCGAGTGGCATACTACTGCCTCGACTCGTGGCAAAGAACGGAATAGGTCGTACTGGGCTAGAGCTCTGTACCGAGAGAAAGAGAGAAAGAAAATGGCAGTAGAAGCAGCACCTTATATATAAAAAAGCAGGATGGATGCTTGAAACCGGGCCTTGCTCAGCTCTATATTACTACTACTACTACTGCTGCTGCTGCACTACGCTATTTTTCGAGTTAATTTGAATTTCGTAATTACCCGAGGCAAGCGTACCCGCACACATGAACTCACACATACACACGTACGCAAAATATATATACGACTTCGTGCGTGTACCTCGGCAAAAAGAAATAACATAAGAGTCGAGTTTCTGTAGATGTTAGGAACACACATACACGCGCGCGCGAGCGAGCTAGTATCTGTACCTGCTGCGGTCCAGGAAAAAGCCGTTGTTCGTATACTCATAGCTGTGCCTATACTACTAGTTTTTAGCAGTACACGGACGCGACGAAAATATCTAGCTCTGAAACCTTAAATACTCTTGAGGACTTGACTTTACTCTCTTTTCCTAAAGGTAGGAGAGAGAGAAAGAGAGAGAGAGCCCGAGTACTTTTTATCACTGTCGCGACGCGAAATGATTTTACAAGCCTCTTCGTAAAACACATCTGTCATCTTGTCTTGACTAAAACACCGACATATTACAGACTTTTTGTACCCTCATAGAGCGTACCGCAAAGACCCGTAAAAGCTTCCTTTTCATTCATCTATGCTTAGTATTTTTTTTTTTCAGTTTTTCGTATTAATTTTGTATTTACAAAAGATCGTGTGGCATTCATTTCAAGTCCTCCTGTTTCAATGTTATGGTTAAAATACACGACAGAACATCGAATTTATCTTATGAGAGTTTCATTTTTATGTCGCTCCTATTAAGAAATTCTAAGTGTGTCTTACACTTTGATTACGTAATCAATCTCACGCTTTTAAAGAAGTCGAGGGCGTGAAAACTCTCTTCTACATAATTACACTGTATTTTTCACGACCCCCTTTAAGAACGATTGATATAAATGAGACTTGCTACTTGATTACAGTTTCGATGAGACAATTCAATTTCATAAAATGAAATAGAAAATTATTTTATGGTAAGATTACGGCCGTTATTTACCTCATACAAAATATTGCATGAATTTTTTATCTTCAGTGTCAGAAGTAGATATAATATTATTTATTCCGTTTTTTCTTTAATGAGGTGAAATAAAACGTCGCCTTGGTTTTTTTAACGCCTATCATTGCCAAGTTATTGCAATTATTATTAATATACAAAAGTATCAAATGAATAAAACCCATAATTCACCTGAGTAGAGAATTATTTTAACTATTTAAAAATAATTTAAAAATAAATATTAAATTGCTGATCTTCATTGATTTAATTCATATTAATTCATATGAAAATCAATCTAACTTTAAAGACAGTTAATGAGATCTATAAAAATGCACTCGTCATTAGTAGCGGCTCGAGATGAGTAACCTTATGCAGTGCGTACACGTATTTATTCTATGCGTGTATCAGAAAGTAATGCGTCATGGGCATGCGCAACATGGTCGCTATAACCAAGAAAAATAACGAGTGAAAGTATACCTATGATGCAAACGTAACTTCTATAGTCAAATCACATCAGTTTCCAATACACAGTGCACGTTACAACACTGCAGCGATACACCAGTTTCCAATAGACAGTGCACGTTACAACACTGCAGCGATACACCAGACTATAGCAAGTGATTTTTGTGTAACAAATTAATATTTTAAATTCCAAGCAATAATGTTTCTGTGTCAGTATTTTCTTAAAAATTTCCGAGGCGCGAGTGAAAGTAACAAAATTAACCATTATGTCGACCACGTGGCTCTGATTAATCAATCAAACTTGGTTGGATTGAAGGTTATGCGAGACACGATAAATTGGAAGAAAAAAAAAGAGCGAGTTAAACTTCTCTGGCGACTTCACGCCTTAATCGGAACGTGGGACAAACTTCCAGATCTCCGAGACATTTTTCGGAAGGAAGAAATGGATCATCTTCTCGCGGACTCCATTGATTACATTACAACAGGAGTTTGGAATAAGAGTGCCGGGGAAGCATTTTTGGAGTTCGTTATTAACACCGGCTACAAAGACGAGCCTGATATTGACGAAGACGGCAAGCCCATGCTGCGTCGCATCACAGCCGTGCATAGGGCTATCAAAGACGAGAACTACGACTACATCGACGTACTTTTTAAAATTTACAAACGATTCGACGTGAATTACACTGACGGTTCAGGATTCACACATTTTCATGCTGCTTGCATGTCTGGCTGCGAAGATGTCGTCATAAAATTCCTCGAGCTTGGCCAGGATCCCAATTGCCTTGAGGACAAAACTGGTAAATCTCCGCTACACTTGGCTCTGGAAAAGGGCGACAAATACATGGCCCAATTGCTGCTGAAACATGGTGCCGATCCGAATGTGGCTGACTCGCGTGGATCCACACCTCTACACATTATTTGCGACAGAGATGAAGATGCTGATTTCTTGACGAAACTATTCTTCAAGATCAACGATGAAAAACATCAGTGGGTACAAGTCGATGCCCGAGACATGTTTGGTATCACACCATTGCACTTGGCTCTGATATACAAAAGGAAAGGAATAGTCGAATTGCTGCTGAGGAGAGGCGCCAACCCAAATTTAGCCACCAAAACTAGATTGACACCTCTACATATTATTTGTAACAGAGACCTATATTTTGATGATGGCTTGTCCAAGCTATTCTTTTACATCAACGATAGCAGACGTCAGTCAGTGCAAGTCAATGCTCGGAACAACTTTGATCGGACACCACTTCAATTGGCCGTGGCGAATCTCTTGCCGTATGTGGTCGATGACCTCTTGAATCATGGGGCTGATTTGTCTAGCTTTGTTTTCCCCTCTGAAAGTTATTTTGCCGAAAATTTTGATCCAGAAATTAATCATTCCATCAACTTTAAATTGAGACTAGCGTCTGGTGCTCTGGCCACCGTCGAAAGTCTTGAGAATGGAGGATACAAGCTGGATCAAAGCGACGCCCTGACAATCATGAAATTTTTCGTTAAGTACGAATTGTTCGAGAAGTCAGACTATCATTACAAATTTTGGCGTAATGACGAATACTTCTTGAGCACAGCAAAAAAGTTAATGATACAAAAGGGCTTCTCGCTCTACGACCTGGTCCAGTTACGACCTGAAGAGGCAGCGAAAAAACTCACATATTCGGACTATTTAGAATTCGCGTACACGGCTGAATACTCGTATCTCTCCAAAGGGTCTCACCAGAAGTTTATTGAGCACTTGTGTGAAATGCTATCGAGAGGATTTTTCCGGCGGTGGGCATTTAAATGTTTCTTAGATATAACGAGCGAACGGCTGCCAAAAAAGTTCTGTGAAAAAGACATCGATCAGCTAATGAACAAAGATTTATATCATATTTGCTTAGCGGCTACAGGCAATAGTTGTTAATGACTTCTTAAATTTTGTAACTATTTCTTCAGATAGCGAAAAAAATTTAAGCAATACAAAATGGCTCAACATGAAAAAATTATGAATATAAACAAAATAAAATAAATATAAATTATAATTATAATTATAATAATTTCAGCTTTGTGTGGGTTAGAATAAGAACAGTAATAATTTTTGTTGTTGTGAACGTTTTAACAGCCCTCCAAAGTTCAAAGTCTTTTTCTTGAACAATAAGTGTTATTAGGCAATATGGCCAAAATTCGGCCGCGAGGTGACAGCAGCGTCGAAGGTCAAAATATGCGCACTGGCGTCCGCGCACCACCGACAAACACGCTTTCGATCTCGTCGCCATTGCCGATCGAAATTTGCACGGTATTTAAAATAATGGATCATATTTACGGAAATCTTAGTGTAATTGCTTTGAAACAATTATTGAGAGAGAGAGGACTCAGGACGACTGGGAGAAAATCAGAATTAATTGAAAGGTAAGTTATTTAATATGTTTAATATGCAATAACAATTAGGTTAGGGGGTTTTGTTATTGTTTTTGTTATTATCATTCAATGCAACATTTTCTATTATCTTCTGTACAAACTTTGTTTTCTTAGATTAATTCAATATGAGAACTTTCACCAACAAACAAGAGAAAGGATCCGATTTCGATCATAAATATGGAAGCCTTAAATTAAAACAATTACAACATTTATTGAGAGAAAGAGGGGCCCGGGTGACTGGACGAAAATCCGAGTTGGTTGAAAGGTAAACTTTATTTAGTATACAATAACAATTGGGTTGTTTTAATCATTAAATGAACTCTTCTTAGATTAATTTATTATGAAAAAAACAACAACTTCGACTATGAAAGGGCCGAAAAAGATGAAGTCATTGAAACTCCTCCCGCTCAAGAATATAGGGACATAAATTCTTCAACGTTACTGCCAGGATTTTCTAAACTTCATCTAGACATATTTTTAAAGAATTATAATGTACAAATGGAAAAAGCACAAAATTTGTACAATGAAGGGTTTCTGCAGTACATAAGGTGTTGTAAAAAAGGTAATACTATAGATTTCATATTAAACTTACAATTTTATACACACATATATGATTTGTATAATTATCACTTCCAGATGACCAGTATTTTATCAAATCTTCATGCAAAGCTGAGTTAAAAAAACATATGAAATATATATGTGACATAAAATTATTTGGCGATGGAGAGGTAGATTTAAGCATGTGTGACTGTCCTGTCGGTCAATCTACTAAGGCCCATTGTAAACATATTATTGTGACTTTGATTGCTCTTCTCAAATGGCGAGTTGACAAGTTTGCTATTTTAGAAGCCACTTGTACTGAAAAGTTGCAAACTTTTCATAAACCTACCAAAAAATATACTGGCTCCCCAGTTAAATCTAATGTTTTTCAAAAAAGGAAGCTGCCACCAAAAAAGAAGATTCTAAATTCAATTCTAAATCTGCAATTTACAGATGATTTTCAAGTTTCTTATTCAGATTATTTTAAAAATGTTATAACGTCATCAAGTTTCAATAATAACATGACTATCAAACAAATCCTGCAACCAGCCAATACATATGCTGTAGAGTGGGACCATGGGTTTTATTCTAAAGTGTCTAATGAATATAAAGTTTTAAAGTCATTAGGATTAGTTGATTTATCTGTAGAAGAAGCCACGAATATAGAGTTTAAAACAATTGACCAAAACAACAATGACACTTGGAAGCAAGAGAGGTGTATTAGACTGACTGCCAGTTTATTTCATTCCTGTTGTATGAAAGTAAACAATGAAGAGGGAGCAAGGTCACTTGTGAAAAAAATTATGAATGGCTATACGTTTACTAGCAAAGCCACAAATCATGGAATAATACATGAAGAATCAGCCATCCAAAAATTTCAAGAGCTCAATCATAATGCTCTTAACATCCAAAAATGTGGTTTGTTTGTCCCTGTAGAAAAACCATACATTGGAGCTACCCCAGATAGACTACTAGGTACAGAGACTATCGTTGAAGTCAAGTGTCCATATTCGATTAGATACACTGGGATACATGAAAAAGCAGTACCATACATTCAGAAAGATAAAAATGGATGTTTGCAACTAAAAGAAGATCATCCATACTATTATCAGGTACAGGGTCAACTTTATGCAACAAAAAGAAATTTTTGTGATTTTATAATTTATACATTTATAGATTTTAAGAGAATTACAGTATATAGAAATGAAAAATTCATTTCAGAAATGCTTGCAAAGCTAGATTTATTTTATGAAAATTATCTTAAGCCAGCTTTATTAGACAAATATCTTTATAAAAGTTATTATTCTATGTTTGAAAATTAATACTTATTCAGTATTATTAATTTTTAATTATCAAGTAAGATAAAGAAGTTTATACTGCACACTATAAATACTAAGAAAAAGTTTTTATATTTCATACCAAATGAATATGAAGAAAGTTTATATTTTTTTATACTATTAAGTGATAAGGATTAATAAAAAAAATTGCATGGCTTAAACTTGTATTGTTCTTAAATATGTTTAATGTTTTTTCAAAATTGTTTGTTAAAAATGTTTAATAAAAATCATTTTTACATGGAAATTGTATTTTTCTTATTATTTGTTAAACTCAACATTAATTATTTATTATGTGTAAGCTTACATAATATTATCTTTAAAATTAGCCAGCATGATACATACTCTGATTATTTCTGATGATAAAGGGAGAAGATCACGAGTGAGTTTCTTTGAAAGAATGGTATATGTTTTCATTAGTCCAATAATCCTCTCCACATGAACTCTATGCTTGGACAATTTTCTGTCTTTCACAATTACATTGTGCGACAAATTTCCACTGACCATTGGAGTAGGTGTGCACACAGTGACGTCGCATGGGGCAAACAAATCTTGTACCATGATTCCCTTATCCGCAAGTATCACATCACCTGCTTTACATTTCTGCCTCAAATCACTGCGTTCAATTATCTGACGATCACTAGTAGAACCACCATAAGGCTCAGAAATATAAGATATTAAGCCACCTGGGCTAGTCCCTACCATAACTTTCAACGTATTACTATTTTTATATGTACTAAAAGTAGCTTGTTTTAATTTAGGATTGTTGGGAGCATCTATCTTCAATTCTGTGGCATCTAGTGTCACTCTGGTTTTAGGATAATTATTTTTGAAAACATGAGGCATATAAAAATTCACTAATTCTCTACTTGGCCATATGTCTATAAGGGACCACAATTTAGCCATAGAAATTATCCACACATGAAATATTTCACTGACACAAGTTTCACTGATATTGAAGTGTTCAGCTAACTCTAAATTACAGGCATCTCTTCTCAATTTCCACAAAACTAAAAATAACTGATTGTTCACTGTAATATTTTTTGATTTTTCTAATTTCTCAAAGTGATTTCTAAGTGGTTTTAATGTTTGCAAAACAACCATATACTTTTCATATGTCAATCCTGTAAAGTGTTGCAATTGTCTAGGTTTGTCTTTGTAATCTTCAATGTTGTATTTTGCACATCCAATAGTTTGAACAGCGACTACTTTATTTTCTTTGTGAAAATTATTTTTGGTCACTTGTTCACTTATTAAATTATTTTTATGCACTGGTTCAGGTGAGACGTATAGTTCTTCATACACATCAAAGCCTTGTTGTTGAGCTGATGCAATACTGCACTCAAATTCATTTATATTGTGTGAGTGTACAGGTGAATCTGTGCAATCCATATTGAACTCGTTTGTACCAGATGATTCATTGACCTGCAGAAAGAAAAAATGTTTAATATGTGTAATACAGTACATAAAAACTTCAATAAACCATACCTTATCATTTATGTCACTGTTATTAATTGAGTGAGGATTGCTGATACTTTGTACTTCTGTCACCTGCAAAACAATAAACAAATTCAATATTTATACTGAATAAATATATGCAATTTTTATGCTAAAAAGTGATAAAAAATAACATACTGTCGATGAGGGTGCTTCTTCTTTTTTTCTTTCTATTTCAGAAAAGATGGTTGGAATGCAATTAGTTTTTAATTTGACACGACTCATTTCATATCCTCCTATAAAATAAAATAGGCAGTTAATTATCTTTCCAATGAAATAAGAAAAACTTCAAGAATATGAACAAATTAGTAAAAAGTTATCAATATTACTTACCTATGACACTTTCTGTGTAAATATCAGTTGGTTGAAAATGTTTGGTGCACAAACCATGACACGACTTTGGATTATAGTTCGGTCTTTCAATTGCTTCCAACCATCGTTTCCTTAATTCAGGGTCTTTTGGGAATTTAAATTTTTTTTTCCCCTTACAATTTTTGACACTACAATTCATTATTTTTATTTACTTTTGATTTATTTTTAGTATTCAGAACAAACTGTCAAAGGGTCGCGAAGAAAAATATCTACTGCTATCGAGATTATCCGGTCACAAAAATCATGCATCTGCGCATGACTTGACCTACGACGCTGCTGTCATCTCGCGGCCGAATTTTGGCCATATTGCCTAATAATCGAAATGAATAAAAAAATTGAATTTATTAATTTGCTGTAATATACATTTTTTGTCTTGATTTCAAAAATGAATTTTTTCCCTTCATTCTGTCGTTTAATTCTCTAAAAAAATAGAAACAAAAGAATCACTAAAATGATACTTAGTGAATTCGAGGTGTTAACGAGAGGAATTAAAAATGATGATCTGACAGCATGATTGGCAGGGTCAGCAAGAGACGGGTAAATGGTGTACGTCAGAAAATTGAGTGTCGAAAGATCCCGAAGCACCTTATAAAGTTGCGTCCCTTCCATACAAAAAAAGTTCATCTTTAATTTCTTGTCGTTTTTTCAGCTACTCTTCGACACTTCTTTAAATTCAAGTGCTCGAGCTCTTCTTCCCTCGCTTGTCGCCGTCGTCTTTCGTCCCCATGGCCAAGGATGTTTCTCTCATTTCTTTGCTTGTCTTGGGTCGATTAACCAGACTCTCGTAGACTTCGTTATTTTCGGCTCTTTTATTCTTACCCACCGTCGACTTGGTTTTTTTCTCTTTACACGTTTACATGGCCTACTCCTCTTCCTCCACCACTGCTGCTCTTGCTCCGCCTGTCTTGCTTTTCTGCATTCTTTTTCTCTTCGCAAAGTATAAGCTTCTTTTATCTTTCAGTTTTCCACGGCTTTCTTCGCCTTTAGCCCAGTCACATCCTTAATATCGTTTTTAAAGATTTTTTTAAGCGCCATTAAGGAAACTATATTGCTACTCTCTTGCGCAAGGTGCAAAGTAGAAAGAGACAAGAAACGCTGAGGAGTGTGAGATGGAGGGAGAGAGAGAGAGGAGGACTATGAGCTCTTAAGGGTTCATTCGTGATAGCGGGCTGAAATATCTTTAAGCGCGGGGGTGTGGACGGGTAAGGGAATATGAATCTGAAGCTTTGGACACACGCGCACTTTTGCATCTCGCTCAAATTGCTCGAATAAATTTTCTTGCTTGTAATCGTCATTCTTCGAGCTCCTACTGTAACGACTCCTTTTTAGGATCGAATTTTTAAATGACAGGCTCTTGAATTTTTTATCAAGCACAATTCACACTGAATAATAGTACATCGGATGCACATCAATATTTCATCGATTTATTCATGCTTTTTCGTTAGTCGCCTGGCGTTTAAGTTAACGAAAATCTCTAACTTTCAAAAACCATTAAATTTTTGAATCTGGAAAAACTTTGTTACGAGATGGGGTAAGAATGTAAAAGTCGCGAAAGTGTTATTTCAGAAAATGAAAGTTAAACCGTCAGTTTCATATCAATCTCACTTTCCAGTTTTTAAAGTAACTTTGTTGGAATATCTTTACAGAAAACAAAATAAAGTTTTAATTGCATCACTCAACTTTCGAGTATGGTTATCTTGAGTTTGTCAGAGTCTACTTGTCCGTATGAATTGTAACAGATTCTCCCGCAGAACAAGCAAGCCCTTGAGTTTTTTATTATTTCACGGATGACTAGAAAATTCTAGCGACTTATCCAGTTTTGTCGAATTTAAAATTCTCGCGATATCTACCGAGTCGGTGGCTCGTTCTTTATTTTCGGAAAAAAGTACCTCAGAAGATTACAGAAAATTGATAGAATTTTGAGATAACGCATAATGTAATGTATCGTGTTGGGATAATGGAAGCTGAGCGTGGTGTGCCTTCGCAATTAGACTTTTTAATTTTTATTAGTGCGAGCTAGAGCAAGGCGACCACCGCCTCTACCTCTGTCTAAACGTATGCATAATGCCATGAATATTTTCGTCGTAACTCTGCCAACTTGTCTCCTAAGGAATTAACCCTTAAATTAGCAGCTAGCTCAGAAACGTGCAAAGTCGCCTAAGTTTGAGCCTTGGCTTTTTCTACCCACCTCCCTCCCCTCTGCCATCTCCACCTCGACCCCCCCGCAACAACAGCAGCGTCGTCGTTCTTTCTCACCCTCTTTTGCTTTCTGTTGTTTCCAACACTTTGATGGTCTCGCCTAGAAACTCGGTTTCTCTCTTGTTTATTTTTCTACGCAAAACAAAAACTTTCATTAAGATGAACGACCAACATATTATTTTCATCGAGATATACTGCGACGCTAGCCAAACTTCTTGTTTGGAGCTCTGAACGATAGAGATTTCAATGCCATAGCAGATCAATTTTACCGATGAGCTACAGATCTTAACACTACCCTCTGACTGGTTCCAATCGTTGTAATTTAGACTGAAATTCGAAGTCAATGTCATAATTTTCGTATTAAAAGAATTTTTGAATATATGTTATTAAAAAGACATTCAAGCCTGTTTTTCCAATATAATTAAATCTACTTGAATAAAGTACTGAAAACTGTTTGCTTCTACTTCTAATAAGATAATTCTTCTAATCATCTATTTTAACATATCGAGTACCATTTAAATGTTGCCATGGTATCCCATTATTTTTTCAACAGCAAAAAACTAAAGAGCATAAGAAATGGAGTGTTCATGGCTTGAAGTCAAAGTGAAAATACTACTAGGCGCTATAAAGAGTTCTCGAGTAAGAAGAAATATGACGCGAGTCGGCCATTTCCGGAGACGCGTCGTCGACCAGTGGAACTTATTAGTCGTGCTCTCCTTCTCTTTCTCTCTGCAGCTCGCTCCGAGGAAGCTCGCAGCGAAGCTTGCCCGGGTTTATTTAAGCTCGGCCTTTTCTAAGTGCGCATACTAAATATGATAATATTGCAACGACAAAAAACGTCAGAAAATGGTATTTAGCCTGAGCTAATTAAGAAATCGTGACTCGTTTGCGAACGGTTACCATTTCACGGCTCTTTACTGCCGGCTATGGCCATTTCTACGTTTGTCTAGCTTTGCATTTTGCTCTCGCGCGCGCACTTATATTAGTATTTTCTTCAACTACTTATGCATTTCCTCAATTTTAATCGCCGCGCATTTTCTCATTTGCGCCGTTTCAGGCTAATTGCCTCAGTTTGCTCGAGTGTCTCGTTAAGCTAATTTTTTCATCCTCGAAAAACTTTGCTCTTTCCTTCAACAATAACCCAAAATCCTGAATAATTTCAAAAAATAACGTAACCAGCCCATTGCCGAACAATATTGATATTGAACTTGATTTTCAAATCATCAAACAACATCGATATGCATTCATAGAGACAAGACCAAGAGAAAAATCGTAGGAAATCTCGAAGTGAGGCCGAAAATCTTCGGAACGACGAACTCGAACGTCCGGGGCGTTCGCGTGGCTTTGGACTCAGTAGTGGGTGGTTCCCGTTCGAAGCGTACGGAATGCCCGGTTATAACGAAGCTCGAAGTGCCCAACCCACCGACCTCTGAGGTAGTACGCGAACGATTTTCCCTCTCCGTAGTCCTCTCGTTCCTTCTATCCCGGCCTGCATCTCTCCTATACAGTCGAAGCGGCGGACCTCCTCTTGCCTCTTATATGTCCACTCGACTCTCGAGTCTGGAAAATAGTCAAAGCGCCTCCTCTTAACCTCTGACCATTTCATACATGCATATTTAGACCACAAATAACGTTAGCTTCTATTTTATTTATTAATTTCAATAGATAATTAACTGGTACCTCTAATAATAAATACCATGGTATCAATAAAGAATAGAAAAATTTGGTCGATAAAATTGTAGAAGTTTTTTAGAATTTGCAGCAGATCAATCTGTACAGTGCACTGCCTACTGCAGCAAATGTCAGTGTAATTATGCATTTTTAAAAATTTCGAAACATGTTGACACACAATTCAAAGTTTATTTACGTAACGTAGCATAAATTAACAAAAAAATCTGAAAAATGCTTTAGTTGTTAATAACTTGAATCATTTTAACAAAAGCAAGGCTCCTCGAATTCCGTTCGCCAATGTTAGGGCGGAGTCTGATATGAATCGTGTACCACAATAAATTTCGAAGCCAATCTCTAGTACCCCAATGTTTTGGGTGGAAATACAGTCGGAGAAAAGGTGCACTTCTCCCTCTTTCCCTGTTTCTCTGTGCCTCTCTACGGGTATTGTCCAGGATGAGTAAAGAGAGCTCGAAGCCCTGGCAGCAGCTCTCTACGAAGCGGTGGAGAGATGCAAAGAGAGAGGAGCTTAAAACCGGCGAACGGAAGATGTGCGTGGTACCACCTCCAAAGATATGCATTCCGAGCAGCCGCGATGCACCTTTTACCCCCAGAATTCGCTCGAACTCCAGGGCAATGATTTTGTTTTAAGGGCGTGTTTAATTATGGATGCGCAAGAGATCGTCGAAGAGGCTCCACCCTTTCCGCGCGCTCGAGAGGACTAGCTCTCTGTGCCGAAGTGCAATTTTCTCGACGAGCGCAAGCGCCAGCGCGCATCGGCTGCAAAACGCGCCGCGCCACTGGCAGGCTAGTGTGGTAGGGAGGAAGGAGGGAGGAATGCCGTGGCTCTCCTCCGTTGCCTCTGCTGCTGCTTAATTGCAAGCTGCATTATCTATGCCGCGTGACCTCTCTCTCTCTCTCGGGCGCGCGCGGTATACGTAAGCGTGCACACACTGCGGGATTTTGTCTGTATAATTACTTATTTTTGTGCAACGCCTTCGCAGCAGCTCTGTGCGCGCTCGGATGAGCCAAATATCTTTGGCAGCTTGGCCATATGACATTTAATTGCTCCTCGCTCGGTTTTTCAAGCTGCGCCCTAGAGTGGATTTCATTACTCTCTCGCTCGCTCGCATGCCGCTGCTGCACCGCACTGGCTCCGGAGCTCTTTGTTCGTCTCTTTAGCCGAGAGCAAAGAGTCTCGACTGTGTTTCATCAGATCTCTCCCTCTCGCTGGGGATGGGCTATTTTGTTCCAGTGCACCGATGTACTCGCGCGCGAGACAGCCGAGTGGAATGATTTTTCACAGCGGAATACTTTTTTATTGTTGCGCGCGCGGCTTTACACGCGCTGAATGCAGCAAGGTGAGAAGCGTAGCCGAGCTTCAAGCTGAAGCTAAAGAGACACGCGACATTCGGAGCTTTAAAGTCTGAATAACGAACTTGTGTATTTTTAGCCCGTACAAAGTAAAAAACAAACGGCCAAAGAGAGCGGTGAACGCGAAAAATGTTGCTTTTAAAAGGCGCGAATTCAGATTCCGTCGAGCCGAAAATCGCTCGCGAGCGCTCTTTTCAAAAGATTACGCGTACGTAGAGGATGAGGAGGACGAGTTTGGGCGGGGGACCGAGGACAGGCAACAGCGGCTCGAGCTTTCAGTCAGTCAGAGCGACGAGTCAAGCACGGCCGACGACGACCAAGATAAAAGCCCCGTTGTGCGATGCATAAACGTTCGGTGGGGTGAAAGGTGTACCTTAACGTTAGAGAGAAACACACACATACAAACTTATCCACACAGTAGCCCGAGCTCGTATATATGGCGTTTGAGGTTAACCCTTGACTCACCGCGCGTTGCTGGATTAATTTAACCACCCACTTGCAACGCTCGGCCGCAGCGCGCTGCTCGCTGTAAATAATCAACCACCTAAACGATTATTATATACCACACAGTAGAGAGAGAAAGAGAGAGAGAGAGAGATCTGTCTGTTATTATTCATATTCGTTTTGTTATTACGCGCGCTCGCGAGAGCACCTCCCCTGTAAGTATACACACAAGCCCAGCCACACACATGCTAGCTTTTAGCCTTTTGACCCGGGCAGAGAAATGAACTCGCAAAAAGCGCGCCACGTACTTTCCGGATGGCTGATTCACCTGCAAAAAAGCAAAATAAAGAGGGCCACGCGTGCGCGCACTTGTGCACTCATTACACCGCGCTCCATTTCTTATCAATTAAATTTTCGAGAAAACTTTTCTATTAAGGCTTCATCGAAAGAATTTCCGTTGCCAGGCATTCGTGCACGGCTCCAAGTTCCTCCACCGCGCCTAGAAGGCATTAAAAAGTCGTCCGAGCGTACTGTAAAATTCCAGGACGAATATCGTCGAGGCGGTCTAACGAGAAATTCTTCGGCAGGCAGGCTGGAGAGCAGCGGCTAAGGCGCGCGGCGTACATGTACACAACGCACTTTTCCTTTGGTCAGCCAAAATATTCATACGTGGAAATAAGAAGAGAGCCAGCGCAGAGGGAAAATTGCGGCAATTATCTAAGGCGGCAAATTGCGAATACTCCATGGCCGCTTATACGAAGCGCAATCAGCTTGACCCCCTTGCCGCCCCCGCCTCCTTCATCCTGGTATACTTAATACGTGGTGCGATTTCTCGCATCAGAGACTCTCTGTTCTCGAGCGAGAGACCGGCCAGTGGCCAGTGGCCGAGCCTGGAAAGGACAATTAAAATAGCTGCGCTTAGCCAGAGAGCGAGAAGCCCGAAAGAATGCGCCGCTCACGTACGCGAGTATATACGCTAGAGCGAGAGGAGGAGAGGAAGCAAGCGCGCTTAGCCGCACGGGCTCTCAAGTTCTTTCCGCTCGGCTGCAGTCCGAAAGGGAATTATTTTAATTGCGGCCAGGCTAGGCTACTACCCCAAGCGCGCCACGTACCCATCGACTTCCTCTTGCCGGAGCTCCTTTTATCGGACACCTACAACTCGAGGACGAGGACATGTACACACACACACCCACTTGTATGTTAGATAGGTCCGGGTCTCCGTCTAGATAAACACGCATCCCGCAGAGCAGCCCCGCGTGCGTGCGCCAGTCCAGATCGTTACGGAGAAGAGAGCCTGCACCCCCTTACCCCCCCCCCTTCTTAATGAAATCCTCTTGTCGTTATTCTGTTATTTTAATAAAACCCTTTACTTTTGACCCTTTCTTTAAGCTAGGGCTACTACTGCTACTGCTCCTCTCGCTTCTTTTTATTGTCCTAGGCGGGTAGCACAACGTTTATTCATCGGACCCCAATAAAGACTGTCCTTTTAATTAACAAACAACAGCACCAGCAGCTGAAAGTCCAAGTTTCCTTTCTGAGCCAGAGAGAGAAGGTGAAAGAAAAAAATAAAGAGGGCAAAAAAGAAGAATAACATTTGTCAAACTCATTTTTCTTTTGTTAATTGCAATAATAAGCCAAAACATAAGAATATTAAAAGCAATAATAGGCGCGATATTAAGCGCTGTTCGTCTCGCGGTACGCCCCGAGACAAAGCGAACAAATTGCTGCAACGACTCGGCCTCCGAGTTTTGTACAAGTAGCGTAGTTTTTCCCAAGAGAAAGAAAGAGAGAGAGAAAAAAAAGAGCGAGTTCAAGCCCAATATTTCGAGAAAACGAGGCTCTATTCAGTCGCAAACAAGTTGGACCCCCGTCCCCCCTTGCGCGAGCGCGTAAAATAATCGCGTCTGCTCCCCCAGGAGTAGCAACAGCAACAGCAGCAGCTTATATATACGTAGCCTCACACCATCTCCGTACATGCGCTTGTATACCTCTCTACTCGCGTCGTGCCTTTGAAGAAATTACATGTACAACGAGCAATAATCGTACGCCGACCAATTTCCATATATCACTTGCACAACTTTCACACTTGTACGAGTGGCAAAACGATACATGTGCGACGTAAAAAAAAAGAAAAGAAGTTGAGTGTCGAAAACTATTGTAAAAGCTTCAATGAGACGGAAAGCGACGATCGAATCGAGACGTCTGCAAGAGGCACACCCACCACCGCGGCGCGAGTTTCTCACTTCGAGTGTACGCTGTACGTCGCCGTGAGACGTCGAAAATTACCCCGTCCGGTTCGCACGTAATTAATGACGATTAATCTCTCGTAGGTTTTTTTCATGTACAGCTTATACAACGGCAGTAGTAGCAGCGGCAAAGAGTAATTATTCGCGCTCGGATTATAAAGGTTGAGAGGCCCTCTACATATGGGGCTCGCTCGCTCGCGCGCAGGGCGTTCAAGTACTGCTGTAGCTGCTTCAAGCGAGTCCCTCAAAATGTTCGACCATCTTGTATCAAACAATACGCGCCCATTATTTTCTAACACTTGCGGGTTCGCGTAGCTCTATTTCGAGACTCTTTTCGTTTTTGGGGGCTACAGGCTCCCAAAACTCCTAAATTCCGTTTCGAGTACGCGCCGGACGCGCTCGTCGAAATTCCCCGAGCTTTAATGCCATCCCCACACGCGAGCGTGTTACGAACACACCGTAGGATCCCTCGCGCACGCGGTAATGTCATCATTGAATGCTGCAAAAGGAAATTGAAGCTGGGTAAAACTGTTATCGTCGCAGCAGCAGCATCAGCAACAACAACAGTTCGTCAATGTGATTTAGACGGATCGTATAGACGCGCGTAATAACGTTCCGCGGTCTCGTTAATCGCTCGAGGGCCAAATGAGCTGCGCGACTACCTAGTCTGTACAATACAGGCATACTATGGATGGATATAGGCATGTTAGAGCATGTAACTGCGCCTAGACGCATGCATTGCGGTAACGATTATTGCCAAGGTCTATGCGTTGTAACAGCCTAAACGTTTAGGACTCGAGTCATCTGGCCCTTTATGTATGTGTACACGATGTATCCGATGTAATTGATCCAAGGGTATTTCCTATGTACTCGAGCTCGTTTACCGCACCAAACGTCCTCTCCCTGACAGTTCGATTACTGTCTTAAGTCAGCTCTATACTATCTGCCTTTGATGACAGTTGTCGATCGATACGCGATAATTGATACGCTACCATTACGGTACGACTGTAATATACTCGAGAAATTCAAATCTGACCATTAAGTTGAAAAATATAAGCTTGCAGCGCGTGACGCAAAGCTATGAGGCTGATCGATACGGCACGCAGAGAGCTCCAAGCCTCTTGACTTATTTATCCGTATAAATAATAGCAATAAAAAAAAAGTGACTGCGCGCTCGGAAACAGTCGACGAAGACGACGAGGGGGGTCCACAACGCGCCACTTCGTACTTTGGGGATAATGCTTCTATCGCGAGGCCAAGACCATAGGATAGACTCTGTAACAAATGCTTCGCACTCGATCTAAATCGAGTTAGAGACTCGCGCGTGTCTGCTGCTGCTGCTACTGCATCGTGTCTTCTTATTTTCGCACGCACATCTCGTCTCGGCAGCTGAAAAAGCTCGGGCGAGAATCGAATACGTCTCTCTCTCTCTCTGTCTCGTAAGTCCGCAGCATAGTCGTGTTTTTGTCCGGAAACTTTTATATAAATCCAGTTCTCCAGGCGTTAGAATAGATTTTTCTTCGAGGACTTAATCTAAGCCAGGCCGATTTTAGCAGCTGCTCGCCAAATGAAGTGCAGAGCCTAGGAAAACCTTGGATAGGTGTGCTTGTATGGGGCTGCGAGGCACTCGAGGTAATTGCTTTGTTATTAATTCGTTCGACGAAGATTTGACGTTGTGTGCGTGCACTTTGAAAAAGTCGCATCGATGTATGGGATGTACGTCACAAGTTCAGCTTGATAAAACACGTACGTCTTGCGTCAAAAAAAAGGAAGGAAAAATGTGTCTCACCCCTCGTCATTACTTTGACGACCCAGCATGGCTATTCTCACCCTATATTATTCATTGCCCGAGTCTTTACTCGGTGATTAATGATTTTGAAATGGTGTTGCGTCTTTTTTTCTCTACGTCATATTTTTTTTCAATTCTGCCTTTCAATATTTCCGAAACTATGCGGCTAAACTATCAATTATTCGACACTCAATCGACGCCTCTTACGAAAAGTAGGAAGTTTGTGTATTAAGTTAAATGTAAACTTCCTACTTTTTGTAAGAGGCGTCGCAATAATTATTGTTGCTTAACATTGAGCCAGAGCAAATTTTTTTGCTCGTATTCAACTTCATTCAACGCATTCAGAGCGCATTCGTAAAAATGTCCTCGTGAAATTTGCCTTGGCTTGACTTTTCTTACGTTACGGAACGGAGATGGAGATACATAGCACACGAAAATTGCATTGTGATTCTGCTCGGCGAGCTCGGAGCACGGCAACTTACTAACGATGCTCGAACGATGTTACTACTACTACCCCTTACGCTTCAGGACTTCTTCCCAAGTACCAATACTCCACAATTAGCTTATCCTGTTAAAAGGCTCCTTTTCCGGGAATTTCGTTAAAATTAACCTCCTGACTGCTGATGTCGCTTGAATTTTCTTGCCTCCTTCGCTCGAGTCCTTCGTTCGCTCTTCTTCTTGAATTTTCTCTCTTTGACTTCGTGGTCGGCTTCTCGAATCTCGATAAACACGTCGCAGCCGCGCGCGGGAACCGACTGTTGATTTTGTCCACGTTTCTTTTAATGATATCATCGTTAGCGAGCTACTTTACGCTGCACGCGATTATGTAGTGTTTAACGCGCTTAACGAATGGGGCGCGGTTCCTCTGCCACTTCGTCCTTCGAGACGTCACGTGAAAAATTGCCGCTGGTTATATTCAAGAAATTTACGCCAGGAATTTACCCCAAATCGAATCGCGTTATTACACGTTCGCTTGGGCACGTACGTGATAACAAATAAGCTTCGAGGAAAGGGAGAGGAATCCTGATTTCGACAGCCGATAACTCAGAGACATATACCTACACCCGAGCGCCAGATGAGGTGCGAGATTTAAGAAGACTGTATGTATGGGCGCGCTGCTCGAGTAAATTCGTGCACGTACACGCACGTACATATAGAACATATACCGTATACATTCGTTTGCAGAAAAAAGAAAGAGAAAGAAAGAGCTTAAACGAGAATAATCCAGCGAACGACAATGGCCTGTCAAATCCCCGCAGAGCTTTATTCTCTGCCATCTACCTTTTTTCTTCTGTCTTCGCCTTTTTGTATTGTCGCTCTACGTCTCTATATATAAAGAGCCGTCGATTCATCATCTATTTTTCCTTCGATATATTACTTTCGGAAATTGTTATTTTTTCTTAACGAACGCTGCTACGTGCGTGCGTCTATATCGATGATAGAAATCATCTCTGAAGTGTCATTCGCGAGACGCAATATATATTAGAGAAAAAAGAACAATAATTCAATTTTGGGACGATGGATCATCGACGTCGGGCACAAAACATAAGACACAGGTCAGCTCGCGCATCTGGCTTATTGAGTATTCTCCGGGCTTACGCCGGGCCAAAGTCCCTCAGGAATTTGACACACCGTATCGCCTGGTAGTGTCCCTTCTTCGTACACATAATACACGTCCACGTACAGTGAACCTTGCCTCGAGGTGATAATGGCTTTTAAGCTGCTTATGGCTACTTACGTCCTCCCGGAATTAGTATCGGTTAAGGTTATATAGAGCCTATGAATGTATTCAGCGTACAAGTCCGTAGGAGTAATTTCATTTTCGATCTTGTTCTTTGCGGGCTTTTCCTTTTTCACCCCCTGCCCTCGGAGACCTCGAATTCAATAAAAGAAAGAAGGAAAAAAAGATACACAAGCCGAGCAAATATTTGAAAGTGTATACAGTCGCTTTTATTGGATTCAAATAGATAATGCCGTATATAGTGGAGAAAAAGCAGTGCCTCAAGTGTTAAACGCGAGTCGTTCGGCGCGCGTGGCTACTCGAGGATTTGTTCCTAGTCTCGAGAAACTCTCGAGGGCACGATTCGAAAGTTGAATGGAATCTTGGCAATTTTATTAGAGGTCAGTTTCGAGGGACTCGAGGGTGTTGTGCGCGGTGTACAGTGGCACCCCAATTCTTTAAATCTCTCCGGCTAGCATCATCGGACGTCGAGATAAAAGAATAAAAAAAGTATGTATAAGCTCCTTCTAGTCCCTCTCACAAGTGGTTTGTACAAGCTTAAAAAAGGAAGGAAAAAAAGGGAAGAAGTTAAGGGTCGTGTCCATCGACCCCCATCGATGCTTCCACTCACTGAATAGGCTCTCGAACGCGCGTACCATCGAGGCTTGGACGCGCTATCCTCTCTCGCTATATATGTATTTTTGCGTAGTAGCAGCAGAGGTGGCCCTCGGGTGTAACCCCATCGTTTCGTATCAGAGACAAGTAGCAGCAGCAACAGGTGATTCTTTCGAGCCGATATCGGCCGCTCGTTGTGTATACCTATACTACTGCTACGTGTACATTGTACCGTGCATAAGCCAGAGAGTGTATTATTATAGTCGCACGTGCTCTCCGTGGCCAGACCTTCGCTAGCCATTTTACATCGGAAAACGGAAAATAGCCGCGTTAATTGATTCGCACGAACCACCCGCTAACTGTCCGTGGGGAATTATAACAAAGTCCAGGATCGAGATAGTTGGATAATATTTCCAAGCCTCTGCTTCTCTCTCTCTCTGTCTTTCTGCGTCTCTCATTCGCATTTCGCCAAGTAGATCATTTTCGTGTTATTCAATTAGAATAAGTGAGCCGGGCGCGATTGTGTCGAGCTCGTTCGCGATGAAGACGCGCGCTCGCTTTTAAAAGTATAAAGTCTTTCTCTCACTCGCTGTGTTTCGCGCTCGCCGCTCGTTCAAGTTGTCAAGAGGCCTAAGTAAGCCATCCAGTCGAGTGGAGATTCATCAAGCTCGCCAACGAAAAGAAGCGCAAAAGAGCAGCAGCCTGCGAGTGAGGTGCGGGGAGGGGAACAAGGTAAACATTAATTTGGCGTGGAAGCTAGCGAGAGGAGTGTGACGGGCAGGGGCAGGGGATAAACCGGAGTCACAACTCGTCGCCACTACTGCCATGCCTGTGCCGCGCGCGTATACTGGCGCATCTTGACACACGGAGAGAGAGAGAGAGGAGTAAGAATTGCGGAAGCAAAGCGCAACGCTAACGCAATCAAGTTTTAATCATGCGGCTCTCTCTCCGCATAGTGAAAAGACACGGGCGTGGGTGGGCACACAGGGCTATAGCAAAGAGAGACAGAGAAAGAGCAAAAGAGGGGGAGTGAGAAAGGATCTACGATACACAATTACCAGGACGCCGTGCAAAAGCTCAGTGCCATACTCTCTACCTATGTGTGTGTGTGTATGGTCTAACTCTTGCCTGGACTGCGGAAATTATATGCCAGGCAGTAAGGCTACTGCTGCTGTGCCAGGAGAGAGAGAGAGAGAGCCCAAGAGAAACGACATTGCGGCATATCGTGCGCGACAAATTCACGCGCGAGCGCTAGATGGAAATTCTCGAGGACGTACTCGACACTTTGTGCTCGCTGTAAGGCTCTACGTGCGCATGCAGATACACACACGACAGTCATACACGCGACGCACATACAGCCCCCGGACGCGATTAATGCTCGGGGACTCGAGGCAGTACAACGCCACTTATTAACTCTTCGCGTCTTTGCAACTATAACACAATGTTATGGTATACATGCTCGGCGGATACTTTATTATGTATACCCGGGATTATTCGCTGGCGTGTATTACAATACTCATACGCACATCCACGCACGCAGTACGGCAATGTCAAATTTGCTCGAACGAAAGGCTCGAGAGCTCGAGCGATCGCTAATTCGCCGTAATGCAGAGCAGTAACAGCAGAAACGTAGCAACGGCCGTGGCAGTCGAGCTCGCAGCGAGTGAAAAGTTGCGGTTGGAAAATTGTTCTGGCGTCGATCGGTCGACGTCAAAAGCAGAAAAGAGAGAGAGAGAGAGAGAGAGAGAGACGGAGTTCGGGAATCAAAGATGAAAATCATAATGAGGGAGAGAAAGGGAACAGGGCCGCGTCGACAAGGGAGTTTGAGCTTCGAAATGCGAAAGGGGTTCGCGCGCAACTGCCTGTAGTGGCTGTGCGATATATCTTTGATTTATGGTGAAAAAGCTACTGCCGATGACACCCGGCAAAGTTAAGAGAGAATCTAGACTGCGCCCAGATGAATATGAATGCGATAAATTGCTAAAGCAGCTCGTTGATAAGACGTCCGCGCGCTCGAGCTCCGAAAAACAGACAAAGAACAGCAGGTCGACAAACAAAGATGCACGCGAGTTTGTTCTACCGTAGGCCGTGCACGTATCTTAACGAGTTGATGGCTGCTCGTGATTGTCTTCGATGAATTTCATTAATTGTGTACCGCGAGCCTTCATTCGCATTTCGTTTACGCTTTTGATTTTACTCGCAGTCACATAGCAGGAACTCTACTCGGCACAAATGAAAAAAAAAATACATTTACCGATCCACGAAATTAAACAACTTGATTTAAAAGCTTGTCTTCGATGCGAAATCGAAATCTCTCAATAAAACGTCAACTGCAGAAGGGACCTGTTCTTGATTCATAGCTCGACGTTAAACTCGATCGATTTACATGCTCTCCTCGCAGATCATAGCCGACTGCTTCGAGTTACGTTTTTTCCTTGCTTAATCGAAATTCAATTAAGCCATTAGGGGAGAAGCATCCGAGTCGCAGCAGTAGCAGCAGCAGTTGCGAGAGCGACCAAGTCGAGCATAAAATCGGAGGGATGTATATTATACACGCTCAATCCGGAGACTTGGTTTTGGACGTCGCTTTAAATTTTCCCTCGAAACGTGACTTTTTGATCGCCACGATTTCCCGTAAAACGATATCGACAATTATTTGCGGCGCAGCTCAAGGAAATAATATCGTACGTCAGAAAAGCTACGCACATATTTATACGTTACGTAGTATAACTGCTGCGAGACGCGCGTCGAGGATAATGGACGCGTCGCAGAGCACACGCGCCGGTGAGCTTGTGCTCCCTGCAAGCTGCCTCTCCGCGGCAAGGGGGACGCGAACCGAGTGGCATCGATATACGAGACACGAATATAAGAGCGACGTTTCGGCTTGGTATAGGGCGATACACGCCGCAACGCGACTGCTCATACATCATGCCACTAATGCCAGATCTACGACTTTCTTCTCTCTGCCGCTGCCACTAGCTCGCTCGCTCGCGCCGAGGTAGCCATTGTTGTTATTGTAATACTCCTCCCGAGTATCGTCTGTCTCTCGCTCTTTCTCCTTTCAGGGGTCGAGGGTGAGACAGAAAGAGAGACACACACATACACTTACATTAATGCGACATATATGATGTACCTGCTTGCGCCTGGCTTGCATCGATAGTCCGATCCAGTCTCGCGTATCACAGCATAATCCTGTGCCGCGTACGCTCGGGGCTTTCTGAAAGCAGTTGATACGCGGTCACGTAAAATTCAACGATATCTGCCGAGGTGTTTCTTCAAAGTCAACCCGTGTGTCTCACGCTGCGTCCTGCCACTTCTCGAAACGATTCGACTTTTGAAAAATACCAAAGCTTCGTAGGTGTGTAATAAATACATCCGCTTAGAGACATTCAAATCGAAAAATGTCGGAAAAATCATCGTGTATATGCAGAGAGTAGTTGTAACAGCTCAACTATATACGCGACAACAGACACGGCGCTCGGCTATACATCATACGAGCTTTTTTCTTTTTCAAAGTCTCTGCGTGCGTGTCTGTGGCTGTATGCGCGTATGATGGGGGATCTGAAAACACAGACTGTGAGCGCATAGTATTCCGTTTGGTCGCGATCCGTGACTAATGTCCCGATGCTTTTTGAAACTATGTACTCGAAGAAACTTATATAATATGAATTAAAATCACAACAATAATAAATTACGATTCTCAATATGTGAAAGATATATCTTTTTATCGTTAAAAAACTATGTTGAAATCGTAAGAAATATTTTTATGTTCATTACAGTTTTTAAACGAAAATGTTTAATAACATTTAATTTGAAGAGAAAATATAGACACCCCCTTTACTAGGAAGCAAAATTTTTCTTTCATAAAATAAAATAATAATTATTTCATAGCATTTGATTATTCAATACAATGTACAATAACGGGTAGGCATGAAATGATGGATGTGATACATTTCATTACTATAAGAATTGAAATTTTCAATTTACGATCGTAAAAATTTGCATCTTCTATAAATGAATAGGATTCTGGTTTTCCGGATCAAAAATGAATGAAATTGTCTGAAATGCGGTGCAATTCTTCACAGCAATAATATGCTACTACTAGATGTCCAGTATAGAACTCACTAGTGGTCACCTTAAAATGTTTGTATAAAACTCACACCTGAAATTTTAGGAGAACGTTAATAAGTTTTGACAAAATTTCTGACCTTGATATTATGAAAGCAAATAATAAAAATCAATGGTAATGTATGATTATTGCAGAGCCATTTTTTAAATAGAACTGAAAATCTTTTTTTTTTTTTTGACGTACGAGTTCATTCGAATTTTACGAGGCGTAAGTCGAAGAATAGAAGGGGGAGAAGAAAATTATATCTAAGTTAGGTTATTTACGCTTCTGTTTTCCCGGCAAGCTGAGCAGCCGTTTAAATTATTCTCAATTACTTCGGCTCGATATCGGCTGCTTTTATGGTGCGGAAAATAATGACGTCTCGCGCAAATGACGCTGCTTTTCAGAACGACGTCTCGATGGACTCGTGAGAAAGAGAGAGATAGGAGAGATCGTTAAAAAGTCCACCGATAGCATCAGCCGATCTCTGGCCTCGCTTTAATTACATGCCGCGCCGGAACATATGTCTCGGCTCTACCTTTTATATATATGTAGCTCGGGCATATCGTCCTCCCAGCTCGCAATAATATAACGGCCGAAATTTTCGAGCACATTGAGAATTTGCGCTCGTCCGAAGAAAAATGCGCCGAGGCACGATGTATCATCCATGCGCGCGCCCCCGAGCCCGAGCAAAGATATTACCTTTCTTTATTTCCTGCTTCTCGAGAAGCTCCGGAGGACGAATGACGGGCACGTGTGCGTGTGTGCAGCACCGGGGAAAATCGTCCTTTTCGCGCTCATTTGCATACGCTCGCTCTCTCTCTCCTTTTCTCTCTTTCGCGTATACGTATGCAAAATTTATATATATTGCGATACCGAGCCGGAGCAAAAGAAGAAAATCGTCCCATCGCAAATTCATCGTGAACCGCGGAAGCTGCGCGCGTGTAACCGCCTGACAAATAGTTGGCGCAAATCAAGCTCTCTCTCCTGCTTCCATCTCGCGCGGGCATAAAAATCTACGGATATATTTCTTGCGCACGGGCACACGTCTTTCTCTCTTTCTCCGCTTCCTTCAAAACAAAGATCCGTGATATGTATAAACTTTTACACATATATATGATATTTTAGCGCTGTACTTGCGCGTATTCCTGGTGTATGCTTAACGGCTCGTCGTCATCGCACAGTGCCTTATATTCTCAATCATCGCCGCCATAATAACATAACGAATGGCCACTTTATGGCCGCCGCTCCGGCAATACCGGATTATAAGAGCTAAGCATTCCTGTCCTGGCATATTATACGGCTGCGCTAATGTCTGACGCTCTCTTCCGCGCCAACGAGAGAAAGATCCGTACAAGACGTGCCTCGAGTCTCGTATATGTGTGCTATGTGACTCTTTTGTGTCGCCCTGGTGTACACCTTGCGAGCTCTTATTCACCCTTCAACGCCTCGACTTCGCAGCTTTCCTGCCTTATCTCCCGAGAAGCAAGTGCACACGTTCGTCGGTGCGCGGGATTATTATTTCGTTATCTTTTTATCTTTGCCGAATGATCGAGCGAGCATGTAGTACCGATTAAGTTCTCGATTATCCCCCCGCAGAGATTTCAATTTTACGCGATTTTCGAGTGCGCCTCCAGGCCCCTCGCGCGGCGGAGCACAAATCTTTGACCTCGTTGTGTTCCACAACACGTTTTATAAGAGAGCCTCCGTAGCCAGAAGTCGCGCGCAACTTGTTGTCGTAACTTTGCCGTACCTACTACTGCGCGCAGCGCACCTATACACACTCGCCTAGGCCTTAAATACGTTACTCTCTCGCGTCGCGCCAGGAGCTTTAAGGTGCTTTCTTATACTTAGTGAAACTTACGAGATACTTTTGCTAAAGCCTCTCTCTCTCTCGCTCTGGAAAACCGCGTGGACCCCCCGCAGTGGTTTCAGCGCTGCAGCGAAACTCAGCGAGAGACACTTTGCCCGAACGTATCTCCCTAAGGTTTTCTCGCTTTTCGATTCGATTTACGTTCCGGCAAATTTTTTCCCTTTGTGCCTGGACTCGACATTAGGATTTGATGAAAAAAAGGAAGAGAGAGAGAAAAAAAATTTGATCATCTAGCAAAGCTCGAGAGCATATAATTATAAAGCTCGGCGAAAGAAGAAAAGCTCCGCGTGTAGCTCTCTGTCTCTATCTCTCTCTCTCTTTTGCTCTCGAGTCGCTTATATATTTCGGTGGTGGGCAGGTACGTTGTTTCGCGGATGAGATTTAGTTTGATAATAAGATCCGCCCTTGTGCTGCGCGCGCAAAAGACTAGCTTATATACGATAGTGGCTGCACTGCACACACGCACACGTACACGTACACATATCTAGAGAGAGGTAGTAGGAGAGGCAGAAGGAGAATCTCGGCAACCGACGAGAGACAAGATATTGTTGAGGTAGGAGAGAGGACAATTCATAGCTATACAGACCGCGCGCACCTTTTAACTCTTCCAGCTTATATCTCGTTCTCTCACTCTCCTGTGTAAGCGCGCTCCGCTCACTATGTATGTGTGTACGTAGTTATGAAAACTAGGTACCGCCTTCCCCATATCTCTACCTTACCCCACCCACACCCCCGCTAGCCCTCCAAAGCTCCTGACCGAATCTTAAGCTCGGTTCTTCCAGTTTTCTCTCTCTATATATACTCGTATACACTAACACAGGCACATATATTTTTGTATGCGCGTTGTTCATTTGCCGTGCGTGCAACTTTTTAAAAGACGACTCGCGAAGCTCGCGTACTTTTACTAATTTTAATTATTTGCTGCAGATTCCTTCGTTTCATTTGGAAAATTAAATTATTTAGCCCTTTGTGCGCGGGTGTATTTATACCTTATATATTCTTCCCGTCTGTGTATATCACGCACAAAACATGTATCCCGCTGACTTGTTGTTGTTTTTTCGAAGCCCGCGCTAATTAAATTATTTGAACGAAAAAATATATGAATACGCGCGTATTGTTTTCCTTTACTTCTCTTTTGCAGCTCGCGCGCGCGCGAGTTCGCGAGAGTAGCAGCAGGATTTAGATTTTTGCTCTATGGCCGCGAGTACGTAACCAGCAGTAGCTCCTCTATCCTTTTAATTGGAGACCCGACCGCATCTAAGCTCGTAAATAGCCGCTCACTCATGCGCGCGCGTGCTTCTTTCGTGCAGCTCTTTTCATGGGATTTCTCAAGGAAAAAGAGAGAAGGCCTTTTAATGATCCAGAAAAACTGAACCGCTCGAGTAAATAACTGAACAAAAGCTACTTCGCGCTGGGGCTAATTTACACATACGCATGCCCCCCCGAGAAAGCCGGAGAGAGGTACCAGTACCAGCAGCAGCAGCCTTAAGAGAGGTCCAAACAAAAATTCGCATAATGAAGCTCTTAATTATGGCAATTTTTCGTTATTCAGCTTCCTTCCTATACAGTAGCTAGGCCGCGAGTACGGGTGTGCGCGTATGTGCGGGGGTTTTGCCTGGAGATGGAAAAATCCTCGAGTATTTTCGGTCACTTGGAAGTAGAAAGGTGGGTACAAAGCCCCCTGTGCTTTGCTCTTTCTCTCTCTCTCTCTCTCTCTTTGGCTTTTTCTCGCTCTCGCACTAGAAGAGCACAGCATCGACGCAAAGGGGGTACCAGGCAGGGTGTACACTCCCCCGCGCAATAGTAGTAAGCAGTGTGGCGGAGAGAAAGAGTTCAAGGGAGTATAGCGAGTCGTCGTCGACGGCGGCGGCGGCGGCGAGCGCGAGTGGGAATAAAAGGGAAATGTATGGAAGGAAAGATCTAATTTGTTCTTGTCCGGGGCTTCTAGCTGCTGCTGCTACTGTGCAGAAATTAATATTCATAAGCGGGCCAGGCGTGTGCGCGCCGCAAAAGAGAGTTACACACGTAGGTAGGATAGGTAGGTAGGTAGCGCCGCGACGAGCTATACGCATACATACATACGTGGGTGGTCCGAACTTACATGTATCTTTTGCGGACGGCGCGCAGATAACGCCGCTTATTCGGCTGGGAATGAAAATACTAGCCGCTGACCAGAGAGAGCTACTACTGCTGCTAGAGCTGCTACCTCTCTTATGTGCGCGCGCTATATATAAGCGACACGACGCCTCTTCTCTCGGAGCCGCGCGCGCGCGCGTTTTAAAAACGTATATAAATTCAAACGCTGTCCTCTCGATTCCCAGTACGAAGGAAAGAGAGAGAGAGAGAAAGAGCCTGAGCGTTATATATACTCAGGCGACTGCTTATCGGGTTATATCTCTGTCCGTGGCCGCTTCTCTGCTGCGCGAGATTTTTTTTTCCTCCGGCCGAGGGATGTTCCATTAAGGGGGTAGAGAGCAGCAGCCAGAGAGAAGCTGTGGCCACAGTCGTAAACTCATTTCGCCTTTAAATATTATATATTATTGTACATACATCATAGGGCTCTCTCAGAGCTCGTAGCTCGCAGCTCTCCTCCTAATTACAAGCAGAGTAGCAGCAGCAGCAGTAGTGGTAGCAAAAGAGGGCCGTTATTTAGAAGGCGTGTAGCTTTGGGTGTACGATGATCGATAAAAATGAGCGCTTACGCAGCGATATTCGGGCTAAGCCAAAGACGTCATGTGCCGTAGAAACGGCAGCAGCAACAAAATGATATAGCGCGAGACCAAATATTCATGTAAATTATCGTTGCCAAAGATACACATAATAATTTGCATAGAAGCCAAGCGAAGCAGCATCAACAGTCCAGGGAGAGTAGTAGTCGCGTTCGTTCTTTGCCTTATAGGCCTATATCGCGCGTTTAATTTAAATAATGCTCGCCCACGCCGCCGTTTCCGAGCGCTCGAGCGCGAGCAGATATACATAAAATCGCTATAACGTACTTAAACTGATCTGTAGTAGCACGCCTCGGTCTTATATATTTTCGCGCTTCTGTAGGGGTATTATAAAGCTCCTCTCCCTACGATAGCTCGACGAGCGCCAAAATTAACACTTGCTGCCCATATCCTTTGCTCCGATATAGGCCAACAACGTACGTTCTCCTTCTCATACGTGCGTGCTCGGTATTATATTCACTTTTCTTTTCTCTTTTTTAACAGGCATTATACGACGCATAGGCAAACCCGAAGCAGATATCGTGGCGCGCCCGTGCTCGCGTTATATCTAAGTGGTTTTTCCAGCGGCAAAAGTAATAGCCCCTGCGCCTCACCCTGCCCGCCTCGTCGCTGCATATTGTGACAAAGTTTCCAGCGCAAGAGCTAGAGCTCGTAGCTCGCAAATGGCGGCTCGCTGTGTTGCTGTTGCTGCTGCTGCCTCGTATTAGGTGGAGATTAGTGATACAGCGCAGCCTTTTAGCGGCGTAATGTACGAGACGTGTGCGTAAGGCAAACGACTTGGCGAAGCACAGGCCCCCGTAGCCGTGTGCACCTCTAGGCGCCCGCCTAGGCTAAATAATAACAAGCTCGCGACGCTGCATATATACGGCGAGCATTAGTCGTCCAATCATTCGTCACGTCGTGCCGTTTCATATATCTATATGCGTATTACGTACGTACATGACGCGCTATACGGCAGACAAACAACGCGAGACTAAAAGGCAAAAATTGAGACAAATCTCGAGGCAGCGCGGAACGGGCTTCTGGGAAGCAAATGTTTATACAGCTCGAGCTTACGCGACACACGGCAGCTCGCCGACTGCGACTCTGCGCGTATGTATTTGAAATGCGCGTGCTTATATTACACGACGCCACACGAGTTCGCTTCATGTTTTGCTCGGGAGAAAGAAGAAAAAGCTCGAGCGTATAATACACTCGGGGTCGTCCGGGCGTCATCAGGCGCTATCAATAAATCGCAAGCTCGCAGCGAAGTTACGCGCGTTTAAGGTTACGCGCCGCGAAAGTTTAAACGCGCGTAAGTTGCCAACTAATAAGCAGCAGCAGAGTAGCTGTTACACACACATACACACGGCAGAGACAGCCGTGCATGTATGTGTACGCGAGTAAGAAGGCAGGAAAAGGGATGGGAAGGGGTCGATGAAAGGCAGCTCTCTCTCTCTCTCTCTCACGACACTATCATAAGCTGTAACGGGACACCGATTACGCGACACCTTGATCGCAAGCTCGGAACGCCTAAATTGGCTAACTTCGAGCGCGCCGCTATACTACAGCTATACTGGCGCTCCTCGTTTCCCAAAGCCTCGTTATAACACACGTCTTATGTCGCCCTCGTTACTTTGATTTTACCTGCCGCGCGATCACGTTCCCGCCTCATCGTCTTCGTCGTCCTCGTCTTCCTCGTCGCAACTTCCAAGCTCGATTGAATTTCAAAATTAAAGCTCGAGCCGACGAAAAGGAATGTTTAATTTAGCCGTATCGACGCTATGTAACGCCCTGTAGATAGCGCACGGGCAACATATCGTATACGGGCGCAATTGAATAGCGAAAGAATTTGGCATTCCGCTGCATTCTCTCTCTCTCTCTCTTTCTCTTACGCGGTGTAAATTTGTGCATTGTCTGCACAAAAGCGCAAGTTCATCGAAGCTATCGTGTCGCTGTTCATTGACGATGCAGCCTACCACAAGGCATAATATTAACTGCGCACGATATCGAAATGGCACACGTTCGGAGGGCAAAACCAGCAGCAGCTATAGCGCGTTTATAGTTCAAGCCTCGAGCGAGAGGTCGTAAAAGCTCGAACGGCGCCGCGCATAGTCAAAGGAGTAGGCGTAAAGCTCGGGAACGATACGGGAAAGCGACCGAGGGTATAGGGACACATAATTTAGTGGACAGTTTGATATACAAACAATCTTTAATGAAATTCTTGGTGTTCATTAATAACGCATCCGGCACTCTCGAGCCTTTTATCCGTGTAATTCGAGGCTCACTCCCTCTCTCTTTTTTTCTCACTCTCTCTCTATATACCTGCATTCGCTGGCACATACGGGGGGAACAACATCGTCGTCGTGTATATATAACGCGTGTGTACATACACGAAACTGCATCAGCTCTCGACCATCCACACACTCACACACACACACACACACACACACACACACGGGAGCTTTCGGAGCTTGATTTATCGGCCTCTGCGCGCCAAATTCTTGCTCTTCCGGAATTTTCGAAGGATCTTCTCTCACTCACGCTTTCGAATAAAATCAACCAGGCTCTAGTTTAATATCCCTTGATTTACGTGTGGCCAAAGACGCAAGTACATTATCACACAGACTGGAGACCATCTTTAACCGATCGTAAAACACGAAGAAATTCAATTGCTGGCACGGCTGGCTGAAAATTGGAACGCGCGACAATATCCTCCTCGCGCATAGTCTAACATATTTTTCAAACCGGTAATGGCTCGCTATATAATAAATATGTATTTTCAACGGGTATCTCGAGTTAAATTCGAAATTCTCAGTCCGAGCAATAAAAGCATATTAATATACCGACTGCTCTGTCGGTTACGTAGCCGTTTGAAAGAAGAAGCACACGCCTTATTAGAGAATTCCAGGCGTCTGGTCATAGACGACGACGACAGCGAAAGAGAGAGTCTGTGGCGGCAACGTAGATCGAAGCAAACTCGAATTCTATGATAATCAAATGGACCTGGGAGCCGCAGATATTGTTTCTCTAAATTGCATCAAATGTCGATGTGCCGTCGCTTCTGCCGCTGCTGCTGTTGCCACTGCAGGCCGTACTCGGAACGTCATCTCTCTCGCTCGCTCGCCAGTGTCGCTAAAAACGTCCAAGAATCCGAATGGCCGCGCGTAAAACGGTCGGACAATAAACTCCGGCATGTTATTAAAATTTCCCGCACTCGACTCTCTCTTCGCTCTTGTCTCTCTCTCTCTCTCTCTTTGCGAGCGATTCGCTCTTGAGCACACTTTCGTCCGAATTTTCAACGCGTGGATGATTTTAGCTCCGTCTATTTGTTCAACCAAGATTGAACGACAATTTGGCTAATTACGCGAGCGCACGGTACGCGCGAGTGAGAAAAAGACGAGCGTCGGACACTGGACGGCGCGTAATTGTCGGTACACGTTGGAAAATATACTTGACCCAAGTGTGTGCGTGTGCAAAGCAGCGCGACCGCCGAGAGAGAAAGAGCAGAAAGAGAGGATTGTATATTTAGGTGGGTGTGAGCTTGTGCGTATAGGGCTGCTGACCGAAAATGTCCCAATTGGCCTGTGCCGCTACTGCTCGAGTACGTTATTAAAGTACATTAGCCGCTGCTCAAATCGGACTAAACGATGTAACTTACTTTGGCCGCGATATTTCACACTCATACTCGAATAAAAGGTGGTTTTATTTTCACTCGAAAGAGGAAAGAAACCAAGTCTCGTCGTGCTCGTATCTGCGCACCCTCTGACCAACAGCGGCTTTTCTTTTTCTTTCTTTTCCTTTTTTCAGCACTCATCACACTCATTTTACTGTGCGTAAGTATCGCTGATTTTAGAATCGCTTCTCGACGTGATAATGCCCGCACGCTGTATATAATATTTCTAAAAAACTTTTAACCCGAAACTTTGCAATCCGAGTCACGACGAGTAAAGTTTGTGCGCGTTGGTGAGTAGCGGAGAAGAAAATTTCGACGCGTTCGAGCATCTAAAAGAGATATCGCGAAAAATCGCTAACTACAAGACTTGTTCTCTCTCCTACTGCCTGTTGGAAAAATTTATCCATCGTCGAGGAGTTGTGCCCTCTGGCTAAATGTCTGTGCCTCGGCCTAACGAACGGAGAGCTCGTTTCGTTGCCGCCGCCGTCGCGTCGCGAGTTTATGTGTATTACGTAGCTAGAAGCGCGAGCGGTGTATTACGCGCGCGGCTTATTCTTGTCTCGGGGCCGTGTCTGTGCCTGCCCTTCTTTCCACCAAATGTGTATTAATATCAAGGCATTTTCTAATTTTTTCTCTCTCCCTTCTCGTATCTTTGGCCCTTACCCAGCATCATGATTTCTCATCGAAATCGAACCGAGCGAATTCACCGCGAGGTAAATAATTATCTCATCACCGACTCCGCTGCTATCACCCTTGTTTTTTCATCCCCCCATCTTTCTTGAAAAATGCAAGTAACGAGCGCCCCAAAAATGTGCCGCTTATCTCTCTTGCGAATTTTTCAGCCAAACATACGATTATTACTCATAACTAGCTCCGTAGCTTATTATCTACCCTCATTTCAGCAACTTTTTACTCGAAAATGTAGACGAGTATGTATTAAGGAGGAACTGAATAAATTGTACTTCGTGTATTTATACAAAAAATTCGTGTTTATTGACTTGATTCGAGTATTTCATTTCTTTCCTTTTCATTTAATTGGACGTTGTCAATTCTCGCGCAGCGATACTATCACATCTTCCGTGGAATGCTTTTTGCGCCTCTTCTTTCATCCCAAAAGGTACATCTCGTAGAGCTTCCTGTCGTCCTCGGACTTGAAGTGAGGCACGAAGTTGATGTGCACGATCTCGCTGAAACCCTCGGCCTCGCTCGGAGCTACGAAGTTCTTCCTGTAAGAGGTCGGCAAAAATCCGGCAAAACGTATGTAGACGCGCAGACACAACAATAGAAACAGCTTGATAAATCTCACGCAGCTACGGGCCAGCTGCGGTCGCACAAAGCTGACAAGACAAAAAACAACAATACTCGTACGACGTACACATGGAAAAAGAAGAATCTAGGCCTTGAATAAGGGAGGAGGTAATTAAGCCATGCAAACTACCCAGTACCGATTGTTGTCCTTAACGTGCAGCATTAGTGGAGAGATATGTGCGATATTACGAAGATATAAACGAAAAGATACTTACAGGAAACTATTGATTATCATGTCGCTGATGGCTTCGTGCGTCGGGTCCGTCAAAATTCGATACTAAACAATTTATCGATTAATAAACCTCACATTTCTCTGATTATTTTTATTTTTCATTGTAATTACCATGTTGTTGTGCTTGACATGCTCTTTATCAAGGGTCATCACGAAGCAGCGAACAGGCACATTGTGTTTCTTTGCTAACTCGACGTATCTCAGTCTCGTGGCCTTGTCGGGGTTCGTATTGTCAACCACTACGCTTTTGCCCTGCTCCAGAGCAGCGTCCGTCTTAGCCACACATTTTTGCCAATTACCCAAAGTGTCTCTATTTACATATTCGTAATTTCTCAAGTGTGTTTTTGCAAAATGTGATTTTCCAGAGCCTGGACATCCTGCCATCAGAACCAGCTGACAAAAAATTGTTAATTTATTCTCATATAAAACTAATTTTCATAGTTTTTCTAAAAATTTACCTCTTGCTGGTCAGAGGTAAGCTTGGCCTGAGATGGCTCAAAGAGAACAGTATTTTTACTCGCTTCTTTTGGATTAAAAGCTGGAGCATTATAAGGTGCTTTTTTCTGACCAAGAAAATGTTCTTCTGGAGTGTAAAAAGTCAAATTTAAGTTTTCTGCCATTAACCTATCAGCTAAGGAATGATCTTTTTTCTTTCTGTTTCCTCCTGCTGGTCGACCAGCAGCATCACCAACATAAAATGAATTTTCTTTATCTACTGGTACTCCATCATTATTCTGAAAAATATAATTGTTTTAGTTCTCCATTGTGGAAAAAAAGATTAAACCTTACCTTATTTACTAAAAATTCCCACATTCCAGTGCAAGGTTTTCTATATTTATTTTGTCCAACAGCCAAGTGAACCTTTAAATAAATTTTTTATTAATAACAATAAAAATCTATATCTGTCTAACAAATATGAACAAACCTGCATTGGCACACCAATTTTTTTTACAACTTTTTCTATTTTGATTTTGAAATCTGCAACCTTGACCTTGCCAGTGCTTAAACCACCTTGATTTGAAAAAATGACAATTTTATATCCATCTTCATAGAATTTTTTAATTTTTCCTGGTACTTCAGGATACAGCAATTGCCAATCATTGCAATCTTTAGGAAATGATGCGCCAGATATAGTCTTTATGAGTGTTTTGTCCATATCATAAGCTGCAATCTATCAATGAAAGACATACATTTGAATAAAGATTAAATTTGCTGCATAAAACTATCAATTTAATGAAACTCTACCTTTGGGCGGCCTTCACATCCAACACTTGTATAAACCAGAAGATGCTTATGGTCCAATTCTTGCCATGAGCCACCCTGTGACACGCTACTTAAGCTAGCACTGTCATCGTCATCACTTTTACTTGTACCAGCCAAGTTGTAATTTTCCATAGTATTTTGTTTCACTTTTCTTGGACTGACTCGAGTAGCACCGATTACTTTTGCTTTCTTTGAGCTCTGGGTATCGTTGTCACTGTCCTCATCTTGTGTATCTTGTATCAGCAGTCTTTTCTTATTATCTTTAATAGGATTGATCGACGGCGGTGGATTAAACTCTATTTTGTAAGGATATTTGCCGTATAATACTTCAATATAGTCTCCATGCTGCACAGCAAGTCTTACTCCTTGCTCAGTCTTGAAGCCATTAACACTGCTTGGACGCGTACCAACTTGTTCAACGAATACCTTGTCATCATCATAGCTGGCATATAGTCGAACTGGCGGAAGAATCGATGATAAATCAATAATTGACAATGTATTTATAAAGAGAAAAAAAAGTAAACGCTGTCAGAGAGAAAAAATTCATATACATCATATTGTCACAATAGAAATAGAATAGCAGCAGTATTGAGGTTATGTCACGAGCTAACGTAGAATTATCATCGCTCGCAAAAAAAAACTACGCGCATCGTCCTCTCTTCTTATGCAAAGAGAGCTATTGGCACTGACAGCGAAATTGAAAAAAAAGTTGATTACGATTCGTGTACCGACCTTGCTTGCGCGAGCACTGAGGATCGGTGATCTTCGTGTCGACGCATCTGCCGATAAAGACCTCCTGCTTATCGGGCAAATAAACGGTCGACAAAGCTTTGTCGTCGCTGTAAATGTAGCAGGTTTTCGTTACCGTGGATGACATGTTGTCTTTTGTTGCACCAATGGCATGCTAAACCATCGTGGCTCGGCGAGATAATAGAAAAAGAGAGAGAAAGAGAGAGAGGCTGGCTGCTACTTTGACGTTTCAACGGCTTGTAAACAACGGCCTCATTTTTGCACGCGCGCGCGCGATCTCGTGTCGATCAGGCTGCCTGTTCGTGTGTGTACGTGAGTAGTGTTGTGTATACTGGTGTGTGTACAGTTTGGCCTCTGTCGTGCACCAATCTCTTACATATACGCGCGAAACTTCTCTGGCAAGGCGCCTTGTAGCTGCTCGAGTGAGTCACTCATGTATAATGTACACTACCAACGCGTTTAGGAGCACTCATGCTGCAGCTCTACTATCCTACCTTATACCTGCGTAATAGGCGGGTTTTTGCACCGCTAATCACGTGATCGGCTCGCGAAAGGCATATCGGGTCCCGATGACGTCGGTGAAATCGATCACAAAACCGCACACCGATCGCACGCACGTCTTATACCTTCTACTATACACGATGTGCGTCGTCGTACGTGTGCAATCTCCCCGTTACGCATGTATCGCATGCATCGCGTAAAGTGTGTTGCGCCAAACGTCGGTTGCGCGCCTATTTCTTTTTCCTATTTTCCGACGAACTTTCCATTACGACAGTATTACGTTATTTAGCACGGCCCGATGCGCACCTGCTGCTGCGATCGACGGGTAATCGCGAGAAATCACCGAACGATCTTAGCGAACGATCGGAGGAAAATGAAAAAGTACGGAGTAGACGTTGAAGAGGCTCATTCGTCGATGCTGGAGAGACGAGGCTTTGCCGAGTGAACCCGATGTCTATCTGGCATGTATTAAGTTTAGCTCTTCTCTATCTCTCTCTCGTGAAAAAATGTGTAAATGCACGTAGCAGCAGCAGCAGTAGCAGATCAGGGGCCGGGAAATACGGATGTATTTGCATTAGTCGGCCTTTTAATTTCTCCAAAGGCGTCGACGACTACGTAACTACGACTGACTGCTCTCTTTTGCTCTGCTGCCACTGCCACTGCGCCTCTCCACGTCGGATGGCTCTGATGGCCAAGTCCCAGAGGAGCTTCTCGCCTCCGTCTCCTACGCTACAAAAGCACGAGACGGCTAACAAATGCGCCTCTTTTTCTCTCTTCCCCTAGAGCTCTTGATTTAGATCTTTTTTGTTTCCGCTTTTTTTTCGTCGTCCTTTTTCGTGCCGCTGCGAGTGCAGGGGAAAGAGAGAATCGAGGAGGACGATTCTTAATGCCGTGTTTTACAAGCTGTCTCTCGCCATTACATCATCTCGTCGCAGTGTACATTTATATATTTTAGTCCCGACGCGTACGAGTATACGTATAGGCTAAAAAAATTGTTAAGGTGTACAGCATGACACGAGTAATTTGACTAACGCAATTTTTCCGCACCGATTTTGTCCACAGAAACTGCAGCCAACGGACCCGCCGATCTTCGAGGTGTCGCAGCTGCTGATCAACGAGACCGCCACGCAGTTGGTGCTCTGGGGCGAGCTCGGCATCGTCGTCGTCGAACTGCCCAAGCGCTGGGGCAAGGACGCCTCCTTCCAAGGCGGCAAATCGGTCGTCTCTTGCCTGTGAGTATATGATAATACACATCTGCGTAACACGAGATTATCGATGCCTTTTATCTTTGTAATGTACATGCGACTTTGTATGTGCACATAATGCGTAACACGGAGTCGAGGAAGAAAGAAAGGATCTCCGCAAGCGTATCACGTGCGCGACGCCGTGACAAACGAGCTGTAACAGCGGCAGTGGTGTCGCCCCTGCCATAACAAAAGGCACACACATTTATGAGCTAAAGAGGTATAAAGGAGGCGCGCCTCATCCTCCTCCCCCGCCTGGCCGCCCGCGATTAATAAGCATATTTAACAAAGTTTGCGCGAGGCCCCAGCGACTTTTTGCCCAGCTCTCTTCTTCGAGTTTTGCTCTAGCTCGGATTTATATAGCAGCAGCAGCCGCGAAGTAAAGTCGGAGATATAAGTATACCTCCTCCTCCCCCATATACACAGTTTCTCTTTTGGTAGGTGCAAGCTCGGCGCACAACTTGGCCATTACGACGAATCTCCGGGATTTAGGATCCAACTCGAACGTGTATATTTTGCAACTCCTTGATTATATCGCGCGCACCATGGCTCGAGAGCAATGTAGCTATAACAGTTATAATATACCTAGTCGCGGCGCTAAGACTGTGTGTGTGCCACTTTCGCGCGGCTGCTACTGCTACTGCTTCTGCTGTTCAGTCGCGCGCCTAGCCTCACAAAGCGCAGCAAACTTTGCTCCAAATTTCATCGCTCGGCTCTCGTATGCGGAATCGCTCGATGGGATGTGCGCTCGCCGCGCTAATATATGTGAACAAGGCGGCGAAATTTTTGCGCGAGCGAGAGAATTTGAGATAAAAAGAGCAAATTATGAAGAGGGCTCGGAGCTCCGAGCTAGCTCCCCCACTCCATATACGCGTTATAATACAGTCGACGTTATGCGGATTAAGCAAATGGCGGCAATAGTGGTGATTATTCGGATTATGATATCAGTGCGCTAACTGCCGCCCCCATCCCCATCCCCGACCAAACGTTGGAGCAAGAGAGGACTATACTTTCGCGCGAGAACGTGGATTAAAACTATTAGGCACTTTTGGGCGTACAGTAGCAGCGAGCTGAGAGAAGCAACTCTTATTTCTCCATCTTTCGCGCGCTGATCTTCGTCGCCACACCGCCGAGCAAGAGCTTTTTCTCTTCATTTTCGTCTTGAAAACATGTGGGGGGGATCTTTTAGGGCAGTTTTTCTCTCGTTCTCTCTCGACCGAATCGAAAGTGCAGCGCCGCTCGTGAAATGATAACCACCACCCCCAGCACGAAGGAAAAAGCTCGCAGCGGAATACGACTGCTCGAGCTCTTCGGTATTTTCAGGCGCGAGTAGCATAAAGCTCTCGAAGATAGAGCAGGGAAAAGGCCGCGTGCAGCGTATACGATGGCAAATGCGCTCGAGACGCGAAGAGAGGATTTAGTCTTTCTCTGTCTCTCTGTTGTCACTGCTACTATACTACTGCTGCTAATTATTGTTTTAAGGATTACCTTTATGTGTTTATTATGCCGCAGGATTTTCGCTCACTTCGGCGCGCTCTTAATGTTCGGCACGGACGGAATTTCTTGCGCCTATGCAGCCACTATATTATTATTCATCGTAGACATAGCCACTTAACAACTTATGTACTATATATCTATGAATAATACCCATTTGCGCATAGCGACGCGGGTACATAAATACTTTCTCGACTTACCCCCATGTTTGCGCGTTGTTGTTTGAATTTTTCGATTGCATAAATCCAGGGAGGTGCGCGCAAAAAAAAAATCGAGTCTCCGCGTGGGTAATTTTTTACATCGTGCCCTCGCACGCATGAAATACAGAAGAAAACAAAAATTACTCATCGCAAAAATGCAGTACAGTAGGTTCGTGGCGTGCGTTAGTCTTTCGAGTCGCGGCTCGTTCGAGATAAAAACGAAACGCAAAAAATGATCTACGTACAAATTAATGCCCATATAAACGCCGCACTCGCCGCGCACAAAGTTCCAAGCAATTAATTGTATGTATGCATATGTATTTTTTCCGCGCATCTCTCTCTTGCTCTCTTTTTTCGGAGGCTATCGGCGCTGCGCCTAGGCGTTCACGAGTGCGCGAATGCGTGGACGGACGCCGCATCGACGAGCACGAGCAGTATATTACCGCGGGGCGTGTAGGGGCCACTAGATCGCGGCCTGCGTGTACTCGAACAAAAAAATGAACGACGAAAAAGTGATTTAACCGTAATGGTTTTACGTATGTAATCCTTTATATATATATATACGGTGGCGACGGACTGGTCGGAGGGGCCAACTCGATAAAAGGGTACAAGCGCGGCTAATCTCGTAGCCAGGGAACACGCGGACCTCGTTTATAATGTACGTTTAATTCCGATGCAGCTAAAACAGTCGGGCAGGGCCTACACATAATGTGTATGAACGACCTTTTTTTAAACGTACTCACCCGATTTATGAAAGCAGTGGCATCGAGTTGGTTCGACTCGATTTTTCAAGCCATGCTTCAACTTTGCTGTTTCAAGCGCAAGACGCGATACTATATACGAAAGTTTCGTCTTTGGTAATGCTCGCAAGTAAATACAGGCGGCGTGGGCATTGTAATAATGGATACACGTGTATCGCCGGAACACTATGACGACGGCGACGACAACGGCTTCTGAGCAAAGGCGCGTCAGCAAGAATTAACGGGCTTAAGTTGGAAATATATACTTGTAGCGTCTCGAGCGTGGCTGCGAGAAAGAGACGCGCAAGAGCTTGCGAGCTTGCAAGTAGCAGCACGCGCGGGTACGACTCTCTTTCTCTCCTCCGGGCCAAGATGAATTATAACGCAGCGAAGAGAGAGAGAGAGAAAACTCGAATGGGAAGAGGTGCCGGTGCGTAACATCCCGATTTTATGGGACTACGCCTAGGCGTGCGCCTACTCAGCTTTTGATCCCCGTGTGCGTAGCTGAGCTCTGTACTGCACGTGTATTATATTATATACGTCTTTCTCTTTCTCTCGCGCGCACGAAGATGACTTGAATTAGTCGAGTCGCGGGGCCACGAGAGCGTCAGGTGCGCCGTGAGAACTCGTGCTCGAGAAGAAGGCGAAAAAAGCTCTGTACGACTGCTGCGGATCTTATGCTTTATATACACGGTCCATTTAGTCCAGCCGCCACTATATATTTCTAATTACTTTTGCGAGCTTGCGGCGCGCGCCGTTAATGTAGCTGCGAGCCTCGAGCCTCGAGCGTCTCGGCCCGCGCGTTATCGGCTCGGTCGCATCGCTTATAAGAATCTTGCAAAGATCTTTCCGCGTGCTGAGAGTAAGACCGAAAAAGTTCGCGAGCGTCACAAATTAAAAGAAAACCGGGGTGTAGGGTGAGCGAGCGAGAGAGGAAAAAACTCTCTCGTAGTCGTAGTCGTCGTCATCGAATGGCAAAGTAAAGCTCGAGAGTTTCGAGCAAGCCTCGAGCGTGTCCACGCGTACATAAAAAGAACTTCCGAGTGGGGTCAAGCTCTCTTTCTCTCTCTCACATACTCACACATACACATATACACAGACTCGAACACGGAGGCAGTAGCAACCTCGTAATTTACTTTTATCGAATCACTGTCCTCCTATTTCATTTCTTTGCCTGCGCTTTGCTTCCTCCTGACCTCGGCTCGGCCTGCTGTTTTTTTTTCTTTACTTTTCTGTGAGCTTTTTCACTCGTCCCGAAACTCCACGATTATACTTTGACCCGGCCCGATGAATTATCATTAGTTTGAACCGATAAGAAACGATGATTTATTTGCCTCTCGCTCTCTGCTGCTCCGCGTGCTCGCTTCAATGATTCTGCGCGTTTTAAAATTTTTGAATGATTACGCTCTAGCTGCGTCGTGCTCGTCGCAAATTATAACAAAAAAATAAACACCAAGAATCTATTAACTTCAAAGTTCAAACGTAAGGGGGAGAGAGAAAGAAAAGGGTCGCTTTGGAGATGGGTAAGGACACGGTCGGCTCGTCGCTCGCGCACACGCATACGTACCGCCAGGAGAGCAAGAGGCGGGGAAAAAAGTCATGCAAGAAATAAAAGAGTTTGGCTCGAAAATGACCGGTAGGAAAGGAAGACAAGACAAAAGAGGCGAGTACATATCTACACACAGGCGAATTCTTTTGACCTTTTTGCGAGTACTCTTGCACGAGGTTTTATACGCAGGGCGTTGTTATACACACACATACACATAGACATTTTCACGCAGAGACACAGAACCCAGGGAGAAAGAGCTCTTGCAAGCTCTAGGTTAATATATATTTGCTTGGGCTTGGAAAATTATTTTTAATTTTCGCAGTTAGCGTTATAGAGAGAGTCGCGCGTTTAAGAATTTCTTAATTAGATCGGAGCTTATTCCCTTTTCTCTGCTCGCTCGCTCGCTCTCTTGGCTTTTGTCTAATATGCGGGCCTTTGACGGTTTTTAAGGCTAGCGGCGGACGTTCGTTCGCTCGCTCGCTAGTTCGTTCGTTCGTTCGTTCGTTCGCGCAAGAGCTCGAGCGAGCCTCTGGGCTAGAAAACGACGGAAATCGCATTCTTCGCTTCGCGAGTATGTACACCTCTCCTCTGCGTTGTACCTCGCTGCGTACCCAAAATACACGTGTGTGCGGCGGCGGCGGTGGCAGCTCTACGTGGTAGTATTAAATAATTCCGCGAGGATGCCCGTAGCTTTTTAAGGCAGCTACTGCAGCGAGGCGCGTTGATGATGAAAGGCAAAAAGTTGCCTTTGTCCAATTTATTCCATTGCACACACGTACACACACTCACGAGTCAGTGAAGGTCTGGATGGGAAATTACGTCTCGGACAGTAGCAGCAGCAGCAGCAGCAGCAGATACGAGAAGAGGAACCCGGCCAAATGTTATTGTACATATTTTCCACAAGGCACGCTGTAAGTGCGTGTATGTGTGCGCACGTGCATGCGGCTATGCATAAGTTCGTCATCGCGAGGCGTCCCGCATTATTATTTCAAAGTTAGCCCCCAGCTTGAAAACTCGTTGGTGGTATTTTCAAATTCAACTTTGCAACAACGTGTTGTGTGTTACGCCAGAGCTCAGAGAGAGAGAGAGAGAGAGAGGCACGACGCCGTCATCATCATCAGTGGTGGATGGCGGCGGTAGCGATAATCGCGTCCGATTCGTTTGGCAACGCAAGGCCAGGGCTGCTGCTCGTTTGGTCGCTTTGATGAAACTCTCTCTCTCTCTTTCTCCCTTGCCGTATGGAGAAAGGTAGAAAATTTTCCACCGGAGCCCACACGCGCGCTCACACACGTGAGTAACGCGTATGCCGAGGGTGATAATAAATTTTGATCAAATGCTCTATCTTTCTCTATCTTTCTCTCTCTTTCTCTCTCTCTCTCTCTCTCTCTCTCCTCGACCCGAAGTGAAGAAAAATTTGCAAAGGGAGAGAGGCGAGTTGGTTGCAGTAGGAGAAAAGTCAGCAAATAAATCCTCCTCGCATGTATAGCGTATACATAGCATAGAGAACACGAGGGTATACGCGTAGTACTGGGGGAAGGGGTGGCCACACTAGTAGCCGTTAGCAGCAGCAGCAGCAGCAGCGGAGTTTCGTCGGCTAGAGGCCGTGCGCTCGAGCGTGCGCGTGCATACATTTTTATCAATTATTAAGAATATACTCGCGGTTATGTATACTGGCCTTTTCAGCCTTCGTGTATGTATGCGTCTGGACACACACCGAGTTTTCCTTCTTTTTTTCCTTTTTTTTTTCGTTCCTTTTGCTCAGATACGGTCTGCTCTTTTGTTCATTTGTCAGCGCGCGGTGGTCGCGCCTGGTATATGTGTGTGTAGGTATAGGTGTATGCCCTGCGTGTAACGCAACTATAAAACGACACGTATTGCTGCATCCCTTTTTGCACACCCGACCCTCAACGCGACGAAGCACATTAATAATGGCTCGTGTACACGTCGTATACACGGGATCGCCAGCTAATGGTGAATTATTGATCGAATCGACGAATTTTTAACGATAAATCTTGCAATTTTTGTCTTGTTAATGACTGCACATTATTCAATGACCAATGCAATTCAATGACCGATAACTTGATTTCTAAGATAAATTTTTGTTCTGTTACGCCCAACAGGAGTTACAATCTCGACGGATGCACGTCACAGCTGTCAACGTCGGAGGTGCGCAAAGTACGATGGCATCCAGGCTCGACCAGCGACTCTCATCTCGTCGTATTGACGTCGGACAACATATTCCTGTAAGCGACATATTCCCGTTTTGTTTTCCCCGAGTTTATTCAACTCTCAAATCAATTACACTTATTTCCCACTGTGTAACAGGCTATACGAATGCGAACTCGGCGGCACGGGTCCGAAGCTGGTGCGCACCTGGAAGGTCGGCCCGAGTATGCACTCGCCCGCCTCGAAAGTGCCGAGCTTCGCCGCTCTCGGCGACACAGCCGTGGACTTTGACTTTGCCACGCCGTCGCTGCGCCAGGACGGGGGCAGCAACGCGTCGGTCGTCAACATCGACAAGGCCAACTGGAAGCAGATCGAGTGGCCGATCCTCGTGCTGCGCGGCAGCGGCGACGTGCTGATCGTGCGTGGAAACGTCCTGCTCAAGTGAGTCTCCCAACTATACTAATACTCGAGAATATTTATTGTATTACATCGATGTTGCTAAATTACAACTTCACTTTATTCGTTACATTACGCGACAGTCAAAACAAGCCAGTGGTCTTCGGCAGCCTGTCGATGTATCCACCGGCGGTCGACAATTACGGCATCGACTCGTGCTCGATCATGTGTCTGCAAACCACCCCGCCGATCGTCGCCATAGCCTCGTGCAGCGGCAAAATCTACCACGCCATCATGCTGGACGAGCGCATCAACGAGGAGGACGACGCCGCGATCGTGGTGACGGGTCGCGACGGCGGCGGCGACGACGGCGTCGACCACGAGACGACGGGCAACAAATTGCGCACCTGGTCGCAGTACGGCTCGACCTACAGCCTGCACACGCCCGACGAGGCCCTCTACGTGTACGAGTGCATCGAGATGGAGCTCGGGCTCTGCTACTCGGCCGACGACGCCAGCCTCTACAGCTGCCAGATCAATCTGCACGCCGACCGGGAGCGTCGCAATCGCTACTTCTGCTCGCACAACGCGGGCATGCACCTCGTCGAGGTGCCCATGGTCGACCAGCTGGACGAGTACGTGGCGGCGGCCAACGACCTCAACGCCGAGCTCCACCTGCCGAATCTGCAGCGCGCCTCGAGCTCCCAGTACCTGCTCAGCACCCGCACCAAGTACACGAGCAGCGACGAGGCCACGCCCGTCCTCGGCTTCGGCCTGCTGCAGGAGCCCTGCATGCTGCTCGCCCTGCTGCACACGGGCGTGGTCGTCGACATCTCCGTCGTCGACTCGTTCTACATACCCAGGGTGGAGAGCAGCGCGCCCACCGTCAGCCCGAGCAAGCGAGTCACCAAGGAGCCCTTCGACGTCTACGTCAAGAGGATCCTCAAGCACGAGACTTCGCAGCCCATCACCATGATCGGTATCAGGCAGAATCTCACCATTCCCGAGTGCTTTGACGTGAGTGCTTTTCATCTGCTTTTCGTTCTTTCTATTAATCGATAATTGTATTCATTTTTTTTCTCTCCGTCTACAGTTGCTTTATCGAGCGACGACGGTATTCCGTAAGCAGCACTTCGCACATCACGACAGAGTTCGCGAGGAGTTTAACAAAAAATTGAGGACATTGAAGGCCTTGAAAAATCATCAGATCGTCGAGCTCGAGAGCTTGGCCGAGATGAAGAAGTATTTGCAAGAGAAAGCCGAGAACCTAGCCGAGCGTTACGAGGACGTCAAGGATAAGCAGGAGGAGCTGGCTCGCAGGTACAGTATATAACAGTCAACTTCATCAATTTGTTAACGCCTATTATTAATACGCAACGTACGTTGTTTTATTGAATCAGAGCCGAACAAGTCCTGAGACTCGTCCATCTGAAGGAGCCGACGATGAGCCCGGTCGAGCGAGCCGAGTGCGAGGAAATCAAAAAGATGTCCAAAGACGTCAAGGACTTGGGAGTGCGCCTCGAGCAGTTGAAAAAGAAGAAGGCCGTGAACCAGAATCTCATCAGTGATACGGGAAAACGCATGTGCAAGACGGAAATCGTTTTGAAACCGACCCAAGTCGAGACTGTCAAATCCAATCTCACTCAAATGTAAGCAGTCTCACTCAAAAGCAATTCTTGAAGTGCTTCTATGATTTTCGTTTCGTTTTTGTTTTTCATCATCAATTTTTTAATTAATTATTTTTCGTTTCAGGGGAAAGGATATAGCTGAATTGATAGCCCGAGCTAAAACGCTGCAGGAACAATTGAATGTATAAAATAGTTTACTAAAGTAACGATTTAAAAAAAAAAACTTTAAATTTATCTGTGTTTATAAATATTACTACTACTATTATTATTATGTATTTTTATGTATTTTAAGAATAAATCTGACAATTTTCATATTTTGAATGTCGATGTATTATCATTTTAAATTATTTACCAATTCTTACGTTCCAGATCTATGATCGGAAAAACTGAATCTTTTAACAATAGGTAGCAGCACTTCCCAGCAAGTAGTCGGCATCTCGCGGATACTTTCGTAAAATTCAACGCAATCGATTTTATATACAGCACTAGGTTCGTTGACCTGACGAGTAACTCCGAAAATCCACCTTACCGTCCTTACCCATGTTCCCATGTAGAAAGATCTGATTCAAGTCATTTCCAGAAGATGGCTCTGTTCTTCACAACTTGAATTTGCCTCCTGTGTTTACAGTATTTCAACTGTCTAAATGCCTAGACAAGTTTTCTTCGTAAGCAATTAGAAGATTCAGTTTGACATCGATGAAATGGAAGTGTTAGAACTGAAAAATATCAAAATTGTTCCGGATATCATTCACCCGTACACTGAAAAAATAAAATCCGAATCAACGCCACTCGTTATTGATAATGGTGAACTATAACCTTAACTTTATAATTATAAAAAGTCAGAATTTTAATCGTCATTTTTATACGATTTAGGGGCATACAAGTGTCGAGTCGGCTGGGCAACAGAAAAAGAGCCGCAGTTGGTATTTAGAAATTTGATAGCCAAACCCCGTAAAGAAAGGGGTAAAAAGGATGGAGAAATCCTTGTTGGCAATGACATTACCAATATTGAAGCAATGCGATTTCAATTGAGAACTCAATTTGACAAAAATGTTGTCACTCACTATGAAGCACAGGAGCTCATCTTTGACTACACATTTACTCATATGGGTATTGACACGGAGGGCTGCGTCAATCATCCAATAATTCTAACTGAATGTCTTCTTAATTTAAACTACTGCAGAAATTGTTAGTAAAAAAATTAACACATTATTGTGTTTAATGATTGAATCATTGGAATAAGTTTTCTTTTGATTTCAGTAATGGCAGAACTATTGTTCGAATGCTATAACGTTCCATCGGTTGCATATGGGGTTGACTTTTTGTTTGCTTATCAACACAATAACTGCCCTCCAGATGGTCTAATTGTAAGCATAGGACATCAATGCACTCATATTGTGCCAATTTTAGATGGAAAGGCAGATATAGCTAATTCCAAGCGAATAAACCTCGGAGGCTTTCAAGTTACTTCATACATGCATAGATTATTACAATTAAAATATCCTGTTCATACAAACGCAATAACTTTGAGTCGCGCTGAGGTAAACCTAGTTTTCCATTCAACTTTTTTATTTAAGTTATAATATTTTACAACTTATCTAAACATAATCAGGAATTAATCCACGGTCATTCCATGTTTGCTGTAAACTATCAAGAAGATCTTCTCAAATGGGCTGATCCAATGTATTATGATAAAAATGTGTTGCGAGTGCAACTACCTTATGTAGCACCAGCAGCTACTACAGGGTTAACTGCTGAACAGCAAAAAGAAAGAAAGAAAGAACTGGCCAGAAGACTGATGGAAATAAATGCTAGAAAACGTGAAGAAAGGGTATGATTACATTACTTTTTTTGCATCATAAACAGTTTTACTAACATTAAACTCAAACTTTAGCTAGCAGAGGATGAAGATCAGCTAAATCAACTCTTAGCTATTCAAGATCTTCTAGAAGAAGGTGAACTAGAAGAATTTGAAGAAGCCTTAAAAGCACACTCATTGGCTACTGAAGCAGATCTGGTGAAAGGCATCAATCATCTTCAAGCTAAAATAGAAAGAACAAAGCAGAAGATAGTGGCAGCCAATACACAAGAAGATAATCTTAATTCGGAAGAGCAAAAGCCAAAAATAAAAGCAAACCTTCAACCTACAGATCAACAAGATTTTGAAGAATGGATATCTGGTATTAGGAAGAGAAGGTATACAAATTGATTCTAAGCTTTTCAAATTAGTTCAAACATTAATTTTATTATTATTATTTCCACAGACAAGATATAATCGATAAACGTGCAGCCAAAAAGCAACGACGCCAAGATATGGCAAAACGTAGAACTGCTGCTGCTCAAGAAAGAATGAGGATCATTAGTCACTTGGCCAAAAAGGATAAAAGAGAGGACGATTTTGGAATGCGAGACGAGGATTGGGATGTTTACAAAGCTATCAACAAAGAAGGTGGCGATTCCGATTCCGAATTAGAACAAGAGAGGCTAATGGAATTGGAAGAGGTTTTGCGACATCATGATCCAGAATTTGAGCACAACAGTACGACAAACGTGCCGGTGTTACCTGGCGAAACGCATCAGTTGCATGTTGGAGTCGAAAAAATCAGAGCTCCAGAGGTTCTGTTTCAGCCATCTACGATTGGTATTTTAGAAGCCGGAATAGCCGAGACAATTGATCGCATCTTAAAGAACTACACATTAGATCAGCAAAATCGACTAGTCAATAACGTATTTTTAACCGGTGGACCGACAAAACTACGAGGTTTTATTGATAGACTAAAGCGTGAACTTACAGAGATAAGACCGTTTCAATCGCAATTCCAAATCAACATTGCCAGAGATCCCGACTTGGATGCCTGGTACGGAGCTAGAGATCTAGGCCTGAACGGCAATTTACAGACTTATCTGGTCACTCGAAAGGATTATGAAGAAAAAGGAGGCGAGTACTTGAAGTACCATCCAGCAAGCAATACATATTACAAATCGCCGGATCCCGTGCCAACCCCGCAAGTAGCCACAGCCGTCGAGCAGCAGAACAACGAGGATAACCACGTTGACGTTGAAATGGTCTGAGGCGGTTCTGAGGAATCTGTAAATAATGTAAATTGCTCGTGGCTCGCTGTGTACATAAACGTGAAGGGTTTTGTAAATAAAAACAACAATTGGAATATTAGTCTATGGATATCTACTTTATTACACAAGTGTTGCGTCCGTTCGTGCACGACGGAACTTCCAACAAACTACATTGTAGTTTGTCTGCCGGCCTACAATATACATTTCCTTCGTTTGTTCGGCTTCACTTTTTTTTGTTTTATTTTGCTTTATTATATGATTACGCGCATTCATCTCGCTCTCTCTTTTTCGCAAGTAATCCAGAGACTATATTCGTATTTTAAGGATAACCATAATAATCATAATTAATTATAATTAATAATATAGTAATGCGCCCGTAGGGTTGCACTCGTGTATACCAAGGCTTTATTAGAAATTATGTCAGCGCCTCGACAGACAGATAGCTTTAGATTAATATTCTCGATGATAATTATGTAACAAGTGGCCTAAAACCTTTTGGTTCGCGTTATTGTTTTCTCTTACTTCTTTTTTTTTCTTTTCGTGTAAATATGAAAATGACTCCTCGCGACTACAATAGTGATATACAATGGAAATAGTCATTCCAAGTGTCTGACAAACAGCGACCTCAGCAATTATACAAGATCATTTTACCGACAATACAAAGAATTGTCACGCAGCTTATTAATCTAACATCACAATATAATTATACTGAAAAATATTATCATCGTTATTTATTAATTCCAGCGCTCACGAAATAACTAGCATCACGCAACGACATTATTTTGCTTTCTTTTATTTCTTTTTCATTTTTTTTTTTTTTTTCGACAGTCTTCTATACGTATTTTGAGGAACACAAATTCGATTGCACAGAGAACCTTTCCAGACGCCATTATGTCAAGATTTTATCATCAAGCTGGTCAATTCAATCGAGTATTTCCGCGACGCTTAACAATTAGAAAGTTAAACAAAATTATCCTCTTAGATTTGATGTACGGAGTACAATAAAATGCTCGTGCGTGGGTAAAAAAAATAACATAAATTGATTAGCAATTGAGTAGGAAAATGTATGAGTGTTAATTTTGAATTATATTATTATACACATTAACTTGCCATATATTATTTTGACTTTATATAAAAAGCACGCTAAGTACAAAAAATATAAAGTAAAAAACGATTTTTCACTGGACAAGAAGTCGGTGACAAGTGTGTAAGTGGATGTGTGAGTGTGTGTGTGTGTTTCTTATGAACTCGACGTGTTTTCACTGGTTTTACAGAAATTTGTTAAATAATAATATCGTTATCACAGTGTGAGGTCGCTGCTTCGCCAATCATCAATTGTTACGACATTCTCCTTCTTTTTTTTTCGTAAAAATTTGTTTCTTCTTCGTCAGACAAAAAAGTATTTTTCTTTTCGTTTTCTCTCCGCATTATCAATGAAATAAACAACAAACTTTCATATAGTCTCGTTCTCGTTTGAAGGTACGAAAACACGCTTCGATACAAGTTTTGATGCTAACTCTCTCGCATATTTTTATTTTTGTTTAATTCTCTTAAAAACACATTATACAGTACAGTACAGTATTATTACAATAGTTTGTGTTTTCGTGGGCAACACACACACACTTTTGAGTTTCAACCATCCTATTTCCTTTTTTTTTCCTCGCTTACTTGTTTGATAAAATTGCATTTTTTTTTATTTATAATATATAATAGCGTCGTCGAATATGCCTCACAGTCGAGACTCAATTATGCACAAGTCTCGGCTTGATTTTACAGTACATACTAATAATTGATTTATTTTGTTCTTCTCATTACTTTATTTATATTTCAATATTTATATAAATCTTTGCCACGCTAGCTTCTTCCATTCTTTTAGTGATAAAATGTGTGTGTGTGTGTATGTGTGTCCGTGCGGGGGTGGTGATTTTGACAACTAAAACATGATGAGGACCTACGTACGCTTTTCAATTAGTGTACTGTTTAAACTATGTGTTTTTTGCGTATTCGTACTTTTATTGATCATATCTTTTGTTTAATTTTGTTGTTTGTTGTTGCTACATCATCGATCAGCGTTTCGGGAACATTAAAACCCATAATACACATAACCATTTTCTATCGGCAATAAACTTCGAATCGTTGCATATCCCGTAATGAAAATCAAATGATCAGCAGCAGTTATGATTCTTACAAATCGGTATTATTATTTTTTTCAACTCAATAATTAGTAAAACATCGGTAAATATTTTATTCTCGTTTTTTTCATTTTGCCATTTAAAGACATAATCATAATGTTATAATAATGATAATAAAAGGTGCGGGGAGCTATTTTTGAAATATCTGCGTGTATATATATATATACTCTGTCCAGATGCGGGTAGGGGGTCAGTGACAGCTATATACAGTACATACTTGCCTTACGTAGTTGTACCATCGTCGTAAATTATAAATTTATATATACATACACACACGCGTGAATATATATATGTATACGTTTATATATCCTATGGTCTCATACACTTGCAATAATTTACCTTACTTTTTCCATGTTTCAATGTAACACATACGAATTATCGTTTACACATAAAATAGTAGCCTATGTAACATTCATTTATATTTATATAGCTTAATATATAAATATATATAAATATAAAAATGTATATATTCATATATATTCACATATATAAGTAGAAACTAGTAGTTAGGTAGTATTATTTTTCTGTTATATCTTCATAATTGCGTCTCTGTCTTTATTCGTTATACTTTTATTTGTCACTTCATTAACGTTTTAAAAGGATGTGTTTTGTCAGGATATGTCGGCGCGAAGACTATTTACGTGCAAATTGTCCTGGTTAAGCAGTTTTTCTCTTCATTCTTCAAAAGCTTTGAATTTCTTTCTTCTTTCGTTCTAAACTTTACATGAATAGCTATTTTTATAATTTTCCACAAGTATAATTTTTTTTGTTTTTTTTTTTTTGCTTTTTAGTTATAGAGACAAAACCCGCATTATCATCGTCATTATAATATCGTCCCGGTCGTAGCAATAGTAGTCGTCGTCATCGTCGTCGTATTAGTCGTTATTTTATTTTCGCATCGCTCATAGGATTTGTTACACAAAATTATATACGCTATTAAAAACTCATTTTTATTACAAAAGGTTTAAATTAATAATATAATTATAATGTTGCACATTTGTCGTTTTATTTTTTATTTTTGAGTAAACTTTATATTTCATACACAGTGTCGTCAAGATAGTGAGATATTTAATATCGATCATCTTTTGTGATTTCGGCACTCGCATCATCCACATACTATAAATATTTATACGTAACTACCACACCAACTTTCGATTTCTTCTTTATTCCTCGTCTCTATAGATAATATTTTTATATATATTCATTTATTTATATTCGTATCGTTACGATAGTTACAGTTAATATTAAACCTATTATTTTTTGTTCAGTATGAATATAATAATCGTTTTTCTCCTAGTTTTTTTTATTTATTACATATATTTTTATTAACCTTCTATGAAAAACTCGATCTACAAAAATGTCTATGATCTATACATATATTTATATATTATAATCATTTTTGTTATTTATAATGTATTTATAGTTTATAATCGCAGGCCTCTAAGACTCGCGGATATATAGCACGTTAAAACCTCTATATAAAAATAAGAGCTATCTACTGCTAGTTTATGTACGTATGTTTATATGTATATGTAAGATGTTCTGTACCATATATATTTATATATACGTATTTAACGTATCTCGCAAAGGGGGTAGGCAAAAGTGGAGAAGTCAAGAAGTTGCGATCTCGCACGAGCACGAGTGTGAGTGTGCCGGGAGCTACTCTGCGTTTCGTCTATATATATAATTTTGCGCGCGTGCAGACTGCTGGGTGTTGGATCTTTTTTTTCTGCTTATCCTTCTCTTTTTTCCTTTCTTTTTTTAACTCGCGCGATGACGATTTCCTCTCGTGGTGGTGTGCTTTCGAGCGGTTGCAGTTTTGCGAAGCTATACTCGTCGCCGTCGTCGACGCAGCATTAGTTAGTAGTTGTAGACTACCAAACGTGCGACTCTCGGCTCTTGCTCTCTCTCTCTCTTTCTCTTTCTCTGTGCGTTTCCCGCCCCGTATTTTTAGACCGTAGGCAGCTGCATTCGATCACGGATGTTTATGGGCGCTATTCACTCTCTCGTGCTCGTAGCCAACAGCAGTCCGCGAAACTGCTGCCGGGGAACCCGAGAGCGAGAAGGAGCGAGGCGAAACGCGTGCGGCAAAGCTCGACAAAATTCGAAAAATATACCCTACGCTGACTTTAGTTTTTTTTTTATCTTTCTTTTTTCTCTACATTGTACAAGAATACGCGAGACGAGGACGAAAAGGCCCGAGGTTTGTAATCGAAATAGAAGAAGAGAAAGAGAAGTTTAGTGCTGCTAAAAAGTTCATGTTAAGGCACTAAGTACCAAGGCTTTGGTTCAATTATGAAAAATCCTTTTCTTTTGTCTTCGGAGACGAGTGTCTCGCAAGCGCACGCGTACGATGTATTTATACTACATTATGGGGACAAAAATGCATCGAGTGGAAAAAGAGCCCGACTGAGAGAAAGAAAGAGCGAGAGAGAGATGAACAATCGAACGTACCGATTATCGCACCAAGTTCTTTGCGATTCCATCGGGCCCGAAGATTTTTTGTTTCGTTCTCGAAAAAGCCTCGCATAGCCGCTGCTGCATCTGTGCAAACTTGCATGCTGTGTTTTTTTTTCTTTATGACTCTCAAAGCAGATGCACTGCGCTCGTACTGGAAGTTTATGCCTCGAAGAGCTGCTCCATATATACTCGGGGACTATATTTATAAACGCGACAAAGACACGAGCGTGAGATTCGTAAGGAAGCGACTTTTTTTCTTTCAATTTTTTTATTAGCTTAGTGATAAAACCAGTCAGTCTATCGTCTTCGTCGACCCATTACGTGATTCGCGACTGCAGAGACTTCATCCACCAACGCCTACTTTGCACACGACAAATAATAAAGAATTTTGTGTTAATTTTGCGTTGATATATAAAAATATATTTATGCCAGAGTTTCTTTTTTTTTCAACTATCGACTCTGTTCGTGAAAAAACATATGTTTATGATTGATGGGAGAATGATTGGGTGTATGTGTGTTATAGGTGTGCGAATGTGTAAGTGATTGTATTGCAACAGTTGGTACAGTATACGCATAGCGAAGTAACTAAATATTTAGAGCAATAAAGAGCGAGAGAGAGAGAGAGAAAGATAGAAAAAAGTAAAATAAAACGAACGTAACGCGCAGTGTATATAACCGCGCCCTGCGACAACTCTCTATTGTTTCCTCTCAGTCTCTCTTCTCGTTATTATATATAGCTCGTTTATTATACATAATTATGATTAAAAATTACAGTCCTTTGCGGTGTGTGTACGCACTTTCTCTTACGTTATTAATAATCTTTTTTTTTCAGTTATTAGTTATTACCAAGCATCGTCTATACGTTATACGAAATGAAAACAAGTATTATATATAAGTACGCCTACGCACGCGCGAGCTCGAGTTTGTGAGTGCGTGTGTGTATGTGTGTGAGCTTGTGTGTGTCGATGAAGTGAGCGTGTGTGTCTGTGTTAACGTGTAGCACTCCTTATTGGAAACAAAAAAAATTCAACTTTCTTATGAATAACAGCGACTATACGACTTTTTCTATATACGATTGCATCTCGTCCGAAAAGTCAAAGTGATAATGAATAACTGCACATTCGTAGGATCCCCGAACCAGCATCGTGCTAAAAAAAGTCCCTTATTTTTTATACGAAACGTCGCGGATGAGCGAAAATAATTTCGAGCGAGCGAATAATCGACGAGACGAAAAATTCTGGAGTAAGAATTTGAAGTAAAAAGGTGGCGGTGGTGGTGGTGTGGCGTCGGGCTGCGAAATCCGGTTAATAAATCGCGACGATGATTACGCCGCGCGGCTTATGGCCAAAGTTGCACGCGCGTTCGCATATATATACACACAACACATGTATTGCAACATATATATTGGGTGTACGAGATATATATATACGAGTGTGCGGCATGTATGCCGGCGAGTCGAAGGCGTGCGCGAGTTTCACTGCACACACGATGTACACGTATATATGCGTACAAGCTCGATTCTCTCCTCTCTCCATATATATATGGCATGTAAACGTGAATGTACGTAATATATATATGCCAATTCTCTCTGTGTATGATACACGCGCCGATGATGTTTACGACGACAAAAACAATCGAATTTTGCTACGCGCCGCTTATTATTTAATAGCCACAAGCAGAGATCTATATAAGCGCAACGATCATTGTCCAACGAAATGGCGAAAATAATGCGGCGCGCAGAATGTGTATAGCGGAGGAACGAAAAAAAGTGCAAGTCTCGGCCTCGATCGCCTCCGGAAACGCGATAAATATGTGCATATCGAATAGGATCCAACACTCGAACGATATAGCCTCTCTTCTTCTTTTTCCCCCGCACTCGCGCGCAAGAACGCGTAATTTCACCGCAGCTCGTTCTACTGGTTAACATCTGCAAGCTTAACTCTCCTCTTTTTTTTTTTCGAGTCTTTTTATTTTCTCTGCCGCTTTTTTTTTGTTCATGTTGCACGATTACCCACCGCGTCGTTGTTGACCTTACTCACTATTACCGAGTTCCCACTATTAAAGCTTGAGCGCGCATTTTCTTTTTCCTATACAATCGAAATTAAAAACCAATGCAATTGAAAAAAATTATTACAGACGATTAATTACTATCTATATCACAGATCCAAGTGACTAAAACTCCTTTAAAAATATAAATACAAGTGTTTTTTTTTGTTTTTTTTTTCTTTTAATGTGATTGTTGCCTCGTGTCCATGTGTGTGTATATGAATGAGAGATTATGAGTGAGTGTGTGATGAGTGTGACTTGAGCGAGGGTGGGCAGAATTTTTACATTTTGATAACGCGAAGTTTTCGAGTTGCATTTGACAAAACGAACATTTTTATTGAGTATGAGTGATGATGATGATGATCTGTCTTTTTTTGTTTGTATGTATCATTAAAAAGGCTAGTATACCATTTTGAAATGAAAGCTTGTTTTATTTTTTTATTATTTTTGACGACACTGGACTCTGCAGGGAGCTAATACACTAGTACAAAATTTACTGTTCCATGTTTACAACAGTCTGAAGGTGTTATCGTTATATCTTTCTTTTTTAAGCTAGCATATGTCTTTGTTTCTTACCAGCTAAAATGATCAAGAGTCTTTGATTCTCGACACAAAAAAAAAACTGATCGTAATTAGAAGTACTTTAAAGCAAAAAAAACCATAAGTCATTATATGTCAACGTTACAATATATAAACAATTAATAATGTATCATACAATATTATATCCTAAAGCTACCTTTAATCCGAGGTTCTGAATTAAAAATCGAATCAACAAAATTACACGTTAATGAACAGAATAATGTATTCATTTTAACATATATAGTTTTAGATTTACACATACATACGCGACAAACACAAGTTGTCTGTCAACGACTGTCGATATTGATCGTTCGTGTCAGTGATAGCTGGTCGAAAATAATGAAAATCGACTAAACGCATTTTAAGAAGCGAAAAGCAGCGAAACAAACTACTGATCGTACTCGATGGGCGCAAAAAATTGCGTCCTGCGTGCAGACTATAATGAACGAGAAATCGGTCAAAATAAACAGGATTATTCAGATATAATATATAGGATGAATGACGATCGTATATAAACGATATATATATTAATCAACGAAAGCTGCGACGCTTAAGTTGAGCTAGTTGACGAGCTCTCCACGCGAAGTAAGACCCGCTAGCTCGAGGCTTGGTCTTGCTTGCGAATTCGAGACTTTGCGAGCTGCGAGTAAGCGTGTGTCGGTCCATCGGTTATCGCGCCTCTAATCGGGCGATCGGAACTAAGTGACTCACGTGTTGCTGCGTTGCACGTACTCGCTGTAGGTGAGCGCCGCAGCCGCGGGCCCGGCAGCGCCCGAGTACTGCGCGTATAGATAGAGCGCAGGGTGCAAGTGGTGCGCCGGTGGCGGTGCCAAGTGGTGCTGCTGATCGTGCGTCGTCGGCGGCGGCGGTGGCGGTGGTGGCTGCTGATGGTGATGATGATAGGCCTGCGGCGGACTCGGCGGCCTAAACTGCTGCTGCTGCTGCTGCTGCTGTTGCTGGGCCGTCGGCGAAGAGCTGGCTGGGGCGGGTGGCTGCGGCTGATGGCACTAGTTGGTGCTCTGCGGGTGCAGCAGCGGTAGCGGCAGCTGCAAGCTGTTCTGCTTCGCGGCGATACTCGCGGCTATCTCGGCGGCGATGGCCGGGTTGCCTTTGCCCGCCGCGGCCTGGGCCAGGCCGTCGAGCGACGAGGGCCCGTCGCTGTAGCGCAGGTCGCAGACCGGACTCTCGAAGCCCGTGGCCCCGGGCGTACCCGCACCCGAGCTCTGCGGCGTGCCCGGCTCGTGGCTGGTGTTGGCGCTGCCCGCCCCGGAGTTGGCGCCGCCCCGATGCACGCGGTTTTGGTGCCGAATGAGATAGGAGTCGCGCACGAAGGTGCGGCCGCAGATGTTGCACTCGTAGGTCGTGCTGGCCGTGTGAGTGCGAATGTGGACGGCGAACTGGCTCTTGGATGTGAAGGTGAGGCTGCAGCGCTCGCAGACGAGCGGCTTCTCGGCCACGTGGGACCAGCGATGGGCCGTGACGTAGCTCTTGACGGCGAAGCGCTTGTTGCAGATGTCGCAGGAGTAGGGCCGCTCGCCCGTGTGGACGCGCTTGTGCGTGTTGAGGCTGCTCTTCTGGGTGAATCGCTTGAGGCAGAGCTCGCACTGGAAGGGCCGCTCGCCCGTGTGCGTGCGCATGTGCACCTCGAGGTAGGGCTTCCGGCAGAAGCTCGCCTCGCACACGGTGCAGTGGTAGGGCTTGTGTCCCGAGTGTAGCTTCATGTGGACGTAGTAGCTGCTCGCGGAGCTGAGTACCTTGCCGCAGACCTTGCAGGGCTGCGGTTTCGAGCGACTGCCCTCTTTGATGGGCTGGCCGTCGACCGTGGAGTGACGACCCGGCGAGTCCTCGTGGTGTATGATGGGGCTGTGACTCGCCTGCTGCAGGACGGCCAGCTGCTCCGGCTCTTGGTCCGGATGGTGGGGCAGCTGCTGATGGTGCACCTGACGCGCGTGCGGGGCTTGCAGCTGCTGCACGTGGCTGTCTTGCTGGGACAGTTCCTCGCGGTCGTCTGAAAGATTTACAATAGAGCTTGATCCGTCGCTGCGACTCGATGCCACTGAATAAAAGCCCATAGGCTCACTCTTGATTTGCTGTTCGAACATCGAGGCCATCACATTGGCCGCCGAAGTGTGGTGGTGCTGCTGCTGCTGGCTGTGGTGATGATGCTGCTGCGCGTTCTGCGGAGGGGGCGCCGCAGGAGGGGCTAGCGTAGCCGCTGCGGCTGCCGAGGACGAGGCTGCTGGAGGCGGTGGCGGCGCTGGAGGATGCTGATGCAGCGTCTGCTGCTGGTGTGGGAGCAGAGTCAGGTTGCGCTTGACAAACTGCTCATATCCTGCGTACCAATCCACCTGCAAAACGCAACAGAGAGACCCAGTGTGAATGTGAGCGCTCGGATGCGGGCTCCTGTGCAATTAGCTTCTATTGCGTGCGTTTCTATGCGTATGTTCGATCGTGCGCTCGAGCCCGATGAATTACTGTGTTGTATTTCTACCATTGAACTCCGAAGCTTTATCTACAGCCATCCGTGGAGGAGTGCAGTCATCGGCCAGCGAGCAAACATCATCGGAGTCATCGTTATCGTCGTGGTAGTTTAGCATCAACGTCAACAACATCAACATCAACATCAACAACAACAACAACAACAACAACAACAACAACAACAACAACAGCAACAGCAACAACAGCAATAGCAACAGCAGCGACGGACAACAGCATATTGTCATTAGCTAGTGCAAGAAAAGCTCAGCGCCGAATGCACATGGCAATATCGTGAGCAAGCGTGGTCTGTGCATGCTGTATGTATAAGGTACAACATACCGCCGCGCGCGCCGCGCCGCTCTATTATATATATACAAACGCTGCTCCTATATATGCTACACATATATACAATATATAAGTATACATATATAGGCGTCGCGTGTATATATATAAATGCACATATATATAATACATATGTATATATTGTATGTACACAATATATAGAAAGGCGAGAAAGCGAGTGGAGGAGGGAAAAGCGCGCCAAGCCAACGTGAGCGTGCGCCTAAGGTTAGAGATGCAACCGTGCGCTGTACCGAGCGCATTTATTTTTGACGATTGACAGCGGACAGAGCTGCTGCTACTCGTCTCTCTCTCTCTCTCTCTCTCTCTCGGGCTGAGAACTCGGCACGCGCGCGCCGGAGACGACCGCAGCTCGGAGGCCCGTGTGTGCTCGTGCTTCGCCCCGCTTTGCACACTCTCTCTCGCACACGATCAGCTGATTGCATAATAACTGCGGATCGGCGTCAGGGCGCAGTGCAGCAGCGGCAGAGGGGCCTCGTGCGCGCGCGACCGCATCGTCTCCGAGGAGCCATGCCGTTTAGCCGGAGAGACAAATAGAAACGGATCGATTCGACAGTAAAGCACACTCCGCGACTCGCTTTCTCGACGACGACAAATACGACGGTGACGGCGCTGATGATTGATTACGAAGATGTCATCGACCAAGACGTCAAAGTGCAGTCTCGGCCGCAAGCACAGCGCGGATCGCCGTCATCGCCGTAATCGTCGTGGTGTTTTCGTGCACTATTCTGAACTAGTTTACACATAGAGAAGAAGTAAAGACGTTTGGCAAGCTTCGTCCAGAAACTTACCTTTGCTAATGTGATGGTCCGGGCTCGAGTTGAAGACGGAGGCGCCTCATAGGAAAGGCGAGGGCTGGGCTCGGCTGTCAACGATTCAAGGTGCAGCTCCTCTGTCTCCGTTTGACACACACGCACTGTCTCTCGGTCACTCTCGGTCTATCTTGGGGGGCGCGAAAAAGGTTAACTTGTTTCTTCTTGTCACAAGTCTTCTCTCTTGGAATCGTCTCCTCGCTCTTTCTTGTCGCTTTCTTGTCGCTTTCTTCTTCTCACTGGTTCGCGGAAGATGAACGATGTATCCGATGTATCGAAATGCTAGTAGTTATAGTCGACGACGCGTGTCTCGGTCACTGAAGCACATATAGAGATATATCGTCGAGTCGAAGTTGAGTCGAGTCGAGTCGAGTCGAGTTGTTCAGGGCAGGCGCTCAGGTAGAGCGGGCGGCGGCGGTTGACGACCGCGGCGGCGTCTGCGGCGGGAGGACGAGCGGTATAGGCAGCAGCGACGTGGAGCAGGGGGGCATGTCGTCGGAGGAACGGCGGCAGCCACAAGCGCACATATACACACACGCAGTCAGGCAGGCAGGCGAGCAGGCAGCAGTATTGGTACGGTCCCCTTCGTTCCGTTTCGGACAACTCACGCACACTCGCGACGGCCGATCTGTATATATATATACAACGGGCACGGACACACAGACACAGAAAACACGTCGTTTCACGTCGTACTCTCCGTTGTCGTCGTCGTCGTCGTCGTTATATTCTCTCTCGATGCGTATATTTGTTATAAAACGTCGCTGACTCCGACTCTTTTGGCTGTGCTGCTGTACGCTGCTGTATACTGCTGCTGCTGCTTCTGTTGCTGCACACTCACGCACATACACGCATATATATCTGTATATATTATTATGTGTATATATATTATAAGCGCGAGCGCGCGCGCGCGTTTAGCTTTATGATATATAAAAATCGTGTGTGCACACACTGGGGTCGAGGCGAGTCGAAATATATATATATGGACGATATATATGTGTGTATTCTGCCTCTCGGTCACTGCTGCGAGCGGAGCAGCGCGCGATCCTCTCCCGTCGTGTGTATAAGAGAGATATATACTTTGCACTGTACTACTGCGGCTCTCTCGCTCTATCTCGCTCTGCGATTCGCTCGCTTCTCTCTTTCTCTCTCTCTCTCTCTCTCGTCGCTTGGAGCGCGCGGGGGGCTTGCTTATATATGTATATGCACGTATATGTAATATATATATAACACGTACATATATATGTAACGTAATATATGTATATATGTGCAGGCGAGTCGCGAATCACGCTTAGTTGGAGTTTATAGCGCGGCAGCACACACAGGCACTGGCACTACTATATTGGCCTGCTCTCGCGCTCGGCTCGAGCCTCTGTTTTTCTCCAAGGCAAAATATAAGATGGCTGCTGGGGCTGTATATAGGCGCTTGCGGCTGGCAGTATGTACGCGCTTGGTATTATGCGCGAACTTGGCTCTATGCTGCTGCTGCTGCCACACTCGATGCTGCTGCTGCTGCTGTTGGCGATGCTCCGCGCGCGCGGGACTGTCCGTCCTTTTCGCGCTCGCACAGAGAGAATCACTGCCTGACGCGCTATATATGTATTCGAGCCGAGCGAGTTGCGCCTACACCTCGTTCTATCTCTCTCTCTCGCTCCGTCGATGCGTAGCTGTGTGAGTGCTTACGTTGGCTCACTCACACATATAGAGGCCGAGTGAGCCGAGTAGGGGCGATTCGCACAGGCATACATATAGAAGCAGAGAACCCGACGACGAACGACCGAGAGCGGCGCAGCGCACGAATACGTACGAACGAGCGAGAGAGCGAGAAAGAGAGAGAAACTCCGAACTCGTTCGACGCGACGGTAGTCTATATTTATGACGACCTATACATGGTACGGACTACGGATATATCGCGAAGCCAAGTCTTCTTCGTCGTCGTCGTCGTCGTCGGGAATATATATAGTCTTGAGATTCTCGGATGCTCCTCGCGCGAATCGCTATAACAGCAGTGCGCGAAAAGCCGCGTCGGACGAGCTGAGCTCCATCTGGCGTTGATTCGGCATACGCAGGCCCGCGATGTACAAAACTCGATCGCATCATGCCGCTCTCGCTCGGAGCTTATAACGCGCAGAGTACGAGAGAGAGAGAGAGAGAAAGACGACGAGGACGCGATCGCCACCCTCGCTAAGGCCGGTTTTAATTGGCGTTCGAGGCGGCGCAGCCGAAGACGACGGACAGCCGATTGGTCCGAGTAGGATATAGTTGACGACGACGCCGACTCGAGACTCGGAGAGAGCTCCCTCGCCCGCTACTGCACACGAATATAACACACAACTCTCGATTTCCTTCTCCATCCTCGGCTTCGTCTTCTTCTTCTTTTCTTTTTCTTCGTCGTCGTCGTCGTCGTCGTCGTCGTTGTCGTCATCCACTTCTTGGCTGAGGCTCTCTCGCTCGGCTTTTGCAAGTCGCTTCGCTTGCTTCTCTCTCTCTTCTCTCTGTACGCCCTTGCCTTATACCGAACGCAGCTTATCGCTGTATATAGCAACTTGGCAGTGGCGGCATAACTGCTACTGCAAATTTCCTTCCTTCTTCCTTTTTTTTCGTCAGAGTCCTTTTTTGTCCTACGAAAGGAAGTGACAACTTTGCATTATGTCTCTTATAGTTGCCCATTCATCATTATTCATTCTCCTGTTTAGCGAATGAGTTGAATTTTTAGCGCCGAGAAGTCGGCTGGTGCGTTCGTCAATCCCAAAGGCATCCCGTATTATAGTCGCATATCGAAGGGAGCAATCGATTGGTTCTCTTTCTCTCTCTCTCTCTCTCTTACTCACTCAGCGAGTCAGGCGCATTAGCGAGCTTGAATTCGCAAGCATGTCTGTGGCTATAATACGCGTGCACCGTGTGCAATGGTGTATGGCTGATACACATAATGCGCTGCACGACAGAACCAAGTGTCGATAAGCGTATAAATGTTTTCGCGCGCGCACAAGCGAGAGAGAGCTTCTCACCGATACATATATAGTTATAATATGTATAATCTCACGTATGTGCGCAAGCGGCCGACTCTATATATATACAATAGTAACGCAGCTTTTATTGCCAAGCACAGTGGAGCTCGGTATATACGTTCGTTCGTTCGTTCGCTCGCTCGCTCGCTTGCTCGCATTGATCAGGACACGTCATTGAGCACGGCAGCGGCATCGGGTATATTCGCGTTGCATAACGCTTAGCTAACTACTGTATTTGCAGAGAGTCGTACCGTAAGCGCAAATTGCAGCAAAGACGACGTCGACGACAACTCGGAGCCTAATTGTTTAAACCAATTATAAAACGCGTACCAACTGCTCCCGAGCGCGCCTATATACGTATTTATACGACAAATACGACGATGTCTTGTACAAAGCCGCGAGCTTCTCGATGCTTATATAGCAGGGCAATATAACACGCGCATCTTCGGGTCAGCGACGGTGAATTTCTCTCTCTCGACGAGATCCGTCATTTTGCGGCCATGGCTGCATCAGCAGCAGCAGCAGCAGCAACGGCAACCTCTCCTCGTGCCTTTTATACTCCGGCTTTTATGTATTATACGCATGCAGACGCACACACACAGCGAGGCACACATACAGAGGATTTCTGCAGCCTCGACTCGAGCCGCAAATCGATTCCTCCTTTTTCCCTTCCCCCCCGCTACCTATATAGTAGCCGCCTGTGCGCGGCTCCGAGCCTCTCGCGATCATCATCGCACATCGCGAAAAATCTTTCCCGCAATCAGCCCCTTACTTGGGTATATTATTCACGTTTTCAAATGTAGGATATATATGCGTCCGTAACGTGCTCCGACTCTCGCTCTCCGCGAGCTCGCCTCGTGTTTATATATATAACACACGTGTGCTTTATATATATGCGTACTATTATTGTATATATAAAAAGCGATACACAAGACTTGCAGCCCGTACATATATGTATATCGGCACGACGAGAATACTATACATAGATATACCGTACATGGAAGAGACGATTACATATACGGTCGCTCAGGCTGCTACAGATATAGCGTCAGCCATCCGTATAGCGTCTTTGCAGGCGGGCATAGCTATTTCTAGCGCTTGCGCATGTCGCGCGAGTGCCTTGCACGTTATACCGTGGTTATACCGGTTGAGGGTTCTCGTCTCGCTTCGCGATGCTGATCGCCGCCGCCGCGTTCGCGTGCTCCGTCATTCGTGTTTCCATGACGGTTACCTCTTGCGCTCTCGCAGCCGCGTTCGCCCCGACGATAGCTCGGCTGACCGACGGCGCAGCTTGACGCCAGCTGCCAAGCGGCTTCAAGCACCAGGCGACATCTAGCTGCAAACTTTGGCCTCACTCTGTTTGGCGACTCTATCTCCGTCTCGCTCTGACAGTCAGTCCGTAAAATCGCGAAAGCTCGCGGCAGTATCAACGGCAGCCCGTCCAGTCAGTCAGTCAGTCGATATACACACACAGTCGCACGCACACGTCAGTAGTAACATACACGCACGAGACAGGCTCGCAGGCAAGACTTCGGAGCACACAGTTGATTGTTCGCTCGACTCGATAAGAGAGACTGCATGTCAAACATTTTTATCGCTCGTTTCTACGCTTGACTTTTCTATCGCGAAGGAGGGAATCTCATCCAGGCAGACGCCGCACCCCGAGGACATTATTCATCGTCGTCGTCGTTCCTTGGCCGGAACTTTCACCGACTAGCCGACTTTTTTGCCGACTTGGCTGCTCGCGCTCGCTCACGTCCGTCCGTGCGTTTCTCTGGTCTTCGAGGAGGAAAATTCATTCTAGTCACGTGCGAGGATTATCTTTTGCAAAAGTAAAACTTGCGACCTTTTTGGCTTTAACGCGGTATCGAACGTATTCAACGCTAGTTATCAAGAACGCCGAGAAAACCCACTTTTTCTCGATTCTTCCTATCGCTGAATTGTCGCTATTGCTCAAAGTTCCAGGTGAGTTTTATACAATGTATTATAAAATTATTTAATTCTTCATCTCCGCGCCTATTCGCATAAACAAAGTTCATTCGTGGTATGTTGCCCTCTTATCATCTCTCGTCCAGTATATTTACGCGTACAATTCTGCGCGCTAATCCTCCTCGTTTCCACATGATAACAACAACTACGATAGATATTTTGTCAACAAATATATAATTCAACGAAACAATTTCCGCAGAATGAATCGATCAATGTGTGAACCAGTCACCGAGGCGTGTATTGATAACATCATCGGCCAGATGCCGGTTACAAAACCGCATATTTATTGCAAAGATTGTAATTTACAATTCACCAGCTATGCAGTCCTCGACGCCCATATACAAGGCGCAAGGCACGCCAAACAGGTACTTTTGCTCTATTCACGATTTTTCCATTTTCTTTTTTTTATCGAAACTAATTGTGCAATGTGCAATTCTTTTGTTCACAGGTTAAATCTAAAACTTTGCTTGAAACTATGCAACAAGCCAAAGTCAATTTTAGCAAAGATGTTGAAACAAACTATTTTGCTTGCAATGTGTGCAAGGTAAATCTGAATTCCATCCAACAACTGCACACACATCTGAATGGTAGGTTCCAAGCCTCTTTACACCAATTTAATCAATAGAGGCGACAATTGCAATAATCATTTGTTTAATTTTAGGAAGCCGTCATAAGAAGACATTGAACAAAGGTAACAAACCAAAAGTAACTAAAAAGCTTTCGCTTTCCTTTAATTCAAAGCATCCTAGTCTTGCAGATTTTAACAAACTTATTCAGAAAAATGCTTTTGTTCTAGTATCTCTTTTACTTTTCATGGCTTTTTCATGTTTTGTATTACTTTTAACTTGTATTATGTCATATGTGCGCTAACTATACATGTTTTGATGACTCTTTTGATTTATTCAAAAGTTTTAAATTCAATTTATTTTTAGTCTCTATTATTCATACTGTTTGGTAGATCCTTTATCTTGATTGCAATTGCTTATGAATACTTTGAAAAGCCATTTTTGCTACAATTATGGCTTTAGTAAACCGAAAAAAATCGAAAATGAAGAAAAAATTGTATGTACTCTAAAAATACTACAACATTTAAACCCTTGTGCTTTATTCAGTTGATTCGAATGGCAGCTACTAGATGAACTTCAATTTGTACCAACATGGTCTCGCGAATTTATTCTTAAATTGGCATTCATCTAGTGGTTGAAATTGTGAAACATTTGAGTAGAGTTACAAGCTAAATTTAAAAATGGTTCTTCAACTTTTCCCTTCATTTCGATTGATTGAATTTACTGAAATTTGAGCCAATCAATAAATTAATAGAACTTTCTAATTATACTGATTAAAGTATCCATAAGCTTGATGTGAAAAAGAAAAAAAGTACCTTACAGTATTTATAATAGACGTTAGGAAAATTTACGTTTTTTTGATAATGCTATGTTCAAACCAAAGTTAGATGTTTGTGAGTTTTTGCGTTTATTTTATATTGTTAAATCGTTATAAATTTAAGAGTGTTACAAAGAATTGTTATGTTGGATAAAAACGACAAGTATTACATTATATAATGTTAAATCTATTTTTTATATATTTTTTTTGTAGAAGGTACACCTACTTATAAAAGTGAAATAAACAAAGTGCATTTTCACTCTTTAATATAATTCTCTATCTTTAGTTTTTTTGTTTATTTTTTTTCCTAAATCTGTGCTGTATGCTTTTTTCTCTTTTGCTTTTAATACTTTCTACAACTTTCATGTAATTTTATAAATACTTATAACTCAGCCCCAAAAGGTGTGAAAACAATTTTTATATTTTTGTCACAAGTGATTTTTAGCTTGCATGTTTCAAAAATTATGGCAAATATTTTTTTTAAAAAGACAAAACAATACAATTTTTGTGGCATAAATGTAGAGTTCAAACTGATTTATTATCACATGATGTTATTAAAATTTGTGATAAATAGATAGTGTTGACCATACATTGATGCTTAGGTAAATCATCCGACGTGAAGGAAGTAGATGTGGCATCACTAAAGTCCGAGCCTGTCTCACCTCAACCTGCCGTACAGCCTGATAGTACCAAGCCAGTCAGTACTCCAAAGCAGGCAGCTAACAGTATAGTACTATCTTGTACTCCATGCAACAAATTGTTTAATTCACAATCACAATTGGAAGTGGTATGTACAGTTGAAAAATTAATTAGAAAGAAATAAATGTTATAATTTAACTTTTTACTGTGTTCCAGCATTTAGCTTCTCAGAAGCATTTGAACAAGATCACGAATAAAAATAAGCCAAATAGATTCTCTCCATACCAAAAGAAAACTACTCCAGTCGACTCAACAAAACAACTGGACGATAATTTTATTTCAGGTGGTTACATTTATCCTGAAGCCAAAGTTGACTATTCACAATTTCCGATGTACGCTCATTGTAAGCATCCTGACTATTAGATTTTGTTATTGCACGCAGCAATGATTTACGTGAAAATTATATAACCCAATTGTGCTAGAAAATAATTAAGTCATATAAATTATTACTTTGCGATTAATTACTAGCGAAAATGAGCATTAATAGATAATTTAAAAGTTATGTATAATTTATGTATGTTATTTAAAAAAACGAATTAAATCTTAAAGCAATTGTCAAAGAGGGAAGAAAACGATACTACTCTCTGTCGAATGAACTTTATTACTAAAAATGAGAGGAATATTTCGCTGGCTTAACCGTCAAAGCGGACTTTTCTTCATCTGGCTGTAAATAAAAAGTGAATTGAAATTTAACAATAAAGCATGTTGATCATGATGAATGAAAACGAAGCGTAAGATTCATTGTTCAAACTCACACAATCGTTGTAGGACTTCAACAAACGTTGAAGCTCCTCGTTCTGGGTCTTCAGAGCTTCGACCTCGCCGCTGAGCTTGTGTCGCTCCTTCAGCACCTCGTGATACTTGGTCAAGCCCATCAGTATGGCGTCCCAGAGCTTCTCCTTCTGCGTGCCAAACAGATCTCGATAACTTGCCCAGAAAGCCTTGACGTCCTTCTCGGATATGTTTCTCGAGATCGTGTACTTTTTCTCGCGCAGCCTCTCCTCGAACGTGAGCAACTTTTTCTGCTCGGCATTGCTCAGTTTCGATATGATCTCCTTCATGGCCTTGGTGACGTGGGCCGACTGTATCTGCAACACGTGGCCGAACTCGCAGGTGAATTTGCTCTTGGCGTGGCGCTTGCAATTTTCCTCGTCCTCGGGTTTGTCGGCGCCATCTTTGTCCGACTCGGTGGACGAGTCGCTGCAGTCGCAGGTACAGGCACTGGTGGAGCTCTGCTTCTCGGCGTCCTCGGCCGCCTTCTTGATCTCCTCCTTGACCGTTTCGACGAGGGTCTTGACGTGCTCGTCGGCCTCGCAGACGGACGGGACTCCTCCGGTGAGTTCCGGCGTGCAGCTGCACACCGACTTGCCCGAGCTCGAGCTCGACGATTTGGCCCTGATGGCGTTCTCGCACTTGGCCACGCAGATCGGACAGTAGGTGTACGGCAGGAAGAACTCGAGGATCAGATTTATCTCTTCCGGCGAAGAGATGGACAGAGCCTGAGAAAAAGATCGGTAACTTAACTCACAAAGAACACGCGTAAGATAAGGAAGGGGAAAAAAAGCCTAGGTCAGGTTTTACGTACTTGGAAGACATTCTCGAGCTGTATGATGGTTCTCTCCTGCTCCGATCGGTCGGCAATGAGCTCCTGCAGCTTGTCCTCGATGAGGTAGCCCGAGCAGTTGGCTATCTGCTTGAGGATGTTGTTAAGCACCTCCCGCTCGAGCTTCATGTCCGACAGCGACTTCTTGGCTTTGTCAAAGTCGAAGATGTTGACCCTGTCGCGCTCCTCTTGTTTTTCTGTAAACACACACATCGTAAGATATGCAACGAGAGCGGCATAAATTCGACTCCTTACGTTTCTCGATGAAGTTGACGGCCGCTCGATAAGACGGCAGCTCCTCCTTGGTCAATACCGAGTTGTCCGGTGGCTCCCAAAGTATGCCCAGCGTGCGCTCGTAAATGTCTCGATCGGCCGCGAGAATCTAATGACGAAAAAGAGAGAAAAAGTGCGGAGTTTATACGCAAGAGTATACATGGGCTTCGTGTGGACGTAAAGTACCTTTTTGAGCAGTTCATTGGCCGTGTGGGTGTTCATGTCCCAGATGTCGAGGTACTGCTTCTCGTTGACCCGGGTAAAGTGCACGGACTTGTCCTCGAGCTCGGCTATGCTCTTGTGCGCCCTGAGTATCTGCGAGCTGAGGCGCTCGATCTCGAGCTTGGTGCTCTCCTCGAAGTCGGCGTAGTTCTTCTTGAGATTGGTCAGCAGGGCCTGGAGCTTGTTGATCTTGCGCTTCTGGAGACTGGCCACGACGCTGTTCTCCTCCTCGCGGCTCTTGAGCACCGTGTAGTTGTAGGAGAGCTTCTCGGCGTTGAGCAGGCAGAGGGCCTTGGTGCGCTCGAGCTGCTGCTGCAGATCCTGGCACTCCTTCTCGAGCTCGATCTTCTGGGCGCGATACTCCTCGTCGTGCTCCTGCATCAGGCGCTCCATCTCGCGCTCGTAGTCGTCGAGTATGGCCCGGCGCTTGCGATCGCCCTCGGCGTCCTCCTCCTCCTCCTGCCTGTAGAGCTCGTCCCACTTGCGCTCGAAGCTCGCCACGAGGGCGTCGCGCTCGCTCTTGATCGTCTTGGTCACGAGGTCCAGCTCGCGATCGTACGAGTTCTCCATGGTCGTGATCTGGTTCTCGATGCGCTCGATCAGCAGCCTGATGTCGTCCTTCTGCCTGCGCTGGTCCTCGAAGTACTTGTCGTCGGCCTTTCGCAGGGCCTCCTTCAGCTCGAGTATGATGGCGTCCTTCTTAGCCAGCACCTCCTCGCACTTGTCGCGCTGCCAGTCCATCTCGCCGTTGATGTCGAGCGGATCGTTCGAGGCCAGTATCGCCGGCCATCGCTCGCTTATCACGTCGTAGAGGACGCGGCACTCGCTCGCGCTGGCCTCGAGGCGCTGTAAGAGCTGCTCCTGGATCTCGGCTGCCTCGCGGCGACGCTCGAGCTCGCGCGCGTCGTTCGCCACTCGCACATTAGTGATCTGTTGTACGAATCAAAACGAAAGACTCGGGACGATTCGTGGGTGAAAAGTAAGCCAAGATACGCATTCGCATGTACTCACGACTTCATTTCCCTCGGCGAGGAGATTTTCCAGAAGCTCGGCGCTCTCCTGGATCTGCTTCTCGGTGAGCGTCTCGTCCGTCACCTCGTGCTCTTCGATCACGTCGTCGACATAGCCGTCCAATCTAACCGCGTGGGCAGATAAACAATTAAATCGAGACTATCTAGAGTAAAAAAAGCCGCAAGAAGAAGGTGGTTCGTTACTTTTGCAAAGCCTCGACGCGCCTCTGTATTCGTAATCTGCGGGCGAGCTTGCGCTCGTTGGGATCGGTGGACAGCGTCGACGGCTCCTCGCAGCTACCAAAGTCCTTGTCGATTAAGCTCGACTTGATCGACATGACGTAGCTTTGTTTTTCCTAAATCTGTGGACGTCTCCGTGCTCACCAGCAGCGGACGATCTCGCGACGTCGGCCGTGTGCTCCTGCCGATCGCCGACGGACACGGCCTGAAGAAGAAGCTCTCATCGTCATGGCATTTATCATTGTTATACGTTACCTGCGTTATATCGCAGTCGGGCTCTGCTGCCGTTGTTGGTGTATGCATGTATGCGGGCGTGTTTACATGTACGTATACACGTGGGCGCCTGCACGATGGTGTGCTGACGCGCAACGAGGCCAGAGAGCAGCAGAACGATCGAGCAGGCCTACGACGTAACCAGTGGTAACGAGGAAAGTATTTGGTTGATAAAACCGGTCGATAAGGGCGTATCTCTTGCTGCTTTGCGCTGCTATTTGCGCGGCGCGATCGTCGCTGCTGCTGCTGCTGCTCTCGACTCGACGCTCGGTGTCTACAGATGTCGCCACTTGACTAGCCTAGAGCGCGCGAGAGAGCAGCAGAGACGAGCATCCCGTGCGCCCATTATTCCGATTTATTCCATCGACGCTAGTATACATCGTTTGAAAACCTATGGTTTGTGCATATGAGTAAGTATATAATGGCAGTTCTCGATCGCTTCTCAAAATTTGCACTTGTATTATACGGGAAAAACAGAGTGGCCCAAGCAAGCTAGAAAGTACGATGTATGTTCCTGTACACGAGGACTCGTCTCGTAGCGATCGTTCGCACCAAGTCACATACGAAGGAGCAGCAGTTTTACGTCTTGAGAATCGTCGAGAAAATTTTTCCTATACATTCGACCGTCGAGCTAACAACAATTAGGACGGCTCCATAGCGTGAGCCGAGTGCAGCTCGGCAGTACACTTGTTTGTATAACACACTCACAAGTTATAGCGGCCGTGCAACTCGTAACCGAACGAATCCATTGATTTTTTAAAAGGCATTTGCAGGGCGATTCCATCGCGCAGCTATAATTATCGTTACGTATAACGAATATCGATCATCGATAGGATAAAGAGCGAGAAAAGGACGAGGCCGGACCGTCGATGAGACCATGGCCAACGATCGGTACCGTATTATTTTCCAGCTGGATCTATCGTCGCAATCATCGTCGTGTCATATAAGGAACGGTGGCCCCGCGGAGTGGCAAGCAAGGCTCGCAGCTGTCGGCCCGAATCGAATTCGATCGTCGCGATCGTTATCGTGGCGCGTATCATTATGTATCGTAATACGTCGCGTGAGCTCGACTCTTGTGTCTCGATCGCGAGTACGAATCGTTGCTCGCGCATACATACATCTTTACTTTACGAAGACAACGAGCGGGCGGAGATTGGAAAATTTTCGGCCGATGCTTCTGTTTGCCGCGAATGTTATAATGCAAATACATAATGATGTACGATGTATATCGAGAGGTCCGCTTGCGACTGCTCGCGAACTCGATCGAAGCAGATCGGAAAGAAAATACAACGAATTTGCTCGACTCTCATCCGCTATTGCAGCTACGGGAGATGCACGAAACTGCGCGACAACGTGTGTGTGCCTTGTACAGCTCGCTGGAGATCCGTACGAGACTCCGAAAGCCACCGTGTCTGCAGTCGATTCTACGAGGAAAATATACTCGTGCGTAAATATACCGCAGCTACGTAGCAGCGAAATTCGATCTTCTTGAGCGCTTAATGCGTATAGTTATATATCCAGCACGTGCCGCATGCAAATATATCTATAAAAGTATGCTGTATACGAGCACACACATACTGCGTGTATGTATCTATGAAGCATAGAGGCTCGAGACACGGGACTTTTCGCGTTAGTTACATACGTGTGTGTGTACAGTCCTCCTTATCTCTCGGAGCACCTCGTATGTGCATTTGAGCTCTCTCGCGGCGTTTATATACTGCATAGGTAAAAAAAAAAGCACAGCAGTACTCTCTGTACACATACACGAGCTCGTTGCATGCATGTATATCGTTTAAACCGTTAGAGTAACGCGTGCGACTCCTATATAGATATAGCACATAGTAGGCGGCTGTACTGCAGCAACGAGCTCGACGACCATCCCATGTTCAGATGTATAATAATAGTAGTAGTAGTAGCAAAGTACGCAGATGTATAATATATATTTCTCTCCTGCAGCTCTGAATATTATGCTCGTGCACGTTGGTATACGAGATATATATCCATGCGTGTGTGTAGTGTGTAGTGCTGCTGCTGCTGCTGCTGCTGTACTGGTTGTGACGAAACGAGGATACGCGCTACTTTCGAGAGCTGCGTGTTACATTGGAGTCGAGCTCTGCGGGCTGCGTCGGAGTGCGTATATAGTACATGTATGTGTATTATACGGCTGAACTGCATGTGTGCGTGCTGCGAGTTGTTGTACCTGTGCGTCTGCACGACTCGGTAAATGTATATAATAATAAAGTTCAGCAGCAGCAGCGGCGGCAGCGGTGGCGGCGTTGGCAGTAACTGCTGCAAGCCTATATATGCTGTTATGTACATGTGGAAGGTGCACTGCACCTCGAGGTGTACTTATAATACACAGCCGCTCGCTCGTTCGCTCGCTCGAGCCGAGTCTCGCTTCGTAAGACATCGTTACATATATATCGAAGTCGGGGGCTTTGCTGCTGCTGCTGCTGCAGAGCCGCGCGCACGAGCGCAGAGAGCCGATCTCCATATATACTCTACAATATACCTATATAGAGTGCATACGTTTTTTTTCTCTCTCTCTCTTCTTTTTTTTTCCTTTTTCTGTTTCTCCCTTCTCTCTCTCTCTCTCTCTCTCTCTCTCGTTCTTTCTCTTTCTGGTTCTGGCGATCGCGCGATATTCTCCGTATAAATATAGGTATACATAAACATACACACGCGGCACATGAGCACTGCCTCGCTGCGGCTCTCCAATGTAGTAAATATATATAGGTGGTATACGGCTGTTGCGGCAATAACAGGTATTCCCCGAGGTCGAAATCGCTTCTTTTTATTTTTCTTCGCTCGTTCGTTCGTTCGTTCGCTCGTTTTTTTCTCTCTCTCTTTCTTTCGTTACGCAAAAAGACACGTGCGAGCAGGCGGCGGCGGCGGCGGCAACGCATATACCTATATAAATACTGGTATATACGCACTTCTCGGACGCGGAGCGCACGTAATTCCTCGAGCTCGCTCGTGTATTATATACGAGTGCTGCTGCTGTGGCTGCGTTCGTGCAACGCGCGATACCACCAGGCTGCATGACGAATTTTCTCGTATTTAATAATATCGAGCTGCCGTTGCGGATTTATGCGTCGATGCGTACAATTTTGGAATTTCCAAGCCCAGTCCTCCCAGACTCGGATAATTTCCATCGCGAGAGTCGTAACGTATTTATTCGAATCGACAACGACTCCGACGACGACGATGACACAAATAGCAACGACACGCCGCCTTTATATTCATATAATAGAGGCACGAGAGAAAAAAATTTCGGAGCAATATACACTACGTTTTATGGCGTATAGGATGTGGCGAGACACCGCCAACGCCACGACGCCGACGCCGTAGCCACCTCGTCGGGGTGTGTACAATGTGTGAGTGTGTTGTGGGCCGACCAAGGGGCGAGGCACATCCTATATAGCATGATACACACACACACACACTGCAGTTCATGACGTCTGCACTCGGCTATCTATTCGCAACTATACAACCATCCATCCGTCCATCCACGTGCAGAAAAGCGGCCCATAGGGTACGCTGCTACGATATACACTACGACGAGATATATAATGCGCGAGGTTCATCGTATGCAGGCCGTGTATTCGCGGATCGAGCATTAGGATGCTTCTCGCATGCACCGCCGAGTATGATGCACGATATGTATATGAAGTCTCGCGGCGTACGAAGCAAAAGAGGGAAAGTGCCTGCCAATCGTCCGACTCTGCGTGCTCAGCCCCGCCAACGTGTGAGTATGTATATGAGTATATGTGTGTGTATGTGTGTGTGGCGTGCGGGGGTGGGAGAGAGTATGGCACGAACGACGAACGACGAAGAAATGACTCGCGGACTATGTGCCATGTTATTACACATATATCGGTACGTAGGAAGATGTCTCGCCTCGCAACTCTACGTCGTACGTGTACATGTTTTATACATGTCTTTTGCAGTGCAGCGGAATAACCGCGGGACTAAATGTATCGCACACAGCTAGCTCCAAGTACAATTCATGTAACGCGTCGAATTTCTTCGTTTTTTTTTTTTTTTACCACCACAATCGGAGAAAATATAATAATAAAATACGTAGACGTCGTCTCTCGAATTTACGCTGTTGATAAAACTCCAGAATACTATAGGCATAATTATGTCGCCAAAACACTGCGATATTTCGTCGTTACAATAGTTGCTGACGTCGAGGAGGCCGCCACAGCACTGCGGGCTCGCTCGGCCGCAGCTCGTTCGACCCGAGAGGTTTGCAGGCGCGCACGACTCGGAGCATCGCCGTCGCCGCCGCCACCGTTGCCACCTCCCCTCGTTGAGCCCCTTCGAGCGAGCGATGCCTACGAGTCGTGCTGCTATATGCATGCGCCGCTGCCAGCAACGAATACGTGCGCGCGTCCCTCCTCGACTAGTCTCTCGGCCTTCTCCTCGGCTCCTTTTCGCGGCTCTCGGCTTATATCGTTTTCTGCGCTGCCACTCGCATGCTCCGATCGTGCTGTGCTGCTGCTGCTGTCTCGGATATTCTCCCTCTTCTTCTTCCCCTACTCGGTGCCGATTACTGCTCCTCGCGCAGAGCTCTCGTGTATGTGTGCGTGCGCATACACTCGTGCATCAGAGAGAGAAAGAGAGAGAGACACACACACGCACACATTTACACACACAGTCGAGCTTATATTTGCAGCGCACGCGATAAACTCGTTGCTGCCGCTGCTGCTCCGCGCTTGTGTGCCTCAACAACCAACTTTTATCTCTCTCTTTTTCTCCTCTTTCTCTCTCGCTCTGCCTTGTATGCGTGAACACGTCTTTCTCTCTTTCTCTCTCTCTCGCTCCCGCTCTGTGCGCGCCGAAGCGAGCCAAGCGGAGCCCTCGTTTTTTTTCTTTTTTTTTTTTTTCGTATACTTCTTTTGGACAGAGTTTTTCTCTCTTTCTCTCTCCCGGCCGTGCTACGTGCGCTTGCCAGTATTTACCACTGTATATAGCTATACGTGCATGCACGACGCACACTACTCTCTCGCGCGCTCACACACACGCGTACACACAAGTACGCGCATAAAACTCGGCGCGCTTGGCTCGCAGGCAGCGACTGGTATATATTATATATATCGCGCTCGAGCTCTGCCATCCACGCGCGCGTATATAGGCACACACCGTTGCCGCGCTGCAGTTTCGATTTTCCATTCGCGCTCGAGCCTTTCTTTCTTGCAGCAGCTTATATAGATATATATATAAAGGCGAACAAAAATATATATACGTATATGTGCATGCTGTGCCGCTGCTGCTGCTGCTGTTACTTCGCTCTTGGCTGCGATGCCGCTTCTGCTATACTCGTTCCGCGTTCGATTTGTTTATTTTGCCTATTTACTAGATCCTCCAGCTATATAAGCTCCACTGCTGCGCTGCTGCTCTTGCTATATAGCCTGGTTGCATCAAACTGCTATACGTCTCTCGCGCTCGCTTCACAATTCGCTTCATGTTACTTTTATTTTTTTCCACTTTATTTTTTTTCGAATGCCAGGGCCTTCTCTCTACCTGCGCACACATAACTTTTTTTTTCATCTTTTTCTCTTTTCGTCTCTTTTCTTTTATTCGTAACTTTGCCACCTCATCCTGCGCAGCTCGCACTCTTTCTCTCTTTCTCTCTCGGCCCTCCGTAATATACAGATATACATCTAGAACTTTTGCTGCCTTTTATTTCATTTCCTTCTTATTTTCTCCACTTCGACTGCAGCAGAGCAGCGGCGGCTCTTTTTCTGCCGCCCTGCAGCGTGCTACACGGAGCAGCAGCAGCAGCAGCAGCGGCAGTCTCCGGCAATAGAACGGGGAATAGTGTTTCTCGCTGTATATATTTTCAACTCTTTGTATCTATGTGTATGCTGTGTATGCTTGGCAGCTCGACGTATGCATGCATGTATACACATTGACTCTCATATTTACGCGCGGGCACAGTCCAGTCATCATTACTTATGCGCTCGCGTACACTGCAGCGAGTTTCCATTCGAGAGAGGCAGAGAAAAAGAGAGATAGAGAGAGAAAAGTCACGCCTAGGAAAGAAAAAACGAGAGGGAAAAAAAAATCAATTCCATTAAAACACCGGATGGTACGTTATATGGCAGAGCAGCGAAGCCAAGCGTATTTCAATGCTGCTCCAGCTCAGCAAAAAAAAAATGTATATGCACGACGTGCGAGAGACGACTGATGTGAAATTCATATTATAATATACGCGAGCGACGTCGCGTATTATAGCTACGGTTCCGATGATGCTGATGCTGTTGCTGCAATAAGCAAGGATCAAATGTCCAAAATCGAGTGTCATCTCGTTTCGCCTCGAGGCATCGTATATAGTAGTCGTCATATCATTTTGGCTTCGTGCTGTATAGCGAGTCTTGTTTCCCCCCGCGACATTGGGCGCGTCGCACACGGGGCCAATAATTAATCGCGATGGGAACGTAATAAAAGAATAATAATACGGCGAATCAATGCGATCGAACACATGCACGGCGTACAGTACGTACAGTACGTATACGCGTATCGCATGTGTGTTTTTTCGCTCTCTCTCTGTCTCTCTTTCTCTCTCCACATCTCGTTTCGTCTCGCAAGGCTCGAATATATGTTGTATTATATCCATTATATGTATACTGTAGCCGACTGCCGAAGCGTACATGTACGCGTACTATATATTCTGTATGAGGCAGCATGTATATAATGTACACACACATACGAATGTACTTTTCTCTCTCTCTCTCTCTCACTCGTGGTGCACACAGGCTTGGCTTCGCACGGCACCCAACTCTATATACACGTAGTTGTGGCAACGTCGGGAGCAGTTTTCATCTCTATATCTTTCTCTCTTTCTCTTTCTCTCTCTCTCTCTCTCTCTCTCGCTGTCGTGCGCTCGTGCTTGCTATATATGCTGTTCACGGGCCTCGCGCGCTCTCGGCTGTGTCCTACACTCGAGGAGAGACTCGAGAGTCGAGCTGTGCTATACCCACACACACACACATATACACACAAATATATTATATACCTTACACATACATAGAGACAGGCGCACAGACAGAGACGCGCGGAACGAGCGAGCGGCGCGCGCGACCGACCGAACTGCTATTATGAAGCAACAGAGAAAGACGGAGAGTGAGCGAGAGAGAGAGAGAGAGAGAGAGAGAAAGAAAAAAAAAGTTGCTTTACAATGACCGTAGCTAGAAATTTCGGTGCCACGTTCCACAGGCCTTGGACACATTTACTCGCACGTTTCGTAGCATTTTTTCACGGCCTTATGGCCATGCGATGCCGTGTGATGTTACGATTGATTCGACACCCTGCGATACATATAAATTCCTCGAATATTAGTGATATAGTCGTCTTTGTACAAAAGCCCCTATACAAAGAAACAGATAAATTTTTACGAATAGAAACTCGCTCAATTTTACCGGCAACGGACATGTTCTGTCAGTACATGGTGGAAAATGTGGTGCACGAGGCTCGATACACAAAATTTCGTTTGTTTCCTCGCGATGGATCACAGTTTCTGCATTTACGACTGTTTCGTTGTTGTGTGCATCATAAGCACGAAAATACCTCTATTGCGAGGCGTAATTTATTCATACTCGAGCGCTGATATTCGGTAGCACGGAATGTCTTTTTCGACCGCTACAATATGCACGATTTAGTGAGCAGCAGCAGCAACAGTGATCGTCGTATTCGTGCCATAGGCACGTTTCGACGCTTTTCACGCGCATCGCACGATAAGGAATTAAACCACGTATATGTATTTATGTCGACGCGCGTGTTTCTGCAATATACCTGTATAACTCCATTTTTGCTATATATAATATACACCTATACAACATAATCGATGCAAAAATGTGCGCCGCTCGAGTGGCTTGGCAGTAGTTGTTTTGCCTACGCACTTCCGACAGAGAGACAGAGAGAGAGAGAGAGAGGCTGTCGATTAGCTTTCCCGACTGGCGTTGAATAATTCATTTTTACCCGGATTATTTCGTCGCCCTGGGTAACAACGTGTATAGGATATTATATACGATATCGAAGTCGAGTCGCGGAGCTCTGTACAGCACACATGCGAGTTCTCGACGTCGTCGTCGAAACGTGCATATTTGCTTGCGAGAGCAAAAACAGATCGATATATATTATACACGGCATGATAAATGCTACAGGGGGAGAAAAGACAGAGTCTCCGTATAATGCGGCTGAATTTTTGGGGAAAAATACAATCCGCGCGTGTATAACGTCGTTATGGGTAATGACTGAGGAGAGCTCGGGCTTATATATTATATCCCTTCGTAGTACGTACAGCAGAGCAATTTCGTGTATATTCGTACTCGTGTAAGCGCAGTACGCTCGTGCGGCCATGCATCAGGAGAAAGAAATTCAAGACACGGCACTGGGGCCAACGAGCGACGGCACGCTGTGTACGTGTGTTGGACGCTCAGACGGCCTCTGCTGTAACGAGCGCGACGAAGACGGAAAATTTGAAACACAGAGAGAGAGAGAACGTTCGAACGAGCGAGTCAGGAGTATTGTCGGAGGGGTCGCTTCGCTGATGTATAGAAAACACGACTCACGCACACATGCACAGAGAAGCAGCAGCAGCAGCAGCTCGGTGCATGCTACGAGCAGAGCTCTCTGCATGTATAAAATGCTCGTTCGGTCTTTGTTGCGCTTGCGCGAGTTGGCAAAAAGGGGCGAGGGCGCGCAGGCAGGCAGACAGCCACGACGGCAGTGTAGCGTGCTGCACACATGCAACCACGAGCATACGTATAAACACACACTCTCACACAGAGAAGCAGCAAAAAGCAGGGGGGAGCGTGCTCGGTTGTCCCCCTTCCCTTCCCTCTCTCTCTCTCTCTCTCATAGTCGTTTTATGCCAAGAGACCCCACCACTCTCTAAAGCCGCCGTCGTTCTCGTCCGATCGAGGGGAAGCGTAATTCGTTCGCTATCTCTCTCGCGCACACACACTCGAAGGCGCGCACACGTACACGGAGAGCATATACGGCGCGTGAAAGCCGATCCCGGGGTGGTGGTGAGGAGGGGAGAGACAGAGCTCGGCAGCGCTCGAGCGAGCGAGACAGAGAGCTCTGCTTCTCTAGTGCCGCTTGCGAGCTCCCGCCACCGGAGTGACGTCACTCGGTGTAGTGTAGTGCAGTAAGCAAGACCCATCATCGCCCGTGTGCTGTGTGCCGCGCGCGCGCCGTTCCTCGCTTATACACCAGCGCAAGGCATTATAAGCGAGCAAAAACAACTTTTTGTGCGTGCGTGTGATAAATATATATAACTATATATATTATAATATATCATATATATTAGATATATATTATAGTTTAAATAAGGTGTGCTGTGCAAAAGCCGTGTGTGGTACAAAACGCAACGACGGCTTCGACGAAAACCACGACGACTGCGTTAATAATCATAACAACAGCAACAAGAAAGCAACACAACGTCTACGAGGCGTGCCAAGGGCTAGGCACTAACCAGCAGCAACAGCAGCCAGCGCAACGTAAAGTTTCTTCTCCGTGTGTACCTGTGTATAACGTGAGAGTGTGTGTGAGTGTGTAATACGTGCGCGTTCCGAGCACAGGCAACATCGAGGAAAACATCACGCTAGATCTCAACGCTCTCCGCAGCAGCAGCAGCAGCAGTAGCAGCAGCAGCACACAGTGTCTGTGTGTGTGTGCGTGTATATGTGTCCGTGTATCATGTGTGCATGTGTGCGTGCGTGCGACTGTGTATAACGCGGCGCAAAGTTTTCTCTCTCTCACGGAGAGCGAATAGCCCATGATGATGATGATCTATACATGTATTTACGCAGCACTCGGTCGGGCTCGCTTGTGGTAGTTACAATCAACGACATCATCAACAACATCAACGCCATCACCAAGAAGTCATCGACGACGAGGCTCAACGACAAGTGTGCGTTCCATAAACGTGTGTGTGCGATCCTGAATCAGTGAATCTCGTGTTTGTGCAAATACAACGTGTAAGCATTTATATACCACTGGGGCTATGCATATATGTGCATATACGCATGTGTGATTATCTGTGTCCGTTCCTCTAAATATCCACGATATATCCTCTCCTTTTCTTTTCTTTTTCTCTCTGCGCCTCGATCTATCTCTTTCTCAGCGTTACATACAGGCGGTACAGCATCGGTGGCAAGTCAGCGAGAACAGCAGCAGCGACTGTGTGTGTCTCTCTCTTTCAGTGGACGTGTGCTCGAAGCAGCTGCAGCACATCTTCGTCGCATCTCAGTCGCATCAGTGTGTTGCGAAAAAAAAGTTTTCATTCAGTTTTATTTATTTTTTTTATTTTTTTTTTAATTTTTTTTTAAAGTGAAGTTCGCCGGCTGTTCTGTATAAGTGTGTTATTACCTGCTGACTCCGACGAGTGTTAATATAAGCGACAAAAAGAGGAAAACATACTCGTCCATCGTCGTTTTTTCTTCCTCCCGTTTGGCCACGGTGTGCTTCTCCGCATACACTCTCTCGCACTCGCAGTGTTCACAGTGGTGTACAGTTCGATCGATCGCGGGCGAGCAGCAGAGCCGCCCGCGCGCGATATACACCCTGCGTATAGGAAGCGAGCGGAGCCACGGCGCCCATGTATAATGCCAGTGTCACCACGGTGTGAGTGTATATGTGTGCGCAAAATATATAATTCGCGTGTGTTGTGTTAAAAGAAGTAAGTTCACCCACGCACCGGCTCCGGTGTTGTCGTTCCTTCCACATGCATGTGTGATCGAACGCGTCACTTTGAAATCACTTTGAAATTGGATGAAAAATTGAATTATTCAATTCCAAGCGGTAGTGTTCGAATCGAGAAAATAACGGCCATGGGTTCATCGTTCTAAGTGTGATATGCGCCAGTGCAGTATGTGGCTTACCCACGCTTCGAGACCAGACACAGTCGCCGCCACCGCCGTCACCACCATCAACGTCAACTTTAGCATCAGCACAACGACCGGCAGCTCGAACAACGGTTCGTTTAGTTGCGCCGCGAAGAAGCAACGATTTCAATCTAGTGTTTGTTGTTATCGTTGTTAACCCCATCTCGGCAACGAGAGACGAGAAAAAAATTGAAAGAGTAAAAATCGCCGAGCTCAACATTCCCTTCTTCCCTCCACAATCCGCACGATCCACGAGGCAGAAAGTTATACATGTTGCATATGCCCATATATATTTAGTTCTATACATATTTCCTATTTTTAAAATCGTTGTTGATGATAGTTTTGTTTAGTTTGGTTGGTTTTTCGGCTTAGGTGCAGTGAGACGTCGTAGGTGCGGTTTTTGCAACAGTGTGCAACAGGAGGTGGAATTACACAGTGGAGTGTGCGTTTCTCTCATTCAACAGTGCGACAAAAAAAAATTTGAAAAAAAAACTCAACGTGTGTCGTTATGTGAGAAAACGAGCGATTTCGAAAATCAACCTCGTCTCTCTAGTGTGATCTAAAGGGAGAGAGAGGCAAAAGAGAGCATAAGGTTGTGGTGATCAACGCCGAGGCTCTCTTTCTCCGCAGGATTGCTTGTGTGTGTCGTGTTTCGAGGCTGTGTGTGTATAAGCAAGTGCCGCCAAACACGATTGCACAAGATCCGATCCCAAATGAAGAGTTCGGAGCAAAATGGTTAGAGAGACACGTCACCTGTGGGTCGGAAATCTGCCGGAAAACATCCGAGAGGAACGAATAAGAGAACACTTCAAAAGGTAAGCGATACTGACAAGACTTTTTCTTTCTTATAACTTGTATAACACGCGCGTTTTCCTATAACCTCTCATGTGTGCACTGAAACTTTGTGCGGAGCATGTGACTCTCCCGCGTACACGATGTGTTGATGATTTATCGATGTAGAACGGACGACTCTGTCTGGCTGTCTTTTCTTTTTTTTTCTGCTGTCGCCTTGTTTACAATTCCGCGTCCAAACGACTATATTCACCACGAGTCTCCCTACCTTCGGCAAGAAGCGCACGTGATTGGCGCCACACGCTCCCGTCGCGTAGTTTATATACTGCGTACACATGCCTATAATATCACGGCACATACACTCGTGGGTACTCGAATCCGCAGGCAACTTTGTCTTACTCTTTGTGAGTACGGCCTTATAATATATCCGTATAATCAGCTAAGCTCTCTGTCCCTTCACTTCTGCGAACTTCTGCGAGCAGCTGAATTTCTGATCTATGCGAGCTCTTTTCTTTCTTTCGCTCTCCCGACACACGGACACACGCTCCGCGCAGGCTGCGGCTGTCGCTGCTCGTTTCTCGCGAAAACCGAGCCCATTTTTGCCCCTACCCTACTACGTATTTGCCGCTGTTTACCGACCTCCATGACCTCGCTTACATACCAACAACTGCTGCTACTTTGGCCCTTCTATATTTATTACGGCGCACATTTATATATCGTGCTGTGTTAGATACGAGCGCGTCTGCATCTCTGAATCGGTACCTTTGACCCAGCACAGGAAAGTCCGCGCGATATCTCCAGCACATGTGCAGTATATAGATTCTCTCTCCACGAGATAGAGAGAAAGAGAGTAGTAACACAACCGGTGCCGTGCAGTCCATCGGTATCTTCGCTGCCGCCGACGCGACACACAAACAATAGGACATTATCTCTCTCACTCTTTTTCTCTCTTGAAATGGAACTATGCTGTGCAGAGTCCGCCGACATCGAAATCCGGCCTGACCTCGTGCGCAGCAGCAGCAGCGGGCGGCTCTTCTGTAACTTCGATCCACTCGCTCACATACGCGCACACACATGGCTCCATATATTCGAATTTTTTTTGGTTATATCTCGAGTGGCTCTCATCTACGCGCACCTACTCTTTTACATGCTTTTCCCGGTATTGACATGAATTTCTTTTATTTCGATTTATACCTCCTTGCGTGTACCGTGGTCTCTCTCGAGGTGCATATACACGATGCCGTAGGCACGTAGGCAATTCGATTCCAAGTACTGTATTTCATTTTTCGTATACGCGTTCACGTTAAATCAATAGATAATGTGTATACAAACAGTCTCGTATACACACATTTGCGTTTTCACACACGCATCCATGCCTACATAACACGCACGCGAAACGCTTAGACGTTATCCTCGCTCGTAATGTGTGTTTTTCCTGTGTATATGTGTATATACGAGTGCCCATATTGTTATATATATTTGGCGTTGGCAATATTGACAATATCTTATCTAAGAATCGGCGGGCTGCGTCGGTACCGCTGCTGCTAGCATACGTTATTATTATTTTCCAAGCAAACGCGCTCGCGCACTTTATATATGCTACTATACTATACGTATACGTATACATAAGGTAAGGAAAAATGCATGTAAGCATAGGATACATAACTGAGATAACAAGGCAGGAATTCAAGAGGGAAATAACATTTTTTTTGTACTGCTGCCGCTGCTCCTTCCAATAACACTCGCACGCTACCAATATTATTGCAGAGCATGTCTTCCAGTTCCATATCCACGCACACACACACACACACATACACAAGCGCACATACATGTGCAGCTCTCTTATACACTCGTATAAACACAGAGAAACAGGCGAAACACAACAAGTTTTACAACGCTGCATTTTTTCGTGTACGTATATTGTACGTATATGAGCAATTCCGGAATTTAGTTTCGAATTTTTCGACTAAAAACGGAACAATTTTTTTTCGTTGGACGCATACTTTGAACATTGGGTATTGTTCTTGAAGGTCCTAGGAAGCTAAAAAAATGCGTGAACAATCGAAATTTTAATAGGTAATTTTTTTATAAGCATTTGTGTTCCGAGGAAAAATAATTAGTGCAGGCAAAACGCGCGCTCCATTATCCACCGATCAAAACTTTTCTAATTCGCTGGTAAAACTACTAGTGACCTTGAAAAAATAATCGACACATGTATTTTGAAAGATTTTTACATGCTCTTTCCGATGGTGACCTTAGATTTTTCGAAAAACGCATTATATGGCCAAAAAAACGGCTCAAAAGTCAAGCGTATTTATACAAAAAAAACACTTTTTTGAGCTATAAGCATATATATTAGGGTGGTCCACTTTTTCAAAAATTTTTTGTATCTCGGGGGATCCATCGGAATCAGAAAGTTTGAGGTTTAAAATGAATTTTCCCGTAAACTAGAACTCAAAAAAATGATTTTAGATGGTGTCGATGGATTTTTGAAGTTTAAAAACGAGCTCCAAAAAAGAAGCAAAATCGGGCTATCATTCGATTTATTTCAAACTCTGTTTAGAGTGTAAAAATAATCTTGACAATACATTTTCTTATGTGTTTTTGTCTGCAGAATCGAATGCCGTAGTCAGTTTTGACCTAGGAGCACAATTTCATTCAAAAAAATACACTTTTTCGATCGTTCTTTTTCGCAAATTCCGCAAAGTTCATTTTCGAGCGAGTGGCAAATGAACAAAAAAAATCTAAAAAAATTTTTGACACCACCAAAATTTAGGATTTTTTATGACGAATCCAATGGTATAAATTAGTATACACTTTGAAATTATTTTAATGCAGAAAAATACAACTTTATCCCAAAAAACGACATTACGAAAAATTGAAAAATCGAAAAGTGTATTAGTTTCTTCCAGGAAATGGCTAAGTAGAATCAACTATGGAAAAAATTGCATGAAACTATCTGATAGGTTTTTTTCTCACCTTTCCAACGCCGGTTTCAGAAGTTAAAAATTCGCAAGATTCGCTGAGATACAGCTATTTTTGTACGATGCATTTTTTAGCTTAAATTCTGCTTCGCTGGTTTTTTAATGAATAGAGCTAGCTCAGAATTATTGAATTTTAAGCCTAAAAAATGCATCGTACAAAAATAGCTGTATCTCAGCGAATCTTGCGAATTTTTAACTTCTGAAACCGGCGTTGGAAAGGTGAGAAAAAAACCTATCAGATAGTTTCATGCAATTTTTTCCATAGTTGATTCTACTTAGCCATTTCCTGGAAGAAACTAATACACTTTTCGATTTTTCAATTTTTCGTAATGTCGTTTTTTGGGATAAAGTTGTATTTTTCTGCATTAAAATAATTTCAAAGTGTATACTAATTTATACCATTTGATTTGTCATGAAAAATCCTAAATTTTGGTGGTGTCAAAAAATTTTCTAGATTTTTTCTGTTCATTTGCCACTCGCTCGAAAATGAACTTTGCGGAATTTGCGAAAAAGAACGATCGAAAAAGTGTATTTTTTTGAATGAAATTGTGCTCCTAGGTCAAAACTGACTACAGCATTCAATTCTGCTGACAAAAACAAATAAGAAAATGTATTGTCAAGATTATTTTTACACTCTAAACAGAGTTTGAAATAAATCGAATGATAGCCCGATTTTGCTTCTTTTTTGGAGCTCGTTTTTAAACTTCAAAAATCCATCGACACCATCTAAAATCATTTTTTTGAGTTCTAGTTTATGGGAAAATTCATTTTAAACCTCAAATTTTCTGATTCCGATGGATCCCCCGAGATACAAAAAATTTTTGAAAAAGTGGACCACCCTACTATATATGCTTATAGCTCAAAAAAGTGTTTTTTTTGTATAAATACGCTTGACTTTTGAGCCGTTTTTTTGGCCATATAATGCGTTTTTCGAAAAATCTAAGGTCACCATCGGAAAGAGCATGTAAAAATCTTTCAAAATACATGTGTCGATTATTTTTTCAAGGTCACTAGTAGTTTTACCAGCGAATTAGAAAAGTTTTGATCGGTGGATAATGGAGCGCGCGTTTTGCCTGCACTAATTATTTTTCCTCGGAACACAAATGCTTATAAAAAAATTACCTATTAAAATTTCGATTGTTCACGCATTTTTTTAGCTTCCTAGGACCTTCAAGAACAATACCCAATGTTCAAAGTATGCGTCCAACGAAAAAAAATTGTTCCGTTTTTAGTCGAAAAATTCGAAACTAAATTCCGGAATTGCTCATATATAGGCCTCGCTCGGTCGCGCTCCTTATATTTTCTCGCGCTCTATGCTTTAGCTGCGCCGCTGCTGCTGTATATGTCTGCGTCTGTGTGTGTGTGTGTGTGTATATAATGTTGTTGCCGAAGCGCGCCCGCTGGGATCTCCCTCCCCCTTTCGGCTTCTCTCTCTCTCTCTCTCTATCGCGCGCGCGCTTTTTCGTGCTACAACGGGGTAATAATAGCCGAGGACAGCCATTTTGAGTGAGAGAGAGAGAGAGAGAGAGAGACAGCAAGAACGTGAGTTGCCGAAGTTATTGTTCTACAGTGACTCTCATTTCACAGGGGATCCCCCTTCACTGTTATAATCGTATACATACTGCCACTGCCGCTTGCTCTCTCTCTCTCTCTTTCTCCTCGAAATTCGTCGTTTTATTTCTAATCTAATGCCGCACACGCAGACCGGCTGAGTTTATATAGCCAGAGAGTTGCTATACGTAGAGAGAAAGAGAGAAACTTTTCACGAATACGTTTACCAATGCACACACATCTATATGTGCACACGCATAACATACACAGAAAATCTCTCCAACCGAGCAATAGTACATACGTATCTAACGGTCTGGACTTTGGCCTCCTACACACACACACACACAAATGCGAGAGCGTTAACCCACGTATACTTGAGTCTACGTGAGTTTGATCACGTGATACGAATTCGAGGGCTTTTTCTGGATATCCACTGTTTCATGGGGGCCGCGAGTACATATAACGTTTATCCACCAAAGCTTCTCTCTTTTCTCCTATTTTCTCGATGTCGGTGCTTGTCATTATTCGGAGCTATACTGACATTAACATTAAAGCTATACCTGTTAGAAAATAGAAGAATTAAAAAAAAAACAGTCACTTGATCGGGCAACCTGTAATATTTAGCCGAGCCAGTACACATACGAAGAAATACTTACCATTTACGACAGTGCCCCGCGTACTACACACGCAATGGCAATGCTCTTCATCGACGAATTTCACGTTGTACTTTCTAGTCTCGTAATTGTGTGATTCTTTATATAAGAATCCACTTGCCTATATGCATATGTGTGTTTTTAAGTATCTTATTGTTACCAATGTGGACTCGCACTGTCAAACGATTCCCCGTTGTTCATTAGATACGATATTGTCGTACAGCAATATAGCAGGCGTATTTACGTATAAGCAGCGACTTTCTAAGTAAGCCACGCGCGACTCCTTGGCTAGACGTCGTATATGAGCAAGTTCGATTGTTATCGGTTGACACGCGGATCGATAAACAACAGAAAAAGAAAAAACAACGAATTGTGCTATAATAGACGATGATTGTCTATTTTCGATTAGATAATACAGCCGCGTGCGCGTCAAACCGAGTGCGCGCTACACCAAAGGCATATATACGACGACTATTATTTCAATCGTATTAAGGTCACGTTTGCTTTTGCGGCGTGTGAGTTTTTGAGGGCATGCGTTTTCTGGTAAACATTGAAAATTCGATAAATTTGATAAGGTAAAAAGTACGAGAATTAAACGAGTAAAATAAAGGAACGGAGAAAATTTCGGGAAAATATTATCTCGACGTACGTTCGTTAAATTTGGTCCAGCTGTTGTTTACAGTTCGCAAGCAAGCGCACGCATACGAGGCTGCACGAGGTTGACAATCTTATCGCTGGTGCTGTATAATCAACCACTTTCTTCATAATCAGCGTCATCGTCGTCAACCACACTCTCATGCTAAATTTGAGTTGGAAAAATATCGTCATCGTCGTCGTCGCTTGGCAGCGAGCCCGTGATTTTTTCGCACACAAACATTTATATACACGCACTCGTGTTGTGCACCATTGGCTATATATCATATCGTCTCTCTCGCTCTATCTCTCACAGTGCTCACCTACATCCACACGAGTATTATAATATCTACTATACGTGCGTGTGCATGAGCTCCAACTTTGCTTCGTAGCAGCTCGCTATCTCTCCTCTATAACGCTATATGAATTCCGATACCTACTCCCAATGTGAAACTCTGCCGTTGTGCCACCACCGCTGCTGCTACTGTTGCTACGTCTCGATTCGTATTATGTAACGAAGGGTATTAACGATACACGTCGCAAGCTGCTGCGTATAATACGTGCTTGTGTATGTGTCTTCTGCGTGTCTGTGTGTGTTTAATTCTAATGAATCATTCCGCACCTGTCGTAAGAGGGCAAGGACACCGTAAACAGTGAGCGTGTGTAATTTTCTTCATTGGATTTTCATCTTATTATACAGCTCAGTAAAACACAAATTTCTACTAGATGGGAGGGGAAAAAAGAGAAACGCAGAGATTCCCGGCATACATTTAAAACCGAATATTTGTCCACAATCGCATGTATAGCTTAGAAGAAGAAATAAAACACCGTGTTTAGAGACCTTATGGTCAGCAGCGGTAACAAAAACAGAACACTTCCGTCTTCGCGTGGCGATCGCTCGACGTTGCACCAGTTTCTGTGCGTTATATATCTATACAACCTACACCATACGGTCCTGCGATCGATAAAGTTTGTTTTTATTTTTCCTACGATTCCACGAACCGACCAGACGTATGTCCGCGTAAAATAAGGCTTACGTTCAGCGTGTGCTGTGCGTACTACTATGTGCACGTGTATATAATAATACACACGCTGTATCGTCGAGCCTGGGGCGACCTTTTGGGCAAAGGCAGTAATAGCAGCAGCTGCTGTCAATGTGTCGCGCGCTGCTTTCGGTCCGCATGGCTGCAACTGCAAAGCAGCGAGGGAAGCGAACGCTACATAGCGCGTTTATATATGTGCACACAAATACATCTATACATATACGGCTCGCAGTAGTGCTGCAACGGTTCGACGAAGCCAAGCGGCGGCGGCAGGCGGTCTTATATATATAAATATATATCTATGCAAGCAGTGGCGGCGGGTGGCGCGTGTATTTTGGTATATTGATCGAGTACGCCGGCCATAGTTCGTTCGTTCGTCCGCGTGCGCAGTCACGAGAGAGAGAGAGAGAGAGAGAGAGAGAGAGAGAACGAGCGAACGAGCGAACGGGTGAAAGAGAGAGAGAGAGAGAGAGAGAAAACCCATCTGAGCCGCACGAGCTATCCATCTATCCGTGAGCTTTATACACGTTTATATTGTGTACGTGTGTAGGTCTCTGCTGTGTATATATGTACGCACTGTTTGAGACTCGTATACACGTCGCGGGCAAATCTACGGAGCAGCGACGACCGCGCGGTATATAGGCGGCCGCCACCCTCTCTGATGCTGCTGCACTCGCTACCTAGCGCTGCTGCTGTTGCTGCCGCTGCCAATTCAGCCCCGAGGGGTTCGCCACACGGCACACGTGCGCTATATACATATACATGCGCGCAGCTACTGCTTTTCTTATCTACGGTGACCAAACGTACATACTCGCGTGTTCTCTCTCTCTCTGTGCACACGTACACGCACCAGCAGACGACCAGGCACAGCTCGTATTCGATTCCGAGGCGAGCAAACATGATCAATATTCGATGCGACATGCGGGGCGCGCGCAAAGCTCTGTACTATATACCTATCCAACGCAGCAGCAGCACACCCCTTGCGACGACGGTTTTGTGCACGAAAGCACCCACGTGAACCTCTCGAGCTCCGAACTTTCTCTCTGCATCTCCACAAGCGACGAGCTTTTCAATTTTCGAGCTAGCCCCATCTCTCTACTGGACGCAATGGAGATTGGACGCGTCGTATAGTGTAATTTTTTCTCTCTGCGTTTGTACGTACGTAAATGGAAATTATATTGTATATGCTAGCACAGCTGCGAGCCTCGCGCTTCCAATATTCCGCCTCCGGCACCTACACTACTGTCGATGCGTTTATAACGAAGAACTCATGTATATATATGTGCATACACTAGTGTACGTGTGTGCATGTATTTATATGGACTAGGCACTGCAATTTTCAAGCGAGCAAGAAAGAAGCGAACGACCCTGCAATGCCATCGGGGGGCTATTATTATTGCGTGATCGCTTGAAAGTCAAGACATCGTCGCCCGCTCGTCGTCTATGTACGTGTACGTGTGAGTGTGTATAATACGTGCGCGCATTCAAGTGCTTCTATATACGTATTCAAGCTCACGTGTACTATACACACTCACACGAATGTTCGGCGTACGCGTGCTACTGCTCAGCTAGTGCCAATCGGCTCTGTTTGTGGGTAGTATGTGTATGTGAGGGTAACTGGCTTATTTTATCGTTACGAGAGGCAGCTACTGCCAAATTTCCCAATCGACCCTTTTGGCCTGATGCGTGCCGCCTCGAGCACTCGACACGACTATCTAGATATGCGCTGCTCTGCTCTCCTCGACTCATTTTGCGACTTTTTGCGTGCATTCGAAACGGAGACGAGGACGTTTTCCAGCAAAAACATGCATCGATCGGCGCGGTGAACTTTGGAGCTCGGAAAAACTCGTCTAAATAGGAAAGTAACGCAGACACAGGGAGAAGAGGCATCGACAGCGACGAACGAGGCGGCAAAAAATGCGCCACCCTTAGTACTTGTGTGCGCGGTTTCGGCGCTCGAGACTCGTCGAGAGTCTCGTCGTCTGCGAACTGCATATAGATATAGCTGTGGAAAGAGAGAGAGAAAGAATATATATGTATAGCAAGCGGCACTCGGCATGCGATAGTTTGCAAGCTCGCACATGTATAATCTATATACGTATATAGTCATGCCGCTGCTGTATAGATATATATTATATAGTACTCGGTTTCGGAGCGCGAGCGCGACGTTGCCACGTCCTCGGGCCGCTCGCCAGCGTCACACCTACGCACTGGCAACAGCGCAGCAAGTAGCAGCAGCAGCAGCGAGCGCGCCGAGCCGAGAGAGGTCTTTTTCTCTCTTGCCTTGCGTTTCTTGCTTCGCGCGCGCGGTAGCAGAGTTTGGCTCTGCGAACATATATACAGATATACATTAGATGTATGGAAGCACGACGAGAAAGAGAGCTTCGTAGCATGCATCAGCCGCGGTACGTGGCACTTACACACCTGGATGTATTTTATATCCGTCTCTCTCGCGCGAGCGCGGCTATGCCATCAGCGAGATTACTTATACTGCCAGGGATGTTCTGTTGATGTTGCTGCTGAAATAACTCATCGCTCCCAGCTTCGCACGAGCGCGCGCATCCCGGGTATTATCATCGTGTATGTACGCTCGATACTCTCCGATCGCACGTAATAACGTATTACGCACACAAGCCGATCTCTTGGCGCACATATGTGTGTGTGCGTATGTGTGCACCCTCTGTTTTGTCGTTTTCTCTCTCTTTGCAGCGTCGAGTATAGAAGTAGTCGTCGGACGAGGAAAAACTATCGTGCATATACCAAAGCGGAGTAACCTAGCAATATAGCAGTAGCAGCAGCTTCGTCTACAAATAATATAGTTGTTGGCAGCGGGTTTGTGTAAACGTTATAGCGCGAGGAAAAGAGACGCGGGAAATATTTCACGCGGTGGTGCTATGTAATACATGTATACCCGCACACATACAAACAGCACACAGCGTACATTGTGAAAATGAAGAATCAGGTTCGTCGAACTGCTGCTGTCGCTGCGGCCGCTGCTGTGAATTGTTCACGACACATTGTGTATACCGCACGAGTCGAGCATTGTATTGTTGTGGTCCGTATATTATACATGTAGGCACACACACACACAGAACGAAAGGCATCGATTTGTCGTTTATGCATGTATCGGAATTGAAAAACGGCCCTGACTGTGCTGCTTTCTGCTACTATGTTGCGTGTATAAAACGAGCGCGGAAAAGTCTATTTTGACGTACACGAGTGCTCGGGGTGCCATGTGTCTTTTTTCCCACAACACGGGATAGAAAAATAGAGAGTCGTTGCCACGTGTATGTGTCTGTGTATGTGTGAATGCATTTAGTCGCGTCGACGTCGCAACGACTAATCTATTATAGCCTGAAAAACGCGAGTAACGTTTTCGCGCGGGAGCGCAAACAATACCACACGTACACGGACACACACGACATTCGTGCAACAAAACTCGTGATACCTACTAGTGGCGGTAGTCATACGACCTAGCCGAGGTGATGATGTAAGTGTATATCTGCTGCATTCGACGTAGCTTAGGTTTTAAATTGCCCTGACGCGCGTAGGTGTGCATGATAATAGTGGTGTTCGTACACCCTCGCGCTTGCGTGTGTGCGAGTGTATGTGCACTGCGGAGTAATTTACTCGAAACTGTAGACATTGTTGTGTAATAAGCTCTTGAGCTGTATGTGTGTGTGAGTGACGACCGCACGACCGAGCGCAAAAGACCCGTGTATAACAGTGTATAGTCGCTCCTCGCTCGTTCGTGCGCGGCAAAGTTAAAAGTTCACAGAAAGACGTCAGAGCCCGAGTGACATAACTCGGCCTCTCTCTCTCTCTCTCTCTTGCTCTCACGCTAAATGTTCTCCGATCGCAACTACAGTCATTTTTCTCTGCGGCTGCACCGCTGCATGTGACGACTCGCGCAGTCATTTGTTTGGCTCTGTTCCTTGGAGCTTTATAATAATACCTGATTTTGACTGCTCCATTCGAGTTTTTTCTCTCTCTTTCTCCCTCTATTTCTTTTTTTACGCAAGTCAAGTGCGTCACATTCAGGATTATACTCGCGAGAGAGAGAGAGAAAGAGATCAGCGAAATAAAAAACAATCTGCGTCCGCGGTCAACTGGTTTCTGATTAATGCCGAGCGTGCACTGCAATGCTCTTTGTGTGCGTGCATACTTGTGATACACATGTAGCGTGTGTATATATGTGTCTGGCTGGGAGGCTTTTTCACGCAATATTGCAAAACTGCACGTACACACAGAGCAGCAGCGATACGGATTCGATTGCGTGTAAAATTGCGCTCTGGCGTATTTGCGAAGCTCCTGTGCCGCTGCCGACACCACCGCCGCCGCCGCCAGTGTCGCAGTATTTCGCTATACTGCAGTCGATTCCACCTAAGAGTGACGTTGCACGTAAGCGAATTCGAAGCTCGGTATCGACGTTTCCAGCATCCCGCCCAAGCAGCAGCAGTAGTAGCGGCAAACAGAAGCGGCGGCAAAACAGTCGCTGCGAGTTTATCCAGCTTTCCGCTCGATGAACGAACAATGTGTATAAGCGAGAGCTTGCAGCAGGCCTCGGCAATAAGTTACGATCGGCGAGCGTCTTTTTTTTTTTTGCTACTGCGGAGGATTGAAATTCCAGCGCTCGCGAGCCAGACTTTTTTCCCTCTCCTCGCTCCCTCTATTTTTTCCTCCTTTTTTTTCTTTCTTCCCTCGTGGTGCTTGTGTAGCGCCGGTGATATTTCATAGCGTCGCGTGCAACTTACTGCCTGTGTGCTTCGTACCATATACGTATACGGTTTTCTTGGGCCGCGCGTGGCTTATAGGCCGAGCCGAAACGATTATTCGATCTACGTAGAAGTGTATAACGTTTCGCCGTGTGCGCCCTATAGGCGTCCTCCTTCTCCTCTTCCTCGCCGTCGTTGATAAATTCGACGGTTTCATAATCGCGAGTGCAGCGAGCGTCGAAAAATGCCGAGTCGCTCGTATTTCACTTGAGCGGCGAAGTGCCACGCTGTGCTGCTGTATGTGAGTCGGTATCCGAATTGCTGCTGCATGTGCGCGACAGCATTCGAGCTCTTATACAAAAGTTATACATATACGTATATGTACGCGCCTACACTGCGAGTGCCGCTTTTTTTCTTCGTAGTAAGCTATTTAAATTGAAAATGGCATAAATCACGTGCACTCTCGCGAGCTCTATCGCAGCATACACGTATATTATATCGCGCATTGAAGAATGCGGAAGGTTAGTACACACACGCTTGCGCAGAGCGAGTGACTTTGATAAAAGAAAAAAAAGAGAAAGAAAAGAAGAACGAAGTCGAATGAAAATGAATGAAAAACGGAGTTTATAGTGTTGAAATGGCGGCAGTAGCAATTTTAAAAGACCGCGATATAGTTCGTCGTCGTTATTCTTCGCTTTGAGAATGATACGGCGATGTTCTGCTGCTACTTCTTCTCCTTGCTATACACTTGCGTTCTTAATTTTTAGATCAGACATTTCATTGTCGTTTGGCCATCTCTTACTTTCAACACTGTTTGATGATTGACCATTTGTGTGAGATCGTCTTGAGCACGTCACACAGAGAACTCGAACTTTTGCCGCTTCTTCGTCTGAACTGCTGCTGTTCGTGCTTATCGCCATAATAACAATAATGTAAACAACTCGTCAAGTCCAGCCCGTTTGCTCCATGTGACTCAGTCGACTCTTTTATAGCGAATTATTAGAGTCTAAGAGAAAGAAAGAGAGAGAAAAAATTTCCAGCTACGCATACGATCGGCGCTTTGAAAAGGTGAACAACCAGATATATTGAGCGCGACTATATAAACGAGGTACATTCATTGGTACAATTTGTCGCTCGGCACTGATTCAATTAAAGTTTAGTGTATGTACGCAGCTCCAAAAGCTCAATTATTTTATCAACTTTCTCGCTCTACACACGCGCTCAAACTCGAATATGGCTGATAAGAAATTGGCTCTCTCTCTTACTCTCTCCCTCTTTCTCTCGTTTTGCGAACAGTCTGGCGACGAATTTATTTCTAGATGCACGTACTGTAGAAAATAGCGAGCTACCACGTCGTCGAGGGGCGTAGTTTCATTCCCAGTGTACGTGTGTGCGTGTAACAAGTCTAAGCAGGAGGTGGAGAGACTATCGAAACCTCGAGTCGCTCGCTCACTCGCAGAGACTATTCAAAAAGCGTCGAGAAAAAGAGAGAAAAAGAGAAAACTGGTTCCAGCAGTTAGAGATGATCCCTTATAGACAGAGGCAAAGAGATATAGACTAAACGCGCGAGCACGTCTATCACATACGCGTATACTACGAGAGAGAACTTGTGCCATACATGTGCTGCTGGTGTGTATACATGCTCTCTTGCAGGTATATTATAACTACGACGAGGAGAGTGTTTTTCCCATCTATTTTTCGACAGAGATCGAGCAAGAGAGAGAGAGAGAGAGAGAGAGAGGCTGTGTGTGCACACACGACGTGTAGCCTACACCCTCCATTGCGAGAACATGGAGATACACGTATTACGTTATACCTATATTGGCGCATACCTAAACGAGCGAGAGAGGGAGACGAGGAGAGACGTGTTCGCCCCTTTCACGTGGACTTTGAATCACGTATACATAGATATATAGCTGATGTACACAAGAGCGTAAAACCAAAGCAGTTGTAGCGGCAGCATCGTCTCTAAATCAACGCGTTGTTCTTGGTTTACGTATCTCTCTCTCTTTCTCTCGCTTATTTTCTTTTTTTTTCGTGAACCACGCGCGCCCATGGGAGCTCTCTCACGACTACTACGTACATGTAATAATATCGGTGTACACATAAGCGCAGGCTAATGCCCGCAACAATCATGGCTATATGAATATATACAACACAAATATACGTATAATGTGTATAATACGTAAGTGCACGTGTGTGTGTACGTGTTACGCGATTATTGTTGTACGTAAGCCGTGTGACTCACGACTTGAAGAGTGAGAGAGAGAGAGAGAAACTCTCAACCCAACTCCGTACGTAGATACTTGTGTGTATATATATTTACGTTCACCTGTCGTCCACGCACTCGGCGAGACGGCGTATATAGTCTTGAGCTATTCTTAGGTTCCACAATACGCGTAGCACATTTATTTCTAATCGCTGATTCTCCGATAAATACCAATTACTGCGAGAGCGAGAGAGATCATGGCAGTATTATATATACCATCGAAGGCAGCAGCGGCACAGCCGGGCACGGAGAACTCTCTGGCGTCACTCTCTATTGAGTTCGAGCTAATAAATCTAATCCACACGCAGTACGCCGTACACACATTATATATTTACTCACACACGTGCACATAGACTCGCGCACACAGAAAACTGTATCGACAGCTCTTCTATATTGCCTTTACTCTATCTTGTCTATTTCTCTCGCGTATATAGCCAAGCTTATAGGTTTCGCATTTCCCTGTCTTAATTCACTGGCGCATGTGTATAATACGCCACGGTATTAAACACACATACACACAGAGTTTGACGCTCGTGTGCTCTGCGCAAAAATTATTACTAACTGCGGATGCCTCTTATGTAAGGTCATACGATTAATCTTATCGCTCGCTCGTGTTGTATGCATGGTATATAATACACTGCGTACTCATACACTCGCACATAATGCGCGCGCATGGCCGAGTGCTCAATTTTCTCCACTGCTTTTACGTATGTACATCATACATGGCCATCGTTTTATGTATGTATCGCGCGAGAGCTGTCAATGCCTGTACTTTCGTACTATACGTGCTCTTTGGCTGGCTGGCTGGCTGACGATGAGTTAATTTCGCAGCACAATGCCTCGTCAAAGCTCGTGTATGCGCGCGGCTCTCCACTTATATAAATATACAGCCGGGCTATCATCTTGTTGGCTGACATTTATTCGGCTTATTACTCGCATCGTATAGTATATATTGTACACATAAAACTTGATCATAAATCTAGAGCTCGACGCTTAACTACTTGACCAGAGAGAGAGAAAAAAAAACGAAAATAATATTCCCTTGAAAAATCGATAGCCGAATAAGACACGACGTCGTGGTTAGAGCAGCGCTGCAATTACGACCCTAAAATTTCACGAATAATATGCGCCGTATAATACAGCAGAGCAGCATAACGAAAACCTATAATGTGAGTGGACGTACACAGTGTTGGTGTATTTATATATGTAGTAGCTATAACTTCAACCCACGCAGGTACACGTACGTACATGTGGGGTCGAAAAATGATAAGGAGAGATCGGAGGATGAAGGAGAGAAGAAGAATCGAGGCATGGCCCTGCGTGTGCGCAGGATGAAAATAAGTCGGCATTTATATCGTACAGGATACATGATACAAGGAGGTGAATCGGGCGAGAATACGAGAGCGAACGAGATAGAGCACTATGTGTATAGATGTGTGTATATAAACTCCGAGGAAGGACAGCGGCAGCAGCGAATCCTTTAGGCCGGTGTACACAGAGAGGCAGCGAGCGCGTTACGAATTGCGACGTTGCCGGATCGATGTTGTTCTGCCGCCCGTGGCGCAGTGCAGTACGGCAACGCCGCTCCATCGATCTCTTGCTCGGCAGCAGCAGCAGCAGTAGTAGTAGTTACAGACAGGCTGCGGAAAGGCGCACACTGTGCCTATACTATATAGCACACACGTATATGGATGTATAATATGCGTGTGTGCTCAGTCAGTCGCACATTACACACTCGCATGCAGCAAAATTAATACGGAGCATATGTATAAATATACGTCGAAATTATCTCAAGGTTTGTGTCTGTATGTGTGCCCTTCGAACTACGCCGTGCTCTGGCTTTTGAGATAGGTATTCAGAAAATGGGGGGAGGAGGCAAGAGAGAGAGAGAGACAGGGACAGGGGCACGTAACAATTGAAAGGAGCGCGTAAATGTACTGGGGTTCAGAGCATCGCAACACAGCAACAGCAATGACTACTGTATAAAGTAGCAGGCCAGAGAACTCGGCTTAATTATGTCACGCTGGATGGCTGTGCTCGGGCATATACACGCGTTTTCAAAGCGCCTGTAACTTCTGGCAAGCCTTAGCTCTGTCTCTCTCTCTCTCTTTCTTTCCTTTGTCGTAATGCGCTCGTCTTCCCTTTCTCCTCGTGCACACGCGTGCATCCTCTATATCCAAATGTTTTTGAGCGTGCATACATATATTCATAGAGCAAGGGCGTATAATACCTACGTCGACGCTATACATTTGCAGAGTCCGAAAGCAGAGGCAACAGCAGCAGCAGCAGCAGCAGCAGCAGCAGCAGCAGCAGCAGCAGCAGCAGCAGCAGCAGCAGCAGCAGCAGCAGCAGCAGTAGAGTAGGCAAAATAAAAATTTGCTCACCCTCTTCCGGGCATTGTTGGCCGCGCCTGTCTCTGACGCTGCTGACTCGCGCGAGAGCTCCGGCTTATATACGCATTATTTGCGTACGCGTATACACGCACGTAAATTTACGAAATTTCTCACTCGAAAGCTGACTGCGCTCCGCAGTGTCAGCTACTACTATATACCCACTCCGATGTGCACTCTCCATTCGTCTAAACTCAATGGGAGGAAGTCTATCTTACGCGATGCACGCGTCTTGCGTGAATGCATATATTCGTGGATTTTCTTTCAAATTGTTATATATTATACATTTATAATATAAGGGCTGTATGCCTGCCTTGAAACGAATAAGCCGTGAATATATAGGCACACTGCAGAGAGCTCGGTAGCACCACCGATGCTGCTGCGTTATATCAAGGCATCTTGAAATTCACGCACTGTTTGCGCAAAGTCTTGCGACTCTAAATGTGTGTATGTGCTCCGTGTGCGTAACGATCCCCGTTCTCGTTATTCGCGTGTATGTTATTATGTACACTTGCCAGGCCAAGTGTGTTGTGTGTGTACCCGCCTCGACTTGTTCCATAGATGACTGGTGCAATATCGACGCCGGATTGCTGCAGTTGCTCACATTCATTCGATTTTTCGTCCGACTATCGTTCCTTTTTTCTTCTTCATTTTGTTTCTTGCTCTGCTCGTAATCTCGCGACGACGACGGCTTTCTTGTAACTATTAAATGTGCATGAGTACTCTCTGGGGCCGTATGCACGCAAGTACACATACACAGCACGGAGTGCTCGTGCAAAATACTCGGGTGCGTGCGCGTTCTTCGAAATTCGCTGCGTGGCTCGGCAGAGCATCCAGCGAATCGAACGGTATGCATTAATACGAATGAAATACATACTACGTGCACAGTCGCGCAACGACGAGGCGTGTGCTGTGCCGTATACAAACACGCATATCATGCTCGATAGCGACAATCATACATACATAACGCGAAAACGCTTTGGTCATGTCTGTTTCGTGGCGAGGCGAGGCCTAGGTGTCGTATTTCGCGTGGCCGTGCACAAAATGTACAATAGTTGCTTGCTCGCGAGAAACTTTTTTGCCATCTTTGCGCTCAAACACATTATAAGTTAAGCATGCCTCGCGAGTGCCACGAACCGCCAAGACTTTTCGATGCTGCGCTAAGGAAAACTGCGCTTTTTTCGAATGAAAATGCATGTACGCATAATGCGCAACTGTGCGGGCGTGAAAGATTTACGGATCCAGATAAATTGGATGGCATTTTCAGTCTGTTATCTAATTTTTCTAATGCGTGTGCGCGATACGTCCTCCAATTGATGTACTAGCGACTCGACGGCGTTGAGGGTGCGAAGGTAGCAGCGATAGCAGCATCAGCAGCAGTACTCCATGCCCATGTACACTATACACACAGACGAGTGCAGCTACATGTATATATAATAGGTGCGCGTCTGGATTTCTGGTTTCGCATAGGCAGCCAAGCAAGTATACGTATAGCTATATAAAAGTGTTCAGCAGCAGCAGCAGCTACACATCGCAGACATGCAATATGTATAAGAGCAGCCGGGCAAAGCTGCAGAGTCGACGACTGTCGGAGTCGAGTCAGAGAGTAGTACGTGTGTCGTACATCCACTCACATATACACGGTATACCGTGTGTAACGCATAGATATATACAAATCCTGCTGCAGTGTGTATACAGACACACGGAGCAGCAGCAGTGGAGAAAGAACGACGAAGAGAGGCAAGAGAGCGAGAGACTTGGCAACGCCGCGGAGCTCGAGCTGCGCGCGATGTACACCTATCGTATATATTGTCTGCAGTGCATTCGTACAGCATAGCCCGTGCAGTACTCTGAGAAAGAGAGATCTGGCAACGTCGGGACATCGTTGCTCGCAGCTATTATGTAACAGCCGGCAGTAAGCAGCAGCAGCAGCAGTGGCGGCGTCGGCTGTGGCTCTGCTCCACGCGCGCACACCGCTGCTGCGGCTGCTGCTGCTGCTGTACGAGGCTATATACAATTCGAGCCAATGCGTCGTCGTCTTCGTATATCTATATCTATACCGTATACCCCATACGCATACTCGTTAGACTCGTCTTCTACATGTATACGGTATAGATATAGAAAAGTATACTGAACACTGTACATTTTTGCTTGTATATCTGCGTGTTTTCTTCAGACTCAATTCGTACGTTTTAGGTACATAATATGTGCTCCTACACGTCCATTATATACATTCGAGATTCGAGACTCGTGGAGAGCTGAGCGCGCGAGAAAATACGGCAAAGCTGATGCTGTCTCCAGCAAAGAGAGACGTATAGTCTGTATAGGAATGTACTGTATAACTTCTCTTCGAGTTCGGAGTCGAAGTTGTCGTGACTAGTTCGCGTTCCCGCGCGCAGGCGCTCCTTATGCACACAAACATACACGTACGCACACTCACACACGATCAATCTATATTTGCAATGCTCGTGTGCCCGTCTATCTCTGTCAGTGTCTGTGTGCACGAAGCAAATACGCGATGATGCGTGTGAACGCGACTTTTGCCGCGCGCGTATATTCCAGCCGATGTATCCATCCCATCATCCAGTCCAGCATATGTATACAGCATACACATGCAGCATAATACGCATCGAGAGAAAACCAAGCGAGGCATTAAACGTTGTAAAGCCCGCGCAAATCCTGCGGGTAGAGAAACAGCAACAGCAGCAGCAGCAGCTCTTCTGCCTGGCAACTGCCTCTGCGCTAAGTCTATATATTTTATATGTACTGCTGCAGGATTCGCTGCTATAGCGTATCTCATTTATATTGCGCTGCGTCACGATTGCTCTGCCGCGCATCGGCTCGGCGGTGCGCTGCTTCTACTGCTGCTGCCTCATTATTGTTTTGCAGCGAAGCCTCCCCCGACGACGCCTGATAGCTGCTGCTGCTGCTGTTGCTTCATGCCTATAAGCCGAGAGGTATATATACGAAGAAGACGACGAGCATTCCGAGAAAATCCCGATCACGCCCACGCTTTTCCTCCGTCTCTCTTTCTCTCACTTTGTAATAGCTTTGGCTTGCTTCTACTGCTGCTGCTGCTGCTGTACTTATACTGAATGCAGCAGCATCCCTCGCGCGCATTAAAGCCGTTGATGCCTCCCAAAGCTACTGCTGTTTTTCCTCGAAGCGTCGTCGTAGTCGTCGTCTCGCTGCTCATGGTCTATGAGCTCAGCTATACCAATTTTGCCCAAGTATACTTTAACACACACACAGACACATGTATATATATAGACGCGAGCAGTATACGTCGATCTCTCTTTATCTTACGCGAGAGCGGAGTCACCATGGCAACCTTTTATATACTCTGAAACTCGCAACTATAGCGCGGCTGTAAAATTGCGCGCGCGTTATATACGCTTGTGTATGTGTGCATGTGTGTGTCTATAATATGCTGTATGCATCAGGCATCGGCGTGTGCTGTCGGGTCACACAACTCGCGACTCTATATATGCGCGCCGCATTAATGCCAGAGAGAGAAGTATAATAATATATGCACGTGCGGGTATATCTGTATACCGTATAGCTGACCGTGTGCCAGCGCGGAAAATATCGCCGGACCAAAGATCCCTCCCGAATGAACGAGTGAGCGTATTATACATACGTGGTACATATATAAGCATAGCCGAAAACGTAAAACGTCATACGCTCGTGACGCTGACTTATACGTAAACATGGACGATTAATAAAGCACTCGACGGGCCAGCCGTGGCAAAGATTCATTTATTATTATTATTCTTCTTGTGTAAATAATAATAATTCGTATCTAGGATATAGCTTGCAAGCACCAGAGGCCCGTATATTTAAAACTGTCTGTTCCTCTTTGCTCGAGCGCTCACGCAGAGCGTCGTGCACGCGCGCACTGGTCTATTCCAGTTGTCGAAAGTCGGCTGAATTTGGCAACGGCGATGTCGTCGTCTACTCTTTGTCCACTTGATCCATTCGCATGTTCAACTCGTGCATAGCAACAGTAGCAGTTGCGTTGCAGTAGGAAAGAGAGAGATGCGTTACACTTATTTCGTTGGGTTAAACGGCCTCAGGTTAGTTCGTAAATAATACACAATTTGAGTGCACACACGAGCATTGCAAAAAAAAGGCGAAATAAAAAAGCTATGCATGAACAAAACCCGATCAGCGTTTTGTAAATGAAATAAAATTTTGCTGACACCGCTTCTAAATTGTCTCCCTCTCCCTCCCTCTCTCCGCGTTGATATTCTTCGATGCAATTAAACCCGCTCTGCAGTAAACGTAGATAATAATAATATGTATGCAAACGTCGATGGCCTCTTTGTTAGGAAAAGCAGAGCTTTGAAAAACACGAGACAGAGGCGACGTCGCTCGCTATCGTGTTCGAGGGGATGTTGCTGCTGCTCTTTTCCGGCTCTCTCAATTTATATAGATAGTTTGCATAGGTATACGAGCGTATACCTAGAACCCTCGCGATGCAGAGCTTTCTTGGGTCTATATCTATAACGTGAAAGTTAAAGCGCACCCTGTGCGCTTATATTATGCGGCACGCTACATTTCCCTTGATGGCAGAGGAATACGTAAGATGTACTGCTACGCCTGTGTATATATTAATATATACTGTAAATGTGTGTGTGTGTGTGTGTGTGTGTGTGTGTGTGTGTGTATGTGCGTGTGCAGCATGTAGCGCAGGAAATAGGGAAAAAGAGCCTCTCTCGAGCGCGCGCAATCAATGATAATTCTTCTGCTTATGCTTGGGCTTGCTGCCGTCGCATTATATACGCAAAACTCGAGATATTTATTGCTTCGATTTTCACGTGTATCTTTTATACGCGGTTGTCTCTCTCTCTCCCTCTCTCTCTCTCTATAATGCGCTCTGCCGCGCGCGCGTGAGCAGCATAGAACAGAATTATACCAGCTCTCTAGCAGCGTTGCCGTTGTGTATATAGCTTGGAGAACGCGTTAATACTTATATACGTTGTACGCCTGTATGTGTGTTTGTACATCGCACGATTATGTGGAGAGAGAGAGAGAGAAAGAAAGAAGAGGCAGGCGAGTCTAATAAATATTTATGGATACTTTCCATGCGAATTTCGAGACACGCAAGCGACGACTTTTATTTTTTTTCTTACTGCCTGCTTCCGACGTGTTCAATGTGTATACGTACATACGCGCGTGCATAGTTGCATAATTTGTTTGACCATTTTCAATGCCGTAAGTATATGTAAAGGTGCTAATCAGAGCACCGCTGCGCAGCACACCTCGATATATGTATAATATGCTCGCACAATTGAAACGCGAGAAGGTTTATCCTCTCTTTTCTTTCTGTGCCTCTCTTTCTCTCTTTCTGTTTTCTCGTTGTGCATGTATGAGCACGTGAGTGTGTGAGTATGTTCGAGGTCATCAGCCTCGATGTTGCCGCCGACACCGTCGTCGTCGTCGTCGTCGTCTACTTTTATTTCTCGCAATGCAGCGCGCACTAACGTGAATCACCTTTATCGATTTCACGAAATCACAGTGTATACTTACCTTCTATATGCAGTGCACATGTACGCGTCTTGCGCATGTGTATCCCAGTTTGCAACGGCAGCGACAAGCAGCTATATAGATTACATTTATGGCCACCTGAACCACATAATCTCGTCCGATTGAGTATCTCTTTCTAAGAAATCTGCATCGGTATCGCGCGATATTCTCCGGGGATATCATCTATTTTTCATTGGTGTAAAGATTACCTGCGTTGCTTGTAGAAGCTTATGTGCATTCGTTATTGAAATATGCGTTTGCGATTATTTTTGTTTTCTTTTTTCAAAAAAAATCGACGTAGTACCGTTTCGAGCATTAGACTTTTCGCTGCTGGAGCTGCTGAGGCTGCTGCTGGCAAATATTATCTTTTCTGACAGCGCAACGCGCGTGTCGATCTCTTTCTCTCGTACATGGACAAAAGGCGCCGAAGAAGCAGCGGTAGCAACAGCTCCGCACGTCGCGAATACGAAAGAGATCGACACACACGCATTGAACAAAGAAGGGAAAGAGAAAGAAGCGCTTCGATGCCTATCTATGCGCGCCTAGTCTCTGTCGTCGTTTCTATATGCGTATATAATATATATACGCGACGGCTATTGTCGTGCGTGGCTTTTATACAATATACACACACGATGCACAAACACACGCACACACGTTCAATCGCAACAACACTTTCTACTCTCATTATTGTGCATGACCCACGCGCGTAACTCGCAACTTGCGCAGGCAGGCATTATACATCTAGTCCAGTTTTCTATTATTATACATATAAACCTGCGCACATTGAATAGGAGAAGCTCTTCTTTCGCAAATCGAGAGAATGGAGAAGAATATACCGCATGACTCGAATACATATTATATACGTTTTTATTATTCTTTGAAGCTTTTCGTCATTTTTATCTGCCTTCGCAGAACTCACCACCCAGTCTGAAGCATGAATGTGTGCGCGAGCGTTTGCCTCGCATAAAGCTTCTTCTGCTCTATACCGTGCTCCGATAACCCAAGGTCAACTATGATTCGATTTTGCTATAAATATATTATCGTTCATTACGTATCGCTTTGACGCGCTCGGCGTGTATATAAACGCCATTAATTGCCCGCTCTATGTCCTTTTTTTAGACCAGCTGCCAACGGTCTTACCCTCGAGAATGAGAGAGTGAGACAGAGAGCGAGAGAGGGAGAAAAATGCCTTGCTCCCTGTACGTATAGTGGAGGCTACATTTTTCTAAAACTACTATTTTAGTTCAACCGGGGTCGACGCGAGAGAGCAAATTATTGGCTCTTGGATTATCTTATCAGTAGAGATGTCAGACCTTGACTCTCGCGCACGCGTACGCATTTGAAGAATTCTCTCTAAAAAATAGAAGAGCCCTCCATTATTAAGATTCCGATCGTCCATGAGTCGTCTAAAAAATCGAAGAAAAGTTTTTGCCATTGAACGGCGAGTTGCGCTCGCTCGCTCAAGCTGCACTACGAAAGGGAAATTCATGCAGTTATCGGGTGTCTCTCGGCGTATACACACACAAAGTGCCTTTGGTCAAGAAACCGATAACCTTGCCACGAAAAGAGTCAACAGTTTGTCTCTCGAAGATAATTGCAGCTCTTATCGCGTGCTGCTCGCGCGCAGCCCCGAGAGTCTCTTACGTATTATATATTTCATACATATACGTTATGTTTGAACAGGAAAATTGCGTGCATTTGTGTGCGTACATTTATGTTTGGCCGATTAAGCGAAAAATAAATAAATAAAATCGACACCAATTGGAGAAAGGTTTAATGGAAAATATGACCCGACTGGCACAAGGTCAGCAGCAGTGGCAGCAGTATGAGCTCTCTGGTGTTGGTGGTGTTGCTGCAGTTGCTGTTATCTTGTACACTTGAACGCAAGACTTAATAGAGGTATTAATTGTAGCGCGTATATATATAAACTCGACGTCGACGCACGCAGACAGGCAGACAAGGTTGTTGCACCATTAGAAGCTAAAAATTACGAGCAGAGTTCGATGACTATGAAGCTCGAGCCGCGACCAGCAGTCGGTGTGTTTGTGTGTATCTGCGCGAATATACATGCCGTTGAGTGCGGTGCTGGAAGTATCACTCGATACATCGTCTCTCATTGTTCACTCGATGCCGCGACAACTCGTGCTGCACACACACACACACACACACAGCCTTTTGCACACGAACGCGTGAACTTTAGTGCGTAATACAATATATATACGTACTCGATAAAAATTCATTAACCAGCGGCAGTGTGATGTAATTTTACGTACACGGAATCTCGTTATCAGAGACCCATTAAAGCCGCGCGATATTTAATTTGCGCTCGTGTTATGGTGCAAAGTAATTATTGGCAAAGCAGCCAACGCGTTTAAAATTAGACGACGTAATATTGTCATTGATTGGTTCTCATTTTCTCTCTCTCGCTCACACCCGTTACCGATTTATATTAAATGTAGGAGCCGTACGTTGCTTAGGTGTGCTCCAATGTTGAAAAGCCTGGGGAATTAAGCTCGTGTATGCGGCCAATGGATATTATTACTATATGTATATAATGCACCACGTAGGTATAACATTGATACGATCGCGCTCTTACTCGGGTAGTAGCATCGATTATAAAAGCCGCGTGTTTATGGTGACGAAATTTTCTATCGCACACGCGCAGCTTGTGATTTCATAAGCGACTTGCTGTCAAGCATATGCTGTCTCTCTGTCTCTCTCGCTCAACTCATTTTGCTGCTACATTGTGCAATTAAAATCGTCGATTTTTCAAAATATATGGGTGCGCGATCATTATCGCGTCATTATCATGACAATGCGGTTGTGTGTGAGTGGAGCGTGCCTCTGTGCGTGTGTGTTTACGTGCGGGCCGTATAATACGAAAACACCAAGAAGGTGGACTTTATGTCTTGAAAAAAAATGAAATGCGCTCGAAACCTGATCCGAAAGCGATTTCGAGCCGAAGCCCTTGTGCCACGTTTTACGAGCCGATGTGGTTAATAAGACTTCTTTCTTTTCTTGAATTTCATAAAAGCTTATGTATGAGAGAGAATCCGCATTTTCCCACAAAAAACCTCAAACTGAGTATGTGTGCACGTTGATTTTTCCCCCCTCTCGAATTACTCGTTCTTCGCATTTTTTTCTCTTACGAAAATAATGGTCTGCTCTTTCTCTGGAATGACTTGGTTAACGTCGAGATTTCTGAACGCATCGATGTTTGAAAATAACCCTAAAATCGAAATTCAAGGTGAAAAATATGTAAAATTCAACTCGGTAACGACTTGCTGCTGCCGCACCTCGTTTTTTTTCGAGCTGCTCGTAGATGATGAAAATGGAAAGAAAAAAAAATACCGCAGTTCAAGTCTACCGCCGGGGCTCGGCAGTTGTATGCATAAAGAATTGGTCTGACAAGAAATTTTTCCTCGGCATATTTCATCTTTTTAATATTTTCTTCAACGTTGCATACAGGAAGAAGTTCGAGATAGAGGAAACGAGAGAGAGAGAGAGAGAGGGAGTAAGACGGGGTTCTGGGGAAGACTCGAGGCTGAACTTTTTTCACCATTTTGCAATAGAGCATCGCGGAAGTTTAAGCTCGTGATGTATGTGCACGTATGTATAATTTACAAGAGTTTACAGAAGTTGTCGCGACGAGAAAAGAGAGAGAGTCTTGTTGCGGGGAGTTGACGCTGCGGCACTTACGCAAGCGCACGCAAAACGAGGGTTATAACTTCTCTCTCTCTCTCGTTCTACCTTATGCAGACTAGTTTCCCACCCGTTTTCATTTTCTGCCTTGCCACCACCACCACCACCACCAACTACAGCCACCCAAGTCGGAATTTCTTCTCGTTCTCGCTCTCGCTCGTGTAGCTTCTGTGGCATTCGGTAGCTATGGCTGCTCCCTTCTCGAGACTGCACTCCACATGAATTTATATATATACACGCGTACACGTTTGTACGCGTAAAGAGAGAGAGAGACGCCGTCCTTTGGCACAGTTTCGAGCGTCTGAGCTATTAAGTCACCCTAGCTCGTGCCCCGCCATTGAATCCCATTGAACTTGAATGTGTCGCTGCTGCTGTTCGACGCGTTGTTTCGCTTTTCTTTCTCTCTCTCTCTCTCTCTCTCTCTCTTTTTCTCTGCATCGCTTTGAAGTTCTATCGCACTTGACGCTTTTTACGTTATTATTATTCTTTTTTTTTAGATTATTATAACGTTGGGATTTTTCAGTCCTCTCATTAGGTCACTTCCCGGAAAGCGTGTATAAGATATTTTGCGCCGTAAAACACTGCGCGCGCTACTTTGTAACGTGCGCTTTGAAATCAAAGCTTAACAAATTATCCTCGCGCACGTGCATTATATTAAGAGGCCTCAGAATATTGCCGAGGAGGATTCGAGAGTACACTCGAAAAAAAAACTTTATATTCTCTCTTCTTGCAACTGATTTTAACGATCGCAAAGGAGATCGCGCGCTACTACATGTTATACACAACTAACTGCAATGCCCGTCGACGTTTTATAAGCGATTTTGCGCGTACCTCGTTGTTGCTGCTAGCACTGCACAACATTATACCTTTTTCTCGTCGATACGAGGTGTCCGTGCGCGCGCGCGCGCTTTAAGCACTCGAAAGAAGAAACGTATCGACTTCTGACGAGTAACGATCGCCAGAAAACCGCATTTTCTTTATAAGCGTGTTGCACGGGTGTGCTCTCGCTCGTTTACGTCAGATGTGTTTTGCTGTACTTGTCTCTTTCTGTATAGACACCGAGAAATGAGTTCTCTGCGATGCTTTTGTAAAAAAAAAAAAAAAAAATAGTATATATCGTATACATACTTTTTTTATCTTTCTTTTGCGAGCTTCTTCGATTGTTCATAGTATGTGGAACGATATACAGTGCGCGCGGCTTTTGCCATTAACTGAGAATGTGCTTGTCTTACAAAGCCTAGAACACAAACGCCTTCGTTAGATTCCGAAGAAATTTTCTTTTCTTTTCCTCTAAAAAGGAAATCCCTACTTTCGTTGTTTCTCTACGATCGATACATCATCAACGTCCGTAACAATAGATAAAATTCGTACTTACGGAAAACCATTGAAGTTTTTGCTAATACTATTATTTTTTGTTTGTTTCAGGTGAGTTTTTCGTTCACTAATCCCTCGCTCGTAGAAACGTAAGCTTCGCCTCGTAAGTAAATCTAGGTGCTTTCAAGCCATCGCCTTAGTGGACACTGCACCCGACACAATGTACATTTAATTCATTTTTCAAACGAACCATGGATTCTCGGCAGTTGCCGAGAAAAATCGATTCGCCCGGAGCTTTGTTTCCGTTGATAAATTTTCGAAACGATACGGAATCCTTAACAACAGCAACGGTGGCGGTGGCGGCCGCCGCCGCAATCTGTCGAGATTACCGGGTTTTATATCGTAAGTAGCAATTGTAAGCGAAGTTAATCTTGACGGCAGATGCCCAGCAAAACTCCGGTGCAGAGCGTCAGCGATTCGAAACGGCAGCTGTTGTTTCTGACATCCGGCGAATGACGATTTCAAATTGCTTTTACTTCTTATAACTTTGCATATTTCCTTCTTCTTTTTTTCCTGTTCGAGTCCAAGATTTTCATGCATTATGCAAAATTGCGCTTGGCTCTGTACTCGTGACTTTATTCGATCTATTCAATAATATACCCGGGTCCAAAATAAGAATGTATAAAACTTTAAACTCGTGCGCTTATAAATACTCGAAAAGTGACGTCTATGTCGAGCACGAATAATTGAAAAGTTGCGAGTTTCGCTGGAAGCCGGCGTGACGTAAAGTCATTACTATTTGTAGTGTGCCACGCGACCGACGTATATAGGTGGCTACACATATTATTCACGAAAAAAAAAAGAAAAAAATGAACACGAACTGGACAACGTGACTGTTTTTTTCCTCCACCGTGCACACGAGCGTTAAAAAAATGAAGCACGGAACAAATAGGCTCGCGCGTGCACGGAAGTAGAATAATATACAAAAAGTTTCTTCTGCCACTGCTTTTCCGAGTCGCAAAATAGCTGAAAAGTGCAAAGAACGAGACCGGCGACCCTCTAAAATTAGTATATTCGTAGTTGAAATAAGTACGCGAGCGAGCGCGTGGTATATACAAAACACACTTACACACACACACACGCGCGCGCGCTCGCTTTATAAGCGGAAGGTATCGATTTCGCGCGCGAAAAGCCAGCGGCCGCTCGTGTGTCGTGTTGCTGGCCTCGATTGCGTATATAGCGCTTGTTTGCCGACAGTCAGCCAGCAGCAGCAGCAACAGCAGCAGTTGCCTCAATATATGAGAGGTAAATGATCTCAATGTGGATCAAAATTTGAGTCGAGCGCGCGCGGGCTCGTCGACGCTACCACGCGTGGCTCTTGGTAATCTCTCTTTCGAAATATCACGTTAATCTCATGTGTACTGTCGTACGATATTTTTCATTCGAATTTTGCGATTGCGATTATTATTTTTCTTCTCGAGTGTACATACTCGATACATCGAATTATAGTTCATAATGCATAGCCGACCGTCAATTTCATTGTTGGCCAGTAAATACAGTGCATGTGTGTGTGTGCAGCGCGTGTCTGGTTTATTTGCGTCCTCTTCTGCCATGCACTCGTTTCAGAGCCCTTTGTATACATCCCTGCACGATACGATACACGGCCGGTCAGCAGCATATACATGCTCGCGCGCGCATAATGTATGGAGTACTTTATATAAACACACGCCTTCTTCTCTCACATGTTCGTATGCACTCGGAGCAGACGACCTTGTATTTATTTATGTATCGAATTTTTTTCTTCTGTCTTTCGTTCGTTGCAACCTCAGCGCTTTCCCCATGCCTTCTTGCATTATACCTCGTGAGCTTTAACGTGCACCACAACTCCTCGCTTACTCTGACATTTCTTTCTCTTTCATTTTCTCTCTCTATTGATCTCTTCGGCTTTGTTTTCGCTGTAAATTACTTTTCTCGAACAAAAAACTCTAGGAAATTTTTTCACGACTTGACTCTGCTTATAACTTTTGAGGAATTTATATGGGGGAACACAGAGGCTTACGTTCTTTGCACGCTTTACGTTTTTCTACCTATACGCTACAAATAGATCAACTTTGAGCTTGGCTCTCTCCACGACGTGCATAAGAAACGATGCTCTCCCTCTTTCTCTCTATACTTGTCCCTGAAACGGCCAAGGGTACGTATGGACGCGATAAATAAATGAACGCGTTCGAAAGATGTGTAATTGCACATGCCCCACAATCGCGCGAGCTTACTCATCTAGTTCGTAATGTATACACCAAAGTATACGTGTGTGCACTATTGTGCGTCGCGGAAGGCACATGCTCTACGCATTTATATACGCAGCTTATGGATGCCTTACCGTACATAAATACGTACGGCACGCACACAGGGAAAGAGAAATGGGAGTATATAACAAAGACCTAGTTCATCATGTGTAAAGAGAAACTACAACTGTCTGCGTACTTTCTACATATATTTCTATTAATATACGATGAAACTTTGGAGCGGATTCGCATTAAAGCCTTGCATTGTATGTCTCGTTGTTGTTGGTGCTATTGAATGTATGGCTTTACGTGGATACTTGCAACTACGACTCGAAATCTCCACGAGACGTTTCTCTCGATCGCATTATACATGGCGATTCATAATGTTGGACAATTTTAACCCTATATATGGTATGAAGTTGTCTTCTTGCGTACAACTTGTAAATTTCTTGAGGTGTCCTGCAGCAGAGAGATAGAGTGAGAGAAACAATTGGCGCCTATAGGAAAGGCCACCTGTTGCCAACGAGACACACGCGCATATTTTATACATACACGCGCGTTTCTCGACACACATACACACACTTTTTGTCCGAAATGTACGTACGCCTTTAGCTGTTGTTTTTTTCTTCATTTTGCTTAATGGCTAAGCGAAAGAAGCCATCGAGACATTTACATATCCACCAGCTCCCGTTTCATTCTTGTTTCTCTCTTCTTTTCACCGTTTCGCGCGCACGTGACTTACTTCCTTAATACGTTTCGGGTTTTTATTTTTCATCATGGAGAGTTTTTGGATACGGTGACTCGCATGTACCGCTGATGAATTTATTTATTAAGGATTCGGGGCTTAGTTTTTTTACTTCTCGTTACAAGAGTTTTTTTTCTCGCGTCTTTTCTGCGTATTACATGTATACGTTTGCTATTGACTCGCTGAAAAGAAGCGCATTTCCCATTGGAGAATCCCCAACTCGATTCCAAATCCTTCCTTCAATAGAAGTTATTTCTGGATTCATCTATCCGATGAAAGGAATTACTCGTTTCTTTTTATTTTTTTTTTCGAGCTACATGCGCAGCTTCGCTTTCAGAAAAAGAAAATGCGAGCTCTTAAATACGGCAGATAATGTGAAATTGTACAGAAAAGACGTAAGAAAAAAGGAGGGAAAAATAAGAGAAGCCTAGGACAGAGCGAATCTACTTTTTTAGTTTGGCTTTTTTGTGTGCCGTGTGTTCTCTTTCGCACTTTTTTCAAGGCCCCGAAGAAAGAGAAAAGAAAAAAAATTAATAATTCAGTCTTACAGTCGAAAAAAAAAAGAGAAAGAACACAAAACTCACGGTGTGTGTTCAAGGTCCATTGACCCGCGTGTGTGTCTTAAAAAAGACAAATCGTTCAAGGCAACGCACGCTTCTCTCGCTCGCTCGTTCGCGCGCAGAAATATACCGAGCAAGGAGGAGACAATATAATGATGCCCGGCTATATACACTTGAAAAAAAGCTGCGTGTATATATAATAAACACTATAGGTATTAAGCCGACGCTGGCTTTTTGTCGTTACGCAATGTTATATATGCGTGCATGCGCGTCTGTGTGTGTGTGCTTCGGAAATATATTTTGCCGAAAGATGTAAAAATGTCAAAAGGAACAGCTGTAATTGTCGCTCGGTCACGTCACGCGAATATCGCGTTACCGAAAATTCGCCGCCTGGCGCGAGCTCGTTTGTACGATGCCGCTTGTGACACTACAGAGGAGTTTTTTCCTCTTCCTTTTTTTCGTTGTTGTTGTCATTTTGCAGGTAAAATTAACTCTGTGAACATTTTCGGCGATTGCGTATATGATAACCATTTGCATCAGAATTGTAACAAGTAAATTTGGAAACACGTGGCGCACACGTCTTACGTATATCTGTATGAGCAGCTACACTGCACAAGTATGCAGCGAACGCACAAACTTGCTGAAGCTGCTGCCGCCGCCGCTGCTGCTGCTGCTGCTGCTCTTAAGAGCACATGAAACTTGTGGCTCGGTTAAAAGTTCGACGCCTCCGCTCGGCAAAATCAAGCACATTGTTTTATGACTTGCCGTCGCCGCCACATGCGGTGAACGTACAGGAGGAGAGGTCTATATCGAGGTCGGAGATACAAAATCCTGCACCTTCTTAATCGCGACACTAGGCATAAACATGTAGTGCATTATATGTATAAAGGCGCGATCTTGCGCGAGCGAGTGAACGAACGAACGAACGAACGAGCTCGTTTTATGTATGCTGTGTGTATGTGTATACATATATCTATGTACACGAGACTCTCGAGGTCTCCGACCTGACCGAGTGGGCGAGTGAGCGACTGGCACCGTTATGCACCTACCCATATACGACTATATATTTTACTGCAGCTCGAGTCCTCGTTATATACGCTATGTATACATGTATACACATCGTGTGCGCGCGCCTGCATATACACACACTTGACTTTTCTCCCTCTTTCTCTCTGGGCTCTCTGATCGAGTAGTTTTTATTTTTACAACTGTACCCCGAGTATTTAGCTGACCATTGTTGCGCTACCGGAGTCTATCCAGTCCGGCATACATGTACGCGCACACGCCTTCATTTGTCACTATTGTGTACTTGCGTTTCCTCTTCCTGCTCTCCCTTTGATTTTATCGCCATTACCTACCTTTTGAGACCGACGTCTAAACTCCTTATAATACACTGGCTATCAATCACGGGGCTCTTGAAAAATATGAAAGTTACCTCGATTCTCTATCTTTCCATCTACATGCAGAATTGCAACGTTGGACGTTTTTACGCATTCGAGACGTTCATGAATTCTACAAACAGTTTTGGTAGCTGAAAATAAGAATAATCTGTGCGTACCGTAACAAGGTTTATCGTTCGTAGCAAAACTTACGATACACCAAGTTACATTATGCTGGTTAGATCCGATTAAGGAAAAAATAAGTTTTTTCCTATGACAATGATTGACAGCGAGCTTAGCTACTGTGTGCCAATTCTACGCCTTATCGCCAAAAGAGATTATAAAGTTTCAGTAATTATTATAATTTCCAAGGCACACAGATCACGGGACATTGCTAAAATCTCGCAGCGAGCTGTCATTATGTGATTTGCTCTCGTTTCCTGTGCAGCAAATTTTCCTGCATGCTCGCATAGTAAGAAAATTCTTGAATCAGACCAAGTGTACAGCTATTTTTAATTGTTGCTCCGTATTTATGAAAGAGCATAGTGAACGCGAAGCAAATTCCAAATTGCCATTATACGGGATGAAAGTTGGCGTATTGGTCACGTATATGCATACACTCCACACACAACACGAACAACACAGACATCGTTCGAGTGCTCAGTTCGAAACGTTTCACGTACGTTTTCAATCGCACAGCCCTGCAGGAATGGAAATGTATCAAGGATATCGGGGAATACCGGCTCGATTCAGAGCTCTCTCACGCGCGGGATCTTTGTAATATATTCCATGAGCCGCGAGAGAGCTGCGCGCATAGACAACGAAGAAAACCGACACGCCAAAGGGCACGTTAATTTACCTATCTTTCTAAACGTACATGTATTTGTGCACACACACACATACATATTTTCGTTCTCGACGTTTTAAGTCTTCCTCTTTTTTTGTGCGGATTTTCGTTTGCTTGACGGTGATTTCCGCTTGCATCAGCCACTCGCGCAATCTCTCGTTATACATCTCTTCACTCGCTCCTTCGTATATATACATGTGCGTACATATAATGCGCCATGTATGCAATGTGTGTATACGTCAGGTTTGAAATTTTCTCGTTCGGCAAAGAGGCTATGCAAATTGTGTGCCATTAACGGCGCTTATTATAACATTACTTTTAGTGCGCGCAATAATTTATTCAGAGCGAAATTGTAAAAAACGAAGGAACGAGCTCGCGCGCGCGCGCGAAAAGTTGGCGAAAAGCAAAAAGTCTTGGTGCCTCGGTGAATGTACTCGTGAGCACTGCTCCGCGGCTACTGTGCCGCCGCGCATGTAGCGAGCGAACGAGAGAAAGAGAATGAGGGAGAGAGAAGGAGAGATTGGCAATCGTCATTTCTTCGTCTTCTCTCAACGGTGACCCGGCTTCGGTATAATTTCCTCTCGAATCTAAATTACGATCTCTCCCCGTTTGGCCAGCGCCATTCAGGCCGTTAACTTTGAGCAAGATCTCTCGCGGAGCCGCCACTGCTGCTGCTGCTGCCGGAAGAGATGCAACTTTGCGTGACTTGTTTACCGTGCCTTACAAATAGCCCCGCCATGATTTTACTTTATAATACTTAGCTCGTGCATCGAGAGCAGAAACAACAACAAACAAGAACAAAAGCCAAGAGGGAGGAGAAAAGAAAAACAAAAACAAAAATGGATGAAAAAAAAATTAACATCGCAAAGCGATTACAAGAGGATGGATCAATTCCTCTCGATCAATTTTCTTCCTCCTCTCGCACACCTCTCTCTCTCTCTCTCTTCTCTATGTGTATTATAATAGCATCACGGCTTAGATGCAAAGGAGTAAACGAGTTTTGCTCGTGAGTGCACGATACACATTGCGGCAGAAAGTCTATCGCGTACGTATATACAATGAAGCTACCATTTCCATGAAAGCGTGAACCTCGTGCAAGGCAAGAAAATTCATCGTGCCGTAGCGCACATTATACACATCACGTTGTCGCTTCGAAATTGATGAAAAATCAAGAGATGAGCCACGCGAGTCAAAGGGAAATTATATTCAGTTCTACCACGATGCATACACCTTCGCTTCTTTGTGTTGCGTGCATACATTATGTCTTATGTACTCGAGAAAGGTCAGTGCAGTACAATCGTCTTCTTTGTTTGGAACACACCGGGCACAGCAGCATACAGCAGCAGCAGGTTGGTTAGTCGGTTGGGCCTGCGTGCGCGTTTGTGCGAAGGACACCGCAAAAGTGCACAGTCCCGAATTTTTCGCTGTCTCTCTCTCTCTCTCTCTCTCTCCCCCGCCTTGGCGCGGAATGCCGTAACGTGCGCTGGACGATAAATATGAAAATTAACCGCACAAATGTACACGGAGTTGGTTCTCGGGTTTTTTCCTTCTCGTTCCTTTCTTTCTGATCTGTATTTTATCTTGAAAGAAACGAAATAAAAAATCATAAGAAACTGGCTGTCTGGGCCGTGTTTTATATATTCTAATTAAAGAGAGAGATAGAAACGTGTACACTGCTATTACTTCTATCCTCGTGAGCTATACGTGAGCGGCTTACGAGGTCATTCGACGGTCAAATACGTTCTTTTCAAGTGACACTTAACTCGCTCAAAAGTCCGAGGCGTGCAGAGGGTCGTCGCGAAAACAGAGAGAGAGAGACAGAACAGTATATATTTGACTTTAATGCTCCGACGTTAGTCGGATACGTCATACTTCACCTTCTTGTTTCGCGCTCACATGCAACAAAAAATACAAGAAAAAGGCTTCTTTACAACTGGTTTCGCGAGAGCATCTAAGCTATAATTTCTGATGTCGTTATCATCAGACTCGCAGCTATTTCGTATTTTATTTCGTGTCACATATACCCCGTTTTATCACTCGTATCGAGGCGCACTCGCGCCAGCAGCTAAACAATCTACTTTCAAATTCAAATCTCTCTTGTCCCCTCTCCTCTTTTTCCTTGTGTCGTGGACTAAGTTTTTCTTCGTCATGCTCGCGACTATACTGCCGCAGCACGGCATGTGCTTACCGAATAGCCGCGCACGTCAGCGTCAGCTGTGGAGCACACACTCACGCACGCTGTATGTGTATACAGCAGTAAGCATAACTAAAACGACGGTAAACAAGAAAGATCGCCGTATGTGTCTGCGTGTAATTTACATCAGGGACGAGAAAATAACTCGTATATATAAGCGGCGCGACGGCGGCGACGACGACGGCTGAGTCGAGCACGCGTTTGCTCGAGAGAGCTGACTCATACACACGATTGCGCCGTTGCCACATCTCTCCGCAATTGCCGCCGCTTTAATACTATAGAACGCGGAGCTGAGCACACTATCGAGCTATATAAGCATGGCTGTACTATCCTCCTCTCTTTGGAGGCTCTGGCGAGAGAGCTCGTGGTGCACTTATACTTGCAAACCCGTGTGCTGCTGCTGCTGCTGCATGTATTTTCTTGCTTTTCCCCATTTCGCTGTGAACATTTTTTATATATTATAGTTCCTTTCCTTGTGGCTGTATTTTCATTTGATGTTCGCACGCGCGCGATGACTCACTTATTGAAAAAACAACGCGATTATATCACACACCGCCGTCGTTATTATTATTTCGGCAGGCTAAATATCGATCGCTGTTGCTGCTGCCGTTGCTGAGGCTGAGGCTGAAAACGAAGCTGATGTATAATACGTATGAGCTCTCGCTATACTCATGCACGTTGATGTTGTATCGAATCGACCGGAAAAAACAAACGTCGACTTTTGCTGTTGCAGCAGCAACGGCGGCGGCGGCAGCGCACACATACACACACACTCATGCTTATATAGGCAGTATTTCAAGAAGTCAATTTATCAGACGACGCGGAAACGTGTAGGCCGACGTTATATATCCACTATAAACGTGATCAAGCCGGTCTTGCTTTCATCCCTGCTATATATGTATAAATGCGTGCGAACGTGTGCGTGCAGCTTTAATGTATACATTTTGCCGAGTCGAAGCAGTCGAGAGAGTCGAGGGCGTTGACGGTGTGTGCGTGCTCATGCTGCTGCGCGTCTGCTTTCGCGTCCCTCTCTCGAGTTCCAGGGTGCAATATATAGAACATACACGGCATCCCTCCTATATCCTCATTTTCTTCTTTTCCATCTCTCTCTCTGCTCCGTTTTCGCCCAATCCCACACCCTGGCTTTGCACGCAAAGCTTCTCCATTCATCCCTCTCTTCATTAACCTTCTCTCTCTCTCTCTTTCACTCGCAGTTGCTTTGATATAGGAATAATTTTGCGAATTTTCAATCTTGCGTTTCATTTTAAAATAATCTCCTTTTCCGTCCAGGGGGCGAGGCATTATCGAGCCGCAGAAACGAAATTAAATGAAATCGACGACGGTTCGACAATACGCGTTGCACGTTGTTAAAAATAACAAAAAGAAAAAAAATCGAAATGAAAAAATGAAACATCATATCGTACTATAAATATTATTTCACTCTGAGCCAACTACGCGCGTTGTAGGAAATATGACATTTTCGGTTGCAGAGAGTTAAAAAAAAATGAAAGCAAAAAAAATTTTACATCATAATTCATGATAAAATGTGTCACTATAAATGATTCTACTGTCGCTCACTTTAATTAAATTTAATAAAGTGTAGAATAATAAAACTCTGTCGAGGAATCATGTTGCTCCCATGACAATTTTGTATTACGCCGTTGTAGCTAAATTTTAGTAGCGTCAAATTTTCAAGTTTGTGTGAGCATGTGTGCATAAATGAATGACAGTAAAGACAAATTTTTGAATGATTCATTGGGTTCACTGGTGCTAATACGCTGAAATTACATCCGAGACAGCTGGAATGGAAAACTACATAGTTAGAAGTGAAGAATATTTTCTCCTCGAGGCAATCTTTTGAAGCAATCGCCAAAAACTTGCAAACTGCGTCACTCGCTTCGGGACTCGAATCATGTAGAGACGTTATAATATAGAGTAAAAACGAAGCAAGACTTGCACGACATTCATCACTCTCCGAAAGTAGTAATGTACTACTGCTGCGAAAGAAGCAAGCAAGACTGCACAGAGACGCGAGTTTTGTCGTAGGAACACAGCAGAGGAGCTAGACTAGTCTTGCTTTATCGATCGTCCAAGAGTCGTCGAGTACGACGACGACGACGGTCTACATTTACGTATATACATCAGGTGCACAGCCGAGGCACACGACGCGTCGAGTCAAAATAATAATTCGAAAAAACTCGTCTCTTCGTCGTGAGAAGCTTCTCGCTCCTATATATAGTATACGTATACGTACTTAATATTACACTGAGTACACGAAGAGCGCACAGCGTTGCGCAATCGAACTGTGTACGTGAACTATTTTTTTCCTTTTTTTCTGTTTTTTACTCTTTTTTTTTTCATTTTTTCATTGCTCCAATTTTCAGTGTATTCACAGAATCGTACATTTCTATTGAAACGACGAGGTTTAAAGACGACGTACTTCTTCAGCTCTCTTTTTTCACCGACTTACACTCAACAATATTTTTAGCTTTTTTTTCATTATTATTTTCATTTTGAAGCGAACAGTAACGGTGTTAGACTTTGACTCTCAAAATGGCCGACTCTACTGTACGCCATCTTGACCTGTCTCTCTTTTTCTTTCTCGCTCACTCTCTTTCTCTCGTTCTCTCTCTCTCTCTCGCCGTCTTTTCCATTTCTTTTTTGCCTGTTTGGTATACATACGAAAAACAACACCTGCTCTCGTGGACGTGCGTTTCTTCCGCGTTCGTTTTTTTTTTCTTAACATTAATAACGCTTTAACGAAGAATCGAGGAAACAAACAAAACTAAACGAGGCTACAAGCTGCTGCCGCTGCTTCTGCTTATGCTGCTGGCGTGTAAAATAAGTTGACGACGACAACGGCGAATCTGTTGCGTAAGACTGTGCGCTGCGACGCAATTTCGTGCAGAAAGTCATCGTGCGCGAGAATAAGGCGAAATATATGTGTGCTATATATGTATAAAATGAGAAGTGCGAATAATATTGCGTGCGGTGCGACTCGGGCTAAACGAGACGAGCGACTCCGGGACTCGGAGCGGAGCTGCTCGGGTCTCGCGCCGAGGCTCGAGGAGAAGTACGAGAGAGAGAGAGAAGCGAATCCCCTCTCTTTCGTCGCATATCGAGCGGCCAACTTCTGCAGCCTTCTCTCTCTCTTCTCTCCCCCTCTTTCACTCCCCTCGTCGTGTATATATGCTATGTAGTCGATGCTGCTACTGCTGCTGCTGCTGCTGCTGCTGCTGCCGAGTGCATTTCCCTCCCTTCCCGGTCGCGCACCGCATCTATATTACACGCGTATATATCCATATATACCTGTGCACACTGGGGCTCCACAAGTACACACACAAACACATACGTATATGGCACGTACACAGAGAGTGGATAGTGTATAAGGCATATATAGGCGAAGAGCCGAGAGCACGTTTTATGCGCGAGAGCCATGCAGTCGTGCACCGCTGGGCTATAAATACCTATGCGCGCTCGCCGCATATACGACCGACCATGTATAGATATATATACCAGGCCGTATATATACCTTGTATATATGCACGCCAACATTGCACGCCGCGCACAGAACTTTAAACTTTTCCTCGAAGCCTCCCTCCCTCTCTCTCTTTCTCTCTCTCGACTTCCTTCATCCTTCATTTTCCTTTTTCTCTTTCTCTTGCTCTCTTCTCCGAGTTTATCGGTGACTGCTGTTGCATTTGCGAGTCCACGGCGAACTGCTACTGTCTCTACAAAGACGCGCTCAAACTGCTGCATGCACACACTGCAATCGCACATACACACACACACACATGTATTATACTTATGCACGCCGCAGTCGTACGTAGCCTCGCTTCTCTTTCGACAAAAACATCCGTGACTGCTTTTATCTCTCATTTCTCCCAGACGATATTCTTCTTTCGTGCATGCATAAACGTATTCTTTCTCTTTCTATTTTTTTTTTCTACAAATATGCACGTATGTGTATGTATGCGCTACGCTGCTGCTGCTTTTGCCGCCGTCGACGCTGCGTGTGTGGAATTTTACGAAGAAAGTCGCTTATAGCCTACTCTTCTTCGTTGTCGTACGTCTCCCGTGTGTTTTTCTCCCCAAGAGTCCTCGTCTCAAACTGTTTTCGATAAAATAACTATTGTTGAAAAGTTTCTCCGGCTTCTGCTGCTCTTGCATAGTAGTCAAATTAATCAAACTTTGCTGTTACAGCAGCTTCTCTATAGTCGGCAGGCACTAGTTTTCTTTGGCACTGACGCACAAAGTAGTAAATAATACGAGACCGCGTACAACCTTCGTGACGACGACGAAGACGACGACGTTGACTTGAAAATTTTGAGAAACAACGCTTATGTATATGAATGCACAAGGTTTAGTTTATGCTCTTTCACGACCAGAGAAATCTAGTCCGAGAGTTTACTCCGTTTCGTTTCTTTTTGTGCTGCACAGATTCGTTTCCCCCTCCTCAACGCACGAAAATTGTCAATCATCGACTCGGTCGCCGTTTGATCGGGCTAATTTGGAATGATCTTTATACGTACATAGCCTCGTTTCTCGTGGGTCTATTCGCTCGCGCTCTGATCGCTGCTGCAGCGCGGCACAATTGCCCCGTTCTTATCGAGACAAATGACATGTATACATATATATAGAGAGAGAGATAGCCGAGCAATTTGCTGAATGATCATTGCTGTGGATGAATCGACTTGTGCAGATAGATATGTTCTTATGCACAAAAAAAATTAAACACAGACTTATTTTACACAATAAAATGTGCCGAAGAATATATGCACATCTTTATTGTACGTATTTACAAATAAATTTAAGTGTACACAAAATATCAAGCAAGTTTAAATATGCTCACAAATTAAATTCACAGAATGTCCAACACAAGATACTAAGCACATGATATTTTATACACCAATCATTCAGCACAAATATTACGTACAATTATTATGCACAGATTATCTTACACAAAATACTAAGCTCAAATGCGAGAACATAAGCTTTGATCACGTGCAGAATTGTTTGGATATATTATTAGTGTAAAATTTAACGTGTACAACCAAACGTGCTAAAGAATTGTGTACAACTATATGTGCACAATTCAATGTGTACAACATTATGTGTGTACAGCTTTATGTGCACAGTCCAATGTGCACAGAAAAGTTCGAAAATGATAATTTTTAAAATAAGCCATTCTTAGCATAATCTGTCATTTTATCATATTATATTAATGAATAAAAGTGTATAAATGGCAACAAAATGACGACACTATGACCATGATTAAATCATCGCTTCTAGCCGGATCCTACGGCACAGGTGTACTTCTCAGGTCTGTAGGCTTGCTTCATCCAGGAGGGTTCTTTGGTGACTGGGACCTTATTTTGCATATTCTAGAGTAAGAAAATTTTAAAAAAATTGAAAAAAAATAGAGTTTTCTCTGCAGAGTCCAAAAAATTTCTTTTTCTTAGGTTTTTAATGAATTTTTTCGAAATGCAGGTTTAAGCTACCTTTCCCCAATTAAATGAAGAAAAACACATCTTTTAAAAAAATATTTTTTTATTCATAAGTTTATAATTTTTTATTAATTGTCCACAACAAGAACAACAACAAATCATTGATTCCGATCCTCTAATCGGATTCAGAACTCGAACTTTCTTCATCCGAAGATGACGTGTGAGGAATGTCAGGGCGTAGGTCGATGATACTGGAGGGCCAATCGAAATCCAGCTCAGTCCCTGTAACTTTGTTCCAAGTTTCGTCCCCCATGTAACGTAGGGGACAATATGACTCAATCTTCTCTAGGCAGAACGGGCAATGTCGACGAAGTAATTTATTCACGCACTGGAAACAAATCTTGTGCTTGCATGGCCACAAAACTTGCCGAGTGGTGGTGGGTTCCGCGCAGTTTAGACACGTTTCTAAACAAAAAAGAAATAAAACACAAAAATCGCATTCTCATAGAACTAAATCATGAAGCACTTAAAAGTAAAGCCTCTTTTAGAAGAGTCAATACCGGATGCATAAAGTATTATGAAACATTCCAATTAATAATATGAAATTGATTTTTCAGAATAATAATAAGATAAATACCCGAATCACAAAAAAATTATGGAGCTCCAGATCAGTCCTCAGAAAACATGGATTCCGCGACATAAACCGAACCCAATGCAGGAATGATCCATTTGTGAAAAAACATTAAGACTACTCAAATCTGTTTGTGCAGTGCGAAAATATCAAAGCGACCCTGTTACTCTTTTCAACTCTGTCTGGTCATATGCATAATAATATTGATGAGCAAGAACCAAATATTTATCCACCTAACTAAAGTTCAAAAACATTACATCCGTGAGTTTAAAAAAGCCCGAATCCACGCGTACTGAAGAAAAAATCACCGTCTCATTTAGACTTTTCCAGAACTCTAGCAAATCTGCAGTCACAGATCCCACTATCGAGCTCAAGATCGGTCCTCAGAGAATACGGATTCCACGAAGTTAATTAAACATAAATCAGCCCGTCCGAATGAAAAAAACATCACCGTCTCAGTCAGACTTTTCAAGAACTCTAGCAAATCTGCAGTCACAGATCCCACTATCGAGCTCAAGATCGGCCCTCAGAGAATATGGATTTCACGAGGTTAACTCAGCCCGACTCGGCCCGTCCGAATGAAAAAAGAATCACCGTCTCAGTCAGACTTTTCAAGAACTCTAGCAAATCTGCAGTCACAGATCCCACTATCGAGCTCAAGATCGGTCCTTAGAGAATATGGATTCCACGAAGTTAATTAAACATAAATCAGCCCGTCCGAATGAAAAAAACATCACCGTCTCAGTCAGACTTTTCAAGAACTCTAGCAAACCTGCAGTCACAGATCCCACTATCGAGCTCAAGATCGGTCCTCAGAGAATGTGGATTTCACGAGGTTAACTCAGCCCGATTCAGTCCGGGCAAATGAAGAAGAATCGTCGCCTAAGTCTGATTTTTGAAGTATTTTAGGAATGTGTAGGAAACATGTTTAAATCTTTTTGGTCCTGAATTCTTTGGCAGATATTACGAATGTCAATAATTCCTATATATTTTCAAGTGCAATTGAAAATAATTCATTAACTTTTGCTTTCTTTTCTTAAAAAAATGTAAACGTTAAATTGAGCAGAATGTAGTATTGGAGTTGATCATTACCATTGAAAAAGTATGTTTTGCTCAGTCAGGCTGTTCAGGAGTAAGTAAAAAATCTCAAATTATCTTTCGATTGTAAAAGACCTTTTCGTCGCTGAATGGGTGAATTTTAGTGTGTAAAGTAATTTTTTCTGCCTATATCGATTATATGTTTCACTGCGGAATCTTTCGCACTTTGCGGCGCCGATTCTTGCCAAGCACATTGTTTTTGCTTGAACTCTAAATAATTCTAGAAAATGTGACCTATTTTAAAATATAGAATAATTATACGAACTTAGCTTAATGCCAATAAATTACGTTTTACTACAGCGAATACCCTTTTTCAATGTATTTTAGCGTACCACATTTATCGGGACGAACCAGAGTTAATTCTTGTAAATTACAAAACTTTACCCAGCTTTTTTTCAAATGCCGTTCTTATCAAGTAGAGGAAAATGTTTCAAAAAAAGCTTTTGAGGTATCTAGAGTTAATAATGATGAAATATTGCATTTTGATTCATGTCACACAGGGCTATGAGTTCACAAGTTATTATAGATAAATCATGTACTTATTCAAACTATTAAAGTTATCAGAGTAATGTTTAATGATGAAAAATTTCTTATGAAAGCATAATTTTACAACTAAGCAAGAAATTTTAATATCAATATTTATCTTTCAAGTTTTTCAATTTCCCGAATTCAACACTGGTTTGTCCTGTTAAGGAGACTCCTGGGTAAATTTCTTGAGAAAAATATGCATCAATATCGATAGATTTTGATTCCCTGAATCCAATGGTATGACTCTTATGTATTCAAACTGACCAAAATTTTCGAGAAAAATGTAATCAGCGTTTCCAAAATTATGACGGGCTTATATGGAAATGCATACAAATTTGAGCTATTTTTTAAATTTACATTAAACAATCAACTCTTCCAGGAATAATTATACACAAATTGTAGAAAAAGTTTTTTTTCCAAAAGCGTGCCTCAAAATAGAGGTTGCCAGTCATTTTCTCAATATTTTTTAAATGAAAAACGCAAAAACCTTTTCAGGCTCGTTTTAGGTTGAGCAGACGACAAGCTAGGTAACTTAACCTATGTTACTGCCCGAACTCTTAATTGACTAGCTGGTTAGCCGCAGGAACCTCCTTAATGCTACTCACGTCAAAAATCACTGTGGAAGATTCGGTTTAGATTTCATTTTAAAAAAGTAGGAAAAATTTTACTTTTTCTTTTTCTTCTTCTTTTTTTTTTGGGCTGGGGCGCATCCGCCAAATGAGTGGATGGACGTTTGGTAGGATTTTTCCGGCCTTTTTTCCAAAACTTTTTTTTTTTCTTTATCACTGCTGACTGAGGCGCATCCGTTGAATCAGGCTACAAACATTTTTTTAAAAAAATGTCATACTAATGTATTCAAGTACATATAATATAACGACAATGTTTACGAGATTTTTTTTTTAAATGACGCGTCGTTCACACTATATTCAATACGCTCCTGCGCTATCCTCACTTCGCGCTACCAGAAATTTGAACTTGGCACAGTATTATAAAACTGCGTATAATACTCGTACCTTGGAGGACACTTTTCGGACCTGCTATCAGTACCCTCGACACAAACTATGCCGTGCCGAAAAGTTACTCATAGCAGTTGTATCGTAAATTACTATTTCTATTATCATCGGGTACAGTTATAGTTTTATAGTAAAACGAGAAATTACAGGATGAGCCAAAGTCAAGTGCAATTACGAGTTTTGTTAACATTTTTTCGGTGTATGAAAAAATGAATTTTTTCGCTACAAAATAATACTGAAAAATGTGAATTATTCTCAACAATATAAGTTGGTGGACTATGCGTGTGTTGGTAAAAGTATTGAATGGATTTACAAATGCATTTTGTTACCTTTGGGGTAGATGGTCGATTTTCTTCATTTTCTCTGTTTGTTTGGCTCACTTGAGCTCGTGTTTCCGTTCGGGATGTCGAGTCAGAGATAGTTGGTGATCGCGGTGATACGCCATCATCAAAAGTTCTCAAAAGATATAGAAAGTTCTGCAGAAAATTATAAGTAACAATTCAAACCGATCGCTTCGTTATGTTTCACAAGGACTAATTATAATTATAATAATCGGAGAAGAATTAATTCACCTAGTATCTCGATTTTCCTCGAAATGAAAATTATCGAATGAAGAACGCCGATATTAATTAGTTTTATCTTTCTTACATTATGAAAACAGCTAAAACTAACGGTAACGGTTACAAAATTAAAATTTGCCCGAAATTTTCCGATTTTTTCAAGTGAGTTTTTGGTAAAGTAAAAGGTCGCGTCAAAAAATAATAGATAATTGCACAAGGGAGTTATCAAGTAACGTCTGAGATGAACTATCACTCATGGTGATTTTATGTTACCTGTGAGGTGGATGGTTCGGATTCATTGGTTCTCATTCTCACTTCTCTTTGGGGATTTGAGGACACATTAGTTGGTTCCCTAGGCAAATCCTCGACATTTCTTGAATTCAACTGATTCGGAGCATTCTGCAGAAAGTTTTGAGTAATTTAACGTTGAAGTATATTTGATACACTTGAAAATAAATCTGGCTCGGTTTGGTATGTTTCACTAAAAATTAATTTTAATGATAGCAGTCGGGGAAAAATTGATTAGACAAACATCCTGATCTTAGAGAAGATGGAAAAAAATCAGTAAAGAATGCATAAACAAATTTGGAATCTCGATTTATGTGCAGTATAGAAGAAACTCCATGGTATGATTAAAATATAGATTCTGATAAACAGAATTTCAACCGTTAATTCCATGTAATGAAAAAATGAAAAACATTTCGATTTAAAAGCTTGAATTTCACAAATGTCATGCCTTGAAAAATTACAGCATGACGACATAAATTATTTTTTGGTAGAATAGAAGGTTGCGTAAGGGAATAATATATAATAAAACAAGGGAGGTAACGAGTAATGTCTCAGATCTTATTTGAATTATCAATCGTTGAGATTTTATATTACCTCGGAAGTGGACAGTTCGGGTTCATTAATCCTCATGTTCTCTTTTCTGTGGAAGGTTAAGGTCATGTAACTTCGTTTATCCGGTAAAGTCTCTTCAATGTCACTATCGGTGAGAGTAAACTGCGGAATATCCTGAGGAATTTAAGGTTAGTACTTATTTGATGCGCGTAGAAATATATCATGCTCGCGATGACCAAGATTAAGCAAGAAATGCATAATCGAATTTTCAATCTCGATTTATGTGAGCAGTTTCGAGAAACGTATCATACGCTTGGCATACAGATTGTGATTAATATATTTTTGTGAGGACCTAACCTAAAGTAATATTTTGCTCTTGCCAAGCCAAATAAATTAAAATATTGCTTTAGGTTGGGAGATTCACAAATAACTGTTTGCATTTGTGTAGCAAAAAAAGAAAATCTCTGAGAACTTGGTTATCAGCGTCGGCTTCACCTCGGCCGATACTTTTTTACGTGCTCTCAATATTTCCAGTTTTTCACTTATTTAAAAGCAAAATATATTATTCAAATCTCATTTGAATTATCACTCGTAGTCATTTTATGTTACCTGTGAGGTGGACGGTACGGATTCATTGGTTCTCATTCTCACTTCTCTTTGGGGATTTGAGGACACATTAATTGGTTCCCTAGGCAAATCCTCGACATTTCTTGAAATCAACTGATTCGGAGCATTCTGCAGAAAGTTTTGAGTAATTTAGCGTTGGTATATATTTGATACACTTGAAAATAAATCTGGCTCGGTTTGGTATGCTTTACTAAAAATTAATTTTCATGATAGCAGTCGGGAAAAAATTGATTAGACAAACATCCTGACTTAAGAGAAGATGAAAAAATTTTAGCAAAGAATGCATTAACAAATTTGGAATCTCGATTTATGTGCAGTATAGAGGAAACTCCACGGTATGATTGAAATATAGATTCTGATAAATAGAATTTTAACCGATAATTCCATGTAATGAAAAAATGAAAACCATTTCGATCTAAAAACTTGAGTTTCACAAATGTCAAACCTTGAAAAATTACAGCATGACGACATAAATTATTTTTTGGTAGAATATAGAAGGTTGCGTAAGGGAATAATATATAATAAAACAAGGGAGGTAACAAGTAATGTCTCAGATCTCATTTGAATTATCGATCGTTGAGATTTTATTGTGATGACCTAACCTAAAGTAACATTTTGCTCTTGCCAAGCCAAATAAATTAAAATATTGCTTTAGGTTGGGAGATTCACAAAAAACTGTTTGCATTTGTGTAGCGAAAAAAGAAAATCATTTTATGTTACCTGTGAGGTGGAAGGTTCGGATTCATTGATTCTCATCCTCACTTCTCTTTGGGAATTTGAGGTCACATTAGTTGGTTCACCCAACAAATTCTCGACATTTCTTGAATTCAACTGACTCAGAGCATTCTGCAGAAAGTTTTGAGTAATTTAGCGTTGGTATATATTTGATGCACTTGAAAATAAATCTGGCTCGCATCGTTACGTTTGAATGAAAACTAATTTCAATGATTGTTATCAATGAACAATTAATTAAAATAACACATCGACTTGAGAGAAAATGAATAAGATTGAGCGAAGAATGCATCATCGAATTTTAAACCTCGAGTTTGAACAAGGTTTGAGCAATTAACGAAATTAAATATCGATTTATCATGCGCAGTTTGGAGGAAAATCAATGATATGTTTATAGTGCAGGTTGCGATGAAAATAATTTCAATCGATAATTTCATATAGATAAAATGTTAACACTAATTTGATCTGAAAATTTTAATGCCTCAACTGTACTGCATCAAAAAAATGTATCATGACAGCAAAAATCTACGGTATGGTTTACAAAAATTAAATTTTTGTCCAGAAATTTTTCGATTTTTGCCAAGCATATTGTTTGTAAAGTATGTTCTCAATACAATATTTAAAGGTTGCGTTTGTAAATAATAGATAATTGCTCTTACAAATTATCAATCATGGAGATTTTATGTTACCTCTGAAGTAGACGGTCTAGGTTCATTAAGCCCTACGATCACTTTTTTTTGGACGGTTAAGGTCATGTTACTTTGCTTAGCCGGCAAAGTTTCATCATCGCTCGTGTCCGTGAGAGAAAACTGCGGAATATTCTGAGGAATTCAAAGTTAGTATTTATTTGACGCGGTAGAAATAGATGAATAAGATTGAGTCAGGAATGCATGGTCGAATTTTCAATCTCGATTTAAAATCGAGAATTTTAGTCACACCCTAACCTAAAGTAACATTTTGCTCTCACCAAGCCAAATCAAAATATTACTTTAGGCAGGAAGATTCATAAAAAATTTTTTATGCATTTATGTAGCGAGAAAAGGAAATGATAATTTCATGTTACCCTTGTGGTAGACTGCTCGGGTTCATTGATCCTTATGCTCACTTCTTTCTGGGGAATTGAAATGGCATTACTTCGCTCACTCGACGATTCCTCGACATTTCTCAAATTCAAAGGATTCAAAATATTCTGCAGAAAGTTTTGAGTAATTTAGGGTTAGTATATTGTTCACGCTTGTAACATTAGAAAATGCTCGCTTCGCTATAGATTCACTGGAAACGATTTTCCATTGTAGAAATCGGAGAATAATAAATAATTCGACAAATATCTGGAGATCAAAGGAGATGAAAAAGATTGAGCAAGGAATGCATTGTTAGGTTAAAAATCTCGTCTTTTTTACACTTTCAGAAAGCGCAAGGTTTGTGTAAATTAAATACGGATATTAATTAACTTTATCTTAAAACTTGAATGCCATAAACATAAAACATCAGGAATTCACATTATGCCGACAGCTAAAATCAATGACGATAGTAACAAGAAATTATTCTTTTCCAAAAATTAAATTTTGCAAAGGATTTTCTCAAGTTCTGTATGAAGTTGCGTCAAGAAATAATAGATAAGTGCCCAAGGAATCTAACAAGTAATGTCTTAATTCACATTTCATCGCCCCGATGAATTTAATCATCAATCGGGGTGATGATTTCATTTATCAATCGTGGCAATTTTTCGTTACCTTTGAGGTGGACGGTTCGGATTCATTGATTCTTATGCTCGCTTCCCTTGAAGGGGTTGAGGTAACATTATTTCGTTCATCCGACGATGTCTCTTCATCGCTCGTATCAATACGATTGATTTGCAGATTATCCTGAGGATTCGAAGGTTTGAATATATTCGACGAACTTGGAAAATATCACGCTAGCTTGAGTAAGTTTAACTAAAAACTATTCGCAATCATAATATCCAAGAATTTATTACTTTCGTAAATATTTTGAAGTGAAATCAAATTAAAAAGACAAGTCCCGACTAATACCGACCGAGCTCTGAAAATATAAATTTGAATAACATTTCTTCTCAACTGATTTTTGAAAAATCTTAAGAAAGATCTATTGAAATTTTAATTTTCAGCCGGTATAAAACGAGGCTTCGGCATCAACATTGGCGAGGGATAAATTTGTCATAAATTACACAATTGAGTGCAGTTTTTTTGTAAACAAAGCTGCGGGTGGTTCGAGTTACCGATTGTGTATGAAACAGGGTTTTAACTGATAATTCTCACGGCTCGATAATTTCAGTTAGAGGAATGGTTTAAATACCTTCGAGAGGCTGGATATTTTACGTTCTGTCCTCACAGGCTGTTCTCTTTGTGTCTCGTTTGACTTTTTGACCCGTAAGAAATTTCGGAAGATATCAAATCTTGCACGACTCGATGTTATAAACTCATCTTCATCGTTATCAAGATCCTGCAAAATATCATTTCAGACTCAATTTTTTTAAATTCTTGCCGATGTTATCGAATTATACTCGTTGACTTTTAACCAGAATAATCGCGTAATTTTTCACTTTAAAATGCAGCTCTATTTTAAATTACTTAATTAGACTCTACAGTGTAGATAGATTTCCAGATCCATTATAGATTATTCAAATAATCGTCGTCCTGAAAATCTTGGTGTAAGTCTAGCGACATAGCACAAAATCTAGCTAAATTTTTATGACAAAAATCTAGTAACAAATGTACTCACAATAATTTAAAAATCTGCACACGAGGCTAAAATTAGTTGCAAAAAAGATATATACTTAAAACTAGAGCGCTATGCTAATTCGGCGTAATATTTCGCTTTTTTTCTTGTTTTCGAGGCAACTTTCAGTCTTTTCAATGGTATAAGTATTCGTAACTCGAATTTTATTTTTTGTTACCTTTGAGGTGGATGGTCTCGGTTCCTTAATACTTTGGCGCGCGTTAGCATTCCCGAATGTATTAGACAATTCCTCGTCATCACTCTTATCATAAACAACAATCTGCGAAATTTCATTTCGGGTTAAGGGTAAGTAAATTATTGACGTAGTTAATAAATAATAAATTTCGAAAAATGTCATATTATTTTTTACGTGTACATGAAACAATATCGTATTGGGCACTAAACTTTTTTTAACGAAATTGCTTTTAGTTATGATCAAAAATTTTAGTTGCTCCAAATTTTTTTTGTAGTCTACTAGCACCTAACTTCGTTTAATCTGATGAACTTTAGGGATTGTGTTTGAGAGAGTTTTCCGTATTATCCAAAAATCTATGCGATTTTTCATCTCGAGGCAGAAGCACTTGAAGAAAAAAATTCAAAGAACGAAAAAGAGTGGAAAAGCTTTTTTGAAAAATTTCAAGACTTTTGCGTTCATCGAATTCGTTCGTTCAAGTGTTTCTATCTCGAGATAAAAAATCGTAGAGATTTTTTGGTAATATTGAAAACCCTTTTAAAAATGGTTCCTAAGGCTCAGGAGATTCAATTAGGAATAGGAAGCTTCATTATTAGGTAATCGGAAACTTTCAAACAAATTTTGGAGCAAATCCATGACCCGGAGTTTAGGTGGTCTCCATGTTATTTGGCGCGAGAAGAGGCTATTTGTAGCAATAAAAACTAGTTTTATAGTGCATGATACGAATTTTTCTTTCGCTTTGTACTAACAATACCTTTTCATTCATTAATCCCTGTAAAGTTTTCGGTGAGTCCGAATTTTCTGGATCATCAGAAGCAATATCAACAGGCTACAAATTAAATTTATATTATAATTTATACTGTATTTATAATATTGCCTTATTTTTGGAATCTTAAAATATTCTTCAAATTTTCAGTAGCCAGGACGGTTCTCACCAAACATCCCAAAAAATTATATGATTTTCTAAATTTTTTAATGGGAGAAAGTACCTCAAAATGTTCAGCCTCGGTTGGTAGCAGACGCCGCCTGCCTCCTCGTGAAGTTGCAGGAGTCGCAGCGCCCCTTCCTCGTCCCGCAACACCTCTACCACGGTTAGCAGCACTTTTTCCGCGGCCTGCAGCACTTTTACCGCGGTTCGCACCACCACCTCTTGCCTGACTTGCACGAGCACCTCTATTGCGGCCTGCAGCTGCGCCGTTTCCACGACCTGCAGAAGTGCCGTTTCTACGACCTGCAGCAGTGCCGTTTCCACGACCTGCAGCTGGGCCGTTTCCACGACCTGCAGCAGTGCCGGCTCTACGACCTGCAGCAGCGCTATTTCTACGACCTACAGCAGCGCTGTTTCCACGACTTGCAGCAGAGCTGTTGCCACGACTTGCAGCAGTGCCGGTTCTACGACCTACAGTAGCGCTGTTTCCACGACTTGCAGCAGAGCTGTTGCCACGACTTGCAGCAGTGCTGTTGCTTGCTCCTCTACCGGCCGATGCAGGATTTTCAAATACTAAATATAAATTTAAACTTTATAATACATAATTTTGCAAAAAAAAGACTGCCTTCGTAACCTCAAAAAAAGATTTGAATATAAAACGCGTTTTAATTTTTAGAGTTAAACTCCAATTGGCGTTTCGAATAACTAAATTGAAAGGACTTTCGATATTACTGTAAAAATAATCACAAGAAAAGGGTTTATTTTCGATTTTCTCGAGCTATGAGAAAGAAAAGAACGTAGGATCAGTAATTGAGCATTGACTCACTGAAATTAAAGTAGTATACATGAGTCCGATGTATTTTTTCCTGAGTTGTTCGATGTAGGAAAAAATGCATTTTTCATTTAGTGGACACCAGGAAATATATAAATATTTGATTTTTTTTGCAATTCACTTTACACGACAGCATTATAGAGCTGTCTACCCATAATGACTTCAGTTCCATGTGCTCAGAACAATCTCACAAGATTCTAAATTTCGTAGAACACTGTTGGAAATGCTCAACAAAAAAACTGTTGACCTTTTAACACCGCGGTTTGAGTTTTCAGAATCATATAAATATTTTGGATAAGTTTTTAAATTTTTTAAGAGTAAAAACTTTGAGAGAGGGGAGGGAGGCTGTTTCGAAATCAAACCTTTTTTTTTCATCAATCATTAAATAATAGGATATATATGAACTACCGTATTTTCTCCTCCCTCTGCAATTCTTCAGGATTTGGGTTTCAAAGGTAGATCCTAAAAATGATTCACATTCATTATAGTTACATTATGATGCAACAGCAATTAGGAAGTCTCTAAGAGACTCATCAATTTTTTTTCGTAAATTGAAAACAATTTTAAATAAATTATTCACTCCAATAAATTTTCCTCAAACAACTATGATTAATTACTAGGAGACTACACAAGATGTGGGACACCAAATTACCTATCACCGTCTGACAATTTTTTCAGGAAGTCTCTGAAATCTATCTTTCAGACTTCCAAAAAGAGTGAAAAATGGTCTGCAATAATTCTGAAAAAATTTTGGCATTTTTTTCTAAAATAATTTCTTTTTAAGATGAAAAATGGCAAAGATTAATGGTAAAAATAAATCATCTTCAAAAAGGTTTTTATGGCCCCTTAGATCATAGTATGTTAGTAAATTTCGGTGTCCCGTACCTCATTAAGTCTTTTTGTTAGTTTGGTTCAGAGCTTAACAATAATGGTTCATTATTCGTTTATATACTTTTTTTATAGACCACTATTCGAAAAACGGATGCTGTATTGTTACTATGAACAACTGTACCAAAGTTCGAACAATTTCATTCAGAATCTTTTCAACGGATTTATGTTTCAGTAGGTTTCAGTAGGTTCAAAATAGGATCGAAATTTTTAATTCTGAGAACGGAAATTCAAAATTTTAATCCTTTTTTTCGGAAAAGATATTGGAAAAAATGGAGTGAATTTTGGTATCATTACTTAGGGCAACAATCTAAAGAAAAAACCCTTTTAGGACTCTGTGGGTAACACTCAGAGTTAACACATTGACTCAACCAAAACGTTCAAATTTAGAAAATTTACCTGGTCCTGGATGGGTTTCACAATTTTGTTTCAAAAATTCTACCATCTCTCTTGGAGTAGGGGGATTTTCTTCTTCGTCATCTTCCTCTACCTCCTGTTCTTCCTCTACTTCCTGTTCTTCCTCTACTTCCTGTTCTTCCTCTACTTCCTGTTCTTCCTCTACTTCCTGTTCTTCTACTAATTCAGCAGTTTCGTTCTTTTTACCATTACGACGTGCAACAGCAGCATCGCGCAAGGCGTTCATCATATTCGCTGAAAAAAAAGTATTATCGTTCTTGATTCTTTACTAGGTACTATAATACTTTTGGAAAGCCTGGATGAACTGCATCATAATCTGTTACGAAACTTTCACCACTTCTAATTTACGTCTATAAGTGTTCAAAAAATTATTTTTTACAAAAAAATTTTTTTTCGTATCTCAAAAGTTGATCTCTGGATTGACATGTTGGAAACAATAACTTTAAAAAGTATTTGAAAGTAGAAGGTATCACGCCCTAAACGTCACTCATAAGATTCATTGAATTCAGCTCAGTAGAGTCCGGTATTAAAATATAGGAAAAGAGGAACGCGTTTGCAGTAAATCCATATTTCTCTATGCATTTTTGACGATGATTCACGAGAGTACAAAATGTATAAAAATGTAAAAGAATTGATTTTTCAAACATACTTCTAGCATTTATTATTCTTCTACTGTGGCCTACTACCTCCAGAAATTCGTTCACCTGCATTCTAGAAGAAAATTTAAATGTACATTTAATTAAATTACAAAGAGACTGCTTGATTTCTGAGACACCGAGTTGTCCCAAACCCTTTTATAAGATTCTATGCAGTAAAAAAGTAGTATCTTTAATAAATATTTGTGTAAAACCTCAATATGAATAAATTAATGCTATCCTTGGCTGATTATGTAATCAAATATTAATTTAATGAATTTTTCAATTGAAAACAATTAAAATAGAATACGTTGATATTCTTATGATTCAAAATATTATAATGAAAAAAATAAATAAATAAAGCTTTCTTAGTGAAACTCAAGAGATACCTTTGGACAACCATTATTTCAGTTTTGAAATAAAAGTAATTACAAAAATTTTTAAAACGGGTCTTAAGGTTTTCTATAAAATCAAACGAATCAATTGGGTACTTTTTTTCTGCAAAATCTTACAAAATTGCTTTGAAAAAATCGATGAAATGAAGGACAAATGATTGTGACGTGGTCAAGTGACCATGTCCAAAACAGCTCATTACGGGACAAGTATCCTGTTAGTGGTTCGCAATATAAGGATCTCAAGTAGCACTTTATGACACGACCTTGAGTTTCAAATAAAATCAAATAGTATATTAATTTATGTACCGTCCATCAGCTACTTTTTTCTCATATTCATTGATACGCTGCCATTCCTTTTCTTCAGAATCTTGGCGGGCCTTCGGTAAATCCTTCCCACCAGCTACTCTTATGTATTCCACAGCATAGCCTTTCATTACTATCTCTAATGATTCTTCATAGCGACAAAATATTGAAAAATCAATAGAGGCGAACTATTTTCGTTACAGAACTTTATACAACTGGCATGGATATGCTTTTTATGCAAAACGAGCTTATCCACACAAGTTGCATACAATAATTTATAGCAAAAGACCTTAAAAGTAGTGGCAAAATTGCGGTTTTTAGGTTAGATTGCTATAAATATTTTTAGACAATAAACGTACCAATCATATCCCAAATAGGAGGGCGTTTTCCCAATTTCCTAGCTGCTTGAAGATGAAAATTCTCACATACGTTGTTCGTACGTACGCTATGCTGATGGATGGATAAAATATTTGCTAGGGGTAACCAGAAGCTACGTAAGTAGCTGGAGAATCGCAACAGTTGGTTTTTATCCGGGCTTTCTTGCAAATTATCGATTATATCCCCAATAATATCAATTCCTTCTCGAATCTTATTAGATGGCAAATTAGCCAAAGCGTAAGATTGCTCCAGAATATAATCATATCTGGTGTCAATATTCATTCCCCATTTTTTCACCAACGCCTATTTATATATATAAGTATATAAATGACAATGATGAATGCGTTCAGGGGCACATTCCCATTAAAAGTGTGAGGACATCGATTAGAAACGTTCATTGACAAATACAAATGCTGTATTAAAATTTCAGAATGAAATTCATTAAGCGAAAAAAGTCATAGCCGTCAACGTGAATTGAAATTGTACGCAATGTAATTGTATGAAAGGAACTTTTAACGTTTTTGGCTCGGTCATTTTTTCTATTTTCCACAAAAATCTATGCCAAGTAGTAAAAGTATTAAAATTAATTTTTATAAGCTCAGTTCCTTGGAATTATGTCTCGCGAATGAAACCTACTTCAAGGAATACAATTATCTTTTTCAGAAGTTGTTAAAGAACCGGTGTCAGTCAAAACAAGTATTTCGAAGTATTTCGAGAAATTCTGAATATGCAGTCGACAAAATGTGTCTCAATTCCCTGAAACAAATTATCATTTGTAGTTCGATCTATAAAAAACAATATCCAAGAGGTCCGGAATAGAGAAAATTCATAGTTGTAAAAAAAAAAATTGAAACAGTGCTTTTTTCACAATTTACAATGGGAATGTCTCCGTAATGTACTGTTTTTAAAAAGGTAAAATTTAAGCCTCTATTTATATAACGCACTTGTTTGAAGTGAAAGTTGCACCCAGTTATCTTCACATCTTCCGAAAAATTTATCTTTGCCGCTTTGATTTGGGCGCGTTCAAAGTCCGACATAATAGCTTTAACATTTTGTTTCAAATTCGAAAAAATTTCGAACAATTTATTCCAAATCGCGGTGTACATTGCCTCGGTTCTTCTTGTCGTCAAGCATACAATCGCCGGAAACCCCTTTAAATAAATTAGAAAATAATATTGGCCAACGCACAATTAAAGGGGGCATTACACCAACTTAGATCTATCCCAAGTTTACTTGGCATGCCTATAGACAGCAAATATAAAAGTAGTGTTATGTTGCTATAACAGCAAAAGAAACCACTAATTAAATTAATGGACTAAACAAATAAATTTATAGTTGCTCGCGAGATAAATTAATTAAAATTCCAAGAGACATAGTTTTAACTGTGTTTTCTATGGGGGATTTTTATTCTTTGATTTTTATGATGTTTTATCCGGACCTCGGTAGCATTCATACAACATAAGTCTATATTATGAGTGTTGCTGCTGAATTCAACATCTTAATAGTCTACGATATTTTTGAAATAACAATAGTATTTGAATTGCGTTCTATACAATTATTTGCTTTGTGTACCATGCGAGAAGCGAAGATTTGGAATTAGATTTAAGATGATTTAATAGATGCGATCGTCTCTGTGTTTTCTCAGTATTTGTGCACATTCTGACGTGTGATGCTCTTGAAGTACCCGCGACCAGGAAAGGCGTAATTGTGCGGGTGTTGAAGAGTGTGTTGGTACCTGTCGAATAAGCGCCCCGGATGTGCCGTCCGCGAGACCAGAGTGTGTGTAAGAGTAGCGTTTGTTCAAATTAAAAGCGACTTGTGTCCTCGCGACCCTCGGCGACAATTGAAAGTGCGTAGCGACCGCGCTTTTGCGAAAAGCCTGGGTTCGAAGCTCGTACCGTGGAACAAGCCAGCTGTAACTGTGCGAGTGAAACAGTAGTGGCGAGCGGTGCCCTCGATGGCAATCTCGAGACTATACCTGGCGCTCCTCGCAGTGTGCAGTAAAGCCGATGAAACAAAATAGAAATTCTAAAAAACTCATTACACAAAAGAAAATTTACTGTATAGTGATTCGAACGACACCTTGACATCTTCAAACCTCTGCAGGAATCCTGTACAGTGTAAAAAACTAAAAAGTACCATCTGTGAGCAGTTTGAAAAAACGATGAACTTTTTTTTTATTATAAGTTTTTGGACATGTTTCAATTAATTGGCGGTAAAACTTTTGAATTATGGTTTAATTTTCAGAAAAACCTAAACAATGAAATTTGGTGTAATACTCCCCTCAATAAAAAATGTTATAAACAGAAAATAAAGTATGATTCATTTTACCGTATGGTGTTTGCGAACATGTATGGTGAATACTTGAGAGCAGTAACGTCCTTTCGGTCTTATCTACGAAAGAAGTTTTTTTTATCAATTTTAAAAACTTTACAATATAAATTTTTTTTTGTCCAGAAACTAGTACATTTAAACTTGGCGGTTGTTATTTACTTTCTTAGCCATTCAACTGGTCAAAAAATGGCTAGCGTACATAAAAGTATGTAAAGAAATTCAATACTTCAATCAGAAACGTCAACTTAAGACATAATTAAATATTATTGGAGTTGTTAAAAACGATCTTGCATATCTGATTGGGAAGAAGTGAGCAGCAGAGTTTAGCATGCAAGTACGTTAATAATGACGAGTGGTTAGCTGGGAGAATAGCTTTTGACTGAGCAAGGGTACTTCAGCAGTTTTTAACCAGTTAAAATGACTAAAAAACATATTGAAAAAAGTAGTTTCACTTTCATAGAGCAATTTCTGATCATTTCAACTTCTAATATCATATCATATCTCGCCTTGTTTATTGCTAAATCAGGCAGTAACTACCAAACAAACTGATTAATGCCACTCAACTCGAGCACGAACTGGTCAAGATATGTTGATAATTTCTACCACGATAGAGTTAAAAAATCGCAAAGTTTGAATCTTTAATGTTGAATTCACTAAAAAACCTTGCGTTTTTTTAACTTGAAAATGAAGCATTATGTAGAAACAAGTTATACGTAAAAAAATGTTAGAATTAATAAAAAAATAATTCTAAACATTTTTAATGTTTTTAGAATACATTTGGGATTTAAAAAAATAAGTATTTTAGAGTGCCAGTGAAAACTAAAACAAAATCTTTTTAATGGGCAGGGGGTCAGGGAGGGACAAAAAATCGTATATTGTCAAATCACCAGTATCGTATACTTTTTTATGGTTTCTGTGTCAAGTTTACGATTAGATCCTGTTTGACTAGATACAAGTTGCTCATAACAGCAGTTCAAGTCACGATAAAGCGTGTCCTAAACTGTGAACTTGAGTCACGCTTTGTCATTAATTGATATTCAATGAGTAATACTCATACGTTGACACTGTACATCAAGATTGAGTCGGCTATTAGAAAATTATAGACGTAATGGTACAACGCGGCAGCGACCTGCTCATCTGCTTTTTCGATCTATACCATGTATCTCTTACAGCCTCTGCCACGCACTTTTTTTTTTTTTACTCTCTCGATACTAAAATATAAATCTTGGATCCAATACACGTTACGACGCCGCAGCGTGAACATTTCCGAAAAATTTCATCTACTATAAGTGACTCTTTGTTATCGAGAGTGCGTGAGTGCCCAGAACAATGTCAAAGTGCGTCGTTTGTTTTTCTTTTTTGTCAAGACTATCCGAGGATCCCGACTGGGGTATACTTCTCGCGTGAGTTCAAGCGCGAGCGGCGCAAGATCGTTGACTGGAACAGCCACGATCAGCGATGCTAGTTCCTCGGAAGATTCAAAGGCCTGATACTCTTCCCGAGTTTCCGATCTCCGAGATATCTTTCAGCGCTGCGAGATCGACCTTTTTACATCTCGCCGCCAAACACAGCGGGATCCGCAACTGGGACTCGGTGGTGAAGAGCCTCTTCAAGATCTACAACGGTTTCGACGTGAACTACTAGGAGAGAGGCACGGGGCTCAGGAATTTCCACTTGGCCTGCATGTCCGATCGCGACCATCGAAATGATCGAACTGCTGCTGAAGAAAGGCGCCGATCCGAATCACGCCGACGAAGACGGATACATTTCGCTGCACACGATCTGAGGAAGGGTGAAGAATGACGACGGCTTGGTGAAAATGTTGTTCCGGGTGTGCGACGAGATGCAGCAGGAGGTGAAGATCGACGTAAGGAACAAGTGGAGCAACACGTCGTTGAATCTGGCTCTGCTGTATGGAAACAAGGAGGAGACCGAGGCACCGATCTGAAACAAGCGCACTTTATTCGTCAAGGAGACGACGATGAAAATCGGCGATAAAGATGAAAAGGACAAGAACAAAGAAAACGAAGAAACGGATGATGTCGAATTGATCGAGGAATTTTTCAAGGTCGTCGACGATATCGGCCATACGGTGCAGCTCGACGTGGGGAACAAGGCGGGCGACACGCCCCTCTACTTCGCTCTGAGCTGCGGCAATGAAAAGGCAACCGAGTGAATACTGAGAAGAGGCACGATCCAAATTCGATCAACGCCAGATGAGAGACTCCGCTGCACGTCATTTGCTGCTGCCAATCCTCCGGGGGATACTACAAGTTGGCCAAGTTGTTCTTTGAGGTCAATGACGAGCTAAAGCACCATCAGGTGCAGCCTGAATAGTCTGGGCCACCATCCACTGGCTGTGGCGAATCCTGATCCGGACTTGCTCGATTTGCTCCTCGATCGGAGCGCTGAGAGATGCTTGGTTGCTTTTTCCCGTTAGGTAGTTACTACGACCTGGAGAATTGGAGCGCCAATCACGATTTCTAGCTGAGACTGGCCACGGATGCGATAGTCTGTCGAGTACGCGGCGATCGAAAAGTTGGAAAAATAACTCGACGATCAGCATTGGGGGTGGGACGACGACGAGGAGTTCGCGAGCAAGGTCAAAGAGATAAGGATGAACGCGAATCTGTCGCTTTAAAATCTGATCCTGTTGCCGGACCAGTAAACAACCAAACGGGTGACACACGAAGACTATCGCAATTTAGCAAGGAATAACAAATTGTGGGCACTTAGCAACGAGATTTACGAGGATGCTTACGCTATGCATATGTGCAAAATTTTTTTTAAGCGGACATTTTATAGTCAAATTTTTAAGTTCTTACTTTAAAATCGGAAAATATAAAATATTACTTGGAATGTTCCATCGCAAAATAATTGTGAGGCTGAATTTATTGCGTCCATCATCTGGTTATCTATAAAAATCAAAGCCACGGACTCGTCCTCACCCGTGGCCGTTCCCTTATAAAAGTCTTCTAAACGATCATATTCTTTGGCAATGATATTGCCCGCGTCCGCCAAATCTCGAGGAGTTCGTGGCCTCATAGCGTCTCTGGTTTTCTGCATCAATCCGCTGACTTTACCATACGCGCTTAGCTCGTCAAGCACTAGTGGAGCGTATCTAGATAAAAGGTGTAAATAGAGTCATTGTACTTTATATAGCATGATGTAACGATGTTAGTCAACAGTGTTAACTGACTTTTTTTCGATCTTCAGGACATCGTAAATGTCCTTCAGAAATTCCTTATATCTGGCCCTTTGGACTCGGTCCACTAAATCCTCCTGGAACTCGAGTCGCAAAAGAAATAGATGATCTGGCGTGCACATGTGCACGCCATCTTCTCCTATAAAATTTTCATCTTCATAGCAATTCTCCCTCTCGACGAACACAATTGCGTTGCATTTCAACGGGAGGCGATAAGCGCAACGGTACGTAAGACCGGGAGGTCGAGGGTCCTTATGATAAAAGTGACCTTTGTAATAATACCTAAAGGTATTTTCTCTTTGTCCACGGACCCGCAACATCCTCGAATTTCAACTACAAAATGTATAGAAAAGGCAATGATGGTTATAAAAATAGAGATTTTTTTTTCATTGACTAAAATTACAGCGGAAAAGCACATAGCCTTCCCTAAAGTAACAACGCTCTCTCGTTCGCTCGCTCGACATCCACGAAATGTAAGGATATTCCAAAGAAAAGCTCGTCTGCCCGTGGATAGATACGAATAATGACCAAGTAAATGTATAAGAGCTCGGAGCTTGCAATCACCGTCGTCATTGATCTATCGTCCTGGCGCATACATTAGCATCGGGGGGATAATTCGACGGGCACACGCGGTTATAAATAACTTTTTTTCCACGAGCGTTTCAATGTTGGATGGGCAATAATTTATAGAATCATCCGGGCCCGTCAATGAAATCATACACTTTTCCCGGGCGCAACTTGCGCAATCGGACGGCTCGGCTTTTATAATACTGAATCTTTGATTCGCTCATATCCTTGGAAGACGCAATGTCATTCTTCGTCGTTTCCCTTGGCGGCCAAATTATATTCCATAGGTAAGTTATTAATAAAACCTGACGGCTATTCCATACATAGTCGCAGCTCAAAGTAACACACGTGAGAATATCGATGCGTTTATTATAATCGACGGCTAAAAGCACGCATATCTTAATTGAGCGTGTGCGCGTGTGTGTTTGTGCATGTGCACGTTTTGGATAAGGAGTGCGCGGCGTGTGAGGGTAACGTTCTCTAGCTTTTAAAACGCACTCACGAAGACAAACTTTCCGAGTGACAACAAAAGATGCAGCGCTGCCGAAACTCTGAACTTGCGCGGCCAGTTACCCAAGACCGCATAGATAGAGAGAAAGAGAAAAAGACAGACCGAGCGCGACGGCGCGGTAGGGTAGGAATTCTTTGCTACACTCAATATTTCAATCATCCAAGCGCGAGTGAGCGCGTGCGGAATGGCTTTAAATTTTTCATATTTCAAGCAGCAGCAGGCTCTATTCTGCTCTCCTGCAATGCCGTGTCTCTTATCAACTATTTATAATGTGTATGTATATAACATGCATACATGTATACAAGCTCCACACATACACGTGCACATGCACGCATACACGCGCGCGGGCTTAGGCGTTCACGAATTCTCCAGGGTAATCTTAAAAATGTTTTATTTGACATTTTACATTGACGACGGTAACGACGTCGGTCAAAGGTCGCACGTATCAAAAGTCCAGCTATAGATAATATGAGCCGTGGCGTTAATTTTACCGCGGTCAAATATACCGCGACATTTTCCTGATTTCGTATCTTCGATGCGCTCTATTTATAGGGACGAACTAAAGTACCAAAACAAGCGTATACACTATTTATTTTGCTAAAATACAGCGGTGCTCGTTTTATTAGTGCCACACACCGCGCGATCATCACGTATAACGTGTGCAAATATATAATCAATTACACACGCAGAAAAACACATGTGCATCGATCGAAAGGTTATTTTTTAAGGTTTCCGAAAGGGACAGAACGAAACTTGTTGCAACGTACGGTACATATTCGTACGAGACAATGTGATCGAACGAGCGAGCTAGCGTCCAAAATGAGGGGAAAAAAACGACGCGGTGGTTAAAAAAAGATGCAGAAGATGCAGAAAGAGAGGCAAGAAGAATAAGAGAGAGACTGCGAGCTATGCGGCCAAGAACGAATATTGCTATTAATTTTTTTTTCACCGGGGCGATCTTCTGGCTATGACGACGGCGAGAGCTCGTTCCATTCGGTGAAGTTACGGCAACTCGCGTCTCGAAAAGAAGGTGGAAAGTCACGATGACGTGAGCCGCTGCAGTGGTGACGGACGGATGCACTCCAACTCGACAGGCCGATTGGTTTCGCAGTGACGTCGGTACCTCGGTACGATAGCGTGAGCCGCTGCAGTGGTGACGGACGGATGCTGACGAAGGCGAGGTTTTAGGCTAGGTTTTCTCAACGAAGTTATCATCACTGATGACTCTGGCGAAGTTTGTTGATCTAAATAACGTGAACTTGGCGACAAGCCTTCGAACTTACATTCTATTTGAGAAATTAAATATATTTAATATTTAATATATTTATTAAATAATTAAATATATTTAATATTTAATATTCTATTTGAGAAATTAAATATATTTAATATTTAATATATTTATTAAATAATTAAATATATATACTGTATCAAGTTCGAAATAAAAAAATTCAAAATCTTGATTAATTTTTTTTCAAATTATAAGATAAGTGCGAGTATGACAATCTTATTCTTGTGATTTGAATCGAACTCTAAAAATTTTTTTTTCCCAAGTTGGAGAGGTTTAATCTTAACTTGCATTTGAACTATTACTTAGCTGTGAATGTAATAGAAATAATTTTATTCCAACAATCATTCAGGCAAACTGAAATGTTATTTTTCCAACGATGAACACACAAAATTTTAATAGAATGATTCAATAGTGATAATTACTGCTTAAAAAAATCATGTAAAGTCGTTTTATTCGTCTCCTCATTGGTGGAAGAGTAACTGCGCCTCGCTTCATGATTGGTCGGAATCTCGCGTCGGCCGTTTATTTTATAATTTTTTTAATGGGAGAACTTAAATGTGGCGTTTGTTTAGATGTTTATATTCGTAAGTCATTGGTTATTTTCATTTCACTTGAATAATTGGCGCGCGCGAGCGCGCCACATATCACTAGTCATGTCAAATGAACATTCGTTTGATAAAATCGTACTTATGACTCGACTTGCCTCTCCGTCATAATTAAAAACAAGACATTCGCACTCGCCATTCATGTAATGAAAAACATTCAATTCACACGGAAACAAAGTTCATATAAATGTTTAAATTGATAAATGATATTTTTTCACATTTAAAACAAATTTTCTGATTATTTATTTTTTAAGAGCATGCAGAAAATTTATAAAAATGAAGAAATTATCATTTTTCATACCACGCAGTCTCTCGGTCAATTTCATATCATCGATTTGATTGATTAATAAGGCTAAATTTATCGAACTATGCTGCTATGCTACCCATCGATTTTATGTGTATGTGTTTTGAACAATGTACATGTTTATCAATATGCTCGCAATCATCCTGGGTAGTCCAGTCAGGGCACCAGGTCGAACTCGAAACTTGAAGATGATTTACTCCACTACATTACGGTTTTCATGCGAAAATATTACCCTAGAATGTCCACTCGGAGCATCAGGTTGTTATCAAGAATCGACGACGACTTCAACCAGAAAGCCGCGGAAATATCACCCTGCGTAACCCGCTCACGCTCTAAGTCGAAACCCAGACTCGGCGATAACTTTCTCGGGGAAGTCGCGATATTTTGGCGCAAATGTCATCGTGAAGATGTATTTTTGAATTTTTTACGTGTATCATAAGCATACTAATAATAAATCAGGAATAATCTGAAATCCCATAAACTCTTCTTTTAAAAGAACATGTATGAGCAAGTATGTCCGTCTTATTCTTATATTTTTTTAAATTTTTTTTTTAAGGTATGTTCCTAAACTATTCGATTGGTAATCTTAAATCGTAAGTGATAATCAATTTCTTGGCTATGATATTATAGAAATCAAATAAATTACGTCAAGTATTGAACAAACTAACAATTTTTGGTTTCAAACTAATAGCCTACTGAAATGTTTACAATAGAATAATTAAAAACTGTGGTAATACTTTTTTCAAAAGTTTAAATAGGGGCAAGTAGGACAGTCTGATCCTTTTGAGTCTAAATTTAAAATCCTTTTGTTTTTCAAATTTTTGAAACTCTCGATCCCAATCCACCATTTATTAATTACTTGGCAATGATAGTAATGAAATCAAACATATTAAGACAAGTACTCATGCAAAGTAATATTTTTATTTCTTAAACGATAACGACAATGCAAAGTTTTTGATAGAATAATTAAATAAAATAATTAATTAATATAATTGTTAAAATTCATAGTAAATATTATTCAATTTACAATCACATATAGTGATAAGTGAAATGATAATCCCATGCGATCATTCACAGTTAACAGTGGTATGTAAAAAACCTTACCCATGACTCTACTTACCCGGCCGTCTCGATAAAATTCAAGACGTTCGCAATCGTCATACTTACAAAAATATGCAAAAAATTAACTCAATTGTAGACAATATATTAAGTAATTACCCTATACTTTTTCCGTTTTATAACGGATCTTTAACAAAATTTATTGGGGTTTCTAGGAACCTAATAATAAAGGTCCCTGTACTTAGTTTTATTGAATGGGCCTTAGAGCCCATTTTAAAAGGGGTTTTTTATTTCATTTAAAAATCTTTGAGATTTTCTATATCAAGATAGGAGCACTTAAATAAGAAAATGTACATATATCAATTAGGGTCTCCCAAAATTCAGACAGATTCTTCGAAAAAATTCAAAACTTTGGATGTGTGCCCTTTTTTGTTCAAATGTTTCTATCTTGATATAGAAAATCTTATAGATTTTTAAATAAAATATAAAACCCCTTTTAAAATGGGCCTAGTGCTATTTTATATCTTTACTCCGACGAAGTGTTTTATGAAGCCAAGACTAAGAATATTTTCCGTTAGGTATAACACTGTCTTGAAGCAGAAATTGGTGTTGATAAGAATTGCATGTGTTATTTTAGCAAGACTCATGAAAATTAATAAAATTTACTATAAAACATCTTATGAACGTGAAACATAGTACGCTAATGCAGATATATTCTATATGTTTTATAAATTTAATTTCTCTACTTAGACGGCGATGGTCAGAGCATAAAATATTATCTCAGCAATTTGATTGTGCGCTCCAATAAAAATCGAGTGTCTTTTATTCAATACAAAATATTACAATACTTACCTTAAATTTAAAATACTGTCAACTGAAATTATAAAAACCAATGGCATATCATTGAAAATTAATTGCTCAATTTGTAGACACGTGGCGTTTTGAAATATATTTATGCCATTTTAAAAAATTGGTAAAACCATGACAACCTTTTAAAAGTTTTGGAGATTTAAGGTATTTGTTCGACCACAACTGTTCAAAAGAATGTGTTATTTTAGGAAAATTTCTCATGAAGATTAGGAAAATTAGGAAGATTCCTCGTAAATTGTCTTGCCACCGCTAGGTTTCAATTTCAAACTATGTTTTTTTCGAGTTAGTTACCTAAGTTATTCATCTGGAATCCAGATTTTTTGAGTGGAACTCATCAGGATTAATAAAAAAAAGCTAAAATTTCAGTCAAAATGATAATTTTTATTTATCCAACTAAAATTCCCAAGCTGAATTTCCACGTTTAATTTTATTTTTCTAGTTGGAATATTAAAGCGAGAAAATAGAGCTAATTCTCAAATTAAGCAACGAAATTATTTACCGACATTTCTCTATTTACTTATAAGTATTTGGGTTTTTTCTATTTACTAAACTGATTGAATTTGGTCGATTGGGCTACCTAGGTTACTCAAGATTACTTGATTTTCTTATTTTTACATAATTAAATCTGCCTTGTGGGTACTTGGATTACTAGGGGTTATTTGGGTTACTTCAGTTTCAAAAATTGCTCAAGCTTGGTGATTTTCCAACTGAACATATTTGAAAAAATTGCATTATCAACTAGTGTAGATATGGTTTTTTAACCGGACAAGTTTTTCGATCCCTAAGCATGTAATCTACAATTTTATTTTTGTCTCAGAGATGAAAAGGTAAGTTTCGGCTGGAGTGTCGCGAATAAAATCAACGCCTTTGAACAACTAATTGTTCAAACGGGGTCTAAACTGGTATTCATTGTCTCTAAGAGTTTTAAGACGAAGTTAATGGCTTATTTTAAAAATTATATTTTTTGAGTTTTTTTGTGCACATTGTAATGTGCACATATAGTTGTACACAATTCTTTAGCACGTTTGGTTGTACACGTTAAATTTTACACTAATAATATATCCAAACAATTCTGCACGTGATCAAAACTCATGTTCTCGCATTTGAGCTTAGTATTTTGTGTAAGATAATCTGTGCATAATAATTGTACGTAATATTTGTGCTGAATGATTGGTGTATAAAATATCATGTGCTTAGTATCTTGTGTTGGACATTCTGTGAATTTAATTTGTGAGCATATTTAAACTTGCTTGATATTTTGTGTACACTTAAATTTATTTGTAAATACGTACAATAAAGATGTGCATATATTCTTCGGCACATTTTATTGTGTAAAATAAGTCTGTGTTTAATTTTTTTTGTGCATAAGAACATATCTATCCTTGTGCATAGATAGGATACATATATACGTACGTACTCGACGTTGGCGCAACGTTGCCAGGTCGCGGCATTATACGGCGTGCAATGTTCTTTCTCTCGTTATGTGCACTGCACCGCGCACGGACTATATACGCGCGCAAGAGAAAGACCTCGTGCGCAAGTATATATGTATACTATATACGTGTACGTATACGTTACTCGCGCGACTTTTCTCTCCCTTCCTCCTCTTTCTTTATCGTGTACTGCCTGCAGGCCAAACCTTGAAGATTCTCTTTCTTTGCTCGTCGTCGTCCAACTTGTCTTTGTGCATGCGTACGTACATACTACACGCGAGAGCCAAGATCTTGAATGCCCATGCAGCAACAACAACGAAGGTACTCGGCTCCTTTATTATACATTACAGTGGCGTACGCTCGTCCTTTGAACGCTTCTGGCAGGTCCTGTTGCTGTTGCTACCGCTACTGCGTCGTACGACGCAGGCAGAGTCGAATTTTCGTTGCTGCCGCTGCAGGGGACGTGTTCGTTAACTCGCTCGAGTCTCGCCGTGCGACGTAAATATTTATCCGCGACGGAATATTGACCACACACGTCGCGTTCGCGGAACTACACTACGCGCAGCTAGCGGAGAGCCTCTCTTCTGCATTGGCGCAAGAATATGAGCACGGACGTTTTTCCACGCCGTTTGGATCCGAAGACGCAAATGAGCTACAGCTATCCGTCATTATCGTCTCGGGGCCGCTTTTCTCTCTCTTTTACGATTCTCTCTGTGGCGAAAATCGCACACGAGCTGTAAGCTCGCCGCGCGCGGCACATGTCAGTCCACGCGCGCGTGTGCGTGTATATAAACACTTATGTAGCAGCAGCTATAGACTCTCCGGGTCAATGCACAGTTATCTCTTGAAACTGCGACTACAGCACAACTATTGAAAATTCAACGAATACGTAATACGCTTCACGGGCGAATCATCATCATCATTCATCAAAAGGTCTCGAAACGAGCGGCTGCTGCTGCTGCTCCGCGTGTGCAAAAGCTCACATCCAAAGAGAGTATAACGCGCGAGCGGAGACGAAACGATGCCTATGTAACGTCTATGCGCGGCTCGGGTCTCGAAAACAGCCATAAATCTTCGTTAGACCGAGTGCTGCTGTCTGAATAGCTTGATTGTGCTCTCGCCTGTGCGCTATATAGTCTAGCCCATTCTTCGAACGATATACATGTATCTATTTAAATATATCTCGTGATATGACATTGTCTCGAATTAGAGCTGAAAATTAAACGATTATTAACAGCTAGCACTAGCCAGGCTCAGTTTCTTGGCCTATCGGACGTTGATCTCTTGGATCGACAAGTTGTTTTGGCTTTTGCTTGCTTTCGGGCAAATATTAGCGGGCTCGTGATATAGAAATAATTTTGAGATTTTAAAATTTGCTGACAAGTCATACTTTCTGATTGTATGTGTAGATGAATATGAAAAATATAGAATTTGAAACTGGCATGCTGGATCAGCTGATGTATTTCGATTTTTTTACCCTGGCTAGAATATTTTGTAGTATTTATTTTCAAACCTTCCATTAGAAGCAAATTGTAAAATTATTTAAATATAATTTTAATAATCTAACGTTTTTGGCGTTTTTAGAGGGAGAATTTAAGTTAATTTAATTAGAGCGCTTTCAAAATATTAAATTCAATTTCTGTTTTTCATTTATTTGTTTTTTACAAATCAGTTGAAATGAATTCTAATTTTTTTGCGATCGAATTTTTGCAGTTTTTCACATACCCTGAATTACTGCGTATTATACGTTATGTGCCACTCTCTGGATTAAGCTTCAACTTTATAAAATTACTCGAGAATACTTCACATCGCAGGAATAAAAATATTAATGAATTTTTTTATTTCATATTTCATTTAATAAAATACGTGAATATGCGCGTATTTATGGAAGCTTCCTATTCTTGTTTTATACCACTTCACACGAGTAGACGGTTTTTACCGTCAAACTTATCAGACTCAAAATTATTTCACATTAAAGCGCGAGCACGTATCTGTCTGCGGATCAGTCATCTATACCGCTTGAGCTTAAAAATTCTTAAGTGTTATTCCACTATTCGGCGCGCAAAAAATCTCCAATTTACTGAATTGTTTGATAAACGTCGGTTTGAATATACAACTCGTACACAATCATTGCTTTAACTTTTTATCATTATTTTCTCCGAGCCCGAGTTTTTTCAAAGAATTATATGCATTTGCACTGGAATAAACTGTGTCACATTGTATTTGCTTTGACATAAATTACAAAGCAAGTGGATCTTTATTAATACTAAAAATCGCTCACTTTTCTCAAAGTCCCAGAAAATAACTTTTTCATACGAATAATTTAAAAATTATTTACGCAGGATATTTTTAAAGATAATGTACACTCTCAAAAGTAAAATAATTTAAACAATATCGTTGCGTAAAAAGATCGATACAGGACTGAGGTAAAATAGCCTTATGTGGTATTACGCATGGTATCATAGAGACTGGCGTTAGTCGCTATCGAGGAAAGGGCGTTGCCGCACCCATACGATTATTCAGGCAAAGAATACGAGCGAGCGAGATAGAGATACTTTTAGTATAGACCATATAGACTGGTGAAGTGTTTTGTAAAAAGAAGCAGGTCGTTCCGTACTTACTTCTCTCTTTCTCTCTCTCTCTCTCTTTCCTTCTATATACGTGTATAAAACGGCGGCGTTGGCGGCAGCAGATTATACTTGGCAATCAATATTGCATTGATTGGCATTGCAGTGCTCGGGCTCGTCGGAAGCTATATATAGCGTGGCGTACGAAGAATGTCCAACAAATATAACTGCGAACGCCGTCTCTTTCTCTCATTCTATACGTGGAGTTGTTTGATAATTGCTCTAGCGAACAAAACTCGCGCTCGATTTCTGTTCTCGGATATATAACTATACAGGTGTGTGCAGCAGCAGCAGCAGCAGCGCAGAGAGAACCTCGTTATAAACAATCGAAAGCTTATATATATCTTTCTATTATTGAGTATCGGCATTGTTCAGCCATTGCAAAAGATAGAGAGAGGCTAGCGAAGTGAGGCGCGCGCGAGCTACGAAGAAGGAAAAAAAATCACACTCGAATCGATCGCTATCGTGTCAACGGCGTGTCGGTCCGCGCGATGAGTCGCCATGACAATCGCGCGCGCGCCCGTATCGATACCTGCGATAGTAGATTAATCAAAGAGCTGACTCGCGAGCGCGAAGATCTCTCAGTGCCTCCGCGCGCAATTAACTCCGCGTTACATGACATGGACAAATGAATTCGAAAAAATGTAATAAATTTGCAAGCTATTGCACAAGTGTTTGACACAGGATCTCTAACGTTTTTTGCCTCTTCTCTCGTTGCAGATATGGACGTGTACAGAGCGTCAAGTTGCTGCCTCGGGGCGAGGAGTGCCCCGTGGACGGCGCAGGTTCCGGCGGCTCGCTCGGCGAGGGCAGCGAAAGCGGCTCCGGCAGCGGTAGCGGCTCCCAAGGCTCGGGCGCATCGGCGACGGTTGCCTTCATGGACATCAAGTCGGCGGCTAAGGCACACGCGACAGAGCACACCCTCGACGAGAGAGCCCTCACAACTCAGTACTACGAGCCACAACACATTCAACACAGGTTTCCCACTCACGGGTAAGTTCGACCAAAAGCATAAAACTATTTCATTTTTCCTATCCTTTCCACTTGACACACGGGCTGCCGCTAAGAAGTGCACGTTCTACGTACATTGTGCACATAAGCGCGTGTTATTTGTGAACATACACATTAAAACGTAAAATACGATAGAACATCGCTTGCCTCGACGTTGTCAACTGACATTGCCAACAGTGCAGTCGAGTCGACGGATCGTTATGGTCGTCTTCGTCGTCGTTGTCTCTCGTTAACGTCGCGAATACTGCGGGCTGACGATCCGTCGTCGATCCGTCAGTGATAACAAAATAGACGCAGACGCAGAGGGAGAAAGAGAACGACAGACGAAATCTCAGCTATATCTCTCGTTTTTCTTCTTCGTCTCTTCGTTTTTACGGTTTGTTGTGTCGAATGACGAGTTTTTCGAGCGCAGACATATTGTACGTGCGAAGCAGTTGTGCAATTATTTGGAGTATGCCTTCGGTAAGTCTCTCTCTCTCTCACTCTTCTCATCGGAAAGTCAGATATAGGCTTCTTCGCGCCTATATACGTAAGTCGTTTATCTGGCTCGGATTATCGTCACCCGTCGCCGCATACATACACGTTATGTAGAAAATCAACAGCGGCAGTAGCAGATAGTATACCTACATACTCGACGTTTTTAATCGTTTGCTCGCGGGCAAAACCTCAGTTGCAATTATTGATCCAATTCGACGGTAAAAAAAGAAGAAGAAAAAATGTGGTTAAGCTGCTTACACTGGGCTGCTGTTGCTGTTTGATTCGCTCATAAACTAAAACGTATTCATAATGTGTGTGTGTGTTTGTGATCGCGTGGAAGCGAGACGCGAGCATGTGGCGCGGGTTATCGCACGCGAAGCAAAGTCGATCGCGCGCGCGCCAGTATATAATAATAAGTACGCAGTTGCCCACGATGACTCGATGAGAAAACAGGTGTTTTACATAACACACTTGGAGCTTCGATCAGTGCGCGTGAGCTCGAGTAGCTCCGCGATGAATTACCAAAGTAGAGAAACTACTTGGACGAGTTAGATCTTACTGAGAACGAAAAAAATCTAAATTCAAAAATTTCCATTTTCTTCAGAGTTTTGAAATTTGCATCTCGACGTGTCGCGGTGTACGTAGAAGATGATCACGAGGCCACGACGTAACGTGGTCTCATAACTAGATTTCGAGGTAAAAATGTCCAAATAAAAAAAAAGAAATAAAAACGTGGGAACGAAAAGTAGTTGCAACAGAAAAAAAGTGTCAATACGCTATCGTATCTTGCAAGGCGTTTTTTTCTTCGTTCAGTTAGATTCGATCGTGTATGTGAGCAGACGCGCACGAACGATCGCAATTTTGTCGTCGACGCAAGAACCTACGACGGAGCGCCAGAGAGAGAGAGAGAGAGAGAGAGAGAGAGAGAGAGAGAGAGAAATATACACATACGTGTCATAGTCGACGAATTGCAATGTTGCCGTTTTTATATACGCGCGGATTTAAGCTCCGAGAGAGACGAGTCATCGTCTCCTCGTGATTGCACACGTTCGTTTTCTTGATACACATACACAATATGCACACATATATGTTGTAAAATACGTAAATACGCTTCTCTCGGCATATCTAGAATATTGGAGCGCACCTCGAGCAGTTCTCGAGAGCTAAATTGACGCGACGTGTATATACGTATATTAAGGCGAGCGTGCAATCACCTAGCCCCACGTGTCTCGTTCGAAACTTTAGCCCCCGCGACGCGATAGCTTATCAACGACGATCCTCGCTGTGCCAAAGGTGAGAGAGAGAGAGAGAGAGAGAGAGAGAGACAGAAATGCCCTGGAGCTGATGGCCATCGCTGCGGGTATCCGCGTTGAGCCATTCCTCCGAGGGGAACAACAACGACTACGTCGACGACGACCCGATGCACCGCCCGCGGTCCATGTCATTTCGCTCCTATATTCGTGTATTATCCGATTCTGGGCGAGCATGTGTGTGTGTGTGTGTGTGTGTGTGTGTGTGTGTGTGTGTGTGTTGCGTTAATGTATAGGTTTGTAGCTAGAACGAGTGAATGCCATTTTATGCGCCGTGTGCGTCGAATAAAGCGCGTTGACCATCGGCCTCGTGTATAATATACGTGTACGATACGGTTTTTCATGTAGGTCGTCGACGTCGTCGCGCTGCAGCTCCTTCGCATGCCCCCGCAGCACATTTGCACATGCGAGAAATACATATAGCGCTGGCAATCGACTGGCGATGCCGCAAGTAAAGGTCGTTACGCGGCTTACGTGGAAAATGTGTATGGCCATTAGGTGCTCGCGCGCGCCACATAGTATCTCCGTCGCGTATATGGATGTGTGTGTACTGTGTATGTGTATAACGAGGAGATCGTAAATCAGATGGTCGCAGCAGCAACAGCAGCAGCGCGAAACGAGTACGCAGCAGTACTGTGCGATTTTGTATGCATGCGCGTATGTGTAAGCCTATATAAGCCGCGCGCACAACAACGACCGACGACGACGACGACGACGACGACGACAATCGCGCCGAGAGTCCGACGTAACGCGATTAGGTCGCGAGTCGATCGAAAGGAAAAATGATGCCAAGCGAACGCGCACTCGAGAATTTCAATGAATGCGCGCGAGCTGCACACATTATAGCCATGCAACAGCAGCACCAGCAGCACTAGCAGCTCGCGCGTCCGATGATGTTGCGCGCCGCTGTCGCAGCCGAGAAGGTCGCATAATATAATGTATCTGACTTCCAATCGGATACTTGCCACCGCTCTCCCTGTGCGCAGCTCTCGCATCATGTGTGTGTGCGTGTGTATGTTCTCGACAAAGCAAGAAGCGAGTCGCAGACAGTGGATGAAGAGAAAAAAAAACTAACAACGTCCATTGAAAAACTCGAGTGTAATAATCTAAGCAAGATTTTTTTTTTCATGCAATGCTCGCACTCGCTGAAGGCAAATTGTGTTTATACGTGTGTATGTATTATATACATATTCATGCGCGTGCAGTGTGCGTATTGTACGTGTGTAGGTTGCAACTGTTTATCGCGTATAAGCGTGCCGAGTGTCTGTCCGTATGCGTGTGTTTGTGTTGTACCTCTCGGCTCGCAGCTCGCGTTGCGAAACACCTCTGCTTATATGATACCTATGACATTTGCTTACACAATCGTCGAGAGCCAGAGATATTTGATTTAGCAGTCGCCGTTTCAACAATGCCACACGAGCTCTCTAGCTCGAGCTATGAGCTCCAAGCACGCATGCATGTGCGTATGCTGCTGCTGCTGCTGGTGTAAAATTGTGTATGCGCCGTGCTCACAGTCGTCTACCACCAGTACGTCGTACGTACAGTCGTCTCGCACTCGAGCGAGAAGCCTCCTCTTCTTCGCAGCGCGTCTGGATGCATTTGCGTATGCACACTGCGCGCGTCCCGCAACGTCCAATTTTGGCGTAATCTATAATTACAGAAGCTCGTAAATAGGCTCTGTCTCTCTGACTCTTGTGAAGCTTTGATTTTTGCCTCGCGTCGCCGCTGACGACGACGACGACGACGACGACGAAGACGTCGACGAGTAAGATCTCTTCTTATGCATATATACTTACGTAATCGCGGCGCGCCGTGAGTAGCGATGTGCAGTCTTGACGAACGACGAACGCGGCACCCAAAGTGCGTGAACGAGGCCGAGCCAATAATTCAGAATAACGTAGCGTTATTGCACTGCGATGCTTACACGCGAATGCACTAATCAAAGGGAAGGACAGAAGCAAAAAGCAGCCGTGCGATGAAGAGTATTAAGGATTTACGAGCATTTTTCCTTGCGTCGATTTTTATTCGCCTTTATGGTCGCGATCAATACCGCAACATCGATTAATGCGTGTGTTAATAATATACCGGACGCTGTATGTGCTTCGTCATCATTATTATTATTTCTCGATGAACTGACGACAATCTCTATCTGTAGGACTTTGTCCTCTGCGGTAACGCGCGACCGCCAGCGCGTTTCGTAAGCTAGGATAATGTTCGCGCGAGCGAAGATGAATTGCATCGAGATATTTAATTAGCATACTCCGTGAGCACGGATAATGACGTCGTCGATGCACGATGTACAAGTTTTTTTATGAGAAAAAACGCACCTCGAAGCTTTATTACCCCCTTCCCTTTCGTGGCATGCAAAATAGCAGATATAGAAGTTTTATTCGTTTATAATCCATTATTTAATTTATTAATGTAAAATATGTATGTGTTTTGTGTTTCAGAAGAGAGAGGGAGCGTGAACGGGAGCGCGAAAGGGAGCGCGACCGAGAACGAGAGCGGGAGCGCGAAAGGGAGCGCGAGCGCGAGAGGGAGCGCGGCTTCGAGACGTCTGTGACGGTGGGCACCGCCAGCGGTCGCTTCGGCCGCTATGACACACCGCCCCGAGCCAGGACGTCGAGCTACAGTCGAGCGCCGGGCGGAGGAGGTGCCGCGGCCGCCAGTCCCGGCCACCCGGCCGCCATGGCGCGCAGCGCGCGTCGCGCCTACCAGGCCGACCCCTACTACGAGCCCGACTACGCGGACTCGAGGGTGCGCTTCAGGCCCTACGACGAGTACGGGCCCAGCGGCGTGCCCGTGGGCCACGACGACTACGAGCCGACGGGTCCCGCGTCCACGGCCAACGGACCCGACGACGAGATGCTCGGCCCGATGCTGCCGTCCAGCTCGTCGTCCGTTTCGTCGTCGCGCGCTCGCCACGCCGCTCTGCTGCCCGAGCACGCGGCCAATCCGGGCTCCCTGCTGCCCCCGCCGCCAGACCTGCGCCATCTACAGAAGGAGCGCGTCCATCTGCTGGAACAGCTCGAGGAGTGCGGCCACAGCAGTAGCGGCGACGAGCTCGGCCTCGGACCGCTGCAGCCCGCCAGAAAGCGGCCCAAGCTCCACGAGTCCGTCTCGGTGCCGCATCAGCCGCTTCACATACCGGACGACGACGAGCCAGAAATGGCCTCGCTGCTCGTCACTTCGCACGCCGGCCGCAAAGGCCTCGAGGTACGTCGGGTCAGCGATTCGTCCAGCAAAATGCACGTCGCACCCCTGCACCACTCGTCGCGACGATCCAGCTGCTCGGGACCCCAAGTGCCCGGCGGCAGTGGCAGTGGCAGCAAACGACGCAGAGATCAGCAGAGCGGCCGCTTCGGACAGCCATCCGGAGCTCATCATCACGCGGCCCATCACAGCAGGCATCACTCCCTCGACGAGATGGAGCCTCCGCTGATCGGTGAGCCGCACGAGCACCACCACGAGGCTGCCGTAGGCTCCAGGCCCGGTACGCCCCTTGTCGACGAGAGGCCGGAGAACATCGTCCCCACGGAGCCACGTCGTTTCCGAGAGCGAAGTCAGGACGGACCCCTGTCCCTTCCGTTGCCGAGGTTCGCCACTCAGATGCTACAGGCCAATAATCGTGCCGGAGGCCCGAAAATCGGCTCTCCGCCCTACTCTGAGCGAAGTCAGGCATCGGTGCCGCCAGTCGCCAGTCCACGAGCTACAGTCCAACCTCCAGCCTCGCCGCCTCGCAACTGCAGTAATCAACAGCAGCCGCCTTTACCTCCGACCTTGCCCTCGTCCACGAGGTCCGAGCTAAGGGAGTGCGGCTCGACCTTAGGACCGCCGACGATCGATGCACGCTCGAGTCCCAGCCCCATGAGCTCCGACAGTGAGATGATGCCGCCTTCGCCTAGTCTTGAGGAACGAATCAAATCTCTCGACGAAAAGTATGAAAAATGGTCGGGTTCTCGTACCATCAGTGCTCAGAGCAGCGACGCAAACGTCAAACTCGACTCCAAAGCACCCGAGCGCTTCCGATTCAAACACAAGCTCTTCGATCTGGATAATCTACACGAAGTGCAGCCTTCGGACATCGTCAAGTCGGTGCTATCGAAGCGGAGTGTTTTCGACGAAGACTCGAAGCGCTTGGAAAATCTCAATGAGAAGTACGAGCCAAAAGAGTTTACAGGCGTGCCCGTCGCCGCGAGCCTGGTGGCCAAAAGCAGCGCTGCCGCGGCCGTTAGCCAGGCAGGTGGCAAGCTCGGCCTACAGTATCCCTTTCCTAGTCATCCGCCGCCGCCGGCAGCGCCCGTTACGCCGACCGGCCTCACACCCAAAACAGCAAGTCCCGAGTTACCGCCGGTGTCGTTCCCGCCTGCTACCGCCGTGCTCGCCGCTTCTACAAGCCGTTCTATCAACGTCAACGCCCTCGGAGCCAGTCCCGCGTCCATTAGCAGTGCCGCCTCTTCGCCGACAACGACCGACGATCATCAGGTCCGCGTCAAGCATAGACGCGACAGCTACAAAGACAGCAGAGACTCCTCCAAACACAACTCCAGCAAGTCCGCCAAAGATTCGCCACACTCGTCGACGAGTTGCTCAAACTCTCCTCTCTCTACGTTCCCTTCGTCGCGACGCTCGCGTAAAGAAGAAGATGCCAGTAAAGAGCGATCAATACCTGGTACGCCTGACGTCGATGCTATGGATCACAAACAAGACTACAGAAATAGTAGTAAGGATAGTCACAGTACAGATAGACGCGAAAAAGTCGAACGCGAAGAGAGAGAAAGAAAAGAACGTGAAGAACGAGACAGACTCGAAAGAGAACATCAAGAGAAAGTCGAGAGGGAGCAGCGCGAAAAGCTCGAACGGGAACAGCGAGAAAGGCACGAAAAGCTGGAGAAAGAGCGCGAAGAACGTGAACGCAAGGAGCGTGAACAGCGCGAGCAGCAGCGCGAAGAACAACTTCAGCGTGAACGTAAAGAGCGTGAACAACGCGAGCGGCTTGAACAGGAACAGCAGCAGCGTGAACGTAAGGAGCGTGAACAGGAACAACACCAGCGTGAACGTAAGGAGCGTGAACAACGCGAGCAGCGTGAACAGGAACAACACCAGCGAGAAAAACGAGAGAAAGAGCGTCTCGAAAAAGAACGTTTGGATAAAGAGAGACACGAGAAAGAACGCCTCGAAAAAGAGCGACAAGAACGCAAGGAAAGAGAAGAACGAGAAAGACGCGAACGTGAGGAGCGCGATCGCAAAGATCGCGAAGAACGCGAACGCAAGGAAAAATTGGAAAAAGATCGACTGCGTAAAGAGCGCGAAGATCAAGAGCGCAGGGACAAAGAGGAGCGCGAAAAACGTCGAGAAGAAAAGGAGCGCGTCGAGCGCGAAAGAAAACGCGAACGAGATGAACGTGAGCGTCTTGAGCGCGAAAGGCGGAAGGAGCGAGAAGACAAGGAGAGGCGCGACCGAGATGACAAAGAGCGCCTTGAGAAAGATAAGCACGACCGAGACAAGAGACGAGATCGCGAGGAAAGCGAGAGGCGAGACAAAGAAAAGGCCGAACGCGACAAAAGGCGAGATCGTGAGGAAAAAGACCGCGACAAGAGCGAAAAAGACAAGGAACGTGAAAAGGATAAACGCGAGCGTGACGACAGCAGAAGAAACGTCGTGGAAAATCATTTGCAACTTTCTAATTGCCAAGTCAACTCGACGCATCCTGCGCCTGTGTCGAACAAACGTCGAGGTTCGCACGACATTTCCTCAAGCAACGACGAGCCCAAAGAATCCAAGCGCCCAAGGCTCTCCTCCGAACATCGTAGGGATAGCAAGGACAAGTCCAAGCCCAATCGTCACTCAGAGGACAGGAAGCATCGCAGTGAGTCTCATAAATCCAGTCGAGAGATCCGAGATAATCGCGATATCAGGGATAATCGTGATGGCGTCAAAGACTCCATATCTCCTCAAGATAGTCGAGACTCGCATCCCGAGCTTCTACGGGAGTCGAGCAAAGAAGGAAAAGAAAACAACAATCGAGACGTCCTCAGCAAAGAAAAACAACGTAGCAAGAAAAATCGGTCCGATAGGCCACGAGAAATCGAGACTTTGGACGTATCGAAACTGTTCTTCTACGGAAATACGGATGAACCAGAATTCATCAAAAGACTGGAATATTCCAAGAAGATGGAGGCGTCCCTACCAAACGAACATTCCTCGAGTGTGCCGCATAATCACGTTAAAGAAATTCATCAGCAACAAATGATTCAGCAACATCAACAACATTTGCACATTCATCAAATGCATTACAAAGAGTTGCACAGCGATGCAGACGAGGGGGGCCTTTCAACGCATGAATCGCCTCGCAGGCCAGACACTGACAGCGATGAACCAAAGAAACACTCAATATTCGATGTCATTGTTGACGAGCCTGCATACATTAGTATGTACGATAAGGTCAAAGCTCGGTCGACGAAAAATATGCAGAAGCTTGAGGAGGAAAAACGACAGGTAAGACAAGTTTTCTTTCATGTTACGATTTAATTGATTCAGATTTAATTTTAATACATGAAAATTTTAATTTCTGCTTTAGGTTCGGTTGAAGGACAAATTTTCGCAGTTGAAGCAGAGCAGGGCTCGGCGAGAAGAAAAGAAACAAAGTACATCGTGGGATGGGGACTCAGTAAGTAGTAAAGCACTCACCGAAGATGAAGTGACTTCCGAATCCGATTCCACGAGAACTAAATCTTTGTCGCGGAAAGGCTCGAGATCGCGAATACACAGCGATACGAGCGAAGATGAATCCTTCAATGCCAAGCTCAACAGTATCAAACGTGAACATTTCAACGAGAATGAAGTCGACTTGGGCTTTGCCGACACCGAAGAGAAACATCCTCGTGACAACAAGAATAACTTACTTATAAATAACGTTAGAATCAAGGAAGAAGTAAGAACGTCCGAGGATGAGGAAAAGCTTTATCACTCGTTACTTGCCGGTAGGCAGATGCCTCTAAACAATCTCGATCGCGATTCGCGTAAGAAATCTCACAAGAAGAAGCAAAAGCGACAGAAAAATTCGATTTCGTCGAGTGAAGAGGGAGGCGTCGTGAAAAGTGAGCCCGTCGAGAATCACGATTATAAGTACTCGAATGCGCATTCCAATCACATCGACAGTGCGGGTGATAATAACGACTCGCTCCCAAATTTGTACAACTCAATGCTCACCTCGACACACAGTGAGAGTGAGGAACAGCGTCCGTCCAAAGAAAAAGAAAAGAAACTGCGCAGCAAGAAAGACAAACACCGCGATCGGGAGCTGTCCGAGAGCAAAATGAAGGCTCGTAAAAAGCGTTTGAATCGTCAAGATACTCGGGAAAGTCAACGAATGGAGGACATCTTTGGGCCTTTGTCCGACGACGTCGATGAATCGATTGAAAGTAGCGTCTTCAATCGACTCAGCAATTCAAAGGCTAGTAGTAGTTCACCACACGAAAATCATCAAGCCGGTTATCACTCTGATGACGAAGGTTTACAAAGCCCTCCACGCGTCGACCAGGAGCGGATACGACGAAAATCAGAGAAGAAAAGACGCCACGCGCCGTCTCGGCCCGAAGAACAACCGATCGAGACGAGTCGAGAAATCGAGGCAAAGCTCTTTGGACAACTCAGTAGCTCTCCGAAATCTAGTACAGAGCAGGACGTCTTCCGCTTCACCGACTGCGATAATGACAGCCACGAGCCGTCTACACCCACGCCCGCTCAGTCGGACAAGCTCAAAGAGAAAAAGAAGAAGCGCAAGAAGTCAAAGGACGAGCGCTCGCACAACAAGGACTATCACCATCATCACCATCACCATCATCATCACCAGTCGCAGAGCGAAAAGTCAAGCGCTGCTGGCAGCAGTATGCCCTATCTTGGTCCAAGCGAGACAAGTCCGCCAAGAGCCAGTAGTCCGATGGCGGCTACTAAGCCGATGTCGCCCAATTTGCCTAGATTACCGACTTGTCTGGCTTCGCCTAAAGAGGGTATGCCAAGTCCCATTAAAAAGACAGCCTCGAACGAGTCTATCGCTGACATCGAATCCGCCAAGTCCGACAAAAAGAAAGTTGACACTATCATTCCCGGTTTTGGCTTAGAAGTCGATGAAAGCATCCACGAAAGTGCCGTTAAAAGCATTTCCGAGCCAGACGAGCGTGAAAGTCTCAACTCTAGTCGAGATGAACAAGAGCTACCCGATGAACCAGCGCCGGCGCCTCAACCAGACGATAACAAACCGCGAGCTATCATCTCGATGGAAGAAACGGCTGATGCTGTTGCCGCCTTGCTTGAGGAAACTTTTGGATCGAACGAAGACTACGAAGGCTTCGAAGACGTCATGTCCGAAGAATCATCTGCAGTTGCCACGACAACAACCGCTTCTGCTGTAGCAACACCTTCAACACCTCCTGCAGTTACGGTAGCGGCTTCGCAGCCAGAGCCAGTCCCGTACAGCGATGAAACGCAAAAGGCCGTCGACAGTCTGAGCGCTGATATAGATCTGAAACCCGACACACCTCAAAGTGAAAATGATCTTCAAATTGACACAGATAATGAAGACGATATGGAACCAGAGCCAGTGGAAAGTCCATCGGTGTATAAATCGCCTCTGAAAACACCCATACCAGGTCTTGAAAAGAGCTTGGAAAGTCCATCTCTAGCATCTTCTCCAGGACCAGTTGTTGCAGCGCACTCTTGGAGTTTGACGGAGCCAAAGGCCGATCGAGAACAAGCTAAGGTACCGCGCGCCGATGCCGCAGAACCAAGCGCCTGTGCGTCGGAGCCGGAAGCGCCCAAGAGTCTACCCGCACCACAGCAGACTTCTCAAGCTACAATGCCACAAGCCATCTGCGAACCAAACAAAGTCGTACCGATTTACCAACGATTACCTATAGTAGTGCAGAGCCAAGTGCCGACCAGTCGACATGCTACACCTCGAACACATGCGACCACGAATCCGTTGGCAGCCGTTGGCAATGCAGTAAGTGGATTGGCTCGAATATCTCAGCCCCCGTCACCCAGCACTCAGTGGCCGCCGCGAACAACAAGCGCTAGTATGCGCATACCAGTGAGTGTACCTCTGTCAGGCAGTTCTCATCGACCAGAGAATATTTACTCTACGGCCAGTAGCCACTTACAGCAGCAGCAGCAACCGGTAATTCAACATGCTCCTGGCATGAGAGCTGCAGCGCCAAATTATCCACGAGGTGGCTTGCCACCGTTGTCGCTGAGCGTTGCTCCCACGAAGCCCTACAATCCTGTGAGCTCGCAACCATCTTCTGCTAAATCAGTCATTGAAACTTTGATTGCAGCGAGTGCAAATGACCCAGCGCCTCGTATGGACGATGAACCTAAGCTTCCTGAAGCCGGCGGAAAGGTTTCGACGTCGCCCAAGGTGCCGTCGCCCAATCAGCCACCAACATACATTCCGGAAACGGCCAAAGTCGATACTGCTTTCAACTTAAAGAACAACAATACAGCGATTCTGGATGTTCGACAAAAGCAGGAGATCGAGCGTTTGAATATGTTGACAAATACCCATCTGACTCATACAACGGTTCAGAGTCCTGTCATCGTCGCTCATGGGCAATCGTATGTCGCGCATCCACTTCTTACTGGACACTCTATGATTCAGACGCCTAAGACGAGCCTGCCTCATCTGAAGGCTGAGACTGATTTAATTAAGAGTGAACCCGAGATTGCGAAGATAGAAGCATTAAAGGCACCAGTTAATGAAATTTCCAATAATGTACCAATAAAATCAGAAGATCTTAAATCTCCTATAGTCGATGCTATTAAATCAGAGCCAGAACCAATACAGCAAACTCCAAATATTGCTGAAATGAAACAAGAGGTAAAACAAAAGCCTGAACCAGAACTCATGGAAGTGGTTGCTACTGTGAAAACCGATGAGCCACCTACTGCTGTGAAAGAAGAACCTACAGATAGTAAAGAGGACAGTGATTATTGGTCAGCTAAAGAAGTGAACATTGAAAGCGTGATAAAGAAGGTGGATGCATTATGTGACTCGGAAAGTAACGAGGCTAACGACATCCCGGATCATAACGAGATTGAACACGATGAAGAGCTCGATCACGACGTCGAATCTCACGAGAATAATAAGAGCGATGCAGATTCCTGGCATGAGTCTGAATCGATCGAAGACGAGTCTAAGCGTGGTGACAACGCTTTGCACGATGACGATCATGACGAAGGAGTCGATGCTAGTTTCGACGGAGAATCCGTACGTGGTCGTCGTGGACGTTCTAAAAACAGGCGTGGAGTAACTGTGCCAGCGCGTGGAGCTGGAGTTACAACAAGACGTGGTGGTCGTCAGCAACAGCAACCACAACCACAACCGCAGCCGCAGTCACAGCCACAGCCGCAACAACAACCTCATCAACAACAGCAAGTTAATGTCGCCAATGCCTTGCCTGCAACTCCAAGTCGCAGAGGATCAGGTCGTGGTGCAAAATCTAGTAGGCTGAATGCTGAAAAGAATAAGCTGCCGGCTGACGTCTACGAATTCCACGATGACAGCGAGGAAGATAACGGTGGACGTCCGCGTCTGATACTGACTATAAAATCACCTGGCCCGAGTCCGGTGGCAGTTGTTAAAGAAACCACAACTACGGAAGAGTTCGTTGCTCCCAGCCCAACTCTGCCACCGGTCGTGGTTGCTAGTACCAGCATCCCAACGCCACCAGCTGTCACGGTCGTTTGCAGCACCGTCAGCAGTAACAGCAGCCACAATGCCACATCGCCTATCACAACGACCGTGGATACGACAGCGTCCATTACTCCAATTACGTCACCGGTTGTTGTTAGTCCAGTCTCCAGTGTAGTATCTGGCAATCCACGCAAATCTCGTCGTTTGGCCGAAAAAGATATCAATCGTTCGACTATCGATGACGTTATCGAAGACGTCGTACGTGGTGGAGTCAACAAAAACGCCGCAGTTGTAGCTGCTACTCGTAGAACCACTCGACAGAGCGTGGCCCCGCCAGCAAAAGTATTGGTTCAGCCGCAAATTCAGCAGCCACAACATCAGCAGCCGCAGCAGCTTCCAGTACCGGAAACACGCAAGTCCACGAGAGTCGGCAAGAAAGTGGCTGCTGTCAAAGGCGCCATTGACGTTACTGATGACGAGTCCAAGTCCAAGATCGATTCGCCCATTGCTTCAGAAGAGCAGCAATTACCACCAGCCAAGAACGAAGAACTCGTTACAAATAAGGTTGAAGCATCGGGTGCACCTCATGAGCCAGTTAGCTTGATCGATCCAGTCACCGGTGAGCTCATACCCGTTAGGGAATCAAAAGAAGGACAGTACATTCCGGTATCGGCGGCCAATGCTCGATTAGCTGCCATGGCAAAACCGACTGCAGAGCTTGAAGCTCCGAAGATTCCGCAGACATCTGTGTCTGTGATCGCTCAGTCAACGACACCTGCAGCCACTACTTCGCCCAGCATATCTATAACTCCTCAGATAACTAGCAACAAACCTACGAGCTTGAAAGCTCACGTGCTCAATGCCAGTAAATTGGCGAGTCAGCAGGCCGCTGCCGCCGCTGCTGCAAGTGCAACTGCTCCTGCTGTTCCTGCTCCTGTAGTTGCTTCTGTTCCACCGGTGCATCCGTCGGTTAAGAGCATCATTGGTAGAGTCGCTTCGCCTAGTATTGATCATCCATCTAATGGCAAGCCTATGTCACCAGTTCTTAATATGACCAATGGTCCACCCAATCCGAAGCAGCATCTTCTGCAAGCTGTTAAACAGCAACAACAACAGCAACAGCAACAGCAGCAACAGCAGCAACAGCAGCAACAGCAGCAACAGCCCGCTCTTGCTAATATGTCGAGAGTACAACCACCGATACAGTCGCCAGTTCTTAAACCGATCAATGGCCATCCGATCACTCCAAAAGCTCATCTGCTGCAAGCCGTAGCTGTTAGTACAGCACCGCCACCCACACACCACATACCAACACAAACTATGGTTTCTGCTGTCTCATGTGGCGTCAGAACTACTCCTCTTCAATCGACTGTACGTATTCGCTTTGTTAATTTAGTTTGATAATGTTACTGATGAACGAAAGATTTTAATCATATATTTTTATAGTCTGCTGGATCTCACGAGGCACCAAAAGTTGAAGTCTCTTTATCAGGCTGCATCATGGTCCCTTCACCAAGCGTTCAAAACCGAGTTGTTCCGATTAATCCATACGAGTCATTGGTAAGAATCTTGAAAATGATAATTTTTCGGTTTTTAAGTTTATTACCCTGATCAAAACATTGATTTTTTAAAATATCTTATTCATCTACTTTTTAGTCGAGACGATAAAAATTATATTCATAAAAAAATGTTCATAAATATGATTGACTATGAAAAATGGTTTTGGAAAAAATTTCCCCTTCGTACAATATAAACTTTTTGTAATATATTTATATGAAAATCAAAATTTACTTGTGATATGAGAATTTATTAATTTAATTGATTCAATGAATAGCATGGAAGCGTTGGTGCAGGCTTATCGCCAGGAGGTCAGTTCGGACTAGGTGGTCCACACCGACCTCAGAGCCCCATGATCCCGCCACCGGCTCATCATCACGTGAATGCTCCTCAGGTAATTTGACCTTTGCACTCGTAATTATTAATTGGTTTCACTATTTTTCAATAATAATAATCCTTTTTTTATTCAATTAATTCATTTTCTAACCACTATTAATATTTACTCAGGCCGACGTTATCAGCGGTTATAGTGGACTGGCGCGGGCAAATGAACTGGCAGCCCATTATATGCATCCACAAATTTTACAGTATCAATACCTGCGAGCTCATCCATCATTCCACGTAGCTCCGTCTGGTAGTCGATCGCCTCATCTACCGCTTGATCCGAAAGCCCTGGAAGCGGGCCAACGTCTTATTGAGGATTCTCAAAGTCCACCTCTTGAGCTGCGCCGAAGCACTCGAACGCCTCAAGAACGCATGACAGACAGTCCTCAGATAGCTCAAGTCTACATGATGCCTCACGGGCCGAGCCGGCTCGCGCCGCCGCCTACTAGTCCGTTTGCGACAACACTCCAAGCAATGCAAAGGGCTTATTACGAGCCACCACCACCAGCTCATTTACGCCCGCCTTATCCACCATTGGCACAAAATGAGACTCCTCTTGAACGCGTAATGACACCCGATCAGCATCTCAAATTGGCTAACATCGGCACTCCACCGCCACCGATTGGTTTGCCCAGTCAGCCAAGTCCAACCGGAGATTCTTTATTGATGTTGCTACAGCATTACCCTGTCATGTGGCAAGGTTTGTTAACTCTCAAAAACGACCAAGCAGCAGTTCAGATGCATTTTGTTTATGGCAATCCAAACATCGCTCGAGAAAGTTTACCTTGCAATGCTGATGGATCAACATCTCCTCTAAGAATAGTTCAACGAATGCGTTTGGAACCCAATCAAGTAGAAGGTGTAGCTAGAAAAATGGAGGTTAGTATTTTTAAAATTTTTTTATAATATATTTGAGCTTCAATCATAAGTATCATTTATTCATAATAAATGTTTTAACTTTTAGATCGACAATGAGCACTGTGTCATGCTAGCTCTGCCATGCGGTAGAGATCACCTGGACGTACTACAACAAAGTAAGAATGTACAAACTGGTTTTATTACCTATCTTCAACAAAAACAGGCTGCAGGAATCGTCAACATTGCTGCACCCGGCTCTCAAACGGTAAGCATTTTTATGAACTTTTCTTTGCTTAAATTCAATCAGCCGCATCTAACACATTGTTTTTATTTTACAGCCTGCTTTTGTAGTGCACATCTTTCCATCTTGTGACTTTACCACTGAGAGTCTATCAAGAATTGCACCTGAATTACTGCGCAGGGTTTCGGACATTGCTCACATGATTATCGTCATTGCTGCGGTGTGAAGATATCAATCCGATTCCGAGCAACTTGTCTGACAATCAAAATATCAATCTGAATTCTAATAACTCTCTTTGATGCAACCGGTCGGCGGAGTTAAAGGCAGCGCGCAACGGTGATACGATGTAAGTGAAGGAGTTAGCGAGGTGCCAGGACGTCTAATTTCGCGTGCTCCTCCGCTCTCGGTCTTGAACGGCTGATATGACATCAACTGACAGCGCTTGTAGGAGTGACCGACTTGGACTCTCTTGGTCCCTCCGACAAACGGGTCAAGCGTAGCTCTTCATCATCGATAAACTCCGCTCGTCCAACATGTATACGACTTATTGATACTCGATTAATTGTGTGTCTATAAACTAGTGAATATGAGAAAAAATCCCAACTTAACGTTCAACGTTCAACACCACAAGCGCTAATTATTGAACTGAAGCGCTCAAAACATACTTTATAATGAAGTGAACTCTATGAAAAAATCTGTCGATGAACCTTTATGCGATCGACGAAACTTGTAATAAAATTACGAACTTTTCCCGTCTCTAATTGAACTGAATTGAAGAAATAGGCGTTATAAAAATGAAAAAAAGAAACTTTAATATAAATTTAAGAGCCTGCGAAGGCATAACTACTGTGATTTTAATTATTTAACGATAAATGTATATCTATCAGCATAAAAAACACAGAAAATTCATGAAAGAAATCGCGATTGTTTTAGTATAAGCGATTCAAACGTACGCGTTATGTGATGTCTTACTGTATAATATTGCTCTATATAAATACCTATGTATTATATTTCTTGTAAAAGGTTAGTTATTGCTGCTGCCGCGCTATCGTCAATGGCGATGCCGATGCAATCCGAGTTTAGACGTAAAAAAGACATATATATAAATGTATATATAAAGAACATATATACATGTATATGTATCATATATATTATACATACACACTATCGGACGATAATTATACGCGAAAGATAAATTTAAACTAAGTTTAAATATTAAAAATTAAGAAATAACGTACATGCGTTTAAGTCTTTTCGAATGAGAAAGATGAATATGAACAGTTAAAGTATAAAAATACTATCGAAGTAGCATTATTAATCCCTCGAATGTATCATAAAAATTCCCTATTATGAAGATGTAATATATAGATCGGTATATGAATTACCGCATAAATACGCATACCCTTATGTATATTTACGACGTAAGAAATTTATATACGATGCATAATTACTCTTGTAATCATTCTTTATTTTTATTATTGTAATCTTATTAGAATTAGTTTACCTTCTTCATGATTATGTTTAGACGTAAGCTGCTGATGATTATAATTATTTCATCTTTATTCTTAACGTTTATTATTACTGTAGTTACAATTAAAGTTTATTGATGATATGTATTTGCTAAAAAATTAATTGAATTTATTGATAATGGTTCTATGCTATCCCTCTATCTGTCAGACTATCTATCATCTCCCACTACTACTCACTTTACTCTACTACCGCTATGACTATTGAACCAGTACTATGAAAAAAACTATTACCGCTGTTATCGATTTAATTATTATAAAGAAAAAAAATCGTATAGAAACAATTGAGGAAAAACAAAAGTAAGAATTTAAAAAAATAATACTGAAAAACACGTCAATGTCGAAAAATAAAAGTACACGTACTAGTTAGAAATATACCGATTAAATGCACGTATTACACGCGACAAAACTGCACACTCAAGCTCACACATCTCTCTACACGTACATACATAACATTTTTGGGTCAATCAAACCAATATGTCGTGCACATCTCAAGCTGCATGATCGATCTCATTGACCATTGATTTTTCACGGCCCTCCTTTCCTGCTCTACTACGTCACTCTTAACTCAAACGTTGAAAAAAAATACGCTTCCATCCCATCGTGTTAATCATATGTAAGTTGTATACACGAGAGTGCGAAAAATGGAAAAAAATGATTATACCTATAAATATATAATTCTAAAGCATCAAACCTGTTTATCCGAGCGTTTGTGTGAGTATGTGTGGAAATGTGTATCTGCGAATACGAAAAAAAAGAATTAAATTGAACAAACATCGTCATCTCATCGTTAGGATCTCGGTAGATTACAGCTTTATAATGCGCAAATGATATCATAATCATCACAATGCGTTAAATGTAAAATCGACGAATAGTTGAAATAGTTTAAAAAATTTATTATACTGAAGTGTTAGCTCTCCGCTCCCAGGAGATGACTTGAATACAATTTTTGAAGTTCGAGACACACAGCAGCTGTACATTTTTTTGTAATAGATTTTAAGAAGCGAAAAACACGAGACATTTAATAATTATTAAATTAATGTACAGCGTTAAGGGATGGACAAATCGTTGCAATGTATGTATTCTTCTCGAAGCTCATTGTTTGCCCCTGTTAACGTGTCTTTATATATTCCTTGACCCTTTTTTGTACGCACCAAAAGTCTATCAACCTTATCCTTCTGTTTATGCGTTCTTTTTTTTTGTTTTATACTTTCGCGTGATTATATTCATTTCTTTAAACGTTATTGGGCTGTGATTCGACTGAATGGAGATTATCGAATTTTCCCTAAAAGAATAATGTAACACGCACATCTGTGGAGTACTCAATATTTTGCGAGGCTCATATAATTTTCAAACAAAAAATGTTTAACGCGCGTACGTGATTCTCTAACTCCTGTCCTTGTGTATACAAAAGTCCATCCCTAAAAAATTTACGAGGGAGGAATTCTGGAAGGAAAAAACGATATAATGTAGCCTTTAAGTTTTAGCTGCGATGAGTGTGAATGAACGATCTAAAAGTATATGAGCGTAATGACAATGTACCTTGTCGATAATCGCAAGCTAAAAACACAGATAGCGAGAAAAAGAAAGAGTGCGCGCGTTAATAATGTGTGTGTATGCATGTACTATTGTACAGTATAAAAGTTTTAAAAAAAAGTGTACATTGTAGCAATCGTAATGTATGGTTTACAAAAAAGAAAACGACGTGAAATATGACAATTTATCGAGAGTGAGAACGAATTAAGTATGCCTGCTGCGTATGAATGAATGTACAACGCATTCGAGTGAGAGAGTGCACGTATGGTAGCGAAGGGAGGGAGAGGAAAAAATGATATACATATAATAAATTACGATACTCTTGCGATTTATGCAAAATATACATATTATATAGCGAGCCCGTAACGTGACATTTGCACTGCGCGAGACGTATAACAATTTTTCTCAAATAATTCATGAAAATTTTGTTTATCAGTTTTTAATTTTCATTCTGTCGCCACGCGAAAATGCAGATATATTGCTTATTTTATATTCCATTGAAGCCTAACTATCGAACATTTTTTCATCTCACGCATTATTTTTCATCTATTACTTACGCTTATGTGTACATATTACAATTGTATCGGCTCACATCAGACCCTTGACAAGGGACTCATCTCCTCTCTCTCTCCTTCTATCGTACATAGAAATGAAAGTCGTCAAAAACGTGTCGGTCGGAATCTTCGTACATTATATAATAAAATTAATGTTAATAATTAATCATAAATAAAAAAGAATAATGGATAATATAAATAAAAAAAATTAACGATAAAATAAACAATTGTCGATAAACACACAATCGACGGCCGGAAATGATTGAAAAATAAAACGAAAGGCAGTGTACGTGTCCGTTGGGCTCATCTATCTTGTAATATATCTGTGAATATTAAAATTTAGATTCTTCCTATTATAGGCTAATGATATATAAAAAAAGTTTATGCCGAATCGCATAAGAAAAATGTACAGGTACCACTTTTTGTTTTGTGTTTTACTGTAGCTATTGATAATTATATGGATATTAACGATAATAATAACTATGATTAAAAAAAATAATTCGATGACTATTGATTTTCACTCCTTTTCAATCACGCAGGACGTTGATAAATTTCATATTTTTTTTGTTGGAATATCTTAGTTTAATCGCGTTTTATTTTTACTAGATTACAATGAGTTCATATTTTTAAAATTAAATGTGGAAAAATTAATAAATAGTTATGAATACTTTTCATTTAAGTATTGACTAACTGATATCATGATTGAAATTTTGCTTTTTTGGTATTTTGTATGTTAGATGCTCTGGATAACTGTGTTGGTGGTGGTGCACATCTAAGAACGCAGCTAGATTTTCTTTTTGAGCAGTTTTTTGTTGCTACTTTTGGTTCAATATCTTTTTTTTCCACATCTTGTACTTCCAATTTTGCAATCTGTTTTGCAGTTTTATTATAATTCATAACCCCTAGAAATACATTTATTTTATCCAAAGGTTCATCATTTTTCAATTTGGTTTCAAATACTTCCTTTGAAAACTTCTCGGTTATCATGCTATCTGCAATTGAAATAAAAATTAAGTTCAAATTATGTAGCATCAATTGTTCATGAAACTAATTATTTTTGACTCAAATCATACTTCTTAATAACTTAATTCCCTCAGCTTTATATTCCTCTATTTCTCTATCTTTCTGATTTACTATGTTTATTAGCTGATTGTAGCGATAATAAAGCTCATAAAAAGATGTGAAAAAAATTTCTAATAATGATTCATTAAACTTTTGAGGATTGCATTGTTTTAAATTAATGTGAAACCAAAAGCGAGCATCATAAATTTTACTCTCTAATTCTATTCGATCAAGAGAACAAGTAGTAGCATACTTTGGAATATCGAGTAATAAACTATCTACTATTTCTTCAACGTCGTGTTCTTCAAATGCTGGATTTAGATCCTGAAAAAATTTTATGCCAATTAGAAAGAGAGTTCAAGGAAGAAGCTGAGTTAAATGTAAGAAAGGATTAAGTACCTGACATCTGCTGACAATTGTCTCTTTGAATATGTTTTCTTCATAGAAATCTTTCAAATTAGTTAAAATAATGTTCCTAGATCCATTTCTTTTGCAGACCCCTATCAAAAATTTAGAACCACTTATATTCAGGGCCTGATATTTATAAGAGTCATCCAAAAAATTGAAATCTGCTGTATCACTCATTTTAGTCACGTCAATTTTTGTGCATCATCGATAAAAAAAGCTTACAGTTATATTTATTAAACTAGATGTTTCAAACGCGAGATTCCGACCAATCATGAAGCGAGGCTCAGTTACTCATTGACTAATAAGATGACGAATAAAACGACTTAACATGATTTTTTTTTTTTTAATAAAGAAAAGAAAAAGAGGAAGAAGGAGGATTTAATGTTTGAAAGATCTGAGTTAGTTCACCATAGAAATAAAAATTATACTATATTTTGATTATTTGATAAAGAAATACTACTTTTTAGGTATTTTCAGAATTGGGATTCACATTTAAATTTTCTATAAGATTATTGCCGGAAGAAACATATAAATTTATTACACTTTTGAATTGCACTCACACGAATCAGCTCATAAAATTTGGTACAGAAATTCCAATTTCAAGTTAGTCAAAAATCAGAAGTGCAAGCGAGTACATCGCACTCAATAGTCGCTAAAAGCTTTGAAGCGTTTACTTCGAGAAAATTTTTTTTTATGTTAGATAGGGAATATCTGAATCTACCCACTTTTTAAATTAAAGTATTATTATTTGACGAAGAAAAATTATTTTTTCTATGAAGAAGCTCTGCGATGGGCTTAAAAATAAGTAATTTCAACAAAACATCGTGTTTTAAGTGTTTAACAATAAGTGTCCCAGTAAAGACAACTTCCTATAAAGACGAAAAATTAGTATTTTTGGGAGTTCTTTTTAGTTACATTCTGAAAATCGAATACACTTTTCTTTTTTTTGTTCTTTTTGCAAGGGTTAACTTAGTTTTTAGGAAATATCTACATTTATAATGTTGATTTTCTTCAAAAATTAATGAATTAATATTTTCGGAATTTATGGTCCATGTTGTAACGATAATTTTTTTATCATTGACACGATGAAGACAATTTTTGTTCTTGTCTCACGTAATATTAGCATAGTGTCCGGGGTGGCAAATTCCACTTTATTAATACTCATAGTATCGTTCGGAGTAGTCCAGAAATTTAATGCTTTAATTTGTGGTTTCATAGTTGTTTGTATTGTATACTATTTATTAATTCATTATATGAGTAAGAGAGGCAGATCGTTTCAATTATCAAAAGTTATTTATTTATCTTAATTGAAGTCATGTTAAATGCGTGTCCATAATTTATCGTAAAAGTGTAAAAAAACTTTTCATAAAACAGGTTATAAGTGTGTTCGATCCAACTTGTAATTTGTTTCCAGTGCGTCGGAGGTACCTTTTGAAGCCAGTCGCCGTCGAAGCAGGTGGTGTCCAGCTTGAACTCTCTAGTCCTAATTTGCCGCGGGTCCTTGTACTCGTTCACAAAAAAGTCCTCGTAGCAGACGCGGGTGAAACAGTAATGGTAGCCCAGTTGAAACATTTGCGCGTCGGCCCTATTGATGCTCCGGTCGCACTCGAACTTGTTCATCTCGTAGTTTTTGTCCGATCCTAAATTGCCGTACCTGTTTATCCACGTCACGTAAAACTGATTACTGGCTGTTTTACACAAAGTTTCGTAGCAATAGGTCGTGAGCAGGAAGAAGCCTTTGCCCCTGGGTAGATTTATCAGAGCGAACTCGTGGAAGTAATTGACTTCCAACACCAATTTGGTTTCGAAGATCAGCTGACCTCGTCGATCCCACTGGCTGCAGCTCAGGTTCGCCTCCGTTTCAGTGGTCTTGGCGCAGACGCCTATGTAGCCGTTGTGCGTCGAGTAGGCGATGCGCTCGTAGGGATCGACGTCCGTCGAGTTGGCGTCGCGAATCATGTAGTTGCGCAGCTCGGTGATCGTGCCGTTCCGTTGGATAATCGAGACGCGAGCGTTCGTTTCGAAATGTAGCTCGTAGTGTTGGGTGTCGATGAGCAGGTGCTCGCCCGACGGATTATTGTGCTCCAACGGGGCCACCATCATCGCGTCGTCGCGGATGTCCTGTTTGAACCAGAAGGTGGGCCCGGAACTGGCATTTAAACGATCGTCGAAGCCGACCCGGCACCTGGGCACGTCATGGGTCGAGGCCTCCGAGCGATAGCACGCGCTGTACCGCTGATCGCTATTGACTATGGCGACGAACCAGTCATCGTAGACGACGAAGCTCACGGGCTGCAGATTCTTCAGCTGTGATTGTTCGGCCTTGTGTATCGAGCAGTCTTGGAAGTGCACGACGTTCAGTTGCCACCTATTTTCGGTCGACGGTGGCAAACTCGGATCAACCCAGCTCAAAATGGCTTTGTCCACACCCAAGGGCAAAACCTTCATCGAATCGTGCCTGATGCTGGCGTTTAGATCATGCGTAGTCAACGTAATCGGACACTTATACGTCTGATTAATATCGACGTGGTTCACTTCGCATCTGGTCTCGATCGATCCACTCTGCTGCTGCCGCTGCTGGCCCGGCTCCTCGCAGACGACGAACACATGAGTCTTGTTCACGTACGAGTGTCGGTCGAAGATCAGATTCTGGCCCGGATAGCTGTAGCTTAAGTAGAAAATTTGGTTGTCCCAGAAGAAGATGATGATTTCCACCAGCACATAGCCCATGATTTTTAATGGGTGGACCATTGTCTGTCGGACAAAAAAATTGTAGAATATCGAACTGATTAATTCGTCTGTGGATTATTATGATCGCGGGACGTTACGCTTACCTTTGTGTACACTTCCGTGTATGTACCGTCAATAGCGACTCAAGCGGTCGACTGATTGAAGGCAAAGTTAATAGAGGCTCATTCGGATATATTATAGGCTGAGTAGGTTACAGCAGCTAGCTCGGAAAATTTTGGCCAAACGGCAAAAGATTTTAAATTGATGCAACGAAACGAAACTTGATTTTTCGTGTCGCTTTTTATTCGGGTAGAACCCGTCTTACATTAATTGCAGAAATCAGGTACATAAATAATATTTAAAAATTAATAAGTATATCCTTGATAGAAATTATCAACATTTTGAGGATAGTTTTTGCCCAACAAAAAATTCCAAAGTATATTAGTTGCATCAGAATAGTGGTACTCGCGTAGCTTATAAGCTTTTCAAAGTTATTTCGAGCAAAAATTTTTACACTTTTAGGAAAATCGTCGTAGCAGACAAAGTGTAATCTGTGCTCGAAAAACTTTTGAAAATTATAAACTGAGCGTGTGTCATATTTCTGAAGCTACTTTTACTCTTATGGGTTTTCAGTATATGTAGGCTATATCGTAAAAGAGTTCAAAATTCAAAAAATTAAATTCAAACTTTGTACTCTTAAATAGTACTTTGTGTAATGGCAATTATCAAAATTTCAGCTGCTTAGGTCCATTTCTCATGAATCTATAGAGGCTCAAAGTTGGATTTTCATTCTTTAAATTTAGTTTTATAATTTATAAGTAAATTCGCCTTGTAACGAGTCATATAGCTAGTCGAGCCTTATACCGATCATATAGTTCTCTCCGAGTACAACATAATTTTCGGATGATTCGCACAGTTTTCCCATTACGCTTGTACAAAATTACGATGTATTATAATCTACATACGATCGTGTGAATGCATGAGTCATCGATTTATGAAGTCCTTTTTCTATGTAATACACAATATCCGATACATTATATCCAGATTGGGCGTAAAAACATTCCTAAGACAACGGCCCGTGCTTACGATGACAGCTCAATTACGCCAACATCGGCTGCATTTCCGGATAGTACATTAACTTATCCTTGGTGGCGAGCCACAGTAGTCGGATCTACATATCAGGCAGAGCCCTGCTTTCTGTCAACCTATCGGGTCTTCATCATGCGTCACGGTTTGCCCCACACGCCAAGCTTTAATAAAAAAATACGCGTCGCTGAAGAGTCGGATATCGTCCAGAACTGGAGACAGAGATTCATGACGAGGTTTCTAAGTAAAACAGTAAGGAAAACAGCGTCAATGCGTCGTCGAAGCTTATCGAGAAGAGTAGTTTTCTGAGGGATAACTCTCACCGTATTTTTTCATGGAAATTGTGGATCATTTCATGAACGCGTAAAGCTGCGACGTCGATTGCGATGGCTACGGGAATAAAAAACGATTTCAATAAAATAATTGTTTTACTTCTACGACTGAATATTTATAATTAATCATCTTCCTAAAGTCCTCTTTTTACATAAAATATCTGAAGATATTCAAAGAAATATCTTTCAATAGTTAAAAAAACCTTCAATTTTTCCGATTTTAAGTATGTTCCAGGGCTTCAGAAAAATTTATTAAAAATTTGATTGCATTTTTGCAAAAAAACTAGTGCTTATTTTGTTTAAGAGCTAAGAAATTGGGAAGTTTAGAAATACTCATAAAAAAATATTTCAATAATAATTGAAATATGAAAAAACAATTTTAAAATTATCTAACTGGAATAGGAATCTTTTGAACGAAAAATTAAAAAAAATAATTTTTAATTTGTAAAAAAATACAAATGAATTTTCATTTTCTTCAAATTAGAAATTAGAAAGCTTCGTGATGGGCTCGAAAACGAGTTTTTGAATCAGACCTCGCAAGAAAATTTTTTCACATGTTTGTAAACTAAATTGAATTTTCAATAAATGTCTGTACGCGTAGAATTTGCGACCTGGTGTCTAAGATCACAATCAAGCAATTTTGAATGTAACGATAAAAATTTAGTATGTTTAGAAGCTTTTATTACTTACATTCTGAAAATTAAATACAATTTACTCATAATAAAAATTTGAAAAATTAAAAATTTAAGTAAAAAAATTTTTATTGGGTCACTTTTTCGACAGTTCCATTATTTTCATACCTTACAAGTATGAATTTTGAATTCGCGCATCATACATTTTTGAGCACTCCCGCCAGGCGACTAGAGCGCTGCGTGTGGTAGCAACTTGGTGAAACAACACGTAAGCTGCGCAAACCGCGAGTGCTCACGTTCGCACGGAGAAGTTCTTTTTTCTACGAGATTCAGACATGGCGGTACGTGTAATATCTGGAATTTTTATTAAATTATCCAAACTTATTTATTTAATCAAAGAGTAGTTTTCATAAATATTGTTTTGGGCTTAAAAAATACAGATTTTTTCGATAACATGAACCTCATTTTTTTATATCAATCAACTTTCTGAAAGAAATTGCATGCGAAAAGGTGTACCATGCTGCCGCGGTTCAGCGTGTATTCTAACCTAAATGCAGTTGATAATTTTCTGTGTAAAATTAGTTGTTATTTACTAAAATGTTTGTTATAATAGGACGTAAAGAAGCAACCCAAGCTTAAGAAAGACCCGGCCAAGAACCCCATGAGGGAGGTCAAAATTCGCAAATTGTGTCTTAACATTTGCGTTGGTGAGTCCGGTGATAGGCTCACTCGTGCTGCCAAGGTATATTTGCAACTCATATCTGTAAAAATTTAACAGTGAAGTTACTAGAGGTGACAGTGAATGGATGTGATTTTTTATTTAATTAGGTGTTGGAACAGCTTACTGGACAACAACCCGTGTTCAGTAAGGCACGTTACACTGTGCGTTCGTTCGGTATTCGCCGTAATGAAAAAATTTCTGTACACTGCACTGTACGAGGAGCAAAGGCTGAGGAAATTCTTGAGAAAGGATTGAAGGTCAGTTACTTTATTTAAACAAAATATTTATTATGTAAGTTCTACCAAATTCACAATAACAATTTAATATTTCAACCATTTTAATAATTCTTGTTGATTACAATTAGTTTAACCATCATGATTTATTTATTTTATAGGTTCGTGAATACGAATTGCAAAGAAAAAACTTCTCCGGAACTGGAAACTTTGGTTTCGGTATCCAAGAACACATCGATCTTGGTATCAAATACGATCCCAGCATTGGAATCTACGGTCTTGACTTCTTCGTAGTACTTGGCAGACCAGGTAATAATAATGCTCTTTTATATTAAACTTTGCACGTTATTTGGTATCAATAGATATTGTTGCTGTCAACTTTATCTATTATTTCTATTAACCCGTGCTAGAGTGAAAGCTTCTTATTTGCAACCCATGCCTACTTATCTTACTAGGTGTGTTACTTAATGGAAGCAACAATACTCATTAAATACCTTTTAGTTTTCATTGAAGCAAAATTAATATTCGATCATAATATAACTGTTGAAATTGATTTCAGGATTCAATGTTGCTCACAGAAGGAGGAAGACTGGAAAAGTTGGTTTCCAACACAAACTGACGAAAGAAGATGCGATGAAATGGTTCCAGGCTAAATATGACGGTATCATTCTTGCAAGCAAGAAGTAAATTGCTTGTAAGTGTTTTTACATGTTAATAAATAAGAAAATAGAAAAAATTGTTCATTTGTGACTTTATTCTTTATACCTATTGCAAAAAAATGATGAAATCTTCAACATAAATATTTACATGGATTTCAATCAATTATAGTGGCAAACATTTTTTCACAATTCAAACAAATTTACGTCAAAAGACAAAATTAAATTAACTTTCTCTTTTCAATCTTTACTGCATTATTGAAATCAATTTTTTTCGTTAGAATACACTAAGGTTTATAAAACCTTAATAAACTTATAGATACTAACCTTTGTAAATCTTGTGGTCCACTTCTTAAGTGGTATTTTTTATCTTAAATCATCAAAGCAGGAACTCACGTTTTACACAAAAATTAAAATTAATAATTATTTTTATTACAAAAATAAATACTATATTACATTGATGATCATTAAATACTTAAATTTCACAATAAAGAGGAATAAATTAACTTATCACCAACAACTTACGTATCTTTAGTCCAAAGACAATTATAAATAACGCTATTGGATTCAGTCAACCTATTTGATAACTCTGATCAGTTACCAATGATATTCATGTCACAATAACATGAAACTGTGATTGTACAGATTCTAGTACCTTGCTTGCTTTGAAAAATTTTAGCTTATGCAAGTTAAACCTTGCAACATGTCTAAAGATCATAAAATGATCCATGTGCTGGTATAAGAGTCAATTGCGTTTTGATAACTAGCTAAGTTCGTTTAATAATATTTTTAATGACTCAAGAATACCATGAATTTATAATACAAAAGTCAGAGTGAGAAAGTATAACAGCAAAAAATTATTAATCCTAAGCTTAATTGAAACTTTTAAATAAAATGTACAAATGACAAACCCTATCAGGTGTTTTGGTCTATGTATTAAGATAATAATGACAACTTCACAAAGCGCACACTCACACAACACAAAGTATAAACAATTAATCGCAGACGAATCGATGAACACAAATAAATCATCAGCAGCAGTTCTGTAATCAAATTATTTTCTAGACGTACGATGAATCTTGTCGATATTGAGCTTTTCCGCGTCGGTGAAACCGAGTATGCTTTCGATGGCGTTCAAATGACCCTGAACGTTTTCCCGATCGGTGAGGAAATAATAAACGGCCGACTTGAGAAATTGCAGAGTTATTTCGGCGTCGAGGGTCCCTTCGCTGCTTCTTGAATCCATGAGGCGTCTGTACATGGCCTGTAAAAGTCATGTTAAAAATTCATCAGTGATTTCGAGTCATCGGTATTGACTAATCCGCTAAGTTATAATATACATCTACATACGCATGCAAACTAGTGAATTAATTGAAAATAATAGGATCATACCGCTAGTCAGTGTGGCTTTTGCAAGCTCACCAACATTGAAAAAGTAAAGAGGCTGTTTCTTCTTAACTCTGTGTACAATATGAAATTGTTCAATACGAAGCGACAAGCTTTAGAAAATAAAAGTAAGCGTAACACCTGCAGTTGAAGTGAGCGCATTCGCGGGTAAATTAACATGCCCCCAAAACGAAAGTAAACAAACAAATCAGCTCAGCTCTACGTAGATAAATATAATAATTATAATATTATATTATAAGTGCTCGATGCAAATAAAACAGGCTGTGCAATGGAGCGTTAAATAATACAGGCAATATACATCATAGCTTAAGCGGTCAGAGCAGTACTATTATTATTATTAACAACAGCATCAGCAGAGTAAGAATACACTACCTTACGCGTGCCAACAACCCAGAGAGAAACAGCCTCCTGAGTACTCAACAAACTTTGGCTTTTAATGGCCAAAGATAGCAGATTGGGCGATTTGTTCGAATCCTGCGTCGGGATGAATTTTTTGTTTTGTTTTATTTTGGTTTTAACGCCGAAAATTGTGTGCATTTGTGTGTGCGTAGTACACGAGAGCGATTGCGACACACACGTGTGCACGGAAGAGCAGCGGCCAGACAAATATAAATTTTTATAAATACATGTTGTTATATAGACAAAAGAGTATAATTTTTTTCTTTTCATGATTTTCTGCGTGATAATTCTGTTTTAATGCGCGATCAATGAATCAAGAGTCAGAGTCAATTTGGCAGCGAATCTGAGATTCGTGTAAGTATCGCAATATATTATTTATGGAAGTAAGCATGAGAAATGCAGCTATTAGAAAGTCGCCATTACATATTGTAACTCCGATTAGTGTTATTAGTAATTATGAAGTACGCAATGTCTATTAGTGATGAATTTAGCGTTACAGCGTGGCAAACAAGTAATATTAAAAATAAACATTATCATCGCAGAAAGACTTTTTCTTTCTATTTGTATTTCATATATTATTGTTTACATATAAAAGCCAGCGAGATCAAATGTGGCGTGAGTATGGATTTATATATATAGATATACTCATGAAACAGAAAGTGAAATCGAATGGTTAGTCGTTGAACTGACCTTGACGTTGTCGAGCTCGGCCTGCGTGACGGTGAGCTTCTGCAGCAGCTCCGCGACCGTGATCTTGCTGGGGCTGCCCGGGGCCTTGGTCGACGAGCCACTGCCGCTCGTCGAGGCCCCGTCCGAGGCCTCGAAACGGGCCGCCTCTCGGCCCTTGGAGTACATCATGAGGTAGAGGTGCTTGTTGCGCTCCTCCTGCTCCTGCAGCAGGGCCTTGTGCTCCTCGAGCTGGCGCTTGCTGCGCTCGAGCTCCTCCTCGAGCTTGCGGCTGCGGCTCTCGGCCAGCTCCAGGGCCGGCCGCTCCTCGTGCAGCCGCGTCTGCAGCACCTGCAGCTGACCCAGCAGATTCTCGACCTTGTCGTTGTAGCTGCGCTTCACCTCGCTGATCTCGTCGCAGTGCTGGCGGCGCAGTCGCTCCACCTCGTCCTGGTCGAAGTGGCCCGAGTCCGAGAGCGAGGCGGGCCCCCTCCTCGCGCAGACGATCTCCTCGATCACCAAGGGTGGCGGTGGGCTGCAGGGCTGGCTGCTGGCGTTGCTGCTGCTGCCGGCGCTGGCCGGTGTCGGCGGTGCTGCTGCAACTGCTTCCACCACCGCCGGGGGAGCTGCAGCCTTGACCGGCGAGCTCTCCGTGGGAATTCGCTCGCGCACGCTGCAAACCGCGTCGTCGTCCTCGTCGTCGTCATCCTCGTCGGTGTCCCCGGCGGTGGCCGTGGTCGCCTCGGCTATTTCTGCCTCGGGCTTCTCCTCGACCGGCGAGACCTTCTTGATGCGCAGCTCGACGAGCTCCTGGCTGAGTCGGGCGATCTCGTGCTCCTGCTCGTCGGCGCGCTTGTGAGCCTCCTTGAGCAGGGCCTGGAATTTGCGCACCTGCCGCTGGGCCCGCTGCGTCGGCGTGAGATACTCGTCGCCGTCGTTGAGATTGCTCGTCGAGCAGTGCACGATGTAGCGATGCTGGCGGCCCGACCACGTGGTGCCGTTCAGGGCGAAGTTGGCGTGCTCGCAGGCCGATGCGACGCTCAGGCCGCTGCCGAAGCTGCGCACGCTGTCGGCGTCGCTGCAGTCGTCGTGATGATGATGCCCGGGATTATGATGATGATGCCCAAGCGGATGGTGGCCTCTGTGTCGGCTCCTCAGTGGCGTCAGCGACAGACTCTGCGCAAAATTCAAGACGAAATTATTGTAAGGGGCGTTTTAAAAAAGTACGTGTACGCTCTCGGTCGACGAGCTATTGATTTTACTCGACTCGAGTGACTGCGAAAGTGATTATATTATCGAATGCAGGTCAACGAGTATCAAGCTCTCGAAAACGTGCTTTACCGCTTGATCGGGCTTTTTTCTAAAACCGGCGGCTCGACACATGATATGCGCGTCATACGTAAAAAAAGTAGGGAGAAAAACTGAATATGTTTGTGCCCCATGAATCGACAGAGTAAATATATACACGTGACGAGCGAAAAAGAAAAGCACGTACGCGTGCCCATTGAGTCTCGCAAGCTCTCGACTCGCGCATGGCTTGCAGGTCTCGTAAAGAGATCGCCCCGTAGCTTGGCTCGAATCCATATATGTATATTACACGTTGATATATCGCGCAAAAACGGAAAACCAAGCCCAACTCGGTACGATTGAATGCTCCGTGACGCGTGTGGGTGCATAGAACTGGCGGTTGCTTTTCTTCGAGCAGACTATATCGCGTTATAGATCGTGTACCTAGCGTCAACATAGTACAGGGGCCATTGACGTTTGCGGTCTCGTCGATCGATTTCACGGGGGGCTTTGTTGTGTACCCGTAACGCGCTGTAATGTGTACACATATAAGTGCACGGGGTGAACGTGGCTTGGTAGAAAATCGGTACCGCGCGCGCCACGTACATAGTATATAGACACGCCGAGCGACTGTGTAACATTAGCTACCTACAACTTTGAAATGATACAACAAAAATATAATACATCAAGTCGATTGGGCGTGAAGTTGATGTACGATAAACTGTATAGACGCGCGGCTACGTCAGATATAAGCGTCGAGCATGGAAAAGCGAGCTGGAAAAGGGTGCGTGACCTAAATAATCGTCGCGCTCGACGATCATCTTTTTTTTATATAAGTATAGGAGGGAGAGACGATATCGACGAGCTCGGATATGTGGGAAATTGTATCTGTGTCAGACTGGTACCGATGGACAGCTGTGCGGACTCCGATGTGGACGTTGCTGCTGCTGCTGCTGCTCCTTGTCCATGACCGACGAGATGGCCAGGACGTCGACTGCACATAAGGACGGAGCAATCGGACGACAGCGGCCTGCGGTTCAGGTACTTGGGTTTCCTCTTGCTGGACGGACTCGCGATTCATGAGGCGCACTGGACACGCGTATTTGTTACACGGACTCGAGGGGACGGAAAAAGTCAACTAAACTCGTCAGGATGTAATGTACATTAACTATACAGCATCTCGGGGTCGCGCGCACTGCATCGACTCTAACTATATCTTTGTATTATGCATATTACAAGAGCAGCATTGCACGTCACGGAACCATTGCCACCAGCACCAACACCACCACTACCACTTCGTCCACGCGAGAGTCGTGCACTGGCGCATCGGCTGCTGCTGCTGCTGTTAAATGCTGATGCCTCTGCCGATGCCAGCGGTCAGTGCGCCGACGCAATGTGTGTCGCGCCGTCGACGACGACGACGAGAGACCGTAGTCTAGCTGCTGCCTGCCACCCCCGGCACAGCTATATGTATAATAATACCGCACGGAAACTTATAATCTCCACACGTACGCGAGGCGAAACTGGGACAAGGTGTAAAGCACGTGATACAATGCACACATGCATATAACATGATTGCACTCGAGCGAGCGAGTGGCGGCGGCGGGGGGTGATATTTACCAATTGCATAAATCGTTTATACGCGCGCACGATGCCGATCGATCGCTCGATTTTCTCCCGCGTGGGTTCGTCTCTACACCATATAAAGTTGTATTTGTACACAGAGACTATATGATAAAGTTCGTGCTTACCGATTGGCTGCGCTTCGGTGTGCCGTCGTTCTCGACGATAGCCGGGAAATGGTCGTTGTAGTAGTACTGATGCTGTTGTTGTTGCTGCTGCTGCAGCTGGCGGGCTTGCTCGCCTTTGACCCTAAGGGAGGACGATCGTCTCAGGGCGGTCGGCGAGGCCAGAGGCGACGGCAGCGTCGTCAGTCGCGGTATTCTCGACGGCGACAGAGGCGACTGAAGGGGCGACGGCAGCGGCGTCGTGCGGGCGCTATAGCTGCCGCCGCTGCTCTGATAGAAGCCGTTCGGTCTGGCGTTGCCGCTGTTGACCGACAGCGAGTTTCTTCGTGAACCTCTCGACTCCTCGGCCATGGTGACGTCTAGATGTCGTGCTCTCGTCCTGTTGTGCGTCGTTGCGTGGTTTTCGCTGCTTTACTCGTTCCTACCTAAAAGCACGCGAGATTTCCCTTCGAATCACATTAAAGCTCCAAGGTATAACGTATTATTAAGCGTTCGTGCGATGCCAATCGCGCAACTTGGCGAGAGCTCTAGTCGACTTGAAAAAAGAACTGATCCGTTTAACGCGACGTTTATCGAGCACGAAGCGAGACAAGTGGCCGCTTTACAGCGTTACAATAGTTGAGCGGGCAAAATTACGACTCGAGCGAGCACTGCTCTCGATGCGGCTTCGCTCGAGCTGTAAAAAACTCCCTTTGAGCTTGCGTATCGTATTATATACAGGCTTTTAGTACACTCCAATACATGACAATGGCTTATATAAAAAAGACCGCACATACATAGCGCGAAGGCTCTTTCACTCGCATAGATATTGTATAGTCGAATCACAGGTACGCGTGCGAGGGGCAGTAGCCAGTGTGGCTAGTGCGCGCATAATGATGTAGAAAGGATCGATTCGATATAATTGAGCAGCGGCGGAGAGTAGCGAGCGCTCCGAGAATAGTTATGTGTTCGAGGCACGCGATATGCATCGAACGCGCGCGTGTAAGTAAGCGGCCGGACACGAAGCCAGCGGACCTGCAGCAGGTTCATGTAGTAGTCTCGGTGAGGAGTATAGTACATTCGGAATACTCGTGCACGATGCTCGTGCGGGCCATGCGACGCAGTGGTCGCGTCGCTGCATACACAGCGCCAATAATGCACAATGAGAATCGAGATCGACGTTGCATATATGCCGTGTACGTACGTATATTACACCAGGCGAACTCGAGAGAAACAGCGAGATATATGGGATGGGGAAAAAAGAGGAAAAGAGATAGTCAGCTATTGCCATGGTCGCTTGATGGAATCAACCGCTATTTCTTCACGCTCCGCTACATCGCGCCGTTCTCTTGCTATTATAGTATACATGCCTGGGCTGTACATGTGAACATACATACACGTCTGTGTACATCACAATTCACAAGCTTAAGTTTACGTAAAAGCTTCGATCAAAAGTTTTTCGAACTGGCCGCGGTTTCTTCAAGTGGCAGTATTTCGTACGCCGCTGTATAATGTGTAACTAAACATGAGATAAGGCGACGCGCGCCCGATAAACCGTGAAATGCCGGTACAAGCGACGACAGGTGTGTGTCTGCGGCACATGTGTAAGCAACTGTGATGACGAAAACAAAAAATTCCGGATTCGTGTAATATGTGTGTTACAATGTACCGACTACTCGAGCATCGAGACGTGTCTCGCGTCAAACAAAACTATTTCGTAGAGAGACGCCGACAGACAACAAGCAAACACGCCGAGCTCGTGTTCCATTTACTTTTTTGTCGTTGTCGCTGCATGTTATCACGATGACAATAGTTTAAATAGGCCGCTGGAGCACGACGGCTGCTGCTGCTGCTGCTCGGCCTATCCGAATAATCGATCGCGACGCGCGTATACTCTACATCATATACACAAGATTCGGATGAACGTGGCGGCAGCCCAAGAGATTTTACTTCTCGCACATATACCGCGACCGAAGTACCCAGTAAACTCGGTGGATTTTTATACACGCGTACTCAACGCGCAGCAATTGTTATCGCGAATTCTCTGGTACTGCTGCTTAAGCTGCATTGCATTACCTAATCCTCGCATGCGACGTGTAATACACCGAGAGGTGAAAGCCTCGTGTATATTATATCGCGCTCGGGCAGCGTGACTCTATACACGTACAAAATTACAAAAGTTACACGAAAGAAAAAAAATTATTTTTTTGCCTCCCGGTCGATCGCATCGATATACAGTCGACCGGTGTAAATTATTAATGTACACACATAAAAACGTACGTATAATACAGTCGCTCGCACGCGCTCGATTGCTTTCAAGGTGATCGCGCATATCGATGCATTGCTGCTGGCTTACACGTTCTCATAATTAAAGCCACGAACAGCCTTATCTCCGTCACGGTTTCTTCAAGACAATTACTCGCGCACTTAGTCTTTAATGAAAATAATAATGCGTTGTTATTACTCGGAAGGAACCGAGCACACGACGATAATGCAGCGGTGCGCCATATGCGAGCTTGACAAAACTTCGAGCGCCGCCAGAGCTTTTTTGCCGAGTCGAGGATACGTTATATTCGATACGAGTCTAAGCTCGATATCGAGAGCGAATTGCGACGGAAAGAACGAAGGAGAAGGAGAAAAGTGACTTGCGACTTGCCGCGAGACTTAATCTTGAACGCTCCGTTTTTATATTTATACATCCTCCAGTTTCGTGCGCTTATCGCCGAAAATACTGCTAATTTTCGCACGCACGACCGCAAAGAGAGAGAGAGAAGTCGGTTTGGCAGCCGAGACGATACTGACGTTGACTCGAAATCTATAAAAATTCACGGTCGTGCGTGAGTCGCGGCGGCCGCAATTCTTTATAGGTATATATACCTACGTCGACGCGTACGCATTGTGTGCAAAAAGCATACGCAGAGCGCGGAAGCCGCGAGGAAGCTATTAAAAGCTTTTCAGGGCCAAGGGTCAAAGTCGCGACTGCAATATGCGGGCTCAACTGACGCTGACTAGCTGCAGAGAGGGCTAATAACCGCAACTTACGAACAATTGAGCCTCGCCGAGCTTCCATTAAAGCTCGAGTGTCAATTGTCGCGCTCACTTGCGTCGAATTCGTCGGCGATGGCTCTTATGTCTTTTATTTTGTTATTTTGTTTTTGTTTTTTGCTTTTCGGCACTTACCGTTCATCGTTGTGGTCGTTGTTGTTGTCCTGTCATCGCCAGACATCGCTTTGCATGTCGGCTGCCAAGCCGCGTCGTCGTCGACTCCTTTGCACGCAAACTGACAAAGCGTATTAGAAGGTTCTCTATTATAAAAGTACACACGAATCAAGCCAATATTCGCGTTGACGAGCTGCACGTCCAAAAAAGTAAAAGTTCGGCTCGCGTCTGGCTCGTATTTATCATACAGCTCCGCAGCTGTGAGCTCGTTGACGTTGTCGTCGTCGTCTTGTCGTCCGTGTGTATATACAGCACATTCACCGTCAATAAAACACAACTGACTGATCTTCGTGCTGTGCAGCTGGGAGCTGCTGCTGCTGCTGCTAGTTCCGATGTTTCTACTGCTGCAGTGTGCACAGGCGTCACGAGACATAACCTATTTAACCAACGCTAGCTGTACATATATACTGGTTGTATATTGTTGTAGCGGCCGACGCTGAAACAGCAGCACACGCACACACACACTAGTCGCGTTTTCTCGAGTGACGTTTTGTTCGGAGCGCCTCCACCGCGCCGAGAACGACGACCCGAGCGCTGCTGACCTCTGTCGTCTTGAAACTGCACTAAAACTCCCTTTCGACTTTCGGCGGAGGAATGAAAAACAAGTGTTGGGAATACATATTTTACAAATGAAATAAACGCATTATTCAGATTTTTTGTTAAAAATTAACTTATACGTTTATTCAAACCCTCTACATAGCACTCGTATTTGTGTCTTTTCGCTAAATATCTATATTATAAATTCTTATACAATTATGCATCGTCGTCGTTGCAATTATTGACGTGTTTTATAATCGACCACAGGCCCTTGTACAGCTGTAGTAAAAAAACTTCGTCTCTCTATCTTTTTTTTCTTTTTTCTATTTTTTCGTATTTTCCGTACCACTCTATGTACATGTACGCAAATTACTAATATAGTTGGCATTTTGTTAGATTTTTTCTCTCCTCTGTTTTCGTGAAAAAATAGTTACTTTTCTCGGCCCTTTGCGATTCGCTCGCTTTGATTTTAAATAACATATTGGTATTAATATCGTGGATCCAAGCCTTGTACGTTTACGTATCACAGACTTATTTAATGTATACATTATATTCATTTAAAAACAAAAAAAAACTTAAATTCATAAGGATAAGAGTATCGATTTATAAAAGTTTATACTTATGTTAAGGCACCTTTACATTATGTATATTGTTTAATAAAAAACCGACGAAAAGAAATCATTGCAAGCTTGCGCTTATAACGTGACTTATGCCCTACGTGACGATATTACTTGTTTTATTCGTTAGTAAAGTAGGAATAAAAAAAATCAGACGTTACAGGCTAATATGAGTTCTCTGACAAAATAATTAATAATAATAATCGGCGAAGAGATCGACGTATATGACGCACGTATATACGACAGATAATCAAAAGTCACGATGATACGGGTATAGGCTACAATACATTGTAACGAAAGATCGATCTGGACGATACGAATCTCGCTGGTATAAGTGATACATACTTACGAGCTATATTTGACGCGTTATATTGCATTCGTTACTTATTAAGAGACGCTTAAAAATTATACTCATACGAGTTGACGATTATTAATTTCGTTTTTTGCGTTAAAAACTGCAACCGCATCGTATGAATGTACTCGTCCGACCGAACGCGGTGGGCGTCAAAATCTCACGCACGCCTTCGATTCGTACAAAACTTAATCATTAACGAGAGTAGTACACGATTTTTAATCGTTTTTCTCGCGTACAGAGCAGCCTCTTTACCGACGTTCACTGACATTTTGAGTTTATTGTTTCCATTGACCTTTGAAATTTTCAATTTTTAAGGCAACTTATAGATCAATCTCGGTAATTGCGATTTCGCAGCGCGCTTAATTCTACATTTGACATCCTCGAGCAACTTAGCCTATAGTATACGTGGTACATATAAGTGAAAAAGTAGTGCTGCAATTCGTTCGTTCAGATAAAAACTAACTACGCGATTCGGCAAGACTAAAAATCACCAATTACATTGATGTTTTCGAATCGCCGATCGCATTTCGTATGCTCAAGAGCCGTAAAAAAACCTAAGAATACAATATATAAGTCGAGTAATCATACCGTGAGTCGTTTCATATTAAATAAAAAAAAAAATAAAAAAAATTGTTGCATGAAACACAGGAGGTGGCGAGTCATGCGTACACGTCCGCCTTGTCCAACTAAACGTTGGTAAATAATCGTCCCTAGACGATGGTGTCGATCTCGACCTTATGTTGCGCTTGCTTGGCCTCGGCGCGCCTCTGTAGTGGCGGTATGACGTAGAGCATGGAACCGCTGATGGCGACCATGAAGCCGGCCACGTAGAAGGCGATGTCCGCGATGATGTACAGGTCGATGAGGAAGCCGGCGATCGGCGGGCCCGCGAGCGAGGCTATGCCCTGCGACAGCAGCACCAGGCCAAAGGCGTTGGTGAGCTTGTCGAGGCCAACGAGATCCACCAGGCAGACGGAGGTCAGGCCGACGTAGGCGCCGGTCGTGAAGCCGAAGATGGCCGCGTAGATCGCCATCAGGTAGAAGTTTACGCAGAACGGGCTCATGGCCGTGGCTAAATTGATAAAAGAGAGAGAGAGAGAGAGAGCATTACGTGAGTTGCGTGGTTAAAAAAGAAAGCGAAAAAGAAAAGTTGAGCTTTCGACTTACCGATACCACAGGTGGTCAAGCAGATGTTGTAGATGAGGAGACGATTGACCCTCGGGTTGTCGGACACGTAGCCGAGCACAACGCGGCCGAAGGTGTTGGCGACGCCGATGATGAGCAGGAGCATGGGCGCTTGGCTCATCATTCCGTGCTGCTCGGCGAGCTTCTCGATGAAGACGTAGGGCACGTTGTAGCCGATGCTCGTGCAAAAGTTCGAGAACATGAAGATGAGGAAGACGGGGTCCCTCAAAAGGGTGAACTTGAGCATGCGCTTGGCGATGTTGGACTCCTGCTCGGACTCGGCGGACTCGAGCTCGTCGATGACGTCGGGTATGACGCGGTGGCCGCCGGCCCCGTTGGGCAGGCTGCGCAGCGACGCCCTCAGTCTCACGTTCTCCTCGCTGCGCGACAGCGAGCCCGAGCGCTTGCGTATGCTGTTTATGCTGCTGCGCAGAAACACGTCCGAGCGATTCATGATGCCGCTGCCGTAGACGCTGCTGCGCTGGAAGGGCGACGGCTCGGCGCTGGGCGGCCGATCGGCCAGGATCGGCTGGCTCAGGGCCAGCCGCACGTTGTTGTTGCTGCTGTGCAGCTCCAGCTGGTCCTGCTGATGCTGCTGCTGAAGCTGCTGCTGCTGTTGCAAGTCCGGCTGGACTCCGGCGTTGCCGTTGGCCAGGTGCTTGGGCTTGCTCCTCGGCGAGTTCATGCTGGCGCTGCGATCGAGCTTGCGATCGGCGTTGGGCGTGGGCGGGGCCAGGCTCGTCAGCCCGTTGACCTTGCACTCCTGCAGCGGCACGCACTCGGCCACCTTGCTCGGCTTCAGCGGCTTGAACATCAGGCCGAAGATGATGCAGTTGAGGATGATGCCCGAGAGCACGAGCATGGCCGAGCGGTAGTTTTCGAAGGCCGCGAGCAGGGCGCTGATGAGCGGGGCGAACACGACCGTGCCGAGGCCCGAGCCGCAGACGGCGATGCCCGTGGCGAGCGCCCGGTACTTCTCGAAGTACACCGAGACCGAGACTATGGCCGGCAGGTAGATGAGGCCGAAGCCCAGACCCGTGCCGATGCCCGCCGTCAGGTAGACCACGACCAGCGACTTGGCGTACACCGTGGCGAAGAGGCAGCCCGAGGCGAGGATCGTGCCCATCACGGTAACGGCCGGGCAGCCGAACTTGTTCACGAGGAAGCTCGAGAGCGGCCCCGAGCAGTAGGTGACGCCGACGAGGAGCGAGGCGACCCACGAGGCCGCCTGCTGCGACGCCTCGAACTGCTTGACATACTCCTTTTGGAAGAGACCGTACGAGTACGTCACTCCGTCGGCTGCATGGAACAAGAAAAAAAAACGAGTTAGCGTCGAGTATAAGCGGGATCTTTCCAAACGAGCATAAAGCGCCTATATGCGTACATTAAACGAAGTCGCGAGTGGAAAACAATAATAACAATAAGCCGCTTCGAGGGATCCTTCGTCGATACTTTCCGCTAGTTCGATCGTTCAATGGAATAGTACTCAATTGACGAAAGCTCGACGTACGAACATGGGTTTGCGCGCGTTCCCGTATAACATACGGTCATTGCATATAAACACACACACACACATCGGTGTCGAGCGCATTAAAACGATCGATCGGCGAGCCGCGCGCCGAACGCAAATTGCCTCCCGGACTATAATAAACGCGGCAGCACGCGGCATTGGATAAACATTCCGTAATCGTAAACACGCGCACAGGGGGAGAGAGAGAGAGAGCGAGCGAGCGACAGAGCTTTGGCTGCATTTTTCCACGCGTTTCAGGTGAATCGCGCGAGCTGCTGACAAATAGCTTTACCCGATAAAGACGTGTCGTAGGTATGTGTTGTACGCGTTTGTATAGATGCCGAAAGGCTATCCGCGCGCGGTGTCACGCGCTCTATAGCGAGAATCGAGACTTATCGTATTATGCATACATTCGTGTGTGAGTGTGTGCTTGAGCTCGAATAAGCCACCCAACTCATTTCTTTTTTATTGGAATCGTACGCTGTATTATTTTCTCTTGCGTCTGTTTTTCTTCTTTTTTTCATTATTGCCGCGACACTACACACGCGTTTATGCGGTCAAACGCTTTTTCGCCTTAATCTGAGCTTTATCGTACCACCCGCGAGCGAAAGAACTGAAAGGCGAGCGCGCGCGTGTTTAAACAAACGCGTCTCTCTAATACACACTTTAAATACACTTGGCATGATAAGGCCAATCAAAACACATTTATTTTCTCGCTAATAAAATCGCCTTCGTTTGTTCCTCTCTGTAATTTGCCGGTGTAATTTTCGTCACGATAAGTCACGAGTACGCTCGAAATCGGATCATCACAACGGAAAAGCTGAAAGCTATAATGCCGTAATAGCGCGTATGTGCATGTGTGCGAGCAAGATTCTCTTGGAACTCTTGATGAGCTTATTTTCACGAGAGATCTGTGTTTTATATCTGCGCTGTAAGAGCGAAAAAGAGATCCTTTCTGCAGATAAAAGCTGCCAGCTGCCGATAATAAATTGCGGGCCTTATCGTCTCGTGCTCGAATGGTGTAACTGAGTCAAATATCAATTGGAAACTACAATGAATCGTTTGTTTTTGTTTTTTATAAACTTTCAAATGCGAAGCAAGTTGCTAAAAGGGTAAATCGTTTCAAGGATGCAAGCCTTGGTCGTTTAATACGATCAAGAAGCTATATGGCACGATGTGAAAAGCTCCACCTCGATTATTATTTATACATTGTGTACGCGTGCATCTCGTTGCTTCATCAACGACCTGTCGTAAATTATATACTTTTCGAGTTATACATCACGCGCGTCATTATTATATATCTGAACGTATCGTGCAAAGGTGGGAGAAAAGAATTTCGAATCGATTATTGCTCGATGAAGTTGGGCCAAAAATGCGCGCATATTCCCCGAAGCTCGTCGGTCGAATCTCGTTCGGTAATGACTCGCGACGACGACGAAGAAGACTACGTCGACGACGACTACGAAGGTGCAGCGTTACGTAATTGATGTAAATTATATATTTATAGTAAAGGTGTACAGCTTCGACGTCGAATTTTGTCGTCCAGTTCGCGATCGCGACTTTTATGCTGCTGCTCATGCCACTGCCAGTATATAATCCATAAAGACTCGAAGCAGCTGATTAGCTGCGACAGGGAATTACGCAAGCTGCCGAGCCGAGCTAGACGCTATAAAGATCGATGCATTAATATTTCGTTTCAGCTTCGGTATATATACACATATACACGGCGGAGACTGCCCGACTTAATAAATCATTGCGAATTATACGTCAGCAGCGGCAGTAGTAGCTCCTAGTGATATTCCAGCGAGATACGAACCAACGAAAGGGTAGCGAATGGCCGACTGTATCATGCGGCAGTCGAGTTGCGTAAAAACCGGAGTCAAAGCCGAGCTGCATCTAGTGTATATCGTACGCGCATGCAGCTGCTAGCGTTTATAGCGTTAGAATCGACAATTGAGCATTATAGTATACATAGGATTCGAGATCGGCGCAAAAAGTATCGCATGAACCGCGCGTACAGACTATTTGGCTCTCGAGGCATGTTTGGCAATTTTCTCGCGTTTTGGCAATTTTCTCACACCTACGCTAGCACGGCTATGTTATACTTACACGCGCACGCGAGTGACGAGAGCAGCGCGTCGAGTCGTACAGTTCGAGTCGATCGGTGGTATTACTCGTGTTATTTATTCGCGATCTCGCTCTCGCTCGCCCGCTCGCTCTCTCTCTCTCGCTTGTATATCGTTTATAATACTATAATAGCTCTTTACGATAATACTTTAATACGGACATTATTATACTGTTGCTGGGCTTTTTGCATCGAGCTCGTGCGTGCGCAGCAGTATATTGCGGAGCTTGCGAGCTTTCGTGCTCGGCTCGACGACGACGACGACGACGACACATACACGTACATATGCAGACGTAGGAGCCGATCCAATTTTACGACGATTTTTGGCACGATACGAGCTCTGCTGCCGCTGCTTCGCGAGATTCGTGTCGTCGTCGTCGTCGTCGTCTTCAATATACGTTACAAAGGTCAAGTATTCGAAAGGCGAAAATCGTCGACGCTACCTCTTTTTGACTATATATCGGCTATTCATTGGTGTAATAGTCGGAGGAGTAGTTGTTTTTCTGCTTTTCTTCGGGTCGCGCGTACATGAATTAATAATGCACAAAATATTCCATCGTCGCATCACGTCGCGTCGCGCGCATTCAACGAGTGTAATTCAATATAAAGTATCCGTTTATATAAAACGCGTTATGCCCGTGTGTATGTGTGTGTGTGTGTGTGTATGTAAGCTCCGTCGGTCAGACTTCATGCGATCGTGTCACCGAGGCACGTTTATATCGATATACATGCAAGCTTTTTCCACCGCAGTATTGGGCGAGCGCCTATAATTTACAATATAATAATATATATAACGATAAAAGTTGCAAACGTCTCGTTATCAGCTTTTTGCGGTCATAAATATTAAAAGAAACGAGGGAGAGAGACTGCTACCGTCGCGCTGAAAGCTGCAGAAATATCTCGCGGGTATTAAAATTTACGCGAGTTGGATGTTTTGTTGTTCACGAGCAAACAATGCCGCGCCGCACACGACTGAGTGTCTGTGACATTTATAACTACCGTTTAATGATTAACGCATCGTATATCATATACTTTTCTCGGGGAGCTTTTGTTTCTTTCTTCCTCGCTCTTTTCCTTTTCGCTCGTATTCTGACGCATATCGCGCAAGTATAAGAAAAAAAAAGTAGACAACGGGTTCGAATGCACACAAGTGCTTGTGTGCTCTGTGCGTACACGCGTTTATGTGGCATTAATGCATCATTGAGCGCCAAGCTATTAAGCAAAGAAGGAAGTTTTCTCTCTCGAATTCGGACTAATGAGCGGCTAATAAGGAGGCAAGTAGCAGCGCTGACCGCTAGAAAAGTGACAAGGCACAACCATTATCGTGTACGATGGCGTGTATAAAGGAGAGAGGAAAAAAATCGAGTTCGCGAGTCATCCGGTCTCTCTCTCTCTCTTTCGATTATTGTGTTGCTGCACTGCTGCACACTGCACTGCAGATCGATGCATAAATACATCTCTGATGCACGTATATAGTGCAACTGCAGACCTGCAGACACATAAACTCCCGTGCGCGACATTATTCATTTATTATTACATATTGTATACACGATTTATGTTTGCGTATTACACGTATTGCTCGCGGCGTGCCTTTATCAGTAACAGCAGTAGAAACTAAGTCAGTCGCAAAATACACACGACTGATCCCCGCCGATCGTATATAGATATTAGACACGAATCCAAGTGTAAACATCAATAAGAAGGCAAGATTCCCGAGTCAATTTACTGCTGCTGACACTAGTTTAATATATGTATATAAGGCAGAAAACACGCGCCGCGCGTCTTGGGCAAGTTTCGCGCGCACCAGACGCCGGCGAGCGACAAATATAAATATGCTATAGCACACAGACACGATGCTCGCGGGAACGCGCGTCCAACAGAAGCTCCACGATTATTTTATTCAATTTTTCCCTTCTTCTACTTGTTCTTTTGCTTATAATTGCCCGTCAAAACCGGGGCTAGCACTCTGAGAGGAATGAGAAAAAAATGAACGAGAATAAATCTAAACGAAGAATACGTAGGCAGGATTGGTATGCCATGCGTGGTTCATTTGAGTGTAGGTCGCGTTTTTATTGTATTAATAAGCAAAAGAGGTCATAGCCGAGATATGTGCGATACGCTTTCCTCGTTCGATGTTGGCTTTTGCCATCGCATTGCATCGCGCTCGCACACGCGTATAATGTATATTGACAGCTGCTGCAGCTGCTCGCGGGTTGTCTCTCCCTCCGTATAATATACAAAACACATGCTGACGAGCAAGCGGTTATTATTCTCTAATCACTCCGTTTTATCCTGAGTCTCTATCTATCTGTACAGCTCGTAGCGATGCAATCAAAGATTGCACACACACACACTCGCACACATTTACACATTTAAAAACAATATCATATTACATTAAGCATTAAGCATCATATTTAATTAGGGTACTAATTAAAACGTCATCGCTCGTGCTTATCTCTCGCTCACTCACTCACTTTCTGTCTCAATCTCGATATTCACTTTCTAATTGTGCCTGCAACTAATTGGATTCTAATGATTCGATCAGAAAAATCGACAATCACATTATAAAGATAAAGCACGGTTAATTTCTAAAATTAATTATAAGAAGAAAGAAAAGAAGCACATAAATTGTAATGACGTTAAGTAATACTCACTCAGCAGATGAACCATGAAGGACGCGAAGACGACGGCCCATCCCCAGCCACCGTCGGGCGCCGTCGGGGCGACGACAACCTCCTCGTTGAGGTTGGCCGAGGCGCTGGGTGATGCGGGCCTCTTAGTGCCGCCCGCCGCTTTGCCGTTCTGCTTCTCGTCCGGTATGTGTCCCATGGTATGGCGCGCGGGTTACTATTGTTGTGATTATTCTCTCTCTCTCCCTGGTATAAAAGCAGGCGCGCGCTCTTCCCTCTGCTTCTGCTGCTGCTGCTTCTTACTCGGCGTATGTATCTGTATATGTGTAAGAACTCTCAGTTGCCGGTCGTTATGATGCAATAATGTGTCGCGAGCGAAATTTTTGGATACACGCGAATGGGCAAATATATTTTCTGCTGCTGCACTGCGCCGCGTCGAGCCGAGAGCAATGACAATTGCGTACACGATAAACTGTCTCTATCTCGAGTCAGGCTTAATCAAACGTGCGTTTTCGTCCGTTTGTTTGTTTTTCCGTATTTTTTTTCCCTTTACAAATTGATTCACGTCCTCGATATCAGGAAGACAAGTCGAGGCGCTCTGTGTCATAGAGTGAGCAGCGGAGCTTCGCAATTGCTGATGCTGCTGCTTATGTGGCCGCAAGTACTGGCCGAGCTTCGCGTTGCTGCTTGACGATTACCGGTGCCGAAGGCTGGCCAGCCCCGCATCTCTCTCTGCTGCTACTCGACCGCTTGTCTGCTGTCTCTGATCAGTGGATCGATGCTTCTGTATCTGATGCTGCTCAAGCTGCTGCTGGCTATGCCTTTTTTAACAATACAAAAGTGCAACGACTAATTATTAATTGCCTCTCTCTCGATAAATATTCGACGCGTTAGCGATCCGTGTCACAGTTTGCTTTTAAAATTATACGGCGGCGACGAGGACGACACGCGCGAACAAAAAGTGCATGCGATGCAAGTGCGAAAAACTTGAGTAGTGGTAGTCGCTCGGAGTCGACCTGTGCTGTGTACGCATACGGTGCGTGCGGCTTAACAACTGACGCGATACTGCCGGGCCGGCGAGTCGAAAGCCGAGAGTAATAAGCGACGGACGACGACGACGACGATCGTGTTATGTGTATGTTACGCGTGTGTCTGTGTTTTCGTATGTACATACCCCGCCAGTGCCAATGTGTGTGTAAGTAAGTCTTTCTTTCTTTCTCTTTCTCTCTTTCCTGCGTGGTATATATCTCGATTAGGCTCCCGCAAAAACTCCGACTCCGTAGTATGTGCCTTACTGCTGCTGCTGCTGCTGCTGCATGTGTGTTGGTCGTACATGTGCGTGACTCTCTTCCCGTGGCGATATACGTAAGTATAGAGCTTGATGCGCGCTGGACGAGCGACATGGGAGCAGGTCAGATACGGGGTAAAGAGGGGAGAGCGGAAGTTAGATATCCCAAACGAGAAGTTGCCGCCACCGCCACCAACACCACCACCACCAACACCGACCAACGACGACGACTCCGAAACTGAACAATTTTATATTTAGCTATTAGGGCGATGATGCCCTGTATATACATATATGATGCGTCGCATCAAGTAGTCACTCGCAGATTTCTATCTGTGTCCTATCTCACGGCTGCGCGTGTTTATTATATCGTAGAAGAGAAGATACCTATGTGTACACGGCGAGACTCTCGGGCAAATATATCACATAAATTGATAGATACGCGAGTGCGCGCGCGTGTAAATAGCACGTGGTGCGCGCCTATGGCGGCGCGAAAAATATATACTATTATATCGTATCAAATAGCATCGCTTACGCGCGATTTCGCACGCTTACCTGCTCGAGCTTGCTGCGGTTCGATACGTCCGCATGGCTCAATGAAGTCTATCATCCAGCGCGTAACTTCTTTATAAGCTGCTCGTACGTGTGCGTGTGTAGGCGAACAAAATGAAAAAAGCTCTCTCTCCCAAGCGCGATCAGTGAAGCTTGAGCGAGGAGGATCCCGTTCAACTGTGCGCCAGAGCTGAAACACATCGATTGAAATATAAATTCAGAATTACTTTGCTCCGTGCGCGTTGTAATCGTTGAAAGAGCAAAATTATTATTTTCGCATTTATATACGATTGTCGTAAGTACGATTCAGCCACGGAGATGAGATAACGATTGATCACCAGCGGGTTAACATATTGTGTACGTGCGTGTATGTGTGTGGAGTTTATGAGAGGGACAGAACGAATCAAAGATCGATCGGTGTGTTTTCGTTTCGCGTTAAACATCATAATGTTATTTTTACGCCCCGACCGATACCGTAAGCTACATCAATTTTGTTGCTACCGATTTATTATGCGAATTTTTTATTTTTATTTTATTTTTACGCTCCTACTGGCACGTATCTACACGACTCGGCGAATGCTTGATTGGTTTTTTCTGCTCTTTTGACTATATCTCCGCGAATTCCGATCGATATCGCGGCCTAGCAGCTCTCGAGTCCGGTATATAATATCGAAATCTCGGGTTTTTCGCTCGCCGGTTCGAGCCGATTCATTGCGGCTACTTTTCGCTCAAATGCTTCATAATGCACGTACATGGATACATACAATTGCACGCATATTTTATTAACTTTGACGATATCGCACATAAGTACATCATAAAAGGATCGTATTATATGCGCCGGGTTATAATATGAATATCTCGATCAGCGCGCCGACGAGTCAGCGCTCGCTAAACGACGATAACGGCACGTGACTATCCGAGCGTGCCTCGCTGCTGCTGCTGCTGCTGCTGCTGCTGCTTGCGACAGGAGAAAAATGGAATGCCTCGAAAAGTATCTAGGCAAATTACAACTCGGAGCGCGGACTCGATATCAACACGATGAGCTGTATATATAACTGCGAAGTGTGCGTGTGTCCGACACTTGTGCGCACTCGGGCGCGTGTGCAACGATTAATCGAGAGAGAGTAAAAAAAATAATAAAACAATGTATGTATCTGCAACGACATTGTAACGCTTCTTCGCGCCTCGATAATACGATTAGAGATTTTTCGCGACTCGCTCGCTTGTCAATTGTTTTTTTTTTTCATTCTCTCTCATTTTTCTTCTTTTTTTATATTTTTTTCCTTTCGTTCATTTCGCGGACAAGTACAACTGCAAAGCGACGAGATAAGACGACGAAAGCTCGTTAACAAACCAGTTATCATCGGCCTGTAATAAGCCTCGGTATTATATTATATTATACACGCGAGTGTGTGGGTACACACAGGTACCTCCTTCGCATACACAAATCACGGTACTTATATACATTGGCTTGTGTGAGTTTTACTCGAGAGCGAGAGTGCGATAAAAGTTATTGGCTGATCGGGGTATTATATCTTTCTCATATGACTTTTATTTTTACATAATCTTAGAGCTCGATAATGCTGCTGCTGCTACTGTCGCTGTAAAGCTCTCTTGGCATTTCCCTCACGGCGCGATTCGACCTGACAAAGATGACGGGTCTCGATCCGCTTATGACTCGTTCGTGCGTGTGTTTGTATATTTGTTGCGTTGCAATTACATCGAGAAATTAAACTTATACTTTCTCGGTATGTGCGAGCGGCGTGGAAAACTCGAATCGCGATCGTCGTCGTCATTACGCACACCCACCCACACACATACGAGGCGAGCTACCGATCGATCGGCATTTTTTCGCGCGCGCGCAGATTAGATGTTGGAGATTTCGCGCGATCGTTGCAGAAATTGTCAAAACACCACGACGTGCCGATCGTTATAAGAGCGTCGGATCACAAGGACGATCGATTCGTAATGTGTGCATCGTGCATGCTGCAAGTCACACATACACGCGCGCGCGTATTATATGCAATCGGTGGCAATGAAACGATAAATACCAAATTCGTTGCATTCTTCCGACAAGGAAACGAATGATAAAAAATAAAATAATAACAAACAAGTGCGAGATCGTCTCGAGCGCGAATCGAACTCGCGGAAAAGCACACGCACACAGAAGCGCAGACACGCGTCATCCCGTTATCCGCTGGCTCATTGCACTCTCCGTAAACGGCCGGTTTGTCATACATATATGCGAATAAAAGAGAGCAGTGATCGGACAAATGAAAGCCGACAGCTTGGAAGAAAACAAAAAAAGAAGAAAAAAACAACAAAATAATAATAATGATGACAATAATGAACGAAGAGAGAAAAAAAAGCCACGATACAGCGTGTGCGAGCGAGAGTGAATGTATTATATACAACAAGCAGCGGTCGCAGTAAGTTTCCTTTGTGCCAAATTAAACGAGCGCATAAGTCGATGCATCTATACGTGACATGCCGTATAAGCGTGAGACATCTCGTCTTGCACTAGTGTCATGTGTATAAATAATTCACTCTCTATCTCTATCCACTAGCAGTTGCAGATTCAGATACGCAGCAGATGATAGAAAAAATGCTTGTTATTTTGTGTTTTCGTTATCTCTGAATCATCCCTGTCTTCTCATTTATTAATTGATCGATTTGGATCCGGAGAAAAAAAGCATTCCCCTTTCCTCCCGATCCGCGTCTAATGGGCTAAATGACTCGACAACAGCCGATGAGTTTTTAACGTGCACTTTACGATGCAACCGTATATTTATCGGCGTGGGAAGTCGATCGACGATGCTTTACAATGCCCATAACCGTTAAAAAAAATTAATGCACGCGCACGGAATTGACTGATAAGCATGATGAACCATAATGAATTCGAGTAATTTTTTAACGCCTACTTATTCTGCCTTTGTCTAGTCGACTTCTGTAATAATGAAAAAAAACCAGGTACAGCTTATCGGTAAAGAGAATGAATCGACGGAGAGAGTTAATTGATGAGTTAATTGAGAGGCAATAAATCGTTGGGATTTTTTTAACGGTATTACGATTTAACGTCGTTACCAAAACGCTCTTATCTCTGGCCGATTATCTGATACAACCATTAAGATTTATAAATCCATTACGGCACTCGGGATAAGTGGTGCGCGGCTCTGCCAAAAACTCTCAGATTGTAGCACGAATTTTCGTGTAACTCATCCAACGCAGAGTACTTTTGAATAATTGCGAATTCAATGCTGTGTGGCCGCAGACACACACGCACGTGTGCGAGCCCAAAAAGCTGCAAACATTTCATTAATCGATCTCGAAAAGCCATTATAAACGCTCGATCATTAACAGATTAGTATTTTAAAGTATTTTATTTTCTCCGAGTCATAAGTTGCATGATTCGGCTGTTTTTCTTTTTTTACTTCAATGACAATAATTTGGATTGACGTTGATAAAAATATAAGCCATAATAATAGACGATCGATCGTAGAATTCCATAGATTTCGCTTGGTCAGCATAGCTGCATGAAATTTCCTCGATCGTCGATCGAAGTTGACGAAATCTCAAGACGCGCGCGCGAGTCACGGAAAACAATGCAATAGAAAAAGAAAGGCTGCAGCGAGAGTACAATAGAACGAACGGAGCGAACTATTGTCGTTAGGAATTGTGTACGAGGGTATTTATTAAATACTAGCGACCCCGTCGTGGCTTCGCCCACGTTCAATTTTTTCAACAAATTCGACTGCTTAAAAGATCTTAAACAGGTCACGTCAAGTGCGTAGTAGGAAATCTATGAGTTGAGTTCACACACTTGTAAAACTCGAATAGCGTAATAGCACATGTACACGTCAAATACAATGTATTCCGATTCACCGCGTGTAAAAAAAACAACTGCTTTCGGTCTTTTTTATAACCATTAACCGTGCAAGGGGCGAGCGAGCGCGCAAAGTGGTAAAATACGAAAAAAATTCTGAACTCAAAAATAAATAAGCAAATAATGGTTTTAATATGATAGAAACCTGCGCAGTGGTATAATAAATATGTGGTAAAAATTTCAAGCCGATTGGACAAATAGTTTTTGAGATCATAAAGGACAAACAGACACCAACTTCGCTTTATATATATAGATTTATACTGCGTCGAACGAGGAAATACCGCAGCTTTTCGCTGTATGCCTCGCGTATCTCGGGCGCATATATAATAATAATCAAGTACACAGTCAGCGGATATTCGGCCCACGCGATTTTTCTCACCGAGGCACGTGCCGCGCGCGGCAATTTACACGCAACGTACGTACGCACGCGTTTACACGTGCATTACAAAGCCCCGTCGCACTCCGCCGGGTGTCCCCCGTGGATACAGTAAACGCACGAGCGAGAGGCAAATCGTTTCGTGTGGGATGAAAAATGCAAAAGCGACTTGCGGACAACGTATAACGAGCCGAGAGAGAAATGCGCGACTCGGTTATCAGCTGTGCGGCAACGCGACTGAAATTATATGTATATCTACATTTAATACATAATTGTGTGTTTGTATCGTGTATATAGGCACGGCTCGTTCGTGCAAGTCTCGAGCGCTCGCTCGGTCGGCCGCGAATCGGAGCGCGCCAGAGCCCCGAAAGGAGTCAAAGGTCGCGCGCGCACAGCCGTTATATATACGCGTACTCCGCTTCGCGACACACACACACACATGTCCATATCGTTATTATACATGCTCGTACGCCTTTGTGTGTATACGTAATAATGTGGTTGGCCGTATAACGTGTATAAGGGAGCGCGGGAGCAGAGCGTCGATAAGCCCTCGCGACAGTCACAGCAGCGGCAGCAGAGCTACACTCTAGATATTATACAGCATTCGAGCGTATAAATAAATCCTATTATCTCTCTTTCTCTCTTTGCCATGGAAAAAAAACACGCGACTAGCGGATACGTAATGTAATCGTATAATGTGTATCGTACTCACTCGTTATAATTTTCCGATGCCTCTCCGAGGCCTCTTTCTATTGTGCTGCTGCTGATGCTGCTTGGGCTTCGTCGACGAGGCCCCTGGCCGCAAGCTCCTGATCCGCCGAAAGTGCAACGTACTCGCGCGTTGAGCAATCAAAGTTGCCGGCTGTAGGTCAGCTGCTGCTGCAGCTGATGCCAGTAGTGCAATACTTGGCCCAGCGCTTGCGGCTGCAGAGATCGATTTCGACGCTGCTGCTGCTGCTGCTGCTTGTTATGCTGCTGCATCGATACCGTTCTCCCATGATCGCCGCAAGCTCGCCACTCCGACTTTTTTTTCTTGAAATAAAACAAATAGATACCCGATTTTTTTCCTCTCTCTTGTGCGCGTTGAACTTTTTTATGTGCGTGTGTGTGACGACACTGCAGCAAAGATCGACCGAACTTTCTTTCCTTCGTGCAGCTCTCTCTCTCTCTCAGCAACTAATACGTTGTCGTGCCTCGTTGTAAAAATAGTTGCTGATGCTGCTGCTGCTGCTTCAACGTCTAGTCGTCGGTGCGTTGAGCCGACGTCGACGACGAGCACCAACCAACTGGCTGCTGTATCGCGCGCCTCGATGCACTTTTCTGCTCCGGGGGGGAAAACTCTCCGACTCTTTCCCTCTCGCGCGCGTTATGTAGCTCTGCGCTACTGCTCTTCCTCTATATATATATATATCTATATATGTATATCGTGGCTTTTTGCATTCGCGCACGTGTACTGCTGCCACTGCTGCTGCTGCTGATGTCGCCTACTCTCTGTCTCTCTCAAAGTCGGCGCACTGCGGCCCGCGAGTGCACAGCAGCAGAGTTTAAAGTCGACGACGGCGAGACTTACTCAACCAGCAGCAGCAGCAGTGGCAGCGGCACTCACCACCGTCGTCGCTGCTCTCTGCCCTCCCATTTCTGCATTCGGCTCGATTTGCTGATGCTGCTGCCACTGTTATATACTCTTTCTTTTTCGCGCTACAGTGGATATACGTCGAGATAGCCAACCTTCTTTCGTTTCATTATAACAATTTACATTTGACTTCGTTGCTATATGTAGCGCTAATATATACTGGCAGCTAGTCTACGTACGTGTACGTCTACCTCCCTGCGCGACTTAAAATAAAATTCGACTCCCTCCCTCTCTTGCCACTGGCTCTGCTGCTGCTGCTGCAGAGCTTTGACTTTGCTGCATGTGTGCATATATATTTGTGGGTCGCTAAACGACTAACCCACTGAAATCGTGTGGGGATGGAGTGCTTTCACCCCTTTTTTTCGTAAACCAGAGATTTTTAGCACTCCACCGTTTCCAGGCAACGCTCTGAGCTTTCCAGTCGATCCGATTTCCTTAATTTATTTGTTCATTTGTTTGTTTCTTTTTAGTAATTAATGCACCAATTATTTTAAATATAGAAAACTCATTTATTTCATGCTCTTTTGCGCTTGATGCTGTTCAAAGAAACAGAGTACTGTACTTTTACATCGAATTCATTAATATAATTACGTTTTTACTTTTGTACAGTTTCAAGCTTACAAGCACAGATTAATCACAGCTTAATTTTTTTTTTTGTTGTATCGTCTTATGTACTAAGTATTTGATATTAACTAATAAACGATGTGAATTTTTAATAAAATACATGATTGATCATTCAAGTGAAAATTTAAAAAAAGCAAATTATTTGAACGTTAAATCAAAGTAGAAGATGAAATCGCGATTTTTAATGATAATGAATTGAAAGTAAGCATTACTTGATGATTTGTAATGAATTTACGATATTTCACGAGAAAAATCGTCAAATGGATTTTCAGGATCAATGTGATCACCGTGCTGTGGCATTGCTTCATATGTACAGATGGTTACTCCATGACGATGACCTGGTGACCATTCACCTTTGAGACCAATGTAATCGATTCTAGTTTTCTCAGCACCACTGTTACCGGTGAAGTGCAAAGTCAAATGATGAACTGATGAAAATATAGCCGCTCTACAAGGTAAAATAATTATGTTATAGTTAACATGTATTTAGATTTTACTTCACTAAATATATTTTCTGCTTAATAGTGAAAGCACAATTTTACTTACTTTACAGGATATTCATGTACTCCGTGATCATCTTTGACAAGCTCAAATTGTTGATCTGCTTTGCTTCCAGCTTCATCAAAAGTCATACCTTCTCTATTTTTAAACCTATAATATAAATATAATATTCAATAAAGTTTTTTATTGCAATACATAAACAAGCCCTACACACAATGATTAACTTACATTTTAACAACCGATGGATGTGAATTATCTGGACCCCCAACAATGATTATGCCTTTGAGTTTTACATCCCCAGTAAATCTGATAAAAAACAGAATAACATTTTATAATCTTGTCTTAAAAATTTACGGCTAAATTTATGAAAGATCGGATACTCACGGTATGTTGAAAAGCAACTCCTCGTCGACGTCACTTTCCACGTACTGAAATAAAAACATTGAAAATTTATTCTCGATAAACATGAAGCATTGTTTATGATAATCACAGAGTTTTGAAAGATAAACAGTTAAGGGTGCTAGAAGGATATATAGTTAATACCTCTGTATGATCAAGACGATTTTCCCACGACTTGAAAATTTTGGCTCCAGACCCTTCGACTACCTCGTTCAAGCACTCAACGTTTTGCAAATCAATTTTTTCGTGAAGACTGTATTGAACTCCTAGATTGGTCTCGTCATGGGCATGGCCACACTGGCATTGATGCTCCATTTTTGCAATATTATTATCACGGCAAATCGTTCTAGACTCGCTTCTTTTCTGATTTAAGTACGAGAAAGAAAAAAAACAAACTTTATTTATTTTGTATACCGGTTATATTAACCTCTTGAACGGCGTGACGTTTTCAAAATATACTTTGTCGCTGTTCTTGCTCTCTGCGTAAGTGATCAGTTACTGTTCAAGCTACATAGACTGCCAGACAGAGTCGTCTCGCGAACGTTGTGGGTTTTGCTCGAAAATTCGCCAAAGCGCGGCGCGTCTTTCTTCTCTCCCTTCACGCGCGAGATAGCGCCAGGTTGTAGTGCGAGAATATTTTGCAATGCGCGCGTGCGACAATGCGAAAGCGCGCACTTTTTCAAGTATGAGTGCGCACATACGAAAGTGCGCAACAATTACCTTTTTGCATTTTAATATGTACGCAAGTATAAGTGGGCATTCATGAAAGTTAGTCACGATTTACATTCAGACAAAGTGTATTTTTATTCTCACAATATTATAATTTTACATTTCATTCAAAATGTAAAGTTTCATCTTTTTCATTTGATATTACAAACTAGTTAATGACAATGGCGACGCGCAATTGATAATGCATGACAGTTGCAAATATCTTCGTAGTAATTGTCTGCCTTACATATTAATTGATTTTTGTTTTGATCTTACAATTGAAGAACATGATGCTAAAAATTCATTATCACTGTATTAAAATAAGAAAAATTGATACATGAAAATAAAGAGATTATTTTACAGAATTGATATTATATTAGCTGTATGCTGCTACTTTTACAAATAATAGTTTTCTATTTATAATTACAATAATTCATTAATTAATCAGAAGCACAAAACTTAAGAAAAAGGTGATCCATGGTAAAATGAACAATGTACAAAATTGGTCAATTGATAAAACCAATTTAAATGGCCGTTAACGGACACTCATCGTGACGAGATGCTAGTTTCTTCAATATTTGTGCTTGTGTCGATGCTTGCGGGGGGTCGGAGACATTGGACTCGCGGCTCTGTGCTTGGAAGATCTCGAGCTAGGCGTGGGCGAGTTGGAGGGCGAGCGACCGGCACGCCTCTTGCGATCCGGCGATTTGCGCGACGATCTCGAGGACGAAAAGTTGGGCGAAGGCGAGCGGCGCATCCTCGGCGGCGACGGCGTGATCTGTGAGCGCGACTTTTTGTGCAGGGGCGAGCGCGATCGGCCTCCCCTCTTGCCTCGCGGTGACTTGCTGCGAGACCTGTAGCGGCCGCTACTCTTCGAGAGGGGCAACGGGCTCTGCGAGCCACGTCGACTACTGCGGCTGTCCTTGTAGTACGGGGTCGGCGGCTGCGAGTCGGGCGAAGCGCTTCGTTGCTTCCTGTCACGACGACGCAGCAACTGCTCGTCGTCCCGGTCGTCACCGGCGCTCGACGCCAGCGACTTGCTGTCCTTGGAATCTCGCTCGCTCTTCTTGATGAGCTTCTTACGATAATGCTCGACCTGCGCCTGGATGCTCATTCCCGGCTTGATGCTGCGCTTACCGCTCTCCAGCTCGTCTTGGTATTGCATAGCTTTGACTTCGATTTCGCGTAACTTGTTGCGTCGCTCCTCGTTGTAGTCCCTGGAGTCTATGCTGTTCTCCTGAGAGTCGTCGTTCTGCTCCAGCTCGTCCCATTTGTTGGTTGTCATGGCTTGCGCCTCGACCTGATCCGGATCGACCGTTTCCCATTTGGATGGCACGAAGCCGGGCATGTAGAGCTTGTCGTTGCTATCGCTGCCACCGCCGCCACCTCGAGCTCGATTCGCGCCAGAATCACCGTCGTCGTCCTCGTCGTCCATGGGCACGCCGTCAATGTCATCGTCCATGGGGACACCGTCAATGTCGTCGTAGCTCGGTTTCGGCTTCGACGCTAGGCCGAGTTTCATGGCTCCTTTGAGTAAGGCGGCCCCGTCCAGAGGAACGCCGTCCAAATCTTCGGCAACATCGTTGTCGGCATCTGATAAAGGCATACCATCGATATCTTCCTCGGCCTCTTGCTCCGGCTCCTCGGTTACTTGATTTAATCCTAAGAAAGTGTTTTGTAGCTTCACCAAAAACTCACGTGGATAGACGGCCCAGTCTTCCCAAGCTCGAAAGATACGCATCATGCGCACTTTGAAGCCTTCAGCCTTCAATCGGCTGTCAAATTGCTTATAAGCTAGGTGCACGGCGCTAAAAATCTCGATCAATCTGCACTCAAAAGCCTTGCGGAATATAGTGGCGTTATTGACTTTGACACCGCAGTTGTGCAAAATGTCTGATATAAGATAGAGCCTGGCAATTTTTTTGTTCACTGGGGTTTGCAAAATTGACAACGATTCCGCGATGCAATCGCAAATCTCTTCAGCGGCCTCTGCGTGCTCGATGCAGAACACCATTGCCTCGGCGACTTTGATTCTTTCGGGTGTTATGGTCCTCAGTAAATCTTCCAGCCTTTCTCTCTGACTGTTGGACAGAGTCCCCCTTCTGGACTCAGGTTTTTCATCTGGCTCCACCAGATCTTCCGGCATTCCTTGCGTCCATGGGTTCATTGGAGGTGGACGCCATATACTGCCACCTTTGAACATTCTGAAGTCTTCCGTTCGCCACTCTTTCGGAGTTTCACCTTGCAATATAGAAAACATTTTCCATCGATAATACGTATGTGCTGGAGAATGATTTTCGAATAAAAATCGAAACATTGGATTGTTTATTTCCCTATTCATAATCATAGCTTCAAACATAGGTCCTTCTCTCACTACAAATTCTACCATCCTATGTATCAGCATGACCAAATTTCTTTCTGTTGGGATGACCACTTTCACAACTGCATTCTGAAGAATTTTTTCAAAATTTTCTTTATCTTGAGGGTCTGGATTTTGTAAATTTCTAATTCTAGGCAATTTATTTTTATCTCGCCTGTGTGGCTGTGCATTAAAAGGCAAGCCTGAAGGAGGTGGTGGTTGTGTGAGATCTATCAAAGCTGGTGGAATATATATTGGGTAAGGAGGAATTGGTACACTTTTACCCCAGCCAAGTTTCATTTCATATTGCATCACATCGCGTCCATTGAGGTTTTTTAGTGCTCTTTCACCATCTTTTCTGCACATGAAAGCCACAAAACCACAATTTCGCTGCCTAGCTTTTTCTTCATCACTTCTAGGCCACATGATTTTAATACTAGCCAAAGGTCCATATTTTCCAAATATTTCCATTAATTGTTGTTCTGTAATTTTGGGATTCAAGTTTCCCAGATATAAATTAGTAGTATTTGGATCTCCATTATCAAAAGAACCCTCAGTAAATCCAGCATTATCTCCCTTTAAAGTTGGTGCTACAGCATCATCACCATGGCTTGTGTTTGAAACTTTTCCACTTCCTTTATATTTATAACGTTCTTCTCGTTCTTCTTGATTCTTTTTTAATTCCTCTTTAAATAATTCAAGGTTACTTTTCTTTTTTTCTCCATCTTTTTTCTTTTTACCAAGTCTGTCTTGTTTTCGTTCATTGCTAGTAATCAGAAATTTTGTGTAATCTGGTCCAGAATCAGGGACTCCAAAGTCACCCATTTTAGGTTGAGGTTTGTATAATTTTCCTTTTTCTTTAGTATCTTCTTGTCTTTTACCAGCATCATAAGTACCAGCTTTGACCCATACTTTATTAGAATTTTTATTACTATCATTATGAAATGTAGCAACAAACTCTTCAAATGCCTGAGCTGCCGCTTGTTCTTGTTCTTTCTTTCTTATCTCTTCAACTTCCTTTTTACTCATGGGTCTTTTACCCATAGTACCAATTGAAAAAGCTTTGAGCTTTTGCTCTGTGAGCTGCTTCATTAAACCTTTATCTGACATCTTTAATCTTTAATTATGCAGTCATTTACAATGATCAACTAATCATAAGATAGTAACTGGATATAACTCATAATTTCTTTAAAATGTTGTTCCTAGACATTGGATATCTATAACTTGGTTACTTAACAATCATAATTGGAAAATGTACTAGTAAATTATAGCTAAGTAAAACGATAATCTTTTATGTGCAGAATGGAATTCTTGTTAGATGGCTTCATGTACCTAGATACATTTAGTGGCAGAAAAACCATGATTCAGTAAAAAATAATATACTTTTTCAATGGAATCGAACTAAAATCAATTATTACTCACGATGCCGCTAAAATTCACGATTCCAAGATAAAATACTACGGGATTAAATCTGAAAAAATCAAATAGTTTAGGTTATAAAAAATATGGTCATATTTGATGGATACACATCGTTAGGGATAACATTGAAAGATCGTGAATGAATTACCAAGTACTAAAAATGTATCTGTCTTAAAGACTGTTTACAGTGCGGCGAATGAGTAACAATGATATGTTACGTTTGTATCAGTCTCGATATTCGTAGAAGAGGTATTGTGTGATTACTTCAAATTGTTCAGTTACTCAATGACTACATATCACTTGTATGCTGCGAATTCGTTTATAGAAACATTTTTCGCGAATTATTTCTATATTATAACCTTAAAACGTGTAACGCCACACACACCGACATTTAATTCAGCACGCGTATTGCTGAGTGCTTGCTTGCTTATACTTACAGTAATGCATCCAGAATACAGTGATAATAACAACAATCGTATACGATCGAAAATCTTGGAGGAACTCGCTTCTAGGTGGCGCCAACTATCGAGTCGAGTATTTTAAACGAGCATAACAATTTGAACTGTCCAAAGTCCAAGTTAAATTAAGATAGATAGATACTTAATGGATAGGTTTCTGTTTAAAAATCGTTTTAATGCTTACAATGGAGATCAAAATATTTTATTAGAGCATGTAATAAAGTAACAAATGAAGATTACGAAAAATACAATTTTTAAATGCATAGTTAAAAAACGGAGTCAAATAAAAACTCGTACATACTTAAATGTCCGACGTTTTGATGGCATAAATAAGTTTGATAGCTTACTATGCTTCATTGTGTAACCTTTGGTGTGTCATAAGATATTTACACAAACATAATAATTCATTCATAGCAATATACATCATGTGTTATGCTTTGCTTCTAGACATCAATTGAATTCATTACAATATACCCATATTAATTTTTTTTAAATATTAATCAAGTTTGATTTTGTATAGTTGATTGCTTTCTGGCAGCTTCTAATTTTCAGTTAATTCTACAAATGATCACCATCAAAAATACCATGTAAATATCCAACACTATCAAAGAATTCACATTTGCAGAATTATCTTACAACTTTACTTAATTAGTTAAGAAAATGAGTTTATGTATAAAAAAATTAAATAACTGTGTAGTCTAGTTATTAAGACCAATTTTTCCATTTTCCATATCTGGGAATAACATTTGCAAGTGTGTGTCTATTATTTGAAACAGTTCTGGTGGCTGGGGTATTCTTCCAGTTTCCAGTTTTGACCATATGGGGACATCTATAATGCAAGAGATATTTGTCATTACAAGTTATCAATAAAAATAATATAGATTTTGAAAGTAGAAAATAACTTAAAATATTAAAATTACCATTGAAATGTATTTCAAAAGCTCCTGAAGATATTAGATATCCTTCGGCAGCATTACACGCAAAGAATAACATTACACAAGAGTATAATCGGTTTTCCAAGCACCATTGCCACCAAAATGGTTGTGGTTGGCCCATCCATTGGAATATATTTATTTTGTTGAATATTAATATAATGACTAGAATTTTAGCTATACCCTAAAAAAGGATAAAAGTAAGTAATTATATAATTATCAAAATAAAAAAGGTGCTCTTAAAAAATTAAACCTACCAGACCCTTCGCTATCATCATGTTAGCTCCTGGTGGATTGTAATTCTCACCATCAATCTGTAGTTCAGGATACTTTTGGCGTAAAATATTAACATAGTCCTCAAAAACTTTTTTGTAACCACACGAGTAACTGAAAGCAAATAGTAATTTCAATCAATAAGATGAAACGATTTTCGTACGAGAATGATCAATAAAAACGTACAGAAATGAGTCACTGTAGTGTAAATAACGCAACTTACCAATAAAAGAACTTGAGAGTTGGGCCAGACTTTGAGCCTAGCTTGGTTAAGGGTACGTCATCATTGATATTTGCTTGGGACTCGATTGCACAGAGACAAACAAAAATCAAGCACAAACTTAGCCTTGACAAATGCATTTTAACCTGGTCATTAATGAAATGCCCGGGACGAGATTTGTTGTAAAATTATCGTGTTCTTGGGAGTGATGTTGCTGCGACGGCTTTGGCTGGCAGGTGATAGTTCACTCGCACAAGTCGTCGTTTTCGTCGTCGTCGATGAAATAGCCCGTAATTAATTACACGAGAGATAGAGCGAGCGGCAACGCAGACTAGATAGATAATAAGATTATTACAGCAAACCACCTGATATATATCTTGCAAGTCGGAGCCGATTCAATTGAACAACACGGCTCGAACTGTACGTGCGATAGCTGCGCTAGTGTGTGTACATCTGTGATTGTATGTGTATCGTAAACATGAACATTATACACTAACGTTTCTCACGCGACTTGCGCCGCTTTAACCGCGCATAATACGAAAAACGACCGTAACCGGTAACAGTCAAGATTCCAGAATTTTATAATAAAAAAGCAACCTAATTTATACGTATTAGATACAGTGCACCGTTATGATTTTGTAACTATGAACACCCGTGACCTTTTAAATTGGAATTATAAATAAAGAGGTTTGGCAATCAGAAGACGTTTTATAATTTTTTGGAAATAGTCAAGTTTATTTTTCCTCATTAATAAGACTATCTTATCTTACTTGGTTTGTTAAGCCATTCTTTTTATATTACTAAGTTACTTATGGTAATTTAATTTTCATATGAAAGTAAAAATCTATTTGAAAAAAAAATTTACACTTTTAATTTTCATAACAAAGTGTGCTTTGATAAATAATACATTGGCTAGCTTTAAGTTTATAAAATAATACATTTTGTTGTTTTTGTAAAAAGAAAAAAACCCTATGTTTCGTTAACATTTTTTAATAATATAAGCTAAATAAATAAATATCACAAGTTTTCTCAAATTTAATTAAGATTGATTAGTATGCAAACCATGTTGCTTGTTAATCAAAAATACTGATTACTACAGAATCTCGGTTTCTCTTATGAGATAGAATTATGTAATAACAAAATTATCTACAACTACACATGGTCCTGCTCTGCCTGATTTTAATGGAGTAACTTGTTCCCATTGATTGAGCAATGGATCATAAGCTTCAACTAAAGCAAGATATTGTTGACCATCGTAACCACCAACAGCATATAATTTATCTCCTAAAACACATACTCCCATAGCATCACGCGCAACACTCATAGGTGCAACATCAGTCCATGTATCAGTTTTTGGATCATATCGTTCGACACAGTCAAATCTACTAGCATGAGGATTACTGGATGGTGCATCGTGGCCACCAAGAGCATATAAGCATCCATTTAATACACCAACTCCAACACCGCCTCTACGCTTGGACATTGGAGCACATGATGTCCATTTATTTGAATGAGGATCATAGCACTCTACTGTATTTAAACATGAACTGGTATCTCTTCCACCAACAGCATAAAGTTTATCATTTAAAACAGCCACACCAACTGTAGATCGTGGAGACGACATTGGAGAAACATGAGTCCACTTTCTAGTGCTAGGATCCCATCTTTCAACTGTACTTAAAAAACTCCAGCTGTCATGGCCTCCAACAGCATAAAAAGGACCTTCCAACACAGCTACTCCTAATCCATGACGATTTGTAGACATACATGGTAATGTGGTCCAAGTTTTGGTTTTAAAATCATAAGACTCAACAGAGTTTAATGTTCTTAAGCCATCTCTTCCTCCTGCTAAAAGAAGTCTGTCTTTAACTATTGCTGCACCAAATTGTAAACGTCTAGCGGTCATGTAAGTATGAGTTTTCCAACTATTTTCTCTCAGTGAATAAATTTCGATTCCTGTGCCTGATTTATTTAAATCCATTCCTCCAATTGCCAAAAGATGGCCAACTGTTGCCTTCCTTGGTCGAGTTCTATTTGATTGCATTATTGAACGTCGCTCTGGCAAAAGGTGATACTTGAGAGCTTCCATTATAAGTACCTACGATTATAAAGAGTATAAAATATTATGGATACAACTTTTAAAAGTTGATGTTTACAAAATGTAATTTAAAATTACCTGTGAAGATCTTTGCTCCTGAAAAATTTCATTATTTTCCACATGATCAGCAAGAAATGAAGGAGATAATAATGGAAGTTTGACCAAACCTAACAATCTGCTGGCATGTTGCTTTCTTTCATTTAAATCATGTTCCAACCATTTTAGTAAAGCATGAAACACATGTTCTTCTGAAGATGTATTTAAATCATCAGAGCCTAACAGAGATGCAAGATCATCAACTGTTAATGTCAAAAATTCTTGATTTTTAATTACTTCCATAAAATGATCATTAGTATACGAAGTAGCAGCTTCAAGCAATTCTGAACAACCATAAAGATCAGCAAATCTTCTGATACCCAAACAGTTGCTTGGGTGAAATTGCTTGATCAAAAACTTGCAGCTAATATCGACAATATGCGTAAGTTGCAACAAAGAAGCGGTAGCTAAAACAGCTTCAACGTTTTCTTCTTCCAATTCAATTTTTCCTGAGTAAAAATAACGAATTACGGTCCATAAGGCATTGCCGTCTACATCCTTTAATTCGATCGTATTTTCGAAAGTCTCGCGGAGCGAATTTGTGAACATAGCGGCAAAATATTCGCAATTAGCACTAAGCACCAATCTGTGTGCCGGAATGCGCTTTTCGCCAGCTACAAGTACCACATCCGTTAATTGTTCCTTGTAAAAATAGTCCTCCATTGTACGCATGCAGACCTCATTGTGATTTTTGACGTGTTCTTCCTGAGCCTGTTCAGCTTTAACTTCTAAGGCGTTGCTGTCTTCTTCGGACTCCTTAGGTTTCATAGTTAAATAATAAACACTTCCGTCCTGTCGAATGACTTTTGTGTTGTTGCAATACATTTTTCGATCATCAACATTTAACACCAATTGTACGAAGTCAATTATTTCTGAGATTACTTCAAAGGCTTTGATAACTTACTGAACTTTCTGCTTTGTTCATACTTCATATCACAAAAAATGTTTTTCTTTAGCTTTATTCTGTTGCTTTTTATTATAAATTATCTATATTATTTTTACATAGCACTACTCATACATTGTATATGCGTGCTGTACAGCATATTTGCTGTCGCCGTTGGTGCACTGCATTCTGCACTTTATGCGGATAGAGCATTGCGAAGTTTGAACGCGGATCGTAAAACTAATCTCTTTTTACAATAATTTATACAATTCAATTTTCCTGCACATTTGCGGGAAATGTAATCATCCTTCTTTTTGTTTGCGTCGTACTACATATAATAATTGCAAATGAAAACTTTGGTCTTCTGGGCAAAGCCGAAATTTTTATAATTTTTAACGCACACAATAGTGCAAATGAATTTATATTTCAACTTCTTTGAACTAGCAGAATCTTTAGAAACTAGACAGACCGCAAAGTATGCATGGAAATATATTACCCAATTATAAAATGGCCTTCAGCTCATTGTATGAGGCAACGTATCCAAAAATTTCATCGCAAGAAGGGCAGATGAACTAAGAGCAATAACTTTATGTTTTTATGTATCAATAGAACAACAGTACAGCTTGCAGTGAATCTGCTCTCGAATTTTGGTCAAGTCATAACATGAGAATTGATATTATATGCGCAAGCGCAAGTAGCAGACCACAGCGGGAAATCATCATATCTCAAATAAATTCTTGTATTGCTAATTTCGTGCCTACGGAGCACCTTTACTGAGGTTTCCAGTTTTTCGCCTCTTAGGCACGCAATCGACTATTTTTAATTCCATTCCTTGATGAGTTCCGTTTTTGTTCAAAATAAGTATCCGGATTTCCAGGTGGATTTTTAGGTAGATTTCAACGTAGGTTTTTGGGACAAACATTACTAGCCCCTCACGTGCATGTTATTATTCGACACCTACGCTATTTATTATAGTTGGTCCTCAGTTATGCATATTCCACTGCTTCTATGTAGCACTTATATTGTAAAATAGTGCATAATTAGACACTTTTGCAAGATGTCCAAAAGCAATCTGATACTGTTATTTTGTAGAAAAGGTCGATAAAGCGGAATCATTATTCACAAAGGCAATGAGAAATTGTATAGAGCCAATTAATGGAAAATACCAATAAAATGGAAATTAATTTTTGGTAGATTATGCAAAGAGGGTGGGGTGGGTCTGATTTGTTTGTCTTGCAAAAGTTGCATTGACACAATTGACAATCACCCCAGTTGCGTTCGTTATTTTTTTTTTTAATTATAACGCGTGGAAAGTCGATTTAAAGATTGCCAGAAAGTATCATTTTCCGGGCGTAGTGATGAAGAAATAAAAACCATTTATTCTCTGAGAAAATATCTTTTTAATAACACTATTGAATATAATACCAGTGCAACAAGTTAGAAATGTTATCGTGTGGTTGTTTTTCTCTTTGCTGATCGTAACGTCTTCGAACGCTCAAAACATTAAATTTCATAAGCGTATAAGTGTAAGACTGCTCCAAGGATGCTAATATTACTTTCGAGCGGTTCAATAGACCCTATAAATTATAATACGCAAAGGAGCACCTAAAGTGTAGGAGCGCGGCGCTGTTACTGCTCTGTCGTTTACCTTACCTGCGGGCTGCGTGGCCGGCCACTTGCAGACTATTGGCAAAGCTGCGTTTCTGCCGCACATTGAATTGGTGTCAGTGAGTGTCGTCGAGCCGCTCGAGAAAGAACAAGAAACAGAGAGAGAGAGAGAGAGAGAGAGTATGTGTACACACTTATGACATGTATATTTTATTTGACGGAGGAAACTTTATATACGAGTTAATCATTAGGCCAATTCGCTTGTTGTACACGTCTCGAATTAAATTTACGCGCAAACTAAAAGCACACGCGAGAGCTTGAATTTTTTCCAATCTACTCGAATGATTAATAGTTTGTAAATTATTTACAATTGCAGGCGAGGGACATATCGGTCCCTAATTGTTTTGACCCACTGTGTGTAGCAACAAAATTCGCGAGCAACAACATGCAGACCCGGACGACTCTAACCTTGTTCTTGGCCTTCACCGCTGTTTGCCTGCTGGGCCACGTCGTAGCCGGCAAAGTGCAACAATTGCGTCTACGCGGCATACCCCTGTCCAAGAGCACGCTCTACCCGTCCGACCGGGACTTCGAGTGTCTGGATGGCAGTCGGACGATATCGTTCTTGAAGGTCAATGACGATTACTGCGACTGCGAGGACGGCAGCGACGAGCCTGGCACAGCCGCCTGTCCTAATGGCACTTTCTACTGTCAAAATACAGGTATGATCGTGATGAGTGAAGTTTAATAGTGATAAATAATCCTACAATTCATTCTTTTCTATTGCATTTCAATAACAAAATCATAATTTCATACTTTATAATAAATTATAATAAAAACAATACTTTCAGGTCATCAATCTGTATACATTCCTTCATCCTGGGTAAATGATGGAGTGTGTGATTGTTGTGATGCTAGTGATGAATACTCATCTGACATGAAATGTCTTGACAACTGTCATGAACTAGGTCGTGAAGCATGGATCAAAGCTCAAGAGGCCATTGAACTAGCCAAAGAAGGCAATAAAATACGTCAAGAGTACATTACTCGTGGTAAACAATTAAAAATTGAAAATCAATCTCAACTGACTAAGCTACAAACTGATCGCGAAGAAGCAGAATTATCAAAACAAGAGCTTGAACAAGTTAAAAAACAGGCTGAAGAACGGGAAGCTGCAGCTTTGGAAAAGTATAATCCTCCTCCTCATGAAGAACAACCAGCTTTAGAACAAAAAGAAGACGAAGAAGAATTTGAAGCTGAGGATTATTTCAAAATGTTAGATTCTGACTCCAGTGGTACTATTTCAATTGCAGAACTACAAACTAGAGCTACTTTTGATAAGAATCATGACGGTGAAGTCAGCAGAGAAGAAGCATTATATTTCTTGAATAATTTTGAAGAACTCACGATGCAAGAATTTGTTAATACTGCCTGGGCTAATGTGAAACCATTTTTAATGTTAGAAAAAGGTAAGATTTTACTTTTCAATTGTATTTTGATTATTCACAATGCATTTGAATATTCAACAATATAACGTAAATTTTATAATCATTTCATCTTAGGCTTATTCAAACCTGCAGAAAGAGACCAAGAAAATAAAGAACAAGAGGAACAAATGGAATATGATGATGAAATTCATGAAGGTGAAGGAGGTGAAGATCATATTGAAGAATCAAATTTAAATGATGGTCAAGCACAAGTTGAAGAAGTTCCTGTAGCTCCAGAGTCAACACCTGAACCACCAGCTCCTAAATATGATGAAGAAACTCAAGCTTTGATTGATGACGCCACAGATGCTCGTCAGCGGTTCCAAGAAGCTGAAAGATCAGTTCTTGATCTACTTGCTAAAATTCGTTCAATAGAAGAAAAAACAGAGCGCGACTATGGACTAGAGGAAGAATTCGCTGTTTTAGATGGTCAGTGTTTTGATTATACAGACCTTGAATATGTTTATACGCTTTGTCCATTTGGTAAAGCTACTCAGCGTTCAAAATCTGGTGGTAGTGAAGTAAGCTTAGGTCAATGGAGAGAATGGATTGGACCAGAGAATGCTAAGTATACTAAAGCTAAATTTGACAGAGGACTTACATGTTGGAATGGTCCTTCTAGATCCACAATAGTAACTTTAACATGTGGGACAGAAAACAAATTACTGTCAGTCAGTGAACCAAATAGGTGTGAATATGCCATGGAGTTTTCAACACCAGCATTGTGCAATCCAAACGTTGAGAAGCAAGATGTGCACGATGAACTGTGATTTAAATTTTTTAAGAGATTCATAAGAATATAATTACACAATAATAAGTCAATTTTTTTTAAAATATTGAGCGTTGTGTGCTTGAAGTTATGCATTTTTTTGTAAATAAGTTTGATTGAACTGATAAGATTGAATACTAAAAAGGTACTAAATTTTATTGTATCTTTAAGAACGCTGATTTTCACAAATCTTATTATTTATCAACTTCCGCATTTGAAATTGGTTCTAAAATGTTGTTCAGTTTATGAATTCTACTGAGGAGTACTACTTTAAAATAAAAATAGATCTACTTTTTCCACAGATCAAATATGAAAATTAAAAAAAAAAATTAAAGAGTTCCGATGAGGTCTTACAAATTAAGACAAAAAATTGAAAAGAAAAAATCATGTATATTATTGCAAGAAAATTGAAAAATTACAATTGTTGTTTTACTCTAAAACACTAATAATAGAAAATATTTTGTACCCTTTAATTTTTAATATTTTTAATATTTTTAATATTTTTAATATTTTTAATATTTTTAATAAATGAAAATACTGAAAAAAATGTTATATCGTAGAAATCAGCTATTCACATGCATTCAATCAAATTGTTGAACTTCGTCAGAAAACTAAATTAAAGGTGAAACCATAAAATATAGAAAGATTGTGAGATTGATCTACATGATCATTCAGCTGTTATTATCAACTGGACTATTCAATATCAAAATGTTGAATTAAAATTAATTGAATGTCCTCTTCTGGTTTTTGAGAGTTACATGAGTTAAAGATTTACATGTTTTTAATTGTCAAAAATAACTTTAAATATTTTTAAAAACATCACAGGATGGGTGGGAAATAAATATATTAAATGTACATTCTCATGTTTTGCTTGTGTACGATTTAAATGATTTTATATGAGTATCTAAAAATGGGAATCTGTAATACATATTTTTTACAGTTATTCAAACATTGTTTAATTTTTTTCCATAGCGATGGGCACATGTTTTCTTAGAACAGAAATAGGAGATTGTTTCATTTCCACTGTATAAATGACCAGCTCATTTTTGTCAGATGTTAGTGTCAAAAAATACAATAATAGCAGTTACATTGTATATACGCCAAAAACAATTGAGAATAATGATTCAATTGATTTTATTGCTGTGCAATGTGCGTAAACATGTAAAATACTTTGTAAATCAATTTTCAAGTATTAAAAGTGGATTGAAAAATAAAAAAATTAAGTATTAAAACTGAAAATGAGCGATAGCATCTTTATTTATATTCCGACAAAAATATCACCAAAATAAAATCATCTTTAAAAATGAGAATTTCTATTCAAAACAATCAAGCTAAAACTTTTATCATTTTGATCATAAAAAATGAAGGTTTTATGTATTTCCTTATTAATTAAAATATGATAAAATTCAACTGTGATTTTAGTTTCATACAAGTACATGCTTTTTAAGTTACATGACTCGATTCTTAGATAAGAGTTCACAATGTGGCACTTCAGGCTTATAAAAAATTCGCCAAGGATTACAGTTTTTGATTAAATCTTTTTCGAAATATCTTTACAAAATCTCGATAACGATGCTTACTAATACGAAGAAAGGAATACACGATCAATACTAGATTGATATTTATGTCAAATGTTACTACACCGATTAAAACACTAAGCTCGGTGTTATTTATATACTTGCAAAAGTAATATCACATTCGAAGAATTTTTTTTACCCAATTAAGACTGCCGCTTGTTTTTTTTAATTATTTGAAGTTTGACGAGACCAAACTTGTTGAACAATCGATAAATTTTTCTTATTCACTGATATTGAAGATTGAGAAAGTGGATGAATTATTATTATTATCTGCTAGCTAATCAATAGCGTTGAAATAGGCCATACGGTATTTGCATAAAAAAAAATAATGATATTTTTGAAATCAACAAATATGAATTACCAATGAACATTTTTTTTTAATTTTTCATTGCGTTTTGATTTAAAAATTTATCGTTTCAGAAAATACAACTTTTCAAACGGCCGAAAACGCGACAAAAGCGCTCGAAACTGTGCGAGCGACCGTGAAGTCATACTTATCAGTAGACGCATGTACACTGTCCGTGGACTAATTTTGACTTTTTGACACGAATTCGGACGGTATGGGACTTGTATAAGGCCGATTCTCTGACAACACAACCGGTCAAATTTTTTTTCCTATATCTAATACGATGAAAACATTGTTTGGGATGTCAGAAATGTAAAAAAAAATTGATAGAGCGATTGGGGCCTTCTATCACCCTTATTCAGAAATCCAGAGTTGGTCTTTTTCGCATTTTTCCGTAATTCATCAAAGATCGCAAATATTTCATTAAGCTGTAGCTCAGTGTAATATGACTCAAAAGTAAAAGTGCACTGGAGCTTTTTTGTTGGAAATCGTCCAAATTTTCAGAAAAAGGTCCCGAACTCAGGTCCCGAAGCGATCTGAGCACTCTGGAGGCTTCTATTGAGAAGTAATGCGAGTGCCCTGGAGGGGAAAAAATCCAATATGTTCTCTATAGCCAAGGAGGTTTAACATAGGAGTGTATGGGAGGTTTACAGTTTTTCGCTCATATTTCAAAAAATATGCAAATTTTCGAAAAACTGAGGACATCAATCGATTCCTCGTCAAAATTTACATCGGCAATGATTGTCGACTGCAAAAGTGTTAGTGTAAAATTATTCACAATATCGAGTTGAACAGAGAAATTCGACTATGAAACGGGGCTCTCGCTTCGCTTTGACGTGATTTTTATTTGTTTAACTCGATATTGTGAATAATTTTACACTAACACTTTCGCAGTCGACAATCATTTCCGATGTAAAATTTGACGAGGAATCGATTGATGTCCTCAGTTTTCCGAAAATTTGCATATTTTTTGAAATATGAGCGAAAAACTGTAAACCTCCCATACACTCCTATGTTAAACCTCCTTGGCTATAGAGGACATATTGGATTTTTTCCCCCTCCAGGGCACTCGCATTAATTCCCAATAATAAAAATAATCGAGAAAAAACCAAAAACACAAAATCTAATCAAGTATGATCCGTACTTTCCTTTCAATAACTATTTAAGAAGCTTCCTCAACCTGTCAACTACTCCCTTGTAAGTTTTTATAATCGTTTGAGCCTTGGTTTGCCCTGGATACACTAATATGTGTCGAAAAACGTGCAAAAAAGGCCCCTAAAGCAGAGTATAGCCTTAGATCTTTACATATTACACATGCTAGGCAAACTCAAACCTGAAAACCTAAGTACATGAACTTAAAGAGCACAAAATCACCTTTGATTTGAGATATATAAAAAGTCTCTGAGTCCTCTAGAACCGAAGATACAGCCGTTTGAAGTTTCACTGAGAATTGAAGCAAAGTTTTACAAAAACACTCTCATCTAAGCCAACCGGCCAAGATGAAAGAAGGCCTGAAAACGATAACACTCTCATCAAAGCCACCTGGCCAAGATCAGATGCGGCCTCACAACAATAACACTTTCTTTCGTAATAGTAGGAAGGTGGCACAAGAAAAACAGGAAATTCACTTAAACTATTAGCACACTTTATTGTATCTCCTTGTGTCACAAACAAATTAAACAAATACAGTTTTAACTCTGTTCTCTGAACTTAATGATCAATAACTCTGCTGAGGAAAACTAAATTAATAACTAAGGAACAAAGATAAAAGCTAAAATGAAAAGAGAGTATCAGAGACACTGCGTGAAGGTTAAGTACTGCTCATTCCGAGTTGCACGACAGTTGGACTAGAATTGGCATGCGAGGGCCCCTCGTACAGAGAGCTGTGCCGCTGGCGCTGAGACGGCCTCGCCGTAAAGTACTGCCCTCTGAAAACGCCAAGGATACCTCGACAACACTTTCATCTAAGCCAACCGGCCAAGATGAAATAAGGCCTAATTAACGTCGCTCGGTCTTAGTCATCTTAGCCATAAGGCCGATAAGCGATAACACTTTCATACGGCCGAGAAGCTATGACAGTCTCCTTTACGCAACTTGGCCACGATCAAATGCGGTGCCAAATCATGACTTTTTCATCTTAGCCAAAAGGCCGAGTAGCGATAACAGTCTCCTCTACGCAACTTGGCCACGATCAAATGCGATTGCCAAATCATGACTTTTTCATCTTAGCCAAAAGGCCGAGAAGCTATGACAGTCTCCTCTACGCAACTTAGCCACGATCGAATGCGGTGCCAAATCATGACTTTTTCATCTTAGCAAAAAGGCCGAGAAGCTATGACAGTCACCTCTACGAAACTTGGCCACGATCAAATGCGATGCCAAATCATGACTTTTTCATCTTAGCCAAAAGGCCGAGAAGCGATAACACTTTCATACGGCCAAGAAGCTATGACAGTCTCCACTACGCAACTAGGCCCGGATCAAATGCGGTGCCAAATCATGACTTTTTCATCTTAGCCAAAAGGCCGAGAAGCGATAACACTTTCATACGGCCAAGAAGCTATAACAGTCTCCTCTACGCAACTTGGCCACGAACGAATGCGGTGCCAAATCATGACTTTTTCGTCTTAGCAAAAAGGCCGAGAAGCTATGACAGTCACCTCTACGAAACTTGGCCACGATCGAATGCGGTGCCAAATCATGACTTTTTATTCTTAGCCAAAAGGCCGAGAAGCGATAACACTTTCATACGGCCAAGAAGCTATGACAGTCTCCTCTACGCAACTTGGCCACGATCAAATGCGGTGCCAAATCATGACTTTTTTATCTTAGCAAAAAGGCCGAGAAGCTATGACAGTCTCCTCTACGCAACTTGGCCACGATCAAATGCGGAGCCAAATCATGACTTTTTCATCTTAGCCAAAAGGCCGAGAAGCGATAACACTTTCATACGGCCAAGAAGCTATGACAGTCTCCTCTACGCAACTTGGCCCGGATCAAATGCGGAGCCAAATCATGACTTTTTCATCTTAGCCAAAAGGCCGAGAAGCGATAACACTTTCATACGGCCAAGAAGCTATAACAGTCTCCTCTACGCAACTTGGCCACGATCAAATGCGGTGCCAAATCATGACTTTTTCATCTTAGCCTAAAGGCCGAGAAGCTATGACAGTCTCCTCTACGCAACTTGGCCACGATCAAATGCGGTGCCAAATCATGACTTTTTCATCTCAGCAAAAAGGCCGAGAAGCTATGACAGTCTCCTCTACGCAACTTGGCCACGATCAAATGCGGTGCCAAATCATGACTTTTTCATCTTAGCAAAAAGCCGAGAAGCTATGACAGTCTCCTCTACGCAACTTGGCCACGATCAAATGCGGTGCCAAATCATGACTTTTTCATCTTAGCCAAAAGGCCGAGAAGCGATATTACTTTCATACGGCCAAGAAGCTATAACAGTCTCCTCTACGCAACTTGGTCACGATCAAATGCTGTGCCAAATCATGACTTTATCATCTTAGCCAAAAGGCCGAGAAGCTATGACAGTCTCCTCTACGCAACTTGGCCACGATCAAATGCGGTGCCAAATCATGACTTTTTCATCTTAGCCAAAAGGCGGAGAAGCGATAACACTTTCATACGGCCAATAAGCTATAACAGTCTTCTCTACGCAACTTGGCCACGATCAAATGCGGTGCCAAATCATGACTTTTTCATCTTAGCGAAAAGGCCGAGAAGCTATGACAGTCACCTCTACGAAACTTGGCCACGATCAAATGCGGTGCCAAATAATGACTTTTTTATCTGAGCCAAAAGGCCGAGAAGCTAAAACAGTCTCCTCTACGCAACTTGGCCACGATTAAATGCGGTGCCGAATCATGACTTTTTCATCTTAGCCAAAAGGCCGAGAAGCTATGACAGTCTCCACTACGCAACTTGGCCACGATCGAATGCGGTGCCAAATCATGACTTTTTCATCTTAGCCAAAAGGCCGAGAAGCGATAACACTTTCATACGGCCAAGAAGCTATAACAGTCTCCTCTACGCAACTTGGCCACGATCAAATGCGGTGCCAAATCATGACTTTTTCATCTTAGCCAAGCGGCCGAGAAGCGATAACACTTTCATACGGCCAAGAAGCTATAACAGTCTCCTCTACGCAACTTGGCCACGATCAAATGCGATGCCAAATCATGACTTTTTCATCTTAGCAAAAAGGCCGAGATGCGATAACACTTTCATACGGCCGAGAAGCTATGACAGTCTCCTCTACGATACTTGGCCATGATCAAATGCGGTGCCAAATGATGACTTTTTCATCTTAGCCAAAAGGCCGAGAAGCTATGACAGTCTCCTCTACACAACTCGACAACGATCAAATGCGGCCTACGAAGAATGACACACTCGTCTTAGCCAAAAGCGCGAGAAGCGATAACAGTCTCCTTTTTCCAACTCTACAACGATCAAATGCGGCCTACGGAGAATGACAGTCTCATCTTAGCCAAAAGCGCGAGAAGCGATTACGGTCTCTTTTTTCCATTTCTACAACGATCAAATGCGGCCTACGGAGAATGACACTCTCATCCTAGCCAAAAGCGCGAGAAGCGATAACAGTCTCCTTTACCCAACTCGAGAACGATCTAATGCGGCCTACGAAAAATGACACACTCGTCTTAGCCAAAAGCGCGAGAAGCGATAACAGTCTGCTCTACCCAACTCGACAACGATCAAATGTAGCCTACGAAGAATGACACACTCGTCTTAGCCAAAAGCGCGAGAAGCGATAACAGTCTCCTCTACGCAACTTGGCCACGATCAAATGCGCCCTACGAAGAATGACACTCTCGTCTTAGCCAAAAGCGCGAGAAGCGATAAGAGTCTTCTCTACTCAAATCGACAACGATCAAATGCGGCCTACGAAGAATGACACACTCGTCTTAGCCAAAAGCGCGAGAAGCGATAACAGTCTGCTCTACCCAACTCGACAACGATCAAATGCGGCCTACGAAGAATAACACTCTCATCTTAGCCAAAAGCGCGAGAAGCGATAACAGTCTCCTCTACCCAACTTGGCAACGATAAAATGCGGCCTACGAAGAATGACACTCGCATCTAAGCCAAAAGCGCGAGAAGCGATAACAGTCTCCTTTTCCCAACTCTACAACGGTCAAATGCGCCCTACGAAGAATGACACTCTCGTCTTAGCCAAAAGCGCGAGAAGCGATAAGAGTCTTCTCTACTCAAATCGACAACGATCAAATGCGGCCTACGAAGAATGACACACTCGTCTTAGCCAAAAGCGCGAGAAGCGATAACAGTCTGCTCTACCCAACTCGACAACGATCAAATGCGGCCTACGAAGAATAACACTCTCATCTTAGCCAAAAGCGCGAGAAGCGATAACAGTCTCCTCTACCCAACTTGGCAACGATAAAATGCGGCCTACGAAGAATGACACTCGCATCTAAGCCAAAAGCGCGAGAAGCGATAACATTCTCCTCTACCCAACTGGGCAACGATAAAATGCGGCCTACGAAGAATGACACACTCGTCTTAGCCAAAAGCGCGAGAAGCGATAAGAGTCTTCTCTACTCAAATCGACAACGATCAAATGCGGCCTACGAAGAATGACACACTCGTCTTAGCCAAAAGCGCGAGAAGCGATAAGAGTCTCCTCTACCCAACTGGGCAACGATAAAATGCGGCCTACGAAGAATGACACACTCGTCTTAGCCAAAAGCGCGAGAAGCGATAAGAGTCTTCTCTACTCAAATCGACAACGATCAAATGCGGCCTACGAAGAATGACACACTCGTCTTAGCCAAAAGCGCGAGAAGCGATAAGAGTCTCCTCTACCCAACTGGGCAACGATAAAATGCGGCCTACGAAGAATGACACACTCGTCTTAGCCAAAAGCGCGAGAAGCGATAAGAGTCTTCTCTACTCAAATCGACAACGATCAAATGCGGCCTACGAAGAATGACACACTCGTCTTAGCCAAAAGCGCGAGAAGCGATAAGAGTCTCCTCTACCCAACTGGGCAACGATAAAATGCGGCCTACGAAGAATGACACACTCGTCTTAGCCAAAAGCGCGAGAAGCGATAAGAGTCTTCTCTACTCAAATCGACAACGATCAAATGCGGCCTACGAAGAATGACACACTCGTCTTAGCCAAAAGCGCGAGAAGCGATAAGAGTCTCCTCTACCCAACTGGGCAACGATAAAATGCGGCCTACGAAGAATGACACACTCGTCTTAGCCAAAAGCGCGAGAAGCGATAAGAGTCTTCTCTACTCAAATCGACAACGATCAAATGCGGCCTACGAAGAATGACACACTCGTCTTAGCCAAAAGCGCGAGAAGCGATAAGAGTCTCCTCTACCCAACTGGGCAACGATAAAATGCGGCCTACGAAGAATGACACACTCGTCTTAGCCAAAAGCGCTAGAAGCGATAACAGTCTCCTGTACCCAACTTGACAACGATCAAATGCGGCCAACGAAGAATGACACTCTCATCTTAGCTAAAGGCGCGAGAAGCGATAACAGTCTCCTCTACCTAACTCGACAACGATCTAATGTGGCCTACGAAGAATGACACACTCGTCTTAGCCAAAAGCGCGAGAAGCGATAACAGTCTCCTTTTTCCAACTCTACAACGATCAAATGCGGCCTACGGAGAATGTCACTCTCATCTTAGCCAAAAGCGCGAGAAGCGATAACAGTCTCCTCTACCCAACTCGGCAACGATAAAATGCGGCCTACAAAGAATGACACTCGCATCTGAGCCAAAAGCGCGAGAAGTTGATAACAGTCACCTCTTCCCAACATGGCAACGATAAAATGCGGCCTACGAAGAATGACACACTCGTCATAGCCAAAAGCGCGTAAGCGATAACAGTCTCCTCTACCCAACTGGGCAACGATAAAATGCGGCCTACGAAGAATGACACACTCGTCTTAGCCAAAAGCGCGAGAAGCGATAAGAGTCTTCTCTACCCAACTGGGCAACGATAAAATGCGGCCTACGAAGAATGACACACTCGTCTTAGCCAAAAGCGCGAGAAGCGATAACAGTCTCCTTTTCTCAACTCTACAACGGTCAAATGCGGCCTACGAAGAATGACACTCTCGTCTTAGCCAAAAGCGCGAGAAGCGATAAGAGTCTCCTCTACCCAACTGGGCAACGATAAAATGCGGCCTACGAAGAATGACACACTCGTCTTAGCCAAAAGCGCGAGAAGCGATAAGAGTCTTCTCTACTCAAATCGACAACGATCAAATGCGGCCTACGAAGAATGACACACTCGTCTTAGCCAAAAGCGCGAGAAGCGATAACAGTCTCCTCTACCCAATTCGACAACGATCAAATGCGGCCTACGAAGAATGACACACTCGTCTTAGCCAAAAGCGCTAGAAGCGATAACAGTCTCCTTTTTCCAACTCGACAACGATCAAATGCGGCCAACGAAGAATGACACTCTCATCTTAGCCAAAGGCGCGAGAAGCGATAACAGTCTCCTCTACCTAACTCGACAACGATCTAATGCGGCCTACGAAGAATGACACACTCGTCTTAGCCAAAAGCGCGAGAAGCGATAACAGTCTCCTTTTTCCAACTCTACAACGATCAAATGCGGCCTACGGAGAATGTCACTCTCATCTTAGCCAAAAGCGCGAGAAGCGATAACATTCTCCTCTACCCAACTCGGCAACGATAAAATGCGGCCTACGAAGAATGACACTCGCATCTGAGCCAAAAGCGCGAGAAGTTGATAACAGTCTCCTCTTCCCAACTTGGCAACGATAAAATGCGGCTTACGAAGAATGACACACTCGTCATAGCCAAAAGCGCGTAAGCGATAACAGTCTCCTCTACCCAACTCGGCAACGATCAAACGCCGCCTACGAAGAATGACACTCTCGTCTTAGCTAAAAGCGCGAGAAGCGATAACAGTCTCCCCTACCCAACTCGGCAACGATAAAATGCGGCCTACAAAGAATGACACTCTCGTCTTAGCCAAAAGCGCGAGAAGCGATAACAGTCTCCTCTACCCAACTCGACAACGATCAAATGCGGCCTACGAAGAATGACACACTCGTCTTAGCCAAAAGCGCGAGAAGCGATAACAGTCTCCTCTACCCAACTCGACAACGATCAAATGTGGCCTACGAAGAATGACACACTCGTCTTAGCCAAAAGCGCGAGAAGCGATAACAGTCTCCTCTACCCAACTCGACAACGATCAAATGCGGCCTACGAAGAATGACACACTCGTGTTAGCCAAAAGCGCGAGAAGCGATAACAGTCTCCTTTTCCCAACTCTGCAACGATCAAATGCGGCCTACGGAGAATGACACTTTCATCTTAGCCAAAAGCGCGAGAAGCGATAACAGTCTCTTCTACCCAACTCGGCAACGATCAAATGCGGCCTCACAAGAATGACACTAACGTCTTAGTTAAAAGCACGAGAAGCGATAACAGTCTCATCTTAGCTAGCTAGCCACGATGAATAAAGGCCTGGAAACGATAACAGTCTTCTCTACGCAAATCGGCAACGATCAAATGCGGCCTCACAAGAATGATACTCCCATCTTAGCCAAAAGGCGGATAAGCGATAACACTCTCCTCTACGCAACTCGGCCACGATCAAATATGGCCTCACAAGAATGACACTCTCATCTTAGCTAGCTATCCACGATGAATGAAGGCCTTAAAACGATAATTCCATCACCTCAGCCAGCTGGCCAAGATGAAAGAAGGCGTGAAAACGATAACACTCTCCTTTACGCAACCCGGCCACGATCAAATGCGGCCTTACAAGAATGACACTCTCATCTGTCACGTGGGACGACAAGGCCCCACCAGTGACGCGGCGCACCACAATGAGCGTCATAAGCATAGTTCATCAGCGGCGGCAGTATCAGTACATCAAGCGACGAGGAGACACTTTGCGCGAACGGCCTCTCCCCTTCGATATATTTTGAGCCTAATTAGTTATTTCGCCTTTTATTCAACCCCTTCCCACGTAACACCCCTGGCGCTCCTCCTTTAATTTTGGCGCTCGGTGTGTTCGACGTTGACTGTTGTTCTATTCGTGATCGGTGCATAGATTTATTTTTGCCTTTTTTTAACAAAAAAAAAACGAGTTCGAAACCGCACGCAGCAGTACCAATACACCGTCGGAAGAGTGAATCACAGGGTTGTGAATGTGGCATGGGATAAATCTCAAGCTGCCTATACCATTGCGACAGGTAAGTATAATTAAAATTGTGTTTAAAATTATTGCAACTAAGTTGCGAGTTGCACGGCCCAATATTTTCATGTTTTAGAAATTTTTAAGATCATTTTTTGTTTTTATTTAAAATAATGAATGGAAACAATCATAAGGGGAAGGAGTCGGATACTCCCTTCGTGTTGCAACGCGAAGTGTCATTAAATTATTTTTTAGAGGCTTCTGAGGCGGAGCGCAGAGCGCTCATTGAGACACAAAATCCATGCTTTGCAGATTTTATAAATAGACAAAGCTCGCTCAATGAGATGCAACCGGACAGCGGAGCTCGAGCCGACGAAATATTAGTGGACTTGGGTGGAAGCGATTCCTCTTACGGGCAACCGATAGAAAATCCCAGCAATAGATCGCGTAGCGTACGGTTTCAAAGTCCACTTTTAAATGATAGACCGTTAGATAGTTGTATTAACGCGTCAGATATTGCTCAAAATGAGTTGACGGATCAGCTTGCACTTATTTACAGATACGCGACAGGCGCGAATTTGCGACAAAATTTGAATCACCCAGATGATCTGCGACAGTGCGGATATAATAGCCAGTCGTATGATCAACGGCCAAGTGCGTATACAAGCCAAGCCGATCGGGGTCACACTTATGCGCGACAAAGCATGAACCACCCATATGACTTGCGACCGTGCGGATATAGTAGACAGTCGCATGATCAACGGCAAAGTGCGTACACAAGCCAAGCCGATCGGGATCACTTTTACGCGCGGCAAAATAGGTACCACCTGAATGATTCACGACAGTGCGGATATAATAGCCAGTCGTAGGATGAGCGGCAAAGTGCGTACATTAGCCAAGCCGATCGGGGGTACAATGCAGCTACCCGTCGCGACTTAGATCCAAGTCATATACGCCGAGATGCAAATATCGACTATCTTCAGGGACGCACATGTCATGTCCCGTCTTCCTTCAGGTTATTTAACGATATTGTAAAACAAATTCCAATATTTGACGGAAAGCCTAATACTTTAAAATTGTTTTGCACGGCAGTAGAAGAAGCGGTTGAACAATTGCCCTTATTCGAGCGAAAAATTGTTCGAGCGCTTCAATCAAAGCTAGTCGGGGAAGCCGAAGACATTGTAGGCAAATTGGCGGATTACTGTAGCGTGGATGAATTACTTCGCGACCTTAGAGACAGATTTGTTAACAGAAACTTCGCGGATGGCCTAGCGATGAAGTTAGGCAACGCAAAACAGCAAGCGGACGATGGCGTGCGGAAATTCGGGTGCACTATTCGCTCCTTATACGACAACGCGGTGGCGGCATACAGACAGGCCCCTGATATAAACGCGTTTGAACGAGAAGCTGCAATCTATAGTTTACAGGACAACGTTTTAGACTGTTTTCTATTGGGTTTATGCCTTAAAACGATAACACCCTCATCTTAGCCAGCCGGCCGAGATGAAAGGAGGCCTTGAATCGATAATACTCTCATCTTAGCCAAAAGGCCGAGATTACAGAAGGCCTAAAAACGATAACACTCTCATCTTAGCCAGCCAGCCAGCCAAGATGAATTAAGGCTTGAAAAAGATAAAACTCTCATCTTAGCCAGCCAGCCGAGATGAAACAATGTCTGAAAACGATAACACTCTTATCATAGCCAACCGACCAAGATAAAAGTGGCCTCAAAACGATAACACTCTTATTATAGCCCAAAATAATAAAATAATAATAAAAAAATAATTTGAAAAATAATGTAATTGTGATGAACGTCTTCAGAATTTCGCTCGAATCTTTGTTATGCTCTAGAATGAGCAGGAAGCTCCAATCGAAATTTTGCGACGGTCAAAATTTATTAAAATTTGACAAGGAATTCGAAAAAAAATTTTTCAAATTTTTTTACCGGAACCTCTGGGTTTCAGGAACCGTTTTTCATAAAAATAGCGTTTCCAGATTTTTCAAGGCTTCGTATCGTCCTAAAAAAATTATTTTCGTTAAAAAATAGGGTTTTTCGGCTCTAGACGTCAGAGTTCTCTCTGAAAAAATCTGAAAAAATTTGAGGATATGTATTTTTGATGCCAAAAATGAGTGAAAAAAAAGATTGGGCTTTGTATTGCATCGTAGCGCCGTGCATGAATTTTCAAAATTTTCAATGATTTTTTCTGAAGGCCTGAAGCACTCAAAAAATCTGAAAAAATTCAAGGTTGTTTGGATTGTTGAAAAGTATTTTTGTGAATTTTTTGAGATTTTTTAATTGCTTCAGGCCTTCAGAAAAAATATAGATAGAAAATGGACGTTTATACCGGAAGTGGGGGGTAGGAGGGGGGAGGGGGTCTAAAATTTTGGTTTTGGGTCCTTTTTACCATGTACTATATCATACCAAAAGCGAGTCAAGATCGGTGATATTCGAGCGCAGGTTTATTTAAAAAATTCTTAGCCTTACCCATATATAATATAATAGAATGCTTACATCATCATTCTATCGTGTATTTGAACCGCGGATAACGCGGGATACATACACGGATGATAAGGGATGTCGCATTTCGGCCTACCGCGGATATCGAGGGATGCCTGTAATTGTCGCAATGAGGTTGAAAAATCATGTATTTCCAAATTGCTTTCTGGACGAATAATCAATAAATATGTACGTTTAGGCACCTCTGCGCAAGCAACGTGCCGAAGAACGGCAACCGCAGGAACGCGCCCACGTCACTGCGGAGGTCCGTCCTCACGAGCGCCCGGACGAGGAGCAGCGGAGAAACAACCAGGCCCGAGCCGCCGAGGAAGCTCGCCAGCGCGAACGTCTGGAGCAGGAACGCCACGAGCGGGCCGTGGCCGCCGCCCGTCGCGTCGCCGCCCAACAGGAAATATACTGGAGCATGCGGCGCGACCTGGCCAGGCAGGGCACCAAATCTAAGGCTGGCCAGCCGGCTCGCACAGCCACGCCACCACGACAAGTCGCACCGGCTCGGCGTGAAGACAAGGGAGGAGAACCTTGGTGGGAGGTGAAATACCAGGCTTCCCTCCGAGAAACCGAGCCGAAACGACGGGGCGCCGTGTTCGACGGACGACACATGCCGCGTGACGCTCGGGTGGAGCCACCGAAAGGCGGCTGCTTCATCTGCTGGAGCACGGCTCATGGATGGCGAGCGTGCCAGCAAACACCCGAACACGTCTACTGCTGGAACTGCGGCCGCCGAGACGTCAACACGCCGGCTGACTGTCCCCGGTGCCGAGAAGGGTACCAGCGTTGGATGCGGGGCCCACCCAGTCGGGACGGACCCCCTGCTCGGACCTCACGCGCTCGTGAGGTACCTGGACGACGATCGCCCTCAAGATTTGCGGCGTCGCGCGCCACCACACCACCGAACAGCACCGCCACGATCACGGAGATCGTGGAAGTCTCAGCCACCTCGTCCGCTGGGCCCTCACGGACCCCGGCTTCGATCCGGCCATCGTCACCACCGCGGCAGGCCCTGCGCGCCATCGAACCCCCACCTCACGTCGAGGAAAGGGCCTTCGTGGCACAGGCCGTCGCCGTACAGCCGAACGCCGCGATGCCTCCCGCCGTACAAGTCCTCGCACCGCCCGGATCAGGTGCCATGGAGTGGGTCGCCGCGCTCAACCAGCTGGCCGCAAATTTAGGCGATGTGAGTCGGGAGGTCCGAGAAGAAGTCATGCGGGCAGCCGTAAGGCCTCCGAGACGTCCCAACGCAGGTAAGTCAGAGGGGCCCCCCTCCAAAAGACGTGCGGCCGCGACCCCGTCCGATGGAGAGCCCGAACAGGTGGATAATCAGGTATGTTTTTTGTCGCAGGAGAAGAGTAAGAAGAAGAAGCTAGGCGACCCCGCTGCACCGGTGAGTCACCCTCCTAGCTTCTCAAGCTCAATTGCAGCGCCGTAAGCGGCGAAGGTAAGCAATTGCACTGAGCTTTACCTCGAGCTTGCGCGACAACTCCTTTCCTTGGCGCGACCGTGGTAGGTCGCGGGTAAGGGAGGGGGTGTGACGTTGTGCCACTGCAAACGTCGTCGCGTCGGCTGCGAGGGTTGGATGATTGATAAGGTTGGCGACGCCAATAATAATTGCGTGGTATTTTTGCAGGTACGCGCGCACAAAGGAGCGAAGGTAGAGCCCGACTCGCGACCGCAGAGGCGCGCGAACGTAAACATCGCCGTGTTTACGTTCGCCTGGCCCGCGCAGCGAAGTCGGAGCTGCTACAGACACGAGAGATACAAGGCGACATGAAGACCCTCGCGGCCCGTGCGTGCCAATTAGCAGACGATCGCGACACTTGTAGTTCGACCGTTGAGCCGTGTAGAGCCGAGTATTTGCGAGCCTTTTTGAGTTGTTCGGATCGTTGAGTAGTTCTGTGTGGAGTAATTGTAGTAGAGCGTGTGTGAGGAGTGTGCAGTGAGTGAGTTGTAAGTGCAGGTCGGTTTTGGTGCGTGTTGGTGAAAGAGAGGAGTTGGTGGCCACGTGTTCGAGCGTGTGTGCTGGCGAGACGTGCGGCGCACCAAGAGGCGACATCAACGCGACGTAGTTCAACCTTCCGGCCCGTCCCCGTTTACGTCTGTGGCCAACAGACGACCGTGAGGAAGACAGCAGCAACTCCTAGGACCCCGGCGACGCGGAGTCCACCCGTGTGGTCGCGAGCCTCGAGAGCGAGGAATATCGAGAGTAGGTTTTTGGTATTACCGCGCTCGCGCCGACCCTCCAAACGGCAACGTAGCTCGCGTCCGCGACCAGGTGTGATTGAGAGCGTGATAGCTTCGGCTATGTGTGGATGAGTGTTCAGAGTAGTGTCAATAAAAGGGTATTTGTTTCAATTGAAATCCACTGTTTGATTATTTACAAGACCCGTCGTTTTCCCTTCCTCTCTCTCTCGCGAATTTTCCCGTTTACAGGTATTTTTCTAGGTGCAGTGTTGCAGTTGCAGGAGTCCCCGCTCCATACCTGTCGACGTCCCCTCCAGGAGGAGAGTCGTACCCACGACCCAGAGGTAGTATTTCGCGTTCTTTTCCCGTCCCTTTAGAGCTAGCCGGACCCTGGCCGACGACGAGCTGTCGCTCGTCTGGCGCGTCGGATACCGACAAAGTCGGCCAGGCAGCGAGAACGCCTTGTGTACGGTGGACACGGGGAGTCGACCGTCACACAAAAAGACATGCAATTTTTGAACACTCCGTACATGCAAGCAAAAAATCGCGATTGGACGCACTTGTTAAAAAAACGTTCAAATAACAAACGATCATCAGTCAAAGAAAGTATACCGTCTATCGTCCAGGAATATTTGGAAAGAGATGAGAATTCAACTATTGCGCCTGGAATTAATGACACAATAGTCAAAAATAAAGTAGTCAAAAGAAAACTTTATTTGACGGACACTTTATACAGATTGCACCTAAATTTTTTAGAAAGAGAAAATATTGTCATTTCTCGATCTAATTTTTATAAACTCAAACCTTTTTGGATTGTTGCAAAAAAAATGAACGAGCGAGACACCTGCTCATGTAAGCTGCATGCTAATTTTAAATTCCTGGTGAATAAATTATTTATATTCAAAATTGTCAAGTCAAAAAGTTGTATCGGGTCAGTGCGAGAATTTGTAAGTAACACTGCAAATAAAGTGTGCATCAACAGGAATTGTGTTAAGTGCCAAAAGAAAATAGTTGATAATGTCCAAAACGAAAAAACGTTTTACTACTAGCGCCAGAAAATGATTAAATGCGGGTTTTTGTAAAGTTATTGTAAAAATTTAATGATTTAGTATCATTACGAATGTTCAGTTTATTGGAATTGCTCAGCATTCTGAAACTTGAGTTGCCACTTGTATAATTATCATCAGAAACACGATATAATTTAAAGCTAACACAATCATTGTTCATTTAGTAATGTTACTCAAAACACGATTTATAATACAGTCGGCAACAAAATTATCGCAAAAAAAAATTTGATTGAAATTTTATCGATTTTCAAATGCTTCTATCTTGGGCTATATTTATCGTATCGACACGGTCTTTTATTTATTTCTTCGAAATTTTGTCCTCTTTAAATCCATATATACTATGGTAAGATTCGAGTCAATGTCGAGTTACCAGTAGTATTTGAGCGCAACACTAAAAATTACTGAAAAAAATTGATTGTTTAAACGTGTCTATGAACTACAGTAATTTTTTTATTGAAATCTAACATACACCATCGCAAAGTACTCTTTTCCACCAGTAATTTAAATAAAAAAAAAGCTCTCTATGATTTTTCAACGCTATGTAGTACGATTTGTGTACGCAAAATGCTCAGAAAATCGTCTTGATTTCAGCTAAACGAGGGATTTTACGTACTTTAAATGGTACGTTCAAAACGACCTACAGGGCGTTAAAAAAATCGTAGAGAGCTCTATTTTTTTTAAATTACTCGTTGAAAAGAGTACTATGCGATGGTGTATGTTACACACGTTTAAACAATCAATTTTTTTCAGAAATTTTTAGTGTTGCCCTCAAATACTACTTGTAGCTCGACATTGACTCGAATCTTATCATAGTATATATGGATTTAAGGAGGACAAAATTTCCAAGAAATCAAAAAAAAGACCGTGTCGATATGATAAATATAGCCCAAGATAGAAGCATTTGAAAATCAACGAAATTCCGATGAAATTTTTTGTTGCGATAATTTTGTTGCCGAGTTTATAATTGTCATCAGTAAAATGTTAACTAAAACACGATATAATTATAAACAAACCCACGTACCGATACACAAGTAATACTAATTAAAATTCATAAGAAGATAAATAATATATAAAAATTCATACTCATTCATAGAAAAAATGCATACGAATTGCATAAAATTATGTTTCATCTACCAAATGGATTATAAAAAAATTCCCGTCGAATTTGACTGAATATAAAAGTAGTAGGCATAAAAATTCAGATATAACTTTTTATGTCACATACATAAAAAGTTACAAGTGAATTTCTATGGGTGTTATCGGCAATTTCTTTTGTAAAAAATAGCTAATAAATTTAGGAGTTCAATTTCATATCGGAATTACGTTAAATTGATGTTTTAATGTTAATTTTTCTCTTTAATATTTAATTGTGGGAGGACAATATCTATTTTTTTAAATCATTATTCCTCATTGATATGCAATATAATTTGCATAATCAATCCTTTTTTGCAATGCGCAGTAATACCCCCACTTACCCTATGTCATCTATCCTTCACAATTTATTCCTAAAAATCGAAAGTCGAACGTGAGTGTGAGTGAGCCCGCGCCGTGCCCCTGCACACACGCAAACACGCATACATACAGACAAACACGATCGCTTCCGTTTAACCAATGAGAGAAAGAGAGAGTGAGAGAGAGAGTAAGGAAAACGACTCGATAAGAAATTTGTCGATGTTCGTGTATATCGTGCGTAAATATATAAGCAAATCTATACAATTTGCCAGTCAAATATTCGGTTGAAAATTACGTTGTTTTAAAAGCCAAAATATTTATTTTCTGACGTTTGGTGAGAGTTCTCCACTTGAAATCAGTTACTGGCCGCTGTACAGAATAGAAGGTTTGACAAAGTATAAACAGACGAATCCGTCTATTATTCGTGAGCAATACAAACGTAAACAATTTTGACATCGACCCGTGATACGCAGCAAAACAAATTTATACAAGCGTGTAGGGTTCTACGCGCCCGAAGCAGCTGCCGCGCGCACGCTGATAAGTCGCAATTTTTTCTGAAAAATTAAAATACGAATAGGAAAAAATTATAATGGGCTTTTTACATAACGTCACGAAGTAGCCACTTTACCCAAGAATTGATTTTTCTGGTGGCATAACCGCGCGCTCGTATATATACTCTACGTATTAAAGTTTATTAATTCATGTGCTTATAATTAGTTCACAGTTTAGTGAAAAAATAAATAAATAATATTACAATAAAACCGAAATACTCCTCTTTCCAAATATTAAATAATACAGTACACTTACGAATTCGCGAAGTGAGTGATTCTCAACGAATCCAGTTTGAACCCTCGCTACGCTCGGGCATCAAACTGAATTCATTGAGAATCACTCACTTCGCGAATTCGTAAGTGTACTGTATTATTTAATATTTGGAAAGAGGAGTATTTCGGTTTTATTGTAATATTATTTATTTATTTTTTCACTAAACTGTGAACTAATTATAAGCACATGAATTAATAAACTTTAATACGTAGAGTATATATCGTCGCCTCAGTGCAAGAACCGCACAAATAAACTCAAGTGGCAAAAAGGTGCCTTAATCCTATCCTTTTAACATAGGGATAAGGTTGTTTTTGCCCCTTAAGTTTATTTGTGCGGTTCTTGCGCTGGGGCGACGATATACGAGCGCGCGGTTATGCCACCAGAAAAATCAATTCTTGGGTAAAGTGGCTACTTCGTGACGATATGTGAAAAGAGCCTGTTATAATGTACTTTTCATATAAACACCACACATCATAATCACCAGGCATTTACTTGTTTAAAAAACACGTTTAGGCGCAGAGTCGATGTTGACTTCGCTCGATCGATTTTTCGACTTTTTTCGGACGCCGGTATAAATTATGTTCACAGATCGAAAAGTCCTGTATACAATACAGATTCGGGAGCTGTTAATTATGTTTGTATTCAGATTATTGGGCCTAACTCTGCGGTACTGCAATGCAGAGAAGACCCGTGGCAAGGCCGGAGCAAGCCCCAGGCGCCATGCCGAGTTTCAAAAATCAGTTCGATATGCTAGAAGTCATATAGACTTCGTATTAGATATCAAGCTAATAAGAACAGATACTACACTTTGATCTTAGCCAAAAGGCCGAGAAGCGATGCTGCTGCTCTGTTTTTACTCACATTTAACTACAGAACTTTAATTTTTTACTTTTGGATTGAATTATGACCTCTAGCGGTGAAATTCGAAGTTCGCCGCCGACGAGCGTATGGGTTTCCCTCTCCCCAGCTACTTTCTACTGACTGTTACATACGTCTATTTGTACATCAAAGTCTGTTATTTAGCTACGTATATAATATATACATTTTTTAAATTGAATAATAATATTTGGATAAATCAATTTTATGATTAGAGTGCGTGCGGTAGATCGTCACCGAAAAATGCGATAGAGGAATATTTTTTGCTTCAGAAACACTAGATTTGCATAGCACTCACGTTCCCTTACACATTTATTTGTTATTCAAATATATTTCAAATAGCTTCATATATATTTCAAGTGCGTCAAAAATTTATAAAGGGTTCAATGATTGGATCCGAAAAAAATTCAACCATAAAAACGCCTCTTTTTGTAAAGCTGCAATTTTGGATGGTAAATAATTGATTGAGATATTTTTAAACACCATCACTGCAAAGAGCATCCTCAAAAACATAAAACGTGGTAGTTTGTTATTGTAAAATAATAGATATTGAATTAACGGCGAAAATCCAAATAAAAAACAGCAACTTTCGATGTTTCCACATAGCGTTTTCTGACACTTGTAACATCCCTTCACAAAATTCCACTGAGTTTTAAACGCTTCAATAAAAAATGATTGTTAACATCAATTATCAATAATTTTTCAAATTTACTACAATATATTACGTAACAAGTGCGTGAAGCAGATGACTCGCTTAAATGTTGTTTTTACCTGATCGCAGCGAGGGTAAAATTTCGTGCGAAAACGTTTTCATGACACTGAAAAATTTGAAAAACCATGTTCTTAGTTGAAAAATCAGTGGAATTTTGTACAGGGACAATGCGAAATATCAGAAAATGCTATGGTAACATCAAAATGTCCTGTTTATCTTATAGTCTTTCGTCGTCGGAAAAAGTTATTTCTTATTACATTTTTTCAACGTAAAATGTTAATTATCTTAAAATATATCAAGTTTAGAGACAAGCGTCAATCGACCTCTTTTGTTTAAAATAATCGAATAAACTAAAAACGTTTAGGGCAAAAAAATCACCAAAGAAAATTTTTCCCAACCCTGCGAAACTGGGGCTCAGGGGATCACGTCGAGAGTTGTGATTTTTGTACTCTTGGAGGACAGATGGTTTTGTTGATAATTTTTTGGGTCAAGACTTACTTCTTATAACAGTGGTAATGTTACCGTGAGATCTATATTTGCATTATCGTGAGGATGAGGGGTACATTTCCGCGAAGCAAAATGGTAATCCATTGTTCGCCTCGAGATGATATCACACTAGACCGACTAGACCTAAAGAAGCGTAATTTTTCTTTGAGTCAAGGCTTGCACGATTGAATCTCGAGTCTTATTCGACAATAATCATAATAATGTACGTACATTTCGTCTGCTACAGACTACAGTGCATGGCCGGATCTCGGCGTATCGTTTCAAAACAAAGCACTTACTCTTTTGGACGTCGCGTCTGAGATTGATTGAATAAAGACGTTTTGTTTATGAAAAGTAATTTATTTGTAAAAAACAGCCACAAGATGTTTGTCAATAAGCTTCGAGCTTTTATTTCCTGTCCTTCGCAGTGTCGTCACATGGGTATGCTTGTCAGATTTTGCATTGTTAGAATCTGAAACTTATATAACCTAAATCAAAGTTTTATATTTGAATTGTTAAATTAATTTATAAAAAATATTTGATATTAATTGATGTCAGATCTATGTTTGCAGCTACTGTCAAAAGGTTCTACAAGAACACAGGAATATTGTCAAATGGTGATAAGTTTGAAATAACTTTAGATCAAAGACGTTTGAAGACACCAATGGGAAAGGAATTTTATGTAAAAAGTAAACCATTGGCTTTGGCCATTGCTCATGAATGGGACAGTCAAAAAGATATCATTAATCGCACTAATATGCACTTGGTATGATTTTTAAAATGATAAAATTTAAATACCAAACCAATTTATCATTTTGTAATTCAATACCTTAATTTCAGACTGCTTTAAGCAGCACAGTACTAGATAATCCAAATAAACTTACAAAAAGTGATATTGCCAAATATATAGTTGATTTTCTAGAGACTGATGCGTTACTCTTCCAGGCCAGTCCCAATGATAGTGTAAGTCAATTTAAAAAAAAAAATTGAAAATTTACTTCATCAATGGTTTATTGAAAATGTTTTTTATCTCAGGAAACAGACGAATTGTATAAATTACAACAGGAAAAATGGGATCCTGTAATTCAATGGTTTTGTGATAGATATAGGGTAAACATTGTTAAAACAAGGAGTATAGATGCACCCAATGTACCACAAAGTACAAAAAATGAATTAATAAAACATTTGTTATCTTACAATGAAGAGGCAGTTTTTGGTAAGTTTATTCAAACAGCTATTTGTATAGTATCAACAATTTCAAGTATATTGCACTGATTATTATAGGAATAGTAAATTGTATCACTTGTATCCTAGTCATGGTTTAACATAAACAATATTAAAGTAGAATGATTATTTACAGGTTTCATGTATGGAGTAGATACTGTGAAATCTGTTATTTTGACATTAGCAGCATCGGAGAGAGTTGTGAGCGTTGAAGAAGCTGTTGCACTTTCTCGATTAGAGGAAGAGTTTCAGGTATACATTAATAATTACATGTACAAGTATGTAAACTACTATCACAATACAAAATACTAAAATACGCTCGTTGTCTTTTCTTTGTTTAGATATCGCATTGGGGCAATGTAGAATGGTCGCATGAACTATCGAAATTCGACTTGCAATCGCGCATGGCTGCTGCAATTTTGTTCATCCACTTGAACTCGTCTTTCACACATAATCAATCAAAATCAAAGATTACAAACGCTAGTTGAGGATGAAAATTTGGCTTCTCACGTTATTGCGTCGAGTGCGAGAGCTGTGGATTTCTTTCGCATTTGAGTATTTCATTTGCTGTTAGCGTGGCACAATGAGTTAGAGCTAGTGCAATTGATAGGACTCGAGCAATCGGATCCTTCCCAGCCTTTCATGCAAATGCAGCTGTAAATAGAAACAATCTCATTTATAATTACGCAAGAACTGTAAAAAAAAAAGAATGAAAATAATAATAAAGTACGTATTTGTAAAAACTTTACCTGTAAGTCGGGCCGTAATTCAAACAAACCGCACCGTTCTTGCACGAGTGACGAAGGCACTCGTTGCGATGGCACTCGCCGACTCCTCGGCCGGTCGCCGGGCTCGACATCGTCACCACCGGGAAGACCGTGTCGTCGGTTCTCAGCTCTACATCGTAAATGCAGCCAGAGAAGCCCGTATGAAGCGGCAAGTCGTGTGGCAGCGCCTCAAAATATCTTGATTTGTGGCCACCTTGGGATACGAACGAATGAGAAGGAAAATAAATGAAAGAAGAAAAATCATCATGTTTATCCACAACGCTTACCGATGTAAAGAATCGGCGAAACGTCGAGGCGCGTATTGGCGCCGGCGGCCCGGCCCGTGACGTTTCCGATGCCGTCGACGTAGAGCCAGGACTCGCGGCCCCGCCTGCCGATCTGCAGGTAATGCGCCTTGGACGGCCTCAGACTGAGCGGCGAGCTGGTGAAGATGCGCCTGACGCCCGAGCCGAGGTCCCAGGTGAGCATGAGATAGCCGCGCACGTACGTGACGGAGAAGTGGTCGGACGAGTCGCGTCTCGTGCCCGTCGACTGGCCCAGATACGCGATCAAGGATATCTGATCCAGAGCTTGAGGTATGATGCGCAGCCTCAGCTCCATGCTGTCCTTCAGCGAGCTGCTCACGCCGTAGGCCATGTAAGACGAGACCCCCGGCGAGAATATTGTAAACGATGGCTGGGCTATCGTCGTGTCTGAGCGAAGAAAACAAAAGATCTCCGTTACCACGTTTGCTATCGTAAGCAATCTATCTTAGAATCGCGTCGAAATATTGAAACGCGCGTTGTCGTACCCTTGTCGCAGAATTGGCCGTGGGTGCCAAGCGGGCAGACGCAAATGAAATTGACCCCGGGCGAGGCCAAGCACGTGGCTCCCAAGTGGCAAGGATTGTTGTCGCAGGCCGATTTCTCGCAGAACTCGCCGGTATATCTACGCAATGGAACGCTCGATTAGTACAATTGCTTGTAGCTCGGTCTTGTACAAGAAGATAATTTTTAAACTCACCCAGACACGCAACTGCAGATGATCTTACCATCTGTCTCCTCACAAGCTCCGTAATTCTTGCAAGGACTCGACAGGCAGAGGAACGAGTTGCACTCCTCGATGTGGACCGCCTCGACGGCGTCGCGAATAAAGTCCCGTTGAAGGCCGTTCACCTGTGCTCACAAACGGTCGAGTCTCGCTTACTCTTTGGATAATTGAATTTACAATCGTCTTTTTATAATTTTAATATACGAATTACCCTGAGCGAGCTCATGCAGCCCACGAAGCCCATAACGATCTGGGGAAACTGATGGGAGAAGGCCACGGGTATGCCGCCCAGGTGAAGCCTCGCGTACTGGGGCACGGCCTCGTGGCCGTGCAGGAGCTGCTCGCCGCTCATGGCGAGGCTGCCGTTGACGAGTAGGCGCGCCGAGCACTTGTCCGAGGCGGCCTCGACGATGTAGCTGAAGCTCATCTCGACGTCGACGCCGTGGCCGTTGTTGACCGGGGCGTCGAGCTCGCCGAACATCATGGTCTGCAGGCCGCAGGAGAACTGGAACTTGAGCTGGCCGGACTCGATGTAGAGGAGTACGTAGCGCTCGTCGTCGAACAGGGCGTGCACGATGATGCCGCTCTTGGCCTTGGTCCTCAGCCCGATGAAGATGTCGAGCTCGCCCGAGTCGATCGCGAACTTCTGACGGATGTAGGACTTGCCGTTGAAGGCCGCGTGCTCGACGCTGCTGACGCCACCAGCAGGGCTCGTGACCACCGGTCCATCGAGGCGGCAATTGTCGCGGTGGCTGCAGTCGCACTGTGCTCGATGAGAATAAGAACAAAAACTGACTCGTGATATATGCTCGCGAGATCGAAAGATCGATCGAACTTACGCGTGTTCCGTTGTCGACGCAGAGCGACACGTTCGCGCACTGATCTTTGTTGCAGGCATGAACCGACGCAACGGGTGGTCTCTCGCCGATCGTTGGCTGCTCGTCCGTCGCTGTCGTCGTCGTCGTCGTCGTTGACATCGTTGGAACGTTCATGTCCACGCCAAAAGTGACCCTGTGAAACTCGGTGACGCTGGTGAAGTCCTCGTCGGTGCTGCTGTCGATCGTGCTGGCCGTTTCGAGCACTTCGATGGTCTGCGAGGTCGGCCTGGCGGTCATGATCGGCCGAGCAGTCATACGCGTACTTCCGCTTAGAACCGATCCCGAGGTATCGCTACCGGTCGGTGTTGGTCTCACGGTAGAATCTCCGCCGCTACTGCCACCCGTCGTTTCTTCCTCTCGACCTGGCGATTCGACTGACGCGACTCCCTTTGAAATCGGTAGATCGTTCGCAGTCGTAGCAACAGGCGCGATCGTTCTCCAGTCATCGCGATCGCTCGTGGTAATCGTAGTTTTGCTCGAATCGGTAAACGCGTAAGTCTTCGGAGTCGTTGTGGTCGTTGTCGTCGTAATTTCGTCGGAAAGCGTGATGAGAGTTTTGATGGTGGTCGCGTTATCCCCGATAGACTTATCAGCTCGAGCGTCGGTAGTGTGCATCAGTGCCGGATAAACCGTCTCGACGAATTCCGTCGTGAACAACGTAAAAGCTGAGCCATCCTCGATACTTTTCATGGTAGTCGGCAGCTCGTGAAAGTCGGGCCGAAGGTCGGGCGGTAGTATCGTCGTAGTGGGCGGTGGAACCGCGGCCTCCTCGTCGCCCTCGCTACGGCTCTCCAACGGCAGAGTCGTGTACTCCGTCGTAGGTTGCTCGCTCGGCAGATCGGCCATGGTAGTCTTTTTGAGCGGGTCCTGCGGGTCGTAGCGAACACCAGGGGACACCGTGCTCGGCTCTCGACCCGTCGCGTTACCATCCTCGTGCCGAGCGGTAGCCTCGGAGACCCTCGCGACCGACGAGCTAGCGGTAGTGATCGGTAGCAGATCGGTAAGACGAGTCACCGTCGGTTCGCCGCCGTCGGTCGTGGCGTAGCCGAACGTGACCGGGGCCAGCGTCTCCGCAGTCGTGCCGGTGCTGGCCACGGTGGCAGCGGTGGCGACTTCGTGGACGGTGGACCAAGACGACGGCGGCAATCTGAGCACGTGGTTGCAGTTGGGGCCCGTGTAGGGCGGCGGACACGAGCAGGTGTAATTGTTGACGCCGTCGATGCAGGTGCCGCCGTTGGCGCAGTGGGCGTTCTTGGACTCGCAGTCGTCGTAGCGCTGCTCGCAGAACTGGCCGTGATAGTCCGGCACGCAGTAGCAGACCGGCTGCGAGTCCTCGGACAGGCAGACGGCGTTGTTGGCGCAGGGATTGCGCTCGCAGGGCACGACGCGCTTGTCGCAGTCCTTGCCCGTGTAGCCGAACAGGCAGGCGCACGCGTAGCTGCCCGGCAGATTGATGCAGAGGCCCGAGTTCCGGCAGGGCGTCGACGACGACGAGCACTCGTCCACGTCCTGGTCGCAGAGCGGGCCCTGCCAGCCGTCGGGGCAGCGGCAGACGAAGGAGAGGCCCGGACCCTCCTGGCACTCGCCGCCGTTCCGGCAGACGGTCTGATTGCAGACCGAGGCGTCGATCTCGCAGTACTCGCCGCTGAAGCCTTCGAGGCAGATGCAGCTGAGGCCGCCCTCGCGATCGAGGCAGGTGCCGTTGTTGAGGCACGGCTGGTTCATGCACTCGCTGTAGCGCTGCTCGCAGCTCAGGCCCACGTAGCCCTCGGGGCAGCTGCAGTTGTACGAGGCGATGGCGTCGCTGCAGGTGCCCCCGTTGAGGCACGGGCTCGACCAGCAGTCGTCCCAGTTGATGTCGCAGTCGATGCCCGTGTAGCCGTCGATGCAGTAGCATCGGTAGGAGCTGCAGCGATCGACGCGGTGCGTAATAATATATATTCGGGCGTGTCATAATGGTAATGTTTTTGGCAAACCTGTTGGGGTCGTCGACGCAGATGCCGTACATGCACGGATTGCTCCTGCAGTCCTGGCGCTGCGGAATCGTCGCCTCGGCCGGGATCGCGTGGACGATCAGCGCGAGCACGAGCACGACCAAACTCTCGTACTGCCTGCAACGATCGTCGCGGTGTACATGAAATCAAACGGCCGCACGTGCGTAAACGCGCGCGGGCAAGCCGATAATTCGAATCGCAAGCTCGTGTATCATGGTATTTATGCCAAACGAATTATCGAAAAAGTGCAAATTCAGCTATACGTATACAGCGATATGGTATAGGCTTCGAGAACCCGGTAAATGTATAATCGAGCCTTATACGTGTATGGATTACGTTACCTCGGCATCATTCGCTTCGGCTGGACCTCATGCGCGTCTGCACGAACCGATGCACAGTGCCAATGGCGCGTGCACAGCAGCACGCGTGTACGCACACGGTATAGGCGCGTGCGAGCGATTTACTGCAAGTGCGCAAGTATGACGAATGTGTATGCGTGCAGGCAGGTGTATATACATACGAGATGTGTCACGAGCCGCCGTCGCCGCTGACGCTGCCGCTGCTGTCAAGGGGTGAGCCGCACATTGAACAAGCTTTTTCCGACTTGCCAGTCAGTCGTCATGGCGACCCTTGTAAACATAACATCGGCTCGCTGTGTGGGTGCTCAGTACCTATAAAGGAGCGCTAAGGCCACGATACGTACGTTACGGATATAAATACGTATACTCGGCGTGCCTTTACGCAAGCATCGCAAGCTCTCGTGTGCAATAAGCGTACGATATACAATACATATGAAAACCGCAGCTCTTGTGATACATACATTCTCTCTCTCTCTCTCTCTCTCTCTCTCTCGCTCACTTGGCTTCAGGGTTCTTGACTTACTTATACTTTGTACTATAGGCAGGCGAGGAGGCGAAATCACGCGTGCAACGTTCTCTCCCTCTTTCTGACTTTGTATATGCTATGGTGCACATGGTCGCGTGTTTCGTATCAATGACGCGCGACCAACTAGTTTAGCTTGTACGTACACCCGCAGCACCCTATACGCTCGTATAATGAAGGCTCGACCGATCGATTTTCTCGCTCTTTCGCATCAACTTATTACGGAACGTATGGCGCGCACCTGGCATACTCATACCTACATACCTGGCACCGATTTGCACGGATATCGCTTAATCGTCTTTGAACGCGATTTCATTTCTTACGGTTTGGATATAAGCTGTGTGTAGGTATGTAAGCAAGCCTCGCGTGCACGACGTCGCCGACGCAAAAAGTTCGGATATATACCGGCCGATTAATTGCTACACAAGCCCAATTCGAATGCATCATTTTTTGGTACAATATGTAAATATAAATGCTAAGCTTTTTTTATGGATCGCGTCGATGCAATATACGCGGAAAGAAGCTCACACAACTCAGACCCGATGGTGCGCTCAGTCAACGCACGATCGTATAATTACACGAGTGTGGCAGCTCGATGCTTCCGAGTGCGATGTGCTCTCATCGAGCACGGATATTTTATATAGCGCACGTTCTTACCACATAATCGAGCTTTGAGCGACCGAATGAACACGAACGAACTAACGAGCGCATTTAGATGTATATGCGTACGATAGGCGAACGCGTCGCGCAAATCTATTTTAAACGCGATCGGAGAGCGAGAGCGCTTGTGAAAGCCCCGACGAGAGAGGCGAATTAAAATCCGCATATACCACGCTGGCCCGAGAGGCCGTTTAGTCGACGACTTTTACTCCATCCGAGAAAGTGGCGAATTTAGCGCACGTTAATTATAATGACGGATCAATTGGTCGAGCCCGCCTGCGTGGACGAGCAGCTACGTAGACATTTGCAGGGCCATGGAATATTGGAAACGGGTCAACAGACCTGCTGGACCATCGATTATTCCAAACTCAGTGAGTTTCATTAAAGCTACTTACATCGTTCTCTCGCCAATTCGATTATTTATACGCACGTTTTACAGGCGGCAGAGGTGTAATAGCCAGCAGAGACGTAGCCAGCGACGAGCTCGTCTACGAAGACGCGCCGGTGGTGCAGGGGCCGCGATGCAACGACAAGTACCCGCCCATGTGCGTGGCCTGCCAGAAAACCGGCTGCGCCCTGTTCCCGTGCGATCGGGGCTGCGGCCTGCCGGTCTGCTCGGACGCCTGCCAGGACGATCCGCGACATCGCGACGTCGAGTGCCCGTATCTGCGCGAGCTCGAGCCCGACTGCGGTAGCGACTGGTCCCTGCCGCTTTTGCAGGCCCTCGTGCCCGTCAAGGCGCTGCTGCTCGAGAGCCATTTCAAGGATATATTCTATTGCTTCCAGTCGCACGGCACACCCAAGTACGGACGCGAGGTACGTACCATTTCGTGGCGTTTTGGATTTTACGATAATTATAGTTATGTATTGAGTCGGATCAAAAATGACGAAAGCCGCAGAGAGATTCTTTTTTTAGTTAGAAAATATATTTCGATTTACAGGCAATCCCCGCTATTCGCGGTTAATTCGTTCCCGAAAAACACCGCGAATACCGAAACCGCGAATACCGAAACAGAATCCCCGTTATTGCGGATAGACCTAATAGTTGACTCATTAACCTCGAATCTACGTGCAATTATGGCAATTTTTCTCCTTCTTTTATTAGCTCCAAAATCTTGAGCTTTTGACCAAAATCCATCACAGCTTTATTAAAATTATTACTAAACAACCGTGAAGTAAACCGCGAATAAGCGAATCCGACTCCCGCGAATAGCGAAACAATGGCTCAATTAAAGAACCGCGAATAAGCGAAACCGCGAATACTGAGTACCGCGAATAGCGGGGATTGCCTGTATACAATATACACAGACTTTCAGACAGTTCGGTATTTTACAAAAATGTTCAATGAGCGTACACCAGAATGTTTTGTACATTTAAAAGGCGCGTGAATAACAAAAATTTACGGACAGGAACGTTGACGTTTGGCGAGTATGGCTTTGCCCACTCTCGAGCAATTGGACACGTTGATCTGTTTGGTGATGAAATCGCCAACGTCGACGAGACGATCCAAATCCACGCCGGTCTTCATGCCCTCGCCGTGCAGCATGTGGACCAGGTCCTCGGTGGCGACGTTGCCCAGGGCGCCGGGCGCGTACGGGCAGCCGCCCAGGCCCGCGACCGAAGCGTCGAACACCCGCAGACCTTGATCGAGGCACTCGTAGATGCTGGCCAACGCCTGGCCGTAGGTGTCGTGGCAGTGGGCCGCGAGCCGGCTCGTCAACGCGTCGGGCCCGGCGACCGCGCGCAGCTCGCCCAGCACGGCAGCCCAGGCCTTGGGTGTACCGGTGCCCACGGTGTCGGCCAAGCCCACCTCGTCGCAGCCCATGTCGAGCAGTTGGCCGGCGATCTCGGCCACTCGGGCCGCGGCGATCGGTCCGTCGTAGGGGCAGGCGATGGCGCAGCTCAGGACGGCCCGCACCCTCGGCGCCCCGGGTCCGCTCTCGACCAGCAGTTGGCGGGCGGCTCGGACGCGCTCCAAGCCCTCGGCCACCGAGCAGTTGGTGTTGCGCTTGCTGAAGCTCTCGGAGGCGGCGGCGATGAGCACGACCTCGCGGGCGCCGAGTCGCAGTGCCTCGCGGGCTCCCTTCGCGTTGGGCGCCAGGACGGCGTAGCGCACACCCTCGCGAGGGCTCAGCTGCTCGAGGACCTGGGGGCCGTCCGACATCTGGGGCACCCAGCGAGCCGAGACGAGACTCGCCACCTCGATCGTGCGCAGGCCCGTGGCGGCCAGTCGCTCGACCAGCTCGACTTTCGTCGCTGTGGGCACTTGTTGAGGCAGATTCTGTAGGCCGTCGCGTGGTCCGACTTCGACTAGGCGAACTTCGTCGGCGTAACCGCGCCGAACGAGACTCAGCGCGGCTCGCTTCAAGCAATTTCGGGAAAACATGTCTCTGGCGTCGACTTAAATTTGTTTATAATCTCACTTTGCTTTGTATTTGTGCATCGGTGATCGATCTGAAATCAATCAATCTAATTAATACAAGGTGTATTAAGATTTTGTCGAGTCATTTTTAGATCAATGGAAAAAAAAATTTTTTAACTTAATTTCAATAATTTTTTCATAAATCATCGGAATATTTTCAAAACAAACGTCCGAATTCACCACAAGTCTTTAATTAAAAGAAATCACGGGTATTCAGATTTGTCTTTATCTCCCACACAACTCTTAAAAATTGAAAATTGAAGTACTTTATAGTATAACAGTAAGAAAAGTATCGGAATATTTACCACAAATGCAAAACTCGCACAGTCTGCAAAGCAGCTGCTCCAAGCATGGGGGGCACTGATAGAGTATTACCGCGGATTAGACGCCGCGATAACGCAAAAACATATTTGCACAAAAAGCATCACCAACACACGAGCACACGCATAGAGAGTGCGTAAATCGCTGCCATATTAGCGCGGTAAATTCGAAAGCCAATATGCACGTCCTCGGCAACGAAATTCAACCCGATTTTCCCAAGCAGGTCGACATGCTGAAGAAGAGCGTGAAGAATCCGTTGAAGCCCGAGGACGAGGAGTTCATGCGACTGGTGTGCCGAGTGATGGACACGAACTCGTTCGAGACGGCGGCCATACGCGCCGACGACGCCACGAGTCTGCGGGCGCTCTTCCCGCTGGGCTCGCTGACCAATCACCAGTGCGTGCCGAACACGCGCCACTTGGTCGACGACCGGGGCCACCTGCTGGTCTACGCCGTCAAGCCCATCGCCAGGGGCCAGGAGATCACCATGAGCTACGCGGATCTGCTCTGGGACACGACGCTGCGCAGGCAGTTCCTCCTGGCGACCAAGTACTTCTCGTGCCTGTGCTCCAGGTGCTCGGATGCGACGGTAGTACAGTCTTCTTTTTTCTTCGATTCGAACCAACCGATAATTTATTCGACTGTGACTTTTTTTTCGAAGGAAGCTGGCTCGATGCTTGGAGCTCTGCACTGCGCTCACGATTCTTGTCCTGGCAAATTACTGCCTAACGAACCTCTGGACTTTAATACAAACTGGGCTTGTACTTCATGCCAACTAGTCATTAAAGCTAAACAGGTAAAACTCTGGCTTTGATTTAAAAAGTAACAACGTTTACTGGAATCATTACAAATTGCAGATTGCTTCGATAAGAGCAGGAATATCGGCAGCCGTTGAGGAGTTCAAGTATAAGAGCCCAAGGCGAATGCTTCGCTTCATTATCAGAGAGCTTAGTATTCTTGTTCCACCGACCAATTACGTCATGATGTCTATGATGTTTAGAATTATATCAATATTTGGACGATCCCCGGGTCTTGAGTGGTCAGGTGAGTTAGAAATGTAATTATGATACAATTTAAAAACATCAGTAAGTATCCACTGTTATTATTTTAGAGCTCACCGATGAAGAACTGGACATAAAAATTCAGTATTGCGATCGACTTATTTACTGTTTAGACACACTCAACTGCGGTGATTGCACGAAAAAAGGTAATGAATATGTGAAAAAAGTGAAAATTGAAATTATAATCTTCATGTTTGTTTATAGGATTGATTTTGTATGAGTTGCACTGTGCAAACGTCGAGAAGATGAAAAGACTTTCAGAAAATGAAACAGATCAGTCTGATAACGTCCAAAATGAGGTATATTGAACAGTTTAACAGTTTTTGATTGTACGGATATTAAGAAAATTAATTTTTAACTTTACCAAATTATATTTCAGTCGATTCTATCAAAGGCATTTGAAATTTTAAAAAATGATGCAATAACACCACTTGACTACAGGGAAGCATATAACGTTAAAACATCTGTTTCGTGTACAATATAAATGATCAACTTTAATTAATATTTTATTGTCACAAAATACCTTTTACACATTCATTCACCAATAAATGATTACCATTTACAATGTTATCTATATTTATTTTACTAAATTCATTAACTTCTAACAAAGAAATTACGATTATTATGCTGATTGTGCAAGAAGAGTTTTTACTTCTTCGTACATATTTGAACAAGGCTTGAGATTTTCTACATCTTCTTCGTCTAGTTTATCTTTCAGTCTATAAAAAGAAAACCAAAAGTACAAAATAAGTAAAACAATTTACAATATAATTATAAATATTTATCATGAAGTATAATCACCTGTACAGTATGTCATCGGTAAGTACCGTTTTTAAATTAGTGTTTTGAGAAATTTGCTCCCTTTTCAATGCAGTGTGTATCAATGCTACATCATTCAACAGCAATGGATCAGATTCTGTAAGTATACAAATTGTAACATTATTATAAAGTGTTAATTTATTATTTCATGTTTTTCTATTAAAATAAGACTAACCATCATTGGAATATTTTTTAAGTAGTTTTTCAACATAATCGGTGCCCGCGGCTTTAACGGAAATACCGATGCGTTGGAACACAGCTTTGCATTGCCATCGATTGTGTACAGATTCAAGACTAGTATTGGTTGATCGTCTTGGTTGAGACTCTTTAACCAGACTTTCCCAGTCAACTCCAAGAGCATCGCCCAAGCCCTTACAGCTGGTTTTGACATCTTCCTCCAATTCACCGTCGGATATTTCTTCAAAGTCCATAGTCTCCATGCTCTCCTCCTCAATGTTTTTATGACTGAAGGCATCGGAATCCTTGTCTTTGAATACAGTATCCTCGAGAGCTTTTGGCGAAGCGTGCGCCAGATCTTGGCTCTTGACCGAGGCCGAGTCGCGATCCGTATCCGCTAGTTTTCTCGGCAGATTTTTATTTTCTGCAACACTGATTTCCTCTTCCATATTGAGTATATCATCGGGATCATCGCTGATGTCACTGAGATCACTTTCCGCATGATTGACAACAACCGGTAGCGGTTCTTCGATGCGCTTCGGTTCCGGAGGCGGTGGTGGTGTCTCCTTCGGCGAAGGCTCGGCTTTGTCGGTTTTCGGTACTGGCAGCAGACTTCTGCGTTCACCGGATTTTTCGCGACTGGCACGAGGTCGACCCTCGGCAAGTTCCATAAGTTTCTTATTGATTGGTTCGTCCTTCATACTGTTATGCAAAGCCTGCTTAGCGGCGTGACTAGGTAATTCCTCGCGACGCTCTGGAGTGCTGTATGGTCTTCGTTTTCTGCGAGAAAATAGTGAAGGTTAAAAATCATGATCATTCCGAAAAGCATAGTTGCAATCTCATTTACTTACCCATGATCCGAAATGATCTCCAACTCTTTAGCGATGCGATCGTTACGATAAGGCGGTCGAGGCATATGTGGCCCTTGGCTGTCCCACTTACGCTCAGGCAACAATGGGAGCGAAGCATCGTAACGAGGTTGACCAGACCAGGCATCGTCAGGGGCTGCTCCACCAGCTGGGGGCAAGCTCTCGCGATCCCACATAGCCTGTCGACTTCGCCAGTCGCGCTCGTCCCACTCGCTGGGCGGGTAAGCTTCGTGCGGGACCTGAGGAGGCGCGTCCCAACTCTCCTTGACCGGATCATCGCGACGGCCGCGGCTCGCTGGCAAAAGTTTTCGAGCTTCGTACTCGTGTGGCGGCTCCTCCTGCTCGTCCCACGTATCGGTATTGCGCACGGGATAATTACGTGGGCTGGCCACGACGGCATCCCGGCGCTCAGGATCCTTGTAGCGGCGTCGGTCACGTTCCCTGTCTCCCCGGTCGCGGTCGTACTTGTCACTCGTCACCGGTCGACTCTTAGCTCGACTTTTGTCAAGACTTCCGAGCGTCTGGTCTTTCAATCTGTCCTTGTGTCGTGGAGCTTTGTCGCTCGGCAGAAGACGATCCTTGTCGCGCTCGCGATCTCTGTCGCGCTCTCGTTCCCTCTCCGATCGAGCTTTAACACTAATGGGCCGTCGATCGTCATCGCGTTTACTTGGTAAACGTGAATGACCTGAATCCCGATGCTCTTTGTCAAGAGCACGCCTGTCTCTGCTTCGACCTCGTCCAGCCAACTCCAATTTATCGATCGGAGCTCTTCTGGAATCCGGCTCCCTCGGTGCTTTGTCTCTATCCCGTTCCCGCTCACGGTCTCGATCACGATCTCTGGACCGCCCAGCGGTTACTCGATCCTGGTGGCGCGTGTCCTGGCCTCGAGGTCGCATTCGCTCGGGGCTGCGCTTCGTCTTGGAGGCGGAGCTGGACGCATATTTGGCGGGTGTGCGAGAACGTCGATCGGTGGTTCGATCGCGCGATCGCGCCTTAGATCGATCGTCACGACCTTTGCTATCTTTGACACCTCGGTCGAGGACTGTCTCCTTCCTTCCGCCGTCCAATCGATGATCGAGCGACTTTTTGGGTAACAAATCTTTACTCAGATCATCGTCAAGGCGTATTTTTTTGTGAGGTGCCCTGACGTCCTTTTCCGAATCCCTGGGTTTAGATTTAATCGGTGAATCGCTGCGCAGACGTTCTTTCGTCTTCAATGGGGCCAGCTGAGAGGCGATTGGCAACGGTGTCTTAGCTCTGCGTTTACAAAAATTTGCTTTAGTATTGTTTGAGATGGTTCTGGTCCTGCCTTCTACAATTCTTTTTCTACTTTTATTGCTATTCTTAGACAAAACTTTTGTCTGTTCGACTTTCCGTTGCTTTGATGATCCAGATAATATTTTTTTGTAAGAATGGCTTGCCAAATGTTTTAAATTTAATCTGTGAATTAATTGTTTTATTCAGTTGGATTATTTGAATGAGATTAAGGTGATCAGTATCCTGGCCCAAAATTACAATTTTTAAATCAATTTTTCTGAAACATCTTAATACTCCTTTAAAAGGCTCTATGACAAACTTTATTTTGATGTTCTTGAGGTTTCCATAGAGCTTTATCGGGAAATATTCAATTGAAGCTTCAGAAAATATGTTTGAAAATTCTAAGTTTGAGCTGGGGTATGGATCTCCTCAAGGGTAGCTCATTACCAAATGGACAAACACAATTTTTTACCCCCGATGCAGGCGAGGTTTAAATTCTCTTCAACGGAAAGTCGTGCGATTAAGACAAACAAAACTATGAACCACAAATTATGTTAGGCAATAAGACAAATGTAAATAGATACTTACTTCTTTTTCCTGTCTCTATCATCATCAAAGTCAGGTGAGGTGCTGTGTTTAGTTTTCTTGAACCTTTTTACTTTTTTATTTGAGTCTGAAGTAGAGCTAGATGATGAATCATCGCTACTAGAAGAAGTACTACTACTCGAAGAACTTGAACTGCGTGAACTGGAGGAGCTACTCATGTCTTTTTTCTTATATTTTAATTTATCTTTCCCATGTACTTCTTTATCTTTTTTCATTTGCAGCTCCAATTCTCTTTGAAGTAACTGTCTGCGCCGTTCTAAAACTTTTTCGTCTTCGTACTCCAGATCTGTTTGATTCCAATCTTCTAAATTTAAGTCCGGACTGTGAGTGGCTTTTACAATTTTGGAAGTAAGGCGTTTAAACTGATCCTCAATAAGCTAAAATAAAATGGGTGGATAGAATAGTGGTTACTCTGGGCATGTGAATAATAATGAGTTTAATTTACCAATGATGGATTTGCTGAGGCATTATCCTTTTTTACTCGCTTCGAAGGGCTGATTAGTATATGAGTGTTGGCAAATCTGAAATCATGAACAATATATTGTTAAAGCAGAGTTAATTACTTTAATTCTTGTAAAATAAAAATACTTACTTGCAGCTTTTGCCATAAGAACAGCTACCAGTAACTGCCCAATTCCTACAATAATCAGCTGGGTTTTGAGTTGATGCGGCTATGTTTACAGCCGGCTTAGTTCCCAACCTCTCAAAAACACTTGGACGCCGCGAATCAATGTTACATTTTGTTGGGTCAACCGCTATTTTCCTTATGTTTGACTTTGACATATTATCCACATCAATAAAACCAATAATAACTTGTTGCACTAAAGGCTCGATACTTCGAACTCAACTCATCCTTGACGACAAGGGACATAAGACCAGCTATTGATACACCTGGACGCCGGAATAGAAGAGTCGATTATGACTCGGGCACGTATTTATTTCAAGCACAATCAAGCACGCATGGAGTTGAAAAATCTATAATAAAAACAAACTAAGGCTGTCCACTGGCCTGAAGCTGAAGTAACCTAAGTTACTAACCGGGCCCATTACCAACTCACAGAAATTAAATTCATCATTTCTGTTGTAATAAGTTGGCAACACTGAACGTTAGATGAAACCGCAACATTCAAATCGTGACGATAATGATTTTATCGTGTAATATTAATTTCCGAGTACGAAAAAAGTATTTAGAATTTTCTTATCTTTTTTTATCTTTTTCTATATTAATTGTTTTAAACCAAGTCTTCGTAGAGATGAAATGATTATACAGCGTGAAACAAAAATGTATGAAAACTATTAAAATAAAGTATAGTTCCAAGCAGCGATAACTTTTTTAACAAAAGAAATTTTTATGAGACTCAAAAAGTAAATCATGTGAAGTAATAATTACAATGCTTTTGAATATTAAGCAACTTTTATATATTTTTTATTTTGTAACTTTAAGTATGAATTAATTTTTACCTTGAAAGGTAAGATATTTTAGCGCATTTACTTTTAGATGTAGAATCATTGTAAAATGAATTGTGTTCTCTTATAATATAAAAAAGATTTCAACGAAAATCTTTATACGTATAATAATAATGATGATTCGCTTGACTCACAGCCGGATCCCATCCAATAATTGTAAAGTTCATTCACGTCTCCTTTTGGGTTTTTCCAGCAGTTACCACTACAAAAATATGTAACAAACGTAAATGCAGCGGAGGGTGAATCGTGCGCTTACACACGTCACATGCCACTACCCAGCAGGTATATATCAAGTTGTGTTTCATCGTGCTCAATTTTATGTCTACAGTGTCAGTTACAAATTTAAAGAGCTCGAGACGTTTGAATGTATAATTTAAGATGTGCACACGGTAAGGATCATTTGCCTATCCCGCAGTGCAATCATGACATTGAATCGCTAAAACTAAAAGCGAATTATAAGTCAATCTACCGTTGAAATTTTTTCAGGTCCATCGAGGTTTGTGCACACTCTCGTAAACAGATCGTCTGTGCAAAAAGAGGAAGAGAGAAAGGGTACAGATAATCGTATGTATATATACGTTCCATCGCTATACGTCAGGCGCATAGACGTCAATGCATGCATTATGTTTTTGCGTCTGATACGTGTACCGCATATACCTATATAGCCTTAGTCAGTCAAACGCTCTCGTCGCTGAGCTTGCACGAGCATCATCAGTCCTCCTTTGACGGTCGACGATTACGGTTCGCGTGCGTTCCCCTTCTCTATTTTTCTTTCTCTTTCTCTCGCGTTCTTTTTCTCGATAATAACAATTGAGTTTAAGGATATAGCAAAGCGTCCGTTGCTGCTGCTTGTGTTGGTGTATACACACATCTACACGTTCGTGCCTACGTATTATACGTATACAATATACAGCAGCTCTCTCGTGACGCGCAGTTAGTCGATCAGCGCATAAAATACCTCTATCCACAACACAGCTCTGCTGCTACTACTGCTGACCGTACTAGAGCGACAAAGACGGACTCTGGGTTGTCTGACACACTCTGCGGGCTGTGTGAAACCAGATCGCGTACGTAATAAATCGGAGCAACGAGAGACTCTGCTGCTGCTGGTTTCCGTGCGTCTCTTTCTCTCGCTTTTTGTATATACACCTATACCTACGCGCGTACTGTGTGTATTATGAGCGCGCGCGCGTGTGTACCGTGTGCGTGAGAGACAGATTGGTCAGCGCTAAATTGTATACATACAACTGATAACAGTCCGCAGCTCTGTTGTCTGCGACCAGTGAAATTGCCTAGTGCCTGTGTATTTCGTGTGTACGGCCGTCTTTGTTATTGCGCGTCGATAGCAGCGCAAATCGTCAATTTTTCCCAAAATAACGTCGACTTTTATCTGCTAATGATCCGTCGTAAAATACAATAAAAAGCTCGCGACGTGCTTGTAGTCACCCGCTGCCGATCGCACACGACGCTCGACGACGACGACGACGACGACCATGAGCTTCTGCTGCTTCCTAGCAGACGGATAAACGAGGCCTACGTATATACACATTATATACAGCGCGTACACACAGAGAATACTTCAACAGCTATATACATACAGAGTTATAGGTATATTATATATATACCAGCCGAACGAATCTTGTTGTGTCTGTATACATATATCTGTGCAGTGTGTGTGCATCGCTCGCCTATATACTCTCTCGTTGTTGTCAGAGCCGTGCTTATATACGTTCAACTAAATAAACTCTCGAAACGAGAGTCGCGTGCTGCGCCTTATTTCTGACACTCGCCGTTGACACTGCTGTCCATCTCCGCAGCTGCAATCAGCTTTTGTATACATACTCTAGAAAAAATAAGGTGAGTTTCTTCCATGTAAGCTTTCTCTCTCTCTCTCGCTCTCTTTTACGTGCACACATACGGCGCGAATTCACACAAACACTGCTGCGACCCAAGCAAACTCCTTCGCATTCTCTCGACTCCGTTTTTGTATATTCTATTGCTATAACTATATACTTTTCGTTTTACGTGATCGCCCTCTCTATATCTCTTTTATATTCACGCGCACATCTACCTATACGTAATGTGCAAATGTATGCGTGCGAGAATATAATAGTGCGATTCTACCCAGCGCGACTTGGTCGCGCTTTCATCTTTAGCAAACTCGAGTTATCACCTGTGTACATACTTGTACAGTATACATACATACATACATTCATACATAATATTAGGGATTGTGGAGCCAAACTGGCCGATATTGCATAGCCGCAGTCATCTTCGTAAACATATATAGCACTTATATACAAAGCGAATGTACTGCGTTTTGCGCATTACGCTATTATTTTGACGTATCGATAGCAGCAAACTGCAAAGGCCTGAATATACACACGCATACATAGACTCGCTAACACACGCATTTTCACGCATACATCCATTGGTAAGCGCTGTATGCCCAATCTTCCATGATCTATTGTTAGTATTCCATACCTTTTAATTTCTCTACTTCTCTCACATGCTACTGTTATAAAAAAACCAGGTCATTTCACTTTGTTTACAAGTGCGTACACAACTATACTTTTCATGAGTGTTTTTATCCTACTGAACCATTTGAAACAATTAATCACCGTTATCGCGAGCAATTTTGCATCGCGTAATGTCACGGTCCGATTATTAATTGACATTTTTTTAATCCTTGCAGAAATCATGCCGCTTTTTGGTAAATCACAGAAAAGCCCTGCCGAAGTGGTAAAGGCTCTTAAAGAAGCAGTCAATGCTCTGGAGCGAGGTGATAAAAAAGTTGAGAAGGTATATATAATTTCAAAGCATTTGTTATTTAGAAATTTTTTCGAGAAAAATATTTTTATATCTGATATTTCTATATATTTGTTAGGCACAAGAGGATGTAAGTAAAAATTTAGTTCACATAAAAAATATGCTGTATGGAACCGCTGAATCAGAACCACAAGCTGACATAGTAGTTGCTCAATTAGCACAAGAGCTTTATAACAGCAATCTTCTGTTATTGCTGGTTCAAAATTTGAGTCGAATAGATTTTGAGGTGAGTTTTCTACAGCCTTTTCATGTCTTCAAAAAAAAATATTAATTACATAACTTATTACTTTTTAAAATTGCAGGGCAAAAAGGATGTTGCTCAAGTTTTTAATAACATTTTGCGTAGACAGATTGGTACAAGATCTCCTACTGTAGAATATATCTGTACAAAATCAGAAATTTTATTCACTTTGATGTCAGGGTAAGTCAAGAATCAACCTTAAATTTTATCCAAAATAAACCAAAATCTGACTGTCTTTATCAAATTATTTGCAGATATGAACATCAAGATATTGCATTAAACTGTGGTACAATGCTGAGAGAATGTGCTCGATATGAAGCTTTGGCAAAAATTATGATATACTCCGATGATTTCTACAATTTCTTCAGATATGTTGAAGTATCAACTTTTGACATAGCTTCTGATGCTTTTTCAACTTTCAAGGTAAAAAATTAAACCAGTCATAGAGCTTGCAATTGAATAAAATTCTAATAAGTTACCTGAACTAACAATTGTTTTCAGGAACTTCTTACTAGGCATAAAATTCTCAGTGCTGAATTCTTAGAAGTTAATTACGATAAAGTTTTCTCACATTATCAACGATTACTTAATTCAGAAAATTATGTAACTCGCCGACAAAGTTTGAAGTTACTTGGAGAACTTCTACTTGATAGACATAATTTTACAGTACGTTTATTTACATTATTTTGAAATCATAACTATGGCAAATATATATTAATCATGAAATTCATTACAGGTGATGACTAGATATATCTCTAATCCAGACAATTTGAAACTAATGATGAACATGTTAAAAGAAAAATCACGCAATATACAATTTGAAGCTTTTCATGTCTTCAAGGTAATTAATTATTTCCTTTTGTTACATATTTTAAAATGTAAAAATATTTGCTTTATAAAATTTTTCTTTCTTTTTTTGCAGGTGTTTGTAGCAAATCCTAACAAACCTAAGCCTATTCTCGACATTCTTTTGCGTAATCAAGAGAAGTTAATCGAATTTTTGACACGTTTTCACACGGACCGTTCAGAAGATGAACAGTTTAACGATGAAAAAGCTTATTTGATCAAGCAGATTAAAGAGCTTAAGGCTGTACATGAAAATTAAGTTGGAGTACTTTTTATACTGTTTTCCAGTAGTTGTATGTAAATAAAATTTACATTCACAATATATTAGTGTAACATTCAGACTTTTCAATAATAATATAAAACTTTACTATTACCTTTGATTTCTATATTGCTTTGAAAGCTGAGCAGCTGCAGAAAATAGTCTATTTTTTTTAGAACAAATTTTATTGTAAATTTTTACGCGACAAAAATAAATTAAAGCATACAAGCTTTTGCATCAATATAAGCCTATTCTGTCAGCTGTATTCGAAATAATAAAGTGCATCAACCTATAACATGATGCATAATGCTAATAAGAAAATTTTTCTGTTGTGTTATAGTTAGTTTTGAAAAAACTTTGTCATAGTTGCTATACTTTGTATTTTAAATAACCAGGTTATTATTGAGTGCAGGCGAAATGTATTATCAATAAAGCCAGAAGGCATTGGCAGCTTCATTCTAAACAAATAAAATATAATCTTAAGCATATAAAAGATGACTGTTAAGAATGTAACGCCAAAACAATAATTATTGTTTATTATATTTATTGCAATAAAAGTATTATTATAATACATAGAAATCAAACTTTCAAAACATTTTTTAATTTTTCACATAAAACCATTATGGTTATTAAAAGCGTAACAAATTTATTTCTTATTTAGTAAACAACCATTAAAAACAATACCTTAAATATCGATTGATAAATAAACAGTGCCTTAACATGTATGATAATATATAATTAAAATTTTTACAATTACAAGTTGAAAGATTTATGCGCATCAGTAGTTGAAGCTATGCTCAAAATATTTAATCTCGTTGCGAGAGCTGTTATAGCTTGAGAATTACTAGAAAATGCTCTAGGCCGTTTGTGTTTCAATCCCCAATCTGGTTTTGGACTAGGCATAGCATCGTTTTTAGCTTTAGTAGTTTGCAGTGAAGATTTTGACACTTTCTTATTGATTGAGGTATACAAAGTACTTAATAAGTATTTAGAATGAGCACAATTTTTCATTGCCTAGAATAATTAAAGTATTTATTAATCGTTTGGAACTTATAACGCAGAAGTAAAAAAAATTTAATTGAATTATTTTAAATTACCTCCAGATAATCATAGTCTTCAGTTAATACCCATATTAAAGTCGCGGTACACAAGAATAAATCATCCTTTTTATCTACGGAAATTGTTAACAGTCTAGCTAAAAGTTCTATGTGCTCTTCCTGAAAAAGAAACAACAAACGTTCATTAATATTGACGTAATCCAGAATGCTGAAAATCGTTTAATAGTTTGTTAGTTCACCTTGAGAACGTATTTTGTGGTGTGCTTGAACTTGGCTAGAGTCAAAAGAATACTAACGTCTTTCAAGCAAACATCTAGCCAAGGTAGCGATCTATTAGCTTTAGTTAATACGTCGTACAATTTATCTACCAAATTGAACTGACATACATTAATGCAGGCATTGGGTGATAAACGCGTAATGACATCTATAGGACATAAGTGTAGTGCGTTAATATTTCAAATTCGTTCAATTATTGAATGAAGAAAACAAAAGCCTTACCTAGCGATGACAAGCAAATCGATAATTGCCCGATATTAGAAGCAGTTCTAAAGATTTCAACATTCTCTTGCAATCGAAAAGCGAGCGTTGCCGATGGAACAGCAGCTTCAGCCGCCTGTTTCGATCTCTCACGCAACAAAGCCATACGTTTACAGGCAGTTTGCCGAGTCTTGTAGCCTCTCCAGAAAGCTTGAATTTTCACAGCAGCTGCCCACATCATCCTCTGCTCTTGTAGATCTTTAAAGACGACCAGCCACCAGTTCTCGATCACGCCGATCGCCCATTTTCGTTGAGCGTGCTGCAAAACGGTCCTCCACCAATTTTGGATCTTCAGCACCGCGGTGTAGGTGCGACGCACGTCTTCTCTGACTAAATAACCCGTTCGCCAGGCTCGATATCTTCTTTGCAATGTAATGGCAGCCGCTCGTTGCTGTTGATACCGATCTCTCGCCTTTCTCATTTCCAGCACGGATCGCCAGAATCGTTGGATTTTTATTGTTGCTAATCGAAGCTGCTGGTAACGCAGGGCCAACTGTTTAGCTCTGACGATTCGCTGCATTTTCGTGACGGAATCTCTCAGCTCGATGAACTTCTGTCTTGTTTGTCTTGCTTTGATAATGCATTTACGCCATTTCTCGACGAACATCACAGCCATTCTCAGCTTTTTGTATTCAACCACAGCCAGATAACGGCGCCAGTTCTTTTGAATTACAATTGCAGCTTCTCGTTGTTCTTTGAATTTACGTCGCTGACTATGCATTCTCCAAAGACTTTGTACCTTCACAATGCAGTTCCGTTGTCTCAGAAATTCGTCACGAATTTGTCTTCCATGCAGAACATGTCTTCTCCATCTTTGAATGATCGTCGCAGCACGTTTTTGATTATGGAATTTAGTTCTGGTTACGTAGCCTTTCCAATGCTTTTGTATAATTACGGCCGCGTTGCGCGCGTTTGTAAATTGTTTCCTTAATGCTTTCGTTCTCCATAATCTTTGCACTTTGACTGCCGCTTCTTTGAATTCGAGGAAGTCTGTGCGAACTTGTCTTCCAAACAGAACATTTCTTCTCCATTTTTGTATGACAATTGCAGCCTGTTTCTTACGCAAAAAGTCTTGTTGAGCGGAATGAGCTCTCCAATATTTTTGAATAACGACGGCCGATCGTTTCTGATTGAGGAATTTCCGTCTTAGTTGTTTCGTTCTCCAGGTTCGTTGCACATATTCAACGCTGGCTTTCAAAGACAAAAATTCGGCTCTTACTCGTCGACTCATCAATTGATTACATCTATATTTCTCCAAAATTTGAACGGCTTTTTTCGTTTTTTTGAATTGTTTTGAGAGAACCAATGACTTCCAGTTCTTTTGCAGAACTATTGCGGCTGATCGTAAACGTAAAAATGTTTGTCTTTCTGCTTTAGCAGCTAGAGTGGCTCGCCATTTGGCCTGTAGCAAAACTACTGCACTGATCGCCTTGGCGTACTCTCGTCTAACTTCTCTACCTTTTTGTAATGCACGCCATCTCATCTGTAGGATACGAGTCGCAGCGATTCTTCGTAATCTTTCCTCGTGTCGCTTTTTCTCGCGGAGCATCCGCCACCATGATTGAATTTTTATCGAAGATTTACGTAAACGCAAGTATTCATCTCTCGTTTTTTTCATCAATTTCTGAGATTTCCATCTTCTTTGAATAATCGTTGCTGCCCATTTTATTTTCAAGTATCGAGCTGCGTCTTTCTTGGCAAGTTTAATCGCTAACCACCAAGTCTTGATCTTTCTCATTGCTGATCGCTTTTCCAAAAACGCATTTCGTACATTTCGTGCCTCGACTGAATTACTGTACCAATTTTCGATTTTCAAAACAGCTGACTTCTGTTGTACATACGATTTTCTGGCTAACTTCATACGCAAATTTTTTTGTGACACTATAGCGGCTTTTTTGAGTGCCAGGAAATTCGAACGTTCTCGTTTAGCCATCAATGTGGCTAGCCATCGCTTTTGCAATATTATTATGCTACAACGAATCTTTTTGTAAGATTTCTTTTCCCTAGCCGATCGCCACCACGTTTGAATTTTCAAGCAGGATACTTTTTGAAGTTTTAATGCATTCACATAATCTTTGGTGCCTATATAATTTCGCCAAGCTCTTTGTATGACGCGAACGCTTTGTTTTTGTATCAAGAACTTTGATCTCTCTTCTAGAATCGTGTGCTTAATGATCCATTGTTTTTCTATTGAATTAACTGCTTTTTTGAGAGATAAAAAGTAGTTTCGATCTTTTTTCAGGACCACGCAACTTCTCCACCAAGCTTGTACAAACTTGATTGCCTCAATTTCACGAAGATACAACTTACGTTGATTTCTCATGAGAAGAGTTGCACGCCACTTTTGTTGTAGAAATATTGTTGCATGTCTTTGCCGTTGATAGTTATTAAATACTTTTTTTCCCAATTGTCGGTTTCTCCAATAAGTTTGAATTACCACCACACTTTTCTTTAGATCAACATATACTTTTCTTTGTAATTTCATTTCTTGCTTGGCTCGCCAAAGTGTCTGTAACTTGATGATCGTTAGTTTTTTCAAGCGCATATTTTGTACAAATGGTTTTGTAAATGCGATTCTTCTCCACCATCTTTGAATTTTAATTATAGAACTTCTACATTGCTGATACATTTGCTGTTGTTTTTTTACTTCCATTCTCATTCTCCAGTAAAGTTGAATTTTACATACCGCTTGAGTTTTTATCTCCAGTTGCTTGGCATATTCGAGTTTTAAAATGTGCAATTGTCGCCTGGCTAAATAACATTTCCAAGCTCTCTGGATCACAGATGCCGCGTTATGTTTTCTATTCCGCAGCATAAACCTGACACGCACATACCAAAGTTTCGATCGCCACCATCGTTGTAGAATTTTAGCAGCTTTTTCAAATCTCGGTGCTTGAAACTTGTAAATAATTTGCCAGAGAAGAGAGAGAGTTTTTTCTTTATGCCCATCGGCGATGCACTTTCCGTCTATGTCACCTGCTATAGTGTAACCAGCCTCGTTGAGTGTATTTAAAGCTATGTTAACGTTGTGGACTCGTTGTAATCGAGATATTGCAGGTACCCGACAAAGATTTGTCAGACCCCCTTTTGCGGTCATGAGCTCCATAACCCGGCACAATCGTACTCCGTCCCGCAAATCAAGACACAAATCTTTCACAGCGTAGTCAAATTCATCCAAATAACTCTGCTGGTAAGAGACGACGTAGCTGTAGTTGCGCAGGACTTTAGTTACATCACCGATTCCGCTTAGGAGTTCGCGGGAGAACGTCAGTATCACAGATCGGCTGTCTTTCATCGCAGCTTTTTTATGAAACAGGCATGGATCGTGCCCGATGAGTTTGTTTCTTTTAGCATAATCCAGAAAAAAGACGAGGAACAAAAATTTTTTCAGCATAAATTTGTTCATTAATTGTTGAAATGTATTGAGACGAATATTCGGATGTAAATTTGATGAGTGAGTTTTCACCAAAAATGGATCGGAAAAGAATCGATTGATAACAAATTTCGATAGACCAATCAAATCGTTGTTTGATTGAAGAGGAATAGTTTCTCCGTAAATTGTTTCCAAGCCAATGCGCAACCATAATGGATTGTAACTAATGAACAATTCCAATATTATTTTTTGAAGCCCTGAGAATAAATTTACGAAATTTTAAAATTATTCTTTTGTCAAATTAGAAAAATAAATTAATAAAATTACCAATATCTCGATGTAAATCTTTGTCAGATCTTATAATTAAAATTTCTTTTTCAATGCAACGAGTTGTGTTAGAAAGAACAGTAATAACATCTGGCCTGCGATACATGGAACAAGCAGCTTTTCGCAAAGAATTTAGTCGTGTATTGGTATGATAACGAGCTGAAATAGCCTCTTTTGTTTCAGCTAGAGAAACCTCTTTGGCTCTGCAAAACTGCCAAACTTTTCCGACATCGATTGGTGCGGTATCAACGTCTGTCGTCAAATGTTCTGGTGGAGTTAACAAAGCATTCAACCATTTTTTGAATTCTATTTCTTGTTTATAAATCCATTTATCGTCATAATATAAAGTACTGTGGAAAAATTTAAATACCAGTAGAATCACTAAAGTTAAAAAAGCTCCAAAGGAAATATTTTCATAGATTATTGTACCTTGTTAAAAATGGATCGTGCGTCATTGTGGCGGCAAACGGATCGGGATTACAAAACATCGTTAAAAAGTCGTTGGGATCATGTAATTTGACACTGACTTCTTTGCAACTTTTATTTTTCGCAATCTTATCTTTATTTTTCATTAAACTTGCAAGAGAGAGTTTTGAAATTTTGATGCCTGGAATACCCGGAACAGAACCATCACCTAAAACAATCATATTTTACATGTATTTTGCATAATAAGAATTATTTATTAAAAATAAAAATTCACTTTGTTTTCATTATGAATAAGATATTTTGCTAAATCTAATAGAACATTAATTTAAAAAATATACTGCAAATCATATTTACTTTTAATTGATTGATTAATTTGGAATTTTTTCTTCGCTGTCACTGGATCAATTGGAAATTTTTCTTTCATTATTTTACTTCGTTTTGTTGGTGACACTCTTCTAATTGGTGATTTCCATTGCTTTTTATACTTTGGAGGAGAAATTTCAATGCGAACTGGTTTTGGTTTTGATTCTAATGAATCATCTAGAATCATCTCTTCAGAATCACTCTCCTCTTCTTTTATACTATCCAAAGTAGAATGCATAAAATTTGTTTCTATAGGTGACTGAGAATTATCTTTAGATTTAATCCACAGATCTGCCTCCACGCAATCTTTTAATGTTCCAGAATCTAGTTGTGATTTTGAAAATTTACTGTTAATATTAAATTTAGAGTTGTCCAGATGAGATTGATTATTAATGGGCACTGATTTTAAGCCATCCAATTCATGATTATCAATATCAAATGTTTTAGCAAGACAAGTTGGTTTTAAGTAAGAAGCATTTGTATCAATGTTTTGTGGTAGATGTAATTCATAAGTACTATTTGCATCAGCTTTAGGCAAAGGACTTAAATTGAATGTTGCATTGCTTTCATTGAACCCATCAACGATATCATTATTATCAGATTTAGTTTTTTTAGTTTTTTGAATTGTAGAACAAATATTTGGTGAAAATATAATTTGATCTGCATTTCTTTTTGTAGGACTTTTGAATGGCGTAAACTTGATATTACTTAATAAGGTAGAAAAATCTGTCTTTTTTTCTTGATATTCATTGACATTAATTTCTTCTGTATCTGTAGGTTTAAACAATGAGACATCATTATGTTTATTTTGAATCTGAATGTTTTCAGGACTTATAGAATTCTGAAATTCTTCTAAATTTAAACATTTTGGAACGGTGATGTATGTTTCTTTTCTTAAGGTCATTTCCACTTTAGTTTCAACTTTAAGCGTGGATGTTTCTTCTTTATAAATCTTATTTTGTTCTTCAAATATGTCTAAAATAAAATTTAATAATCATATCTATATCTATAATAATTATTAATCATTGCATAATAATAAATTTTTATATTTACTAAAATATCATATTGCCTTACCATTTTTAGCAGTAAATGTTTCATGAAAATTTTTTGTTTCGAAGCAATCAAATTTTGATTTGACTGGTGTAAATTTGAAATCAGTTGAATCAAGAATTTTAGAAAAATTGGATGAGGTAGAAGGTAATTTTCCTTCATTATACTTTTTTGATCTAGCATTTTCAAGCATCCAGTTTGTATTAACATTGCTAGAACGATTCTCTTTGTCACCAAGACCAACAGTTATTGATGGTTCTTTCATTGCAACTTGAGGCTGACTATTTGGTTTTGGATTAAATTGTTTGTTTTTGTTTGACAGTATAGATTTGTGAGAATTAGATGTAGAGGTACAACTTGTTTTTGATCCAACTAAAGGTCTAGATTTTGTTTTTAGTGTTCCTTTAAGAACTTTTTTTGTAGGATCAGTACAATTCAATGATAAAGGAACATCATACTTTATTCGTCTACTGTCTGATAATTGTAAAATATCTCTCCATGATCCACTTTCAATGGGTTTCCAAGTTATTTCTAATAAAGCTTCACTCTCTGGATCAATAGCCCATTCTGTAGCACTTATATTAATATTCCTCTCTGGTGGAGGAAATTTAGAAATTGATACCTGAAGTAAGAGGTGAAGATTACATATTTATCTTTTCTAATTTTAACCAAATTAATAATAATATTTACATTAAGCGGTCGATTGTTTGAATTTTTCAAAGCCAGAATGCATTTCACGTCGGTATTGACTTTTGTATCCAACTTAATTTTTGTTTGAGGTTGAAATGGAGCGAGTAACAAACTATATTTATTGCTACTAGAAACAACTTTACAAACAGGTTCAGCCGCCTTTTTTTCCTTCGGGGTAACATTGATCTGAAGAATTGTCATAATTATAAATAAACAAATCAATCTGAATGGAAATTCCTACTAACAAACTTACTTGAAAAAACATGGTTGTAGGTATTCTGTGTTAGCTAAAATAACTTGAGAAGATAAATAACAATCACTTAAATTCTCATTCACGTTCTCGCTTCGAAGCGTTATTAATGCGTAAAAGTGTTTGATTCGTGGTTTAAAAGACCCACATATCTATCGTATGGATTTATTTATCCATATTCACTTGATACACACAAATGTATATCCACTTTGAACTAATACTATGATATTATGATATGTAACATGTAGGGGCAGGTATTGTTATACCGCCGCTGGAATGCAACACTATAACGGACTTAAAGTTTTGAAATTTCAAATGCTTGTCATCGCTTTGCGCAAGTCGCCGGCGATCGCAGCGACAGCTCTAGGGTCAATATTAAATATTGAGCGCCAAGTCGACGGCCGGGGCCGAAGCTCGGTTGTTCAACTCGAGCGAAACTCACCACATTGCTTGATTGTCACATGTGCGCACGGCACCCAGTAAGCCTTTTAACAAACGTCAAAAATATGGCCAAAGACAACGAAAATTTTGAAGACACCAATTTTTGGGGAAGTCTCGTACCGGTTACTACCTTCGATACGGGTAAGATTTCAATGTACTCATAATTTATGTATTTTTTATTGAAAACTTTAGCATTTGATTCTTTTATTTATGTACACACTAGGTTATAAGAAAAGTTTACGCTCTCTGATAATTTAATACGGGATCTATATTATCTAGTGTAGCTTAAACTTCAGGGTCTTTTTTAAATGACTTTTATTTATAATTTTCATGGTTAAAACTCTCCTTAAATTTACCTTTTTTAAACATTAAAATTCGAAATTAACGAATTTTGAAATTGAAAATCGGAAAAGTTTGCAAGTTTGAGAATTATTGCATCATTTTTTAGAAATTAATTTTAAAATATGTTGTCCATTAACTTTTAAGTTCAAATTGGACTCTTAATGAGATGTTTACTCATTTATTATTATTATTGTTAATATAAAAATGATTTTTATCACAGGATCGTTTAGAAATAACTCCAATCGACGGACAAATGATACTTCGACAGATCTAATTACATCGCAATCTCCGTTTTTATTGCCGTGCTTACGAATGATATGCAATTTACTTGAATCAGAACCAAAAGCCCAGGAACAATTATTTCAATGTAAATCTCTAATTATTTTTCACAACTAAATAATGAGTATTATTTATTTTCGCGGAATTCCATTTCTAAAAATGTATGATTTTTCAGATTTATTTAAAGGAAATCAAGAAATTTTAAGAAACTTTCCAGAACTATCAAGATTTTCATTGGATTTAACAAGTATTCAAGAAAAGGCATATTTTAACGCATTCCAAAATTTATTGGATACAGCTAGAAAAACTTTAAACAGAGATATTCCGAGGTAAAGCTTTGTAAAACGCAGAGTGACTACCGATACCCGGCCAGCTAAGAAGTGATGTTCTAGTATCCGTTCATTTTCTCGTCAAATTCGGACAAACAATTATATTTTTTATTCTAACATCAAAAACTTGATGATTGCCATTGACTTGAAGTGACCTGGTATTAGATCGTGACCGGGTATAAGTACACTCACCATATTTGTATATTAAATTATAACTATATTTTAATTTTAAAATAATAACATTTTGTTGATGAAAATATTCACTTCCCAGATGCATAGGAACATATCAATTAGCGCATTACGAACAACATTTTGAAGAAATAAATTTTATTGCATCAGGAGGCTTTGGAAGTGTTTACAAAGCTAAATATAAGCTAGACAATACGGAATATGCGATAAAAAAAATTAAAATTAGAAAAGACAAAATAAAATCCATTTTATTTCATCTTGATGAAGTAAAAACATTAGCAAAGCTAGAACATTGTAATATAGTACCTTATAAAACAGCATGGATAGAGCCGTTACAAACGGAATCCAGTGTTATTATTTCAGAAGAGTCATTAAATCGTAAACCAGAGATAGTAACATCAACCGGTAATTATGTTTATACTTCATTATAAAATACAATAACATGAAAATAATATCGAATCTATAGTCAACAAATTTTCATTTCAATGTGTGAATTTCGGATTTGTTTCAATATAACTATTATTTCTTAATAATTAATAATTTCAGACCTAGTTGAAAATAATCAATGAATATTTATAATTTTTTCCAGATTTGGATACTTTACCGTCTACGAGTACAAATGGTAAAGAATACAATAAAAAAAAATTAAAAATTGAATCTAAAGGAAAAAGAAATATTTATCGAACTCCAAATGAATCAGTTATAATATTCCGAGATAATGAACAATTACAAGAAATAGAAAATTATACAAATGAATATAAGCATGAAAGTTTAGACAACTCTCATTCATCAGATTCTATAGTATTTACAAACAAATCTGAATCTTCAAATTCAAATGAATCATCCACAGAAAATCATCGATTACAAGAGATCAAAAATGATGCAAGTAAATCCAGGCATGAACAATTGGAAAAATCGTATTCTTCAATTTCTATAGTATTTACGAAAAAAGAAAATCATCCTTCATATTCAACTGAATCACGCAAAGAAGATAGTCATCTACAGGAGACGAAAAGCAAATCGAATGAATCTAGTGAAGAAATTTCAGAAAGCTCTCATTCTTCAGAGTTTGTAATATCATTTCGTGAAGATGCATCAATCCAAGATAAAAAAGTAAAAGAGAAAAGAATAAATTGCAAAAAAATAACTTCTGCAGAAAATTCAAGTTCCTCAAATACATCAACTTCGGAAAGTAAAAAAACCAGTAAATTTTTTTCAAAAAAATTTCTGCTAAAAACTTCAGCCGTTGATGCAAATTCTACAGATTCTTATGAAAGTAAGACTGCTAGTTCTATTATAGATTCATCCGAAAATGTTGGTATCAATTATTTAAAAATACGTATAATGAAACCTGAATTGTATCTTGTAATTTTTTTAAAAATTTAAACAGAACACGTGGGGATATTTGTACATTCAAATGGCTTTGTGCGATACTACATTACGACAGTGGATGACTAATAGAGAGCCTCTAACAACCGATTATACATATGTAACAATCGTATCACAACTACTAGCAGGATTAGATTATATTCATTCATTAAAAATCGTGCATCACGATATCAAGGTAATTTGACTCATAAGCTCATTGAAATAGATAAATCATACATTATTTTTACAAAATAAAACTTGATTGAATTTTCATATTTAGCCGAGCAACATTTTCATATCGCAACATAACGGTGAGATAAAAGTTAAAATCGGTGATTTTGGTTTGGCTTGTACGCTAAACAAAAATAACCACAACGCCATTGGAACTCATGTATACGCTGCTCCAGAGCAATTAAGAGGAGATTGCGATCCAAAGGTAATTTATTCCTGAATCAAAGTTGCAACAATCCTGTTCGCGCTGCATATGAATGTCACTGCAGTTTTTTGCATTCACTATTTGAATACCAGACAAGGGCGCTCTTCCAGATTTTTCTTATCGTGCGTGAATTAATTATCTGAACTTTTAAAAAAATTCGTTTTTTTCAACTGGGTAATCTATTTTAATCTAATTACAAATAAGAGACCATGTTTTTTTGACGATTTTTTGCCGATTTTTAACACAATTTCTTTCTTTGTTATCAACCTCAGAAAATTTTATGTAAATCATATTATTTTGAAGTAGATTTTAATATATTTTCAGATTCTGAACTTGAAATTACAATCAGATGCTTAGAAAAAAAATTAATACCCGATTAAAAAACAACAAAAAACGTAAAAATTTGTTCTTTTTTTAATCTTGTTATTGCTGTTAACGAAAAAAAGTTACGAGTTTTGTTTCTTGTTGATGGATAAATTTTTTTTCTATGAAACCGGAATGTTTTCCGTTCGTTCATTTTTTGTTTCAGCATACCTCAATAGTTCCTTGATAAACACAAATTATAATAATACTTTATTTCAGAGTGATATTTACAGCCTCGGAGTTGTTTGTGTGGAGCTGCTCGTACCTATGTCTACTTTGATGGAGCGTATGAAAGTGTTGGAAGACTTGAGGAAAAATAAAGAATCGAAAGTTTTAGATCATGTAGATCCCCAATGCGTAAGTCACAAGATTCACGGTTTTTTCATATCCTATCTTGATTAATATTTATTATTTACAACAAATAATACATTTTGTAGCGTGATCTTATACTGAGGTTACTTCAAGATGATCCAAAAAAACGTCCATCGAGTGTCGATCTCATGAAAGAATTACATTTGAATAAGGATGCTGCATACACAAAATTGAACAGACAACAACAAATTTTGAATGACGAAAACGAGCAACTCAAAGCCGAAAATGTTCACCTTAAAGCTGAATTAGACGAACTTCAAGCCAAATTTAAGCAAATGGAAGCTGAATTGGAAGTTCTAAGGAAACATAAAAAATAAGATCGTTAACACGTCTCGTTTCATTTTAATTTCTGGTCACAATGTATTTTTATATTATAGTATGATCACATTATCTAATTCGACGAGTACTTTTGAAGTTGAAAGAAACTTCTTTACATTCAAAGAAGAAAAAGACTGAAAATAACATTAAGCATGTAGATAAATTATGATAACGTAACTTTACAGCAATTTTACAGCCCTGATGCTATTCGAATTTATAAGAATCTCCTGCGAATATGACTTTTCCATAACTCATTAATTGTTAACTGAAAAAGCGTATTGCACATCTGTTGAATAGTTGAAGATCATATTGAAAATGTATTCTTAAATGTGTATAATTTGTATAATGATAGTACAAATAAAATTTATAAATAAATGCTAGAAATTTTTCGAAAACTATAAATTTATTCAATGCTTTCTGAAACTATTAAGCCCTTTGAAGCGATAGAGATTCATTAACGGTTTCTTAATTTTTCCACAATATCTCGGGTACTACTAATTAATATTTTAATACAAAATTAAAAAAGTGATGAGAGTTTAAAATGAGTAATTTTTGGATGAAACCATGGATAATGAACAGGCCACAAATATCGGAGTGATTTAACACACGATTTTTCTATGGAAATACTATACATGAGCAAAACTTTTTACATTTACAAAATTTACAGAATTGAGGTTGTAGTTTTAAATTTAAAAAATGTTGCTTGTATCTTTTATAATTTGATCTAAAATTTGCTTGAGTTTAATACCGCCATTCACTCTCGACATCGTTGCACTTGGTACAGAACATTGTTGCAATAACGATTGTATCGATGGATACTTTTTCAAAATATAATCTGGAGGATCGTATAAAAACCCTTGTGAATTAATTTCAGCATTTAATCCTTGCGAGAGAATGTGCTGAAAATTGTACGTAATGGATCAATAATCATAAATAAAAAAATCAAGTGCGTCAAATAACTTACTTGGCATACGGCATAATAGTTGTGATCACTAATTCTGTGAGTGCAAATATCGTCTGGAGAAAATACGAAACAATCTGGGCAGTCTGAATCTATACCAATTAGGTTTGCGTATGTTGTATTCCAATCGCTCAATCGATTTAGCACTAAAAAATAGAAGTTTGTATTAGTTTTCAACAAACTACCTTTAAAAGCATTAAATAAAAAATAAAATAAAAATCTACCATCGGTTGGCGGTGTCTTATCAACGATTATGATATTTTCTAAATCTACGAAAATTGCTTCTAATTTTTCATTTATCGCAATATTGTCCGTTGCAATATCAGTTAAGTAAAAAGCGAAATTGGGATCTTTAAAGGTAAATTTATAAGCAGCATCAAGAAGACTAGATGCTATCTTTGCCCTTTTGATCCAAGATTCTTTGATAAAATTTAACAACGGATCTCCTGCATTTTCTTCGATGATTAGTCTTCCACACGCCCCATAAAATTTCGGAGTTGGCCAGTGATTATCGGCATTTAAAATCTAAAATAATATACAGCGGTGAAAAATGAAGATAGTTAATCATTTAAATTTTCAACTTTACCTGCACCATTAAAAATTCTGGATTTATCATTAATGCAGACCACACGTGTGCAAAATGCTCATGCATTTGAGTTTCCTTCGACCTCAAATGGCTCGTTTTAACATTTCGCAACAATTTGTTGACGTTCGATACTGTTGGACAAAGTCTCATTTTTTGACGCAAATCTGTCATATCGGGATTCGACAACTCCTTCATGACCATTTTGTTGAAGTCAATCGGAACTTTCGACGATTCTTTTGAATTTGTCGAACAAAATTGAGATAACGTAGGATCCGCGCATACTTGCTTATTGAAGTCTATCCACTCCGATTGATGAGCTAATTTTTTTATTACAACCTTTCGATTTCTAAAATTACCGTAGTAAACATTTTTAACCCCAAACAGATTATTGAAAATCGAATGAAAATCTGGATATTCAAGCACTACTTCGTTATTCTCGATTGCTGGACAAGCCGACGTTCCGAAGCAAAGTGGACATCTCTCTTTCTCAGTTAAACTTACAACCCTGGGATTTAAATGTTCATTCACCCAGTCGAGCGCTAAAGTTAAAGCGCACACCGCAAAAACAATGCTTGCGATTTTGGCACGCCAAGACAGCATAATTATTATTACCTATAAAGCAAATGTACATTCCAAGAAAAAAAAAACTTCGAACGATTCTAAAGCTTTTGGAACAATGCCATAGCTCAATTAAATAGTATAACTGTACACTATTTACACTATTCGTATGTTTTTATATTTTTACGAAAAGTTCGCCGGTGAGAGTGGGGTGAATAGCAGACAAAATTGGCGCGATGACGTCATATGCGTCTTTGCACATCGCGTGCAATATATATAGCCTCAGTACCACAGCAGTAGACTTGGGGCAACCACACGATTTCCCTCTCTCGTAAGTCGCGAGCAGAAGAACTTCGCATGTGACACGGTGAGCCATGCGAAATATAAGCGAAGTATTTCATCAATAAACTGCTGATAATTTTGAATTAAATTTAACAAAAAAGTAAGTCATTATTGATTGTGGCTATTTTCTAAATGCTTATGTTTTCATGAGACATTGACTTTATTGATTCCTGACAGTTATGGCATTTTTCGTAATGTTTCAAACTTGACAAAGTAAATATTTACATTTATGGTTTAGAGAGAACTCAATAATTATGTCAATAATTTATTATTTATTATGTGTCTTATTTTGTGAAAACAATATTCAATATCCTTGAATCTATTATAAAATCAGGTATTATAATGACAATCCATTACAATGAATGTTTGACCTTAATTATTAAGAGATATTTCAAAATTTTATAAATTTTTTATAATACCATGTTAGATTTTCAAAAATATTCAGAACAATTTCAAGCAAACAGTTTTTGTAATAGCTTGTTTGTTCAATATGATATATATACCACATGCTTAGCTTTATCTATTAGTAAAACTTTTTTAATCATTGCACTAGTATCAATTTACTGTTGGTAGTGATCAAGCAAAATATATCTAAAAACAGAGTGCCCTCTTGATTATTCATAAGAATATCTAACTCTTGAATTTAATAGAAAATAAACATTTAAAAAGTTATCATTTGATTATAATATTTTATAGTTTGTCATATTCTACAATAAACTGGAATGGGAGAAAGAGACATAAATGATTGGAGGCCATTTGTGTATGGAGGAATTGCATCTATTGTAGCTGAACTAGGTAGGGATTTAACTTATCTTTCAATTTTAATCTAAGTTTTTATAAGTAAATCAAAAAGGTTTTCAATTTTTCAGCTACTTTTCCACTTGATACAACCAAGACTCGCTTGCAAATACAAGGCCAAAAACATGATGCAAAATTTTCAGCTATTCGGTACAAAGGCATGACAGATGCTCTTATCAAAATTTCAAGAGAAGAAGGATTAAGAGGTTTATACGCTGGGTACTTCCATATTATTTGAATATGTCTAAAATCATTTAATTAAATAAAAACAAAAATTACATGTTGCTGAATAAAAATTTACAGAATAAGCTCAGCAACTTTAAGACAAGCCACTTATGGAACTATTAAGTTTGGAACTTATTATTCTTTAAAGCAAAAAGCTTTAGATCGTTGGGGTACAGATGAATTAGTTCTAATCAATATAGTATGCGCAGCTATAGCAGGAGCTATATCAAGTGCAATTGCTAATCCTACAGATGTTGTGAAAGTTCGTATGCAAGCTGGTATTGAAACTAACTTAACACTGTTAGGATGTTTTAAAGATGTATATAATCATGAAGGTTTTCGAGGTTTATGGAGGGTAATTTTTTTGAATTTTTAATTTATCCAAAAACTTACTGAAATTCTTAAAAATTTCATTGTGGTTTTTTATTCAGGGAGTTAGTCCTACTGCTCAGAGAGCAGCTATTATTGCGGCAGTTGAGCTGCCTATCTATGATTTTAGTAAAAAAGAGTTGACACCTTATTTTGGCAACAGTATTAGTAACCATTTCATGTGAGTAAAATTTCAAATTTCATAAAATTTGTTGAATATAATTTTTTTTGGTTATTTCATAAAAATATTTTTACTTTTTGCAGATCTAGTTTTGTTGCTAGTATGGGTAGCGCTATATCTTCTACGCCTATTGATGTTGTGAGAGTAAGTCTGGAAAATTAATTTTAATATTGTTTCTTATCAAATGTAAAAATAATTAATTTTTTCAGACGCGTATGATGAACCAAAAAAGAGTTACAAATAAAAATGGTGTTTTACCGTCTCATATCTATGCTAGCAGTATTGATTGTTTTGTAAAGGTAATTTTTGTGGAGAAAATAACAATGCAAAATTTAATAATTTGTTCTTTATTTTAGACTTTCAAGTACGAAGGTTTTTTGGCTTTGTACAAAGGATTTTTACCAACATGGTTAAGAATGGGCCCGTGGAATATTATTTTCTTCATTTGTTATGAACAACTAAAATGTTTTTAAACATTTTAGAAATAAAATGCTGTATAGATAGAAAAATTTTAAGAATTAAAAGTTTCGCGAACCTAATTTCGCGAGGGTTTACAAAAGGAAATATTCTGTGACACTTGAAAGCTGGATATTTTATCAATAATTTAAAAAAAGTGACTGCTTGAACCGTAATCAAATCAAATTTAAAATAATTTTTGCTGTGTAAAATGTCTACTTATTGAACTGTTTTGCTTGTTACTTTCAAAATTTCTATTATGAACTTCAATTTTTTACTGGTAATCACGCAATAAGTTAGTGAATTTCTGTTAATTTACTTTTAATATTTATTGTGAAACTTATTTTGTGAAAGCACTTGTTAAAGCTGTGGTTTTATAGTCAATTGTACAAACAAAATGAAAGTAAAATTTAATACTTATATTTGCAATCAGCACACAATACTTATGAAAAAAATAAATCACTGAATTATAATTTAATATATGTTGTCTCAATTGAAATAATTAGTGAGTATACCTCATTTCCAACAATAAAGAATTGAGAATGTGCTTTATAGAAATTTAAATTAAAATTCTTGCAGTAGGTTGTAAAATTCCGAAGAGGCATTAATTGAATTCATATATCCCAAAAATACATCAATTTCGTTTGATATAAATTAGTCAACACTTATAACAATTGGATATCACATTAATTTTCGTTAAAAACCGTTTTACTACGGTATAATATGATGAGTCGTATAATTACGATAAAATTAAATTTCCCACACTATAATTTTCTTATCTTGTCCACCTGTGATCACTTTTTTATTATCAAAAGTCGTAGCCACAGTAACAAGAAGACCTTTAGACAACAATACAAAATTTAATTTGAATAGTTCAGTCAACCTTTTTATATTCATAACTTACCTCGGTGACAGGCAATTTTAAAAACAAAAGCAGCACTTTGAGGATCCTACAAGCGTAAAAATCCCTCTCTATCGCCAATTAACAGATAGCTGTTGGCAATCCATGTCATGCTCAAGGGTTCTTCATCGAAAGTCGTAAAAAATATTTAAGTGCTCGTTTGTACGTCAATGACGCTCAAAGATTTATCGTTGGCACAAGTGATGATATTTTTGGATTCTGGCTCCAAAATAATAGAATTTATTTTTGATGCATGTTCTGTTAACAGAGAATACAATAAAAAAATCGGTAAATTTCGACAGGTAAATGATTTTCATTTTATTCGAAACTGTACCTTTAACGGTAAATTTTAATTTGCAAGGGTATCCTAAACTCCATAAAAAAATGTCTCCATCCTCCGTACCAGTAGCCAATAAATCTTCAACTCTGAAGTAGAAATTGAATTTGATGGTGACACGAATTAATCCCAAATGAAACATTAGCAAAAACAGTCAATATTTTACCTTGAAATGTTCATGCAAGTTACTTGAGAATCATGATGTAGTTCGCTTAAAAGGCATTCAGCAGGTTTAATTTTTTTATGCGAAGGAAGAACGTGCCAGACTTTTGTCGTACAGTCCCAAGAACCCTCTTCTCTGTAAACACCTGGATCATTTAGATTCAATGTACTAGATGTGTAATCTTGTATTACCCATGGCATTACTGGATATTGTGTCAAGTCATGAAATGTCCTATCTCCTAAGCTAGATTGTTAAATGGTTTAAATTTATAATTCACATGAAATATTATTAGTTTGTAACAAATTAAAGTGAATTGAAGTTAATCTTTAAATGAAATCAAAATTATAAGTTTTAATTTTTACACTAATTTCCTCTAATAAAAACAAGTTAAAGTATTCAAATTTATAAAAAATTGATGTTGAAAATATAATTAAATGACTCACTTTTATTTAAATATTTCAAATTATTTTTCATTTCATGTTACTGACAAGATTGATCAAATAATGACAATATTTTTATTGTCTTGTGTATATTCAAGCTTTGTGTTTCCAAAACGTTAAGAATAATGTAAGTTAATATTTCGTTTCATTTTTGAAGAATCAACACCCAAAAAAGGTCAAAAATAATATTGTTCTTTAATTGATAATTAATTTTTCATGGTAATTTTGTATTTAAAAATTTTTTACGACACATGTTTTTCTTAAAGAGCTCCGGAAAATACTTTAATTAAACATTTTAAATTCCTAATTTTCAGAAAATTCCGTAACATAATACAGAAATAAAAAAAATCATATAGAAGTGATGATCCTGGTCAAACTTAGTTATGATGTTAAATCATAAATTGAATTCTGAGTAGATAAAGATGTTATCATGCGTGTGTCCTTTTTATCCTTGCAAAGCATGGATGTCAAAAAGTAGCTACATAAAATAGTGGCAAGATGTGAACATTGAACAAAAGAAATAAAAGGTTAAGAAAATGAATGAATATTTTTTAATACATTTATTTGAGTTGTATTGAAATCATACAGTATTCAACACCAGACACAAAAAGTACTGCAAATATGTTTATCAACACATCAAACTTGGGCCTGTTGTCGCTAAGCAAATACACCACAAATCGTCATCTTGTTCGCTCTTTATAGTTATTTCATAACTAAATTTAAAAAAATCTCATGTATTTTTACAATTCATAATCACATAGCTTTTTTTGGTTCTTTTTTTTTAGCCCTAATGGATATTTTGTTTTTCGTCATTACATTTTATTATATTTTTCATTATTTTATTTTGACTGTCATTAAGACTTTGGTTTTGATCTGCCAAGCAAATATTATATAAATCTTCGTTCATCAGTGGCTCCATGATCATCTCGCAGCATTCAATTGGTAACCGGTACCATATAAGTTTCCAAAAAGATTCCAATGCCCAGCGTCGGAAAAATCGTCTTGACATTATCTCGCACAGGTGCGCAGTACATGCCTCTTTTGGTCTTCTGGGTAGTTTCGACAACTCCATAGAGTGTGAAAACGCTAAGCAGTCTGCATATGTGACCAGTTTCACGGCCTTTTCGGGTCGTAAGCGAATGAGATCGTATAGCGACAGGCTCGAATTTATCTTTACCGCTTTTGTTTTGTTCACGAACTCCTGTTCGTCACACCAATTGATTTTAACGTCTGCCGACTTGGCGAATAATCCTTGCTCAATGAACAATTTCATTATATTCATTGCGTTGCTTCGATCAACTACGTATCCTCTTTTCTCAAGGCATTCGATAACGGGCATAGCGCCAGACGTTGATATCAATTTAAACTCTTCGATGCGATGTGATTTAAAGCAATTTTTGAGATGATTCAAATGGGGAAAAACAAAGCTAGACAGTTCAGCCCCGTGATCCAAGAGTGCATTAACCACACCCGGTAAAAAATTCGCTACGGCCAATTGAAGGGGTGTCCGACCATTAATGTCTCTGGCATCAACCAGCACCAGCTGTTCTTTTTTGTTGCTGATCTCGAATAACTTATTTACTAAGTCGAAATTATCGTAGTGTGTCTTACTTATAAAATGCAAAGGAGTCCATCCGTTTTTGTTAGCCAAATTTGGATCAGATCCTTTTCTTAGCAGAAATTTAGCCACCTTCTCGTTGTTCCGGAGCAGAGCTGAATGCAACGGTGTCCAACCCCACTTGTCTTGGGCATTGACCTTTGTCTTTCCGTCGCTCCACCAATCTTCGTCTTTGCTGAACTCGAATAACATTTTTGCCAAACCAATACTGTGGTTTAACTCGCTTACAAAGTGCAGAGGAGTAAATCCATTTTTGTTGGCCAAACCCAGCTTAGCGCCTCTTCTTAAAAGATATTCGGCCACCTTGAGTCCGTTGCTTCTCAGAGCGTAGAATAGTGGTGTGTCACCCTTATAGTCCTGAGCGTCGACCTGCACCGTTTGATGTTTTTCGTCGCAGATAGTGAAGAGCATCTCCACAAAATCACTTTCATCGCAGTATCTTCTGCAAATAATGTGCAGAGGAGTTAATCCGGATGCATCGGGCAAATTTGGATCGGCGCCGTGTCTCAACAGAAACTTGATCAAGTGTTTATTGTCGAAATCCAGTGCTAAGCGCAATGGTGTCCGACCCAACTTATCCCGGGCATTAACTCGCACTGGGTGATCGATGTTGTCGCTGATCTTGAAGAACCTCTTTATCACTTCATTATAGCAGTCTTTCATGCAAATGTAATGCAAAGGTGTCAGTCCTTCTGTATCGGCTATATACGGACTCGCACCTCTTCTCATCAGAATCTTCATCAAGTTTCTGTTTCTGATCTCCAGTGCCAAGTGTAGCGGTGTTCGACCGAACTTGTCCTGGGCGTCGACTCGAACTGGCTCGTGTTTTTCATCACTGATCTCAAATACCATTTCCGCCAAGTCATCTCTATAATTATTCTTGCTAATAATATGCAGGGGTGTCAATCCATCCTTGTTGGTCATATTTGGGTCTGCACCGCGTCTCAACAGCAATTCGACCACATCATTTCTTTTACAGGTTCCAACAGCCAAGTGCAGTGGCGAATCACCTGTTTCTGCCCAAAGGTGATTGGGATCCAGGCCGAAATTTAGGAATTCCTTGACAATGTCGTAACAGCCTGACATACACGCTACATGAAAATGAGTTCTGCCCGACTCGTCGATGTAGTTAACGTCAATTCGGTCGTAGATTTTAAAAAGCTTACCGACTACGCGCCTTAACCTCAAGATGCATCCAATGTGTCTAGCAGCGTAATGCAATGGTGTAGTACGATTCAACGCTGGCTTGCCGTCTTCATCCACGAGGGGCTTGTTTTTGTAGCCGGTTCTGATCACGAATTCAATAAAACGTTCTGATCCACAAATATCTTCCCACAAACCTGTCATATATTTCGATACGACTTCCGAGATAAGCCAATCAATTTCATAGAACCGAAAAACGTCTAGAAGATTGGGAAGTTGTCCATTCCATTCGTTGAAGAGATTAATAACTCGACGCAGAAGTTCAACTCGCTGTTTTTCAATCCCCCAATTGACCTTTTTTCGTAAGCTTTTCAATTTTAACAAACTGTCTTGGTTTAGATGATCCATGATACTCACTACCCACAATCAGTCAAAACATAAAATAATTTTTACTTTCAATCACTACTGCACTTGATACGCTTCCGAGTCGTAACGTATCATTGACTACACATGCACAAAAAACACGTGCTCGCCTCGAGCAGCGTTGTCGGAAACTCGACGACTAGTACTAGCGCCACGCGCGGCAGTGCACCTAATCTCGTATGTACAACTAGACTGATTCAAAAAATCGAAGTTTTTCAAAACCTCGATTATACAATCTTAATGTTTTAAAAGTGACTGCTTAAACCGTAATCAAATCAAAATTAAAATAATTTTTTCTGTGTAAAATGTCTATTTATTGAACCGATTTGCTAGTTACTTTCAAAATTTTATATTATGAACTTCAATTTTTTACTGGTAATCACGCAATAAATTAGTGAATTTCTGTTAATTTACTCTTAATATTTATTGTGAAACTTATTTTGTGAAAGCACTTGTTAAAGCTGTGGTTTTATAGTCAATTTTACAAACAAAATGAAAGTAAAATTTAATACTTATATTTGCATTTAGCACACAATACTTATGAAAAAAATAAATCAATGAATTATAATTTAATATATGTTGTCTCAATTGAAATAATTAGTGAGTATACCTTGTTTCCAACAATAAAGAATTGAGAATGTGTTTTATAGAAATTTAAATTAAAAGTCTTGCAGTAGGTTGTAAAATTCGGAAGAGGCATTAATTGAATTCATATATCCCAAAAATACATCAATTTCGTTTGATATAAATTAGTCAACAATTATAACAATTGGATATCACATTAATTTTCGTTAAAAGCCGTTTTACCACGGTATAATATGATGAGTCGTATAATTACGATAAAATTAAATTTCCCACACTATAATTTTCTTATCTTGTCCACCTGTGATCACTTTTTTATTATCAAAAGTCGTAGCCAAAGTAACAAGAGGACCTTTAGACAACAATACAAAATTTAATTTGAATAGTTCAGTCAACCTTTTTATATTCATAACTTACCTCGGTGACAGGTAATTTTAAAAACAAAAGCAGCACTTTGAGGATCCCACAAGCGTAAAAATCCCTCTCTATCGCCAATTAACAAATAGCTGTTGGCAATCCATGTCATGCTCAAGGGTTCTTCATCGAGAGTCGTAAAAAATATTTGAGTGCTCGTTTGTACGTCAATGACGCTCAAAGATTTATCGTTGGCACAAGTGATGATATTTTTGGATTCTGGCTCCAAAATAATAGAATTTATTTTCGATGCATGTTCTGTTAACAGAGAATACAATAAAAAAATCGGTAAATTTCGACAGGTAAATGATTTTCATTTTATTCGAAACTGTACCTTTAACGGTAAATTTCAATTTGCAAGGGTATCCTAAACTCCATAAAAAAATATCTCCATCCTCCGTACCAGTAGCCAATAAATCTCCATCTCTGAAGTAGAAATTGAATTTGATGATGACATGAATTAATCCCAAATGAAACGTTAACAAAAACAGTCAATATTTTACCTTGAAATGTTCATGCAAGTTACTTGAGAATCATGATGTAGTTCGCTTAAAAGGCATTCAGCAGGTTTAATTTTTTTATGCGAAGGAAGAACGTGCCAGACTTTTGTCGTACAGTCCCAAGAACTCGACACGATCATACTATGTTTTTCGCTGTAAGCCAGACAAGATACCACGTCTTCGTGACCATAGAGGGTGTCGAAAATTTTGCCGTAATCCATGTCGTAAAATAATCTGGAAAATTTCATCGATCAGATATTTGATTAAGATCTTAAAATTGATCATTAAACTCACAATGAATTGTCCGATGTGCCTACGACAAGGACATGAGAATCGGCTGTTTTATATGATATACATGAATGCAAAGGAACTGTAGTCAATGTGACATTTCTTACGATACTTCCAGTTTTTAATGAATACATTTTCATTATGCCATCGTGTCCTACGGATATGACACATTCACCGTTTACGTCGTCTTTAATAGTTATAATTTGGCTCAAAAGTTGTTTGTGAGACTGAAATGCGATGGACTTTTTTATAGATGTAGGTATTTTATTGTCTGCAATGTGCAAAATAATTTATTAGCCAATTATTATGAAAAGTCAATGTGATTCCATGAAATGGAAAAACTTGCCATTTGAGGAAGACGTCGATGACAACAAAGTTTCACTAAGCAATAGATCACTGGGTAGTAAACGCTTTGGATGTGGCAGTTTGAAAACTTGTTTTGGTATTTGACCGAATTCCATTATTTGAACTTCTAATCCATGTCTATCGTTGATATCAGTAATGGTATCTAAATCGACCGCGCCCTCATAACACAGATGAAAAAATACTATCCAGGGACAAAAGTAGAAATATTTTGAACAATTCATTTAATAAAAATTCATCTACTTGTGTGTAATTTTTATTTTATTTTCATACCGTTATCAGCTTTTAGAGCTTCATCGCCTCTTTGTTTGTACCCAAATATTAGATCAATCCAGCCATGCAAATTTTTCGAGACATAGTCACTTTCTAAAGCATCACGTAGTTTTTTGATGAAATCAGCCGGCCCTTTAAAATTCATAAATATAGATAAAAATAGTACGTTTTTTAAAATAAAAATACAGTTTAATTATTAACATTCGCATACCTTTAGCCCACGGCGGTAATTGAACATCTGCGATTTTGGTCCCGTCATGTCGGAATCCGAAATCAATGCCGTAATTATTTATTAAAAAATCGCCTCCATTCTCAGGATCGTAAAATTCAGGAATGAGTTCTTTAAAGTCAGACATGTTGACTAGAACATTTTTCCACACATCGCTTATACTACAAATAAATTTAATTTATTAGATAATTGCATGGGTAATAGATGCATGTGTTAAAATAGTAGTATTTATAATTTATTAACAACCTGTTGAACATTCTATCTGGATGATCAAACCGACCATTTTGTAGACATAGCATATATTGTGGATATTTTCTTACAAGATAAAAAAGGACGAACCCTGGAGCGCTGTAATGTGAACCATATAGAAATTTGGGTTCTGACATTTCATTAAATCGGGCCTATAATTGAAAAATACAAATTTGAGTTTCAAATTATATTTGACTATATAAAATACAAAATTTATTCAAATATTTCATTTTTTAGTCATACTTTTAGTCTTTCTAGTCTTTCTGGTTCTAGAGCTCCAATAGGTTTGCTGAGATCTCTGTAAATACCTGAATCATTTAGATTTAATGTACTAGATGTGTAATCTTGTATTACCCATGGCATTACTGGATATTGTGTCAAGTCATGAAATGTCCTATCTCCTAAGCTAGATTGTTAAATGGTTTAAATTTATAATCCACATGAAATATTATTAGTTTGTAACAAATTAAAGTGAATTGAATTTGTGTATTTACCTATTTAAATACATCAAATAATCATAATTTGACAAGCAACCATTTTGCCATTGCATTGTCATGTGGTTTTGATAAACTGTATCTAACTTCAATACTGATTGATTGAGAATATTTTTATACAAATCATCCCTATCTTTTTGATTTTTTGTAGCAATGTAAAAATTTTTGACTTGATTATTTGATGGTTTGATCCATTCTATTTCTAACCCCTTGTGAAATAATGAGTGATACATAAATACAAATACTTTCAACATATTTAATAAGCAGTATATCTTACCACTTGACGTAAGAGGAATCTTCTCTTTGTTACACTTTTGACATCTTTTAAATTTATTTTATAAACTGGATACTAAAATGATAAACAAAAACTTTAAATGTTAAATTTTTCTTCAATTCAATGGATTTGGAAGTTGAAAATAATGAGTTCACCTGATCTATATTATTATATGGTTGAAAATAGATTCTACAAGTAGTCAACAAAATTCTTCCTGGATTAACGATTAGAGGTAATACTTTATTTGCTTGCACTTCACATACAACTTCTTCATACAAATCTTCAAGCCATGAAGTATCAAAAGAGAATCGAGATTGTCTTGAATGAACTATTGTCAAGATCTAAAAAATTTTAATTTGATTTAAACCTTTGTACAGATTAATATTAATTTATATCTTACCATAGCATTCTGTTCAGCTATTGGAAGGGTTGAAGCTCTTATTAATTGTAAAATTTGTGGAAGACAGTCATCTACCTTAGCATAATTAAAAGCAAATTTGAATTCTGTAATTTTATGTATAAATTTATGAGGAGCTAAAATATTTCCTTCTAACATTTCTACGTAGAGTTTACATTTTACTAGCAAAATATCACTTGATCTAAAACAGAAAAAAAAGTGAGTCATTTCTGAATGTAAGTAGATAAATGATAAGAGAAAAAAAATCATGCATGCCTCGTTGAGTTCTGTTCAATAATATATTTTTCAGCAGTCGTTTCCTTCAGAGGAATTTTAATCAGAGGTTTGTTCAAGTCTTTGCAAACGAAAACTAAAGACTTGGAACAAAATTTTAAACGTCCATCGGCCCATTCACTTTCGTTATTGTCCGATGATTCTATCATCTGCATTTGTACGCTATAATCTTCAAAAAATATTTCCCCTGGGTCCAATAGAAGCATCGAGAATCTGTTGCGATATCAAATTTAGAATGAGTCGTTAATTTAATTGTATGAATGATTGATTGAGTACCTTTCTTTTTCCATTTTGATCGATGCATATATGCGTTATAATAACTAGTTACGGTAAAAATTGATCAGAAATCTTATGCTAACAGTTAAGATTCTTTAGAGCAGGTTCAAACTGGAAAACAAACAATGAACTTTAATTAAATGGCCGTAAAAACTTGCTTTTATTTAGAATGCAAAACATAGTGAACTATTTACATGAGAGTTCAGTGTACTTGGTTTGATATGTGAATGTAATGATAAATTTGACGTACATAAGCGACTCACGTCGATGTGACTAACAATATTCTGCTCTGCACCGGATAGCCTGCAGAACTGGACTTACTGTGACGGTATTATAATCGGTCTCGATGCGAGATACAATCATACAACACTCAATTTCTATTAAAAAGTAATACGATCGAATTAAATATTTTTAAGTCAATCTTTTAATGAAATCAAAATTGATAAATTTTAATTTTTACACTAATTTCCTCTAATAAAAACAAGTTAAAGTATTCAAATGTATGAAAAATTGATGTTGAAAATATCATTAAATGACTCACTTTTATTTAAATATTTCGAATTATTTTCCATTTCCTGTTACCGCCAAGATTGATCGAATAATGACAATATTTTTATTGTCTTGTGTATATTCAAGCTTTGTTTACCCGAAACGTTAAGAATAATGTGTGTGAATATCTCGTTTCATATTTTAAAAATCAAATATTGTAAAAGGAGAACTTTAATTATTTAAAGAGCACGCTTTTTTCGAGTCATTAAACGTTATGATAAAACCATTTTTCTTTATTTTCCATTTAATTCTTGATTAAATGTATGGTATACATCAAGATTATATTCATTTTGTTTCAAACAAAAAAAAATTAGTTTCATTGTGTGCAATATTTAAATTCCATAAATTAAATTACAGAAAATAAAATCACATGCTCAAATTTCTTGGATTAATTCTATAGGAAAGATAATGAACAAGGATACAAATGTACTTGTAGGTCAACATATTTAATAACTTATCAAATTAACATTTTTAAGTATAAAAATTATAATTTTTGTAAATAACAATTTAAATTTTCAGTCTTTTTATGTCTTCTTGTCTAAAGTCAGTTCTTAGCAGCAAAATTTTTTTAACTTCAGCTGATGATAATCTCCATGAAATTGAATCAGTTGCACAAAATTCAGTTACATCTTCAACTTTATCAACACTTAAAATAGTTGCAATTTGTTGCAGTCTGATAAACTTATCCCTAACGGTCCATGACGTAGACGAAGTGAAATAATTTGATAATGCTCTGATTTCATTATCAAGAATGGTTCCTCCAATCTGATAACAAAATATTAATGAGATTAATTTTTTTCACAATCAAAAAATGTGAATATTAATGAAAATGTCTATTATGTTTTACCTTGTTAAAAGAAGATTTAAAAATAACTTTTTCTAAACGAATCGTAACTTCAGTGGTTAAAATTCCAATAAGTGCATTATAATTTGATTCCATTAAACTATTTTTGAACACCTGCAGAAGACCATCCAAATTCATAACTAAAGTTTGTACAAATGACTCATCAGTTTCATGTCTGAGTATCTCCTCCTGAAAAATAGAAATGAATTTACCTTTCTATACTTGCAATAATTTTTATTAATTTTTTTCAAATTTCTCAACAAACCTCATCAGCTTCATGATTAATTGTCAAAAATGAATCGACCCACGGATTGATTCTTGGTTTTATTGCACTAGAACGTAGCTGTTCTAATCCATAATCAACAACTGTACGCAATGTGAATGTCACATTTTTCATACCAGCTAGACAGCTTTCAATTTTTCCTTTTTCTTTTGTTTGCATATTAGGAAAAGCTTGCTCAATATCAATTTTCAAATTTCTACTTAAAGTTTCAACATATTCTATGCTTGTTTCTGCATTGTTTAAATATGCCTATAATTCAATATTTTAAATTAAAGTGTTTGAATTAAATATAACCCATTATCTTAGATTTGATAAAATTGAAATTCTCACCAAAAACATAAGTCTAGCTAATTCTGTATCAGATGTCTGAATGCGACCATGTTGGAAACTGGTTTGTAATGCATTATAAGCTTGAGCCAAATCTAAATATCCTGCTGGATATCCCTGACGAAGTCGACTTTTTAATTGACTGGACAATTCATTTTCAAGTAATCCACATGCCATATTTATTACAGCACAAACACCATCAATACTGCCACTAGATATTGATCTTTTTACACATTTTTTTACTATGAAAAAGGTATCATCTATCATACTTGATGTTTGCTGATCTTGATCTAAAGCATCCATCCCAATAGCCTTATTAATACTTTCTTCCATGAAATATCTTTCTAATGCTAAATAAGCCCCCAATAATTCTTGCATAGAACGAGCTAATTCTGAATTTTTCATTATTGTCTCAAAATCATTCTTTAGAGAAGCTCTGTGTTGTTCATCTGTAGTGCTTATTTCAATATCATTCTGTAGAATTACAATTTACAATATAATGAAAATTATTTATTTGTTCTGAATATGATTCAAAATTCAAAAAACTTACAAAAACTCTTCTTCTTAAAAATTTATTATATAATTCTGCTCGGGCATGCATCAAAGTCAATTCACTCAGTAAAATATCTAAATCTTTAGGTTCAAGTTTTTCAACACCTTGCTTTCTTAAATGTTCATTAATTAATTGAACTTTTCTCGAAATAGCTCTATGTTTCATAAACTCAAAAACAATTTTTTTCACTTGACTGAAAATAAAAATATCATTTAAATAAAAGTAAAAATAACTTTAAAATTTCAATTATTCAGACATTACTTATCACACTCTTTTTGCAATATTCCTGCACAAGTTAATAATCTACCAGGACCATAATAAGTTTCAATAATAGGTTGATGAACTTCTATAATTCTTGCAATTCCTTCAAATAGTAAAGTTAAAGTATCAGCATAAATTACAGATGCTCTTTTGTCTGTAATTCTAGTGTCTAAAGCTGCTTTGAGATTTTTTTGAGATGTGACTTGAAGCTAGTGAATAAATTTAAATTAGTGTATAGTACAAATAATATGTCATAAATGACCAACCCAATTTTCTTTGCTTTTTTATGAAAAATTGATAAAATAATAATTACTTTAATAGCAAGATAACTGCAAAATTTTGTTATTCCTTCATTGTACATTCCTAACAATGGGAATATTTTGAAAAATCTTTCAACAGAAGCTAAATCTTCAGCCTTCACTGCTTCATCAAATTTTTGATCAACAACCTGTCTTAGATTGTTAGCAGCTTGTTGCAAAGTAGCTAATGAACTAGTGACGCTAGAATGGTCACCTGAAACATCATCTGCAGTTTTCTCCAACAACTGTTGATCCATCAATAAAAAGCGGTGAACATGAGCTGCGCCTTGTTCGTAGTCTTCGTTTTCCAAGGCAGTAGCAACTCCTTCGCAACAAAGTTGTAAGTCAAGAATGTCATTTACTCGACTTTGACACTCACAGACTCTACTCTAAAATAATAATTTTATGTTTATGTTTATACTATTTTAATTTTATGTTTATACTATTGAATAAAACTGCTGTAAGAAAAGCAATGTGCTCTCAAACCCTTGCTAAATCCAGCTGTCGAACTTTTGCGCTGACTTTTTCAGCAAGTATATTAGTATGATGTATCATATCTCGGAACTTTTCTGTCTCAGCTTTGACAACAGCTACATTTGGCAGAACTTTACGAATGCTTTGGAGTTTCGCCTCGACGTGACAGTGACGCATTAGAATTTGATCCAATTGTTGGTTAACGATGACCTAATTGAAAATGCGAGAGAGGATTAATACCTGGTCGAGGAAAATGCAAGAAAAACATATCTTTAGAGAGTAAAGACACCTCATCTTCCTGGAGTTTGTGAAGATCATTCGTCAAATTGTCCTCGATTAGAGAGCTTTCGTTGATCGTCGGCATATCGTTGCAATAATGGATGTAGCCCAGATGAAAAGATCAACGAAAATAGTGATACAACAACGTTATCGCACTTGTGTTTTTGTTATAAGTTGAATATTTTGACAGCTGTTGCTTGTTGTCGGCTGCAGTTTCAATGCGGCATCATCACAACATATAGCATTTGCTTTCAGAACGTCATGAATCCTGACACATGATTGTAAAAGTACACGCAACCTATTGTAGATGTCACTATAATGCAAAATTAGAAAATGATGCACATTTTAAATTCAAGTTTTATCGTAATTGCCCTGGCACACTGTTGATAACGTGAAATTAATTTGTTCACTGAGTCCTTAATCATGTCCTAGGAAGCTCAATTATCTCTAATTATCTAACATATCTGACTCATGTATGTACAGTAGGGTGGTCCACTTTTTCAAAAATTTTTTTAATCTTGGGGGATCCAACGGAATCTGAAAGTTTAAGGTTTAAAATGAATTTTCCCGTAAAGTAGAGCTAAAAAAAATGATTTTAGATGGTGTCGATGGATTTTTGAAGTTTTTTTTTTGACGTAAAAAAATCGCAGCCGACAGGAGGCACTTCGATAGTTTGCCAGATTTTCTATAAAGCCATAATGGGTTTTGTGAATACATTTTCTTTTGTATTTTTTGCCGTAGAATCGAATGCCATCATTAGTTTTGGGCTATAAAAACGATTTCAGTGAAAAAATTGCGATTTTTGAATTTTTTTCTGTTGAAAAATCGAAAAATTCGTCTTTTCACGTCTGGCAAATGAACAAAAAAAATCGTAGAAGCTTTTAATCTACGGATTTAGTTAGGAAATTTCATAACGAATCGAAGCCCGTCGTCGGTTTTTGCCTACAAAATTATTTTAAGTCATAAAATTGCGATTTTCCGTAGCTATGATTACGAAAAAAATCGAAAGATGCGCCTTTTAGCGTGTTAACATACACTGAATGTAGCTGTGAGCATTTTAACATGGTTTTTAATGGGATTTTTGGCGTAGAATCGAATGGCGTTGTTACTTTTACGCTACAAATCCATTTTCAACGAGAAATCGCTCCTTTTTGAATTTTTAAACATGAAAAATGACCATTAGGCGCCAGAAAATCAACTAAATAGTCTAGTAAGTATTCAAACATGTTATTTGTCGGGATTTTTTTCGTGGTATCGAATTTTGTTGTTACTTTTACTCTTTTAATTTATTTTCAGCAACAAATTGCCTTTTTTGTAGTTTTACTAACGCAAAATATCGAAAAATGCTACTTTTGGCAACGTAAAAATTTATAAAATTATCTGATCATATTTCTTTTATAAGTAAAAGAACGTGATCCAAATAAGGCAATTTGTTGCTGAAAATAAATTAAAAGAGTAAAAGTAACAACAAAATTCGATACCACGAAAAAAATCCCGACAAATAACATGTTTGAATACTTACTAGACTATTTAGTTGATTTTCTGGCGCCTAATGGTCATTTTTCATGTTTAAAAATTCAAAAAGGAGCGATTTCTCGTTGAAAATGGATTTGTAGCGTAAAAGTAACAACGCCATTCGATTCTACGCCAAAAATCCCATTAAAAACCATGTTAAAATGCTCACAGCTACATTCAGTGTATGTTAACACGCTAAAAGGCGCATCTTTCGATTTTTTTCGTAATCATAGCTACGGAAAATCGCAATTTTATGACTTAAAATAATTTTGTAGGCAAAAACCGACGACGGGCTTCGATTCGTTATGAAATTTCCTAACTAAATCCGTAGATTAAAAGCTTCTACGATTTTTTTTGTTCATTTGCCAGACGTGAAAAGACGAATTTTTCGATTTTTCAACAGAAAAAAATTCAAAAATCGCAATTTTTTCACTGAAATCGTTTTTATAGCCCAAAACTAATGATGGCATTCGATTCTACGGCAAAAAATACAAAAGAAAATGTATTCACAAAACCCATTATGGCTTTATAGAAAATCTGGCAAACTATCGAAGTGCCTCCTGTCGGCTGCGATTTTTTTACGTCAAAAAAAAAACTTCAAAAATCCATCGACACCATCTAAAATCATTTTTTTTAGCTCTACTTTACGGGAAAATTCATTTTAAACCTTAAACTTTCAGATTCCGTTGGATCCCCCAAGATTAAAAAAATTTTTGAAAAAGTGGACCACCCTAATGTACAGCGGCTATTGCATCATGAGTTCGAATAATGCAAAAAAAATAGAAGTTCTTGGAAAAAGCACCGATCATTTTTTAAAGAAAGGACTCGAGGAATTTTTCCTGCATGCATAATCATTATTTTCATGGAGTCGACAGCGCTGCTCTTCAAAATAGTCGGTATGCTTTCTTCTTTTTTGCAGCAGAATATCGAAGATACCAACTCATATCAATATATAACGCAGAATAATGACTAAGTATCTGATCAATCAAAATCAATCTTTATTTTATGGGACTAAACATTTTTTGAAAATATTAATATTAAAAAAATGAATGAACCTCGTGAGTTGGTTGAATCGATTAAAATACGTGTTATATACCGAGTGCTGCGTATGCAGTGCACTACGCTCGCGACAGTAGCCCTGCAGGCTACATGGCTATGCAGTTTGCTATCTCTATGCTAAACCTATCGACTTGAAGACTTCAGAGTTCAGGCTCGCATACCCATCACACGCGTTAATTCATTGTAAGTGCGGTTACAATTCGAGTCCGGAATATTTACAGGAAAAGGAAGTTTATCCTGCGCGCACGAGGAACGCGCGCGAGGGAACCTCAATTATATAAATTTTTACATTCATAAGGGATAAATCATACGGCCGCCTTGGTGTGTCATCATGGTAAACGACGGTGTTGTGAACTTCGGATGCCTGGAAAAGCTTTGGGACGCTATAGAACACGCGGTTTCGGCTTGGACTCGATAAGCCCAAGATCTACTCTCTCTTTTTAACCTCCCACTCTGCACGTGTATTTATCAACAACCTCGGCAGTTGTCACATCGACGTTGCTTCATCTTTTCCATATCAACTAAGCTGAGCTACTTCGAAGTCAATTCGAGCCCTTCGATGGGCATTAAGTAAAGAATTTTTCTCACATATTCTGTTTTTCTGTTTATATAAAAAATAAAACCGACAAATAAAACAAAAAAAAATCACCCTGGTGAAACATCAATGTGATTAAAAAAAAAAATTCTGAGCCTGTTGATGGTGCACTTCTCAGTATCGCTCGTAAAGCGCTTCTCGGCATCTCCGCACAACTCGTGCTTGGAGCACTGTACTATACGTATTTGTATCATATGTATAACATCGTTAGTATGACCGAATTTTTCAACAACAGGCCGCGTGCAGGCAGCTTATGAGAGAATTTTATCATCATCACGAGTCCTTATGATACTTTGAGCTAAGTCTTGTTGTCGGCGGACGCCGCCACTGTCGCCGCTTCTGCTGCTGCTACTCACTTCTACTCTTATTGTGCTCTAGCTTGCATTGTGGTGCAGCACTGCGGTTCGTTCATGCGGACTAGGCAATCGTCGGGTCTGGCGCCAAAAGCCCAACGAAATTGTTGTTCAGGTTGCACCTACGTATTTACCTTGAGTTCGCCGTTGTCGCTGTCGCTGTTGCGGGTATCCAAGGTGCACTGCTGCTGGAGCCGCTGTCGTTGCTTCGACTTCAACATAAATATGCTCGTTGACCATTGCCCAGGTAAGATACACTGTATACTCGCTTCGTCTATACATTCAATATATAAATATATATATAATGTAGTAATGTAGTATTATGTAGTATTATACACATGTCTCGGCTCATCCTGCTCGAGACAAGAGCCCGCGATCGTCTCTTTCTGAAAATCTGTTCTTTCGTTTTTTTTTCTATCTCGTGCTTCTCTTTTAGGCTAGTTCGAGACTGCATTCGCCTCTGACAGCTCCGCACGATGGTGAGACGCCGCAAGAACGAGGCCAAGGCTGCGGCGAAGCCTCCGCCGAAGACCCTGGCTGTTCGCAAATCTACCCGTCAGAAGAAGAAGAAGCAGTCAGACGAACAGAAGACCAACGGTGACCTGCTTCTGTCCGACGTTAATAATTCCGATGACTCGAAAGATACCAACGACCAGAGCTCGCAAGAGCCAGTCAAGACCTACAATACCGTTCCTAAGAAGTCGGCCAGATTCAAGCAATCGATGGCGGAGCAAGAAAACGCTGAGCGTGGTGAATCTGTACATAGTATAGCCGTCGAGAGCGATAGCCAAGATGGCTCAAACGATAATGTTGTTTCTGAAAAAGTTGACTCTGTTGAAGAGTTGGTCTGCGACTGGAACGAGGAGGTCATAGAAGAAACTATTATTTGTGAAGAGATGGAAGTTGACGAACAAGTTTCAAGTACAACCTCTCTTAATCCAGAAAATAAACTTCTGGAACAAGTGGTAATAGTGCAAAATTCTGATTCAATGGATCAAAGTATTGAATACACTCTTGTTGAATGTGACGCAAAAGAACCCAATGTAGAAAATGTTGCTAATCCATCATTGGTTAGTAATACTAGTTTTACAAATTCTGATAGTTGTAATAAAATAGAACAAGCTCTGAGTGTTTTACATATGAATGAGCAAAACAGTTTAGAAGAATCTAAAAGTGTTCTCTCAGTGACTAATAGCGTTAATGATACTTCTGTAAATAAAATTGAAAATAGTGTAAAAGTTGCTAAAGATGCTGCCATTCAGAAGGACAATCAAACTCCGAAGAGTACAGCTAAATCTCCTAAAGGTAACATTTAATGATACTTATCTTGAAACACTAGACTTTATAATTAACAATTAAATGATAAATATGTATTTAAAAATGCATTTGAACAGAATATATGAACATTCTAGTTAACATATTTGGCTATTAAAATTGTTTCAAAACTTTTTCTTAAATCAAAATATTTTTCAAAATGAAAATAACTAAAAATTATATTTTGTTTTGCCTCAGATCCTAGAACAGCAAAAAATAAGACTTCAGTGAGTTCTAGTGATACAAAAAGTGCACTAATCAATTGTGAAGAACAATCGAGAAATAGTGATTCCATCAGTAAAATAGAATCTGACGATCTTAAAATATCCAGCAGCAGTGAAAACAGCAATGATACCCTGTCGTCTACGAGCAGCTCTAAAATTTCAGATTCAAATGTAGATAATAGAATAACTTCTAACCAACGAAGTGAAGTGGATAAAAAATCGAATTTTCGCGTTCGAAGTGGAAGCATTGATACAAGCTCTGCTTCAGAAACTAGTTCCAATAGTTCTGGTGTACGTAGAAGTAGTAGGATTAAGTCCATCGGTATGATGAAACAAAGGTGAATTTTCACTTATTGGTTTAAATTTATATTGGGGCAAAGAAAAAGTCTGGTTCCCAAAATTTTATTTGTAAAACTCAAATTATTAGCCAATTTTTTTTAAAATCTTTTTTTTAAATACAAACATAAGGTTATTAAAAAAAATGTCTAATAATTTTTCATTTAAATTTTTTACACACAAATGAAACAAATAAAAAAAAAATTTTCTTCCAGATCTCGAGGCAGAGGTATAGTCACTAAACCATCATCTGATAAAGCAAAAGTGTCTGCCCAGGTTGATAAAGATAAAATTCTATCTAATTTAAATACCATCCAAGAAAACACTTTACTTCAACCCAAAGACAATAAACCATGTGAAATTCAACCTGTTAAAGGATATACTAGCAATAAATCCACAAATGTTCAAGACCAGTCAGGTGTAACTCCAGTGGTAACTTCTTCAGCAACAAACGGCTATGATTCTGATTCTAATAAACCTGTAAAAGTGAAATCCCGCTGGCGTCTATCTAGTGAGTTAGAAATGAGTAACTCTGCATCTTGGTTATCTTCTCAACCTAGCGTAGGGTTTCTTAATACATCAAATCAACGAGCTACAAGCGATATCGTGTCAAATGTTATTAATGAATCAGTGACTAAAATTACATCTTTACCTGTAGGCTTGAAAGAAGAATTGAAAACAGAAAACCTTTTGCAAGATCTATCTAAACAAACTAGTGCTTCGAATATCTCCTGTTCAAGAAGTTCAATGATAGCTTCTATCAATGACGTTGTTAAGAATTTTACTTCATCAATTGATACCAGTAGTGTTGGATCTAAAATTTCTTTGCCCATGGTTCCAGTTAAAGCAGACAGAGAAATGGAAGAAAGATTGAGTCAGTTTGAACATTTAACTGAAAATTTGTATTTGACTGAAAGGTAAATATAAAAATTATTATAATTATACCGAAATTTATACGGATATAATTTTTAAATTAATTTTTATCTCCAGGTTCACTAATAAAGAAACAAAGAAAATGTTATGCGATTGTTTTTTAACTGAAGAAGATATAGAAAGAGGAGAACTTGGCTGTGGCGAAGATTGTCTGAATAGGCTTCTTATGATTGAGTGGTATGTATAACTATAATTTTGTTGAGGTATATTGTATGGTTTGAAACACAATTTATTGGCTTTTTAGTGGACCTCGATGTATTGTGGGAGACAGATGTACAAATAAACGATTTCAAAATTGTGAATATGCAAAATGCGAAGTATTCAGAACAGAAAAGAAAGGTTTTGGTTTGAGAGCAACGTGTGACCTCTATCCGTAAGTCCTATATTTTTTAATAGTTAATTAATAAATTGAAACTGTTTAGACTCTTAAAAACAAACTGACAAATTTTCTATGATTTAAATTGAAAAATTATTTTACAGAGGTGATTTTATCATGGAATATGTAGGAGAAGTGGTTGATCCAGTAGCTTTTCGGAAAAGAGCAAAAGAGTATTCCAAAGATAAAAATAGGCATTATTATTTTATGGCCTTAAAATCAGATCAAATAATCGATGCAACAATGAAAGGAAATATATCACGTTTTATAAATCATAGCTGTGATCCAAATGCAGAAACACAGAAGGTTTGTTTTGAAATTTTACTGACCACCTATGGTAGTATTATTATAAAGTTGAAATAACCATTATTTTAATTCTTCTAACAGTGGACTGTTGATGGAGAATTAAGAATTGGGTTTTTTAGTACAAAAGAAATAGCAATGGGAGAAGAATTAACTTTTGATTACCATTTTCAACGCTATGGGTGGGTATTATCATTCGCGAAGGAGTTTCATTATGCATACTTATGTTATTTATTTATCAATTTTAATTATTTTATAGTAAAGAGGCACAAAAATGCTTTTGTGAATCCACAAATTGTCGCGGTTGGATTGGTGATAATCCAGATGATAATAAACAAAAGTCTGACTTATTGGATGAATTTGATGATGATTCTGATGAAGAAGAAGAAGAAGTAGAAGAAGAAGAACAAGAGGAGGAAGAAGAAGAGGAAGAGAAAGAAAAAGATGAAAAAGTGAAGGTTGAACCTCAGCAAGAGAGTATCAATAAAGAAGTGCTGATTAAACCACCTAAGAAACGTGGAAGGCGAAAGAGACAACCGAGAAAGGTTTCTGAACATATGGAAGATGAAGATGTAAGTATTTCTTGTATTATAAAAAAATATATCTTTTCTTATAATCTTCAGAAATTTTTCTAAATTATTATTTTACTCAACAGTTGGAAGAGCAAATCGATAGGCTGTGTGCATGTGGACTTAAGAATCAAGCCCATACATTAACCCTGAGTCGTCTCATGGTTCGAAGCCGAGAAATTCTGCACAGAACGCGATTGCTCAAAGTAATCCAAAAAGGAGAACAACCCTGTCGACGACTCTTTCTTGATTATCACGGCTTAAGACTCATGTGGAGCTATATGATGGACGTAGCTGGCAATATCAGCGAGGAAGCCAATGAATTCCGTTTGGAGATTTTGAGAACCTTGGGTACCCTGCCAATTCCCAACAAGTCAATGTTGATAGATAGCAAAGTTCTCGCAGTCATTGAGAAGTGGTCAAAGCAATTAAATTGCATACCACCCAGTGCAGATTCTCCAGGGGACGATGAGGCCTCTACCAAGTCGGGCGCTTCTTCAAATCAGGGAGCTACTCCAATGGAAGTTGATAAAGAAGAACCAATCGTAAGTAGTACCGTTGCGGAATTGGCGAGCGATTTGTTGCTGCGATGGTCCAGCTTGAAGGAAGTATTCAGAATACCGAAAAAAGAACGAATTGAACAAATGCGAGAGCACGAGCGAGACGCTGACCGAGCTTACAAAGAAGACGAGGATAAAAATAAGACTGTGGTTGATAAATTGCAACAGCAGCGTTTAAGTCAAACCCCTGTCGACTACGGGATCGGTCGCAAGGACAAGCGAATCGTGGAAGAACGTAGCCGAGACATCGTTCAAGTTCCCCGCATGTCAAAGTTTGAACGGCGTCAATTATTTGCTCTGAAAGTAGCCAAAGAAGAAGAGGAACGTCAACGTCGCCAGCAGGAGGATTCATGGGCGCAGCATCAAGCTTATTGCATTGGGCTTGGTTTAGATCCTAATACCACTACAGCCTTCGATCCACAAACTGGTATGCCGCTTTACTATGATCCGCAAACCGGCCAGTGGCAAGCACTTCAGCCCCCTCCCCCGTATGCGCTGCCCAATGGGACGCCTAACGTACCGCCGGCAGCAGCATATGTACAACCCGAAACAATTGTACAGCCGGAACCGGAGCCGGAACCACCCACGCCGCAACCGGAACCACAGATCGAATTGCCGCCTCGCTGGGCATGGTCTCGTGATGCGCGAGGTCGAGTGTATTATTACCACAAAAAAGAGCGTATCTCGCAGTGGCTGCCTCCGCCGCCCGATCATCTTTACCGAGAGCAGGACTCGAGTGCGAGCAGTTCGGAGTCCAGCGACTCTGAGAATGATTCGTCCTCGATGGAAGAGACCGAAGAAGATCCTCCTATACCTACCCCACTCGAAACGTCGTCGATTACGGAACCGCTGAGCACGGAGATTGAAGCTATGGATGCTCTACCTGTAGTCACTGTTGCCACCGCAACGAAAAAGCGCAGGGACGGACTCGTTCAGGAACGAATCATTAGTGTGAGTACTCTTCATTATTGACTGCGTTAATTTTAACATAAATAATAATTTAACTTAATTTTACCACTATAGCCGCGTCGCGAAGAGGACCGTGTTGATCACAAAAAGTACAAGGAAATTAAAGAAAAGTTGAGACGTCAAAAGGAACGAGCAAAGCTCAAAGAGCAGCTTAAAAAGCATCGACGTAGCGGCAGCAGTGGTAGCAGCAATAAACACAAGCACGGAACTGCCAAATTCCAAGCTATTCCCGGTGAAATGTCACCCACGACGGAACGTAAAATTAAGGACAATTTCCGAGTCAATATGGCCAACGTTATGGTGCATTTCTTGAATCCTTACCGCAAAAGCGACTGCAAGCAGGGTAGGATTACAAATACGGAGGATTTCAAGCACCTTGCCCGCAAAGTAAGTATTGTACTTGCTGCCTCGATGTATAAAACTGAATACTTATTTAACCATACGTTTTCCATTTTTTTTTAGCTTACTCATTTTGTATTGGCAAAAGAACTTAAACATTGCAAGAGTGTCGATGAATTAGAATGCAATGACAGTGTTAAACATAAAGCAAAGGACTTCGTGAGAAAGTATATGAGTAAATTCGGTGAAGTGTACCAAAAGGGTACCGATGAAGAGAAGTTCGAGCATTAATCGTGATCGAGTGATTTTTTTTTACTTATTAATTGTAATTAAATATAAGAATCGATTTGATCAATTTGCTGATCACTTACTATTACGCGGTTGCAATCCAAAGTGTACATGAATAAATTTTGATGATTTACTAACCGTGGCAACAAATCACTGTAAAATACCGATCACTTTTTATGATGGATGAAATAGAGAATAACCATAGTTTATATTATTAATTGATTCACTTTTTTTAATTCCCAAAGTTTTGTACAAATTAATAAATAACTATTTACGCAGGAACTATATTGATCTATTTTTCTTCTGATCATTTGTAAACTATTGGCATGAAATTCTAGATTCATGCATTGAAAATAAATTTGTAAATTTTAAAATCTAAACTACTTGTAAACAGTGAAAAAGTATCTGTATATATAAATACTTAATATCATAAAATGCGAGTTTACAACATTTGCATCTAATAGTCTTAATTACTTCATCGATCTTCCTAATTTTTTCACCATCACCAGAATAGCAAATCTTGTCTGTAAACAATTAATCTGCTTAGATTACTATTGATCATGATTCCTTACCTTAGTCAATAATTATTTCACGTGCTTTTTTTTACTTAAATGATAATTGTGTATAAGTTATAGCAACATATGTTTATTGCTAAACTCAGTTTGATATTCAATGGCACATGATTTTTTTTTATATTTGTGCAATTATTTACTTATACTAATTTTCCAGCATACATGGAAAATGGAAATAGGAACAAATTAGATACGAAAAATCTGAAAGATTAATCGTATAATCATACGTGTACATAGTACCGTTATCATCATCACATAATGCAACTTCTGATATACTTCAATTCCATTAAAACTTTTGGGAAATGCTGTTTAATATCATTACCTCGGTCGTTACAATTAATTTGAAATTTTATTCGATTCTTATAAAAATCACTAATTGATTTGATCACATTCGGCAGTGTTTTTCAACGTATACATAAAAAATAATTTCCAGTTTAACGTGGACAAGGACACACATGATTTTTAAGATTTAATTTTCGCAAATTTTCATGAATTATATTGGTTCACTATTCTCAATATTGAGATAAAATTAATTACTCATTGTTTCATTGTAACAAAGATTTTTGTATATACATGAATTGATTTGTTTTGAATGTACCAGATCAAGCAAGACATCTTTGTACAAGTCATTTCTACAATTTCAGCTTTTTAAGGAATTCACAAGTTTTTGAGTATTCACTATGCGAGATTTCAAAGTTGCACTGCAACTTGATAGTGTTGAATTGATGAACTCCATTATTCTGTCAGAATGGTCGTCTCTAGGTATACTCGTGCAGATATCAACTTTAGTTACTTTACTCAGCACAAAATCTAATCCTTTTAGTTTTTCTGACAAAATTTGGGATATTTCGTTCCAAGTCTACAAAAAAGCAAGGATAAAAGTTTAGTATTAGAAAAAATAACTTCAAAAGAATGTTTATTAAGTGGTGTCTTTACTTCAGATTCTGCTGCTGTTGTAACTATGGTTTCAGTGCCGCCTTTCCTTTTATTTTTCTTCTTTGAAATATTGGGTTTGATTTGTGATGCTGCAGAAGTACAAATGGCACTTACAAATGCTAACGTTTCCCCACAAGTCGTAGCTCTCAAAAAGAACTTCTTATATGATGCAGGTTTTTCTTGATTTGGCAAAGGTAAAGGTTTCAAGCAAATTGATGTTCGGAGTGCCTCAATGCATTCCGCGCTTGGACAAGACGAATTAGCCAACGACTCAGCTAACTGAGCTATCAGACTAAGTTGTTGAGAATTATAAGTCTCGCGCAATCGCTCCACTGCGTCGAAAGGAACTATTACACTATTGACTTTGTCTTTCTTATCAACTTCGAATTTTTGTAAGATATTGGGAATCTTTTCATCAATCAACCTCTTTAAATCGTTAGATAATCGCAATAAAGTGTTCGAAGAATCTGCTTCATTGGCTGCACCTAGTACCCTCAAGATGAGACTTCGAGCTTGGAGTACACATATCATGCACTCTCGCGTTTCTTCTTTCATACGAAGATCTTCGTCATTTTCAGGTAATGGTTCCCAGCCTACTACCACCTTTATTAAAACGAAAATGTTTTATTAATTTCACAGATCTAGATTAAAAAAATATATATTCAACTTACGTCGACGTCACGATTGTCACGTTGCAGATCCCATCTTATAGTGTCTTCTCCAGGTTGAATATGCATACTTGCGAGAGAGTTAGTAACGGCTGTAGGATTATCACACCAACTCATTTCTAATAACATTTTGTCAACAGTACACGAAGCAAAATGTATCGATTTCTCAAGTCTTTCTCGTAATTCAACAAACTCTTGAATTTTTACATAGCTTCCATATTTGTAGGCAAATGTCAAGTAATCTGCACTCTGTTGATCAATATGGTAATAATATTATAATAATTTTATGCGATGACAGCAAAACAAGATTAAAATACAATTGACTAAATTAAAACTTAAAAAATGTTACTCACATCTTTATAATTTGCAATAAAAAACTTAGTAGCCTGATCCAAATAATATGCTGCTTGAGATAAATAACCAAGAGGTGCAAGTAATGGAACAAGCAAATATCCCAAAGAATCTAATTGGATATGTTTACAATCTAATAATGTATAAACATAATTAGCTCCCACTATTATTCCAGCTTCTAAGTAAGTTCTCATCAATAATATTTTAAGATGAAAATTGGCTGGACTAGTTGATAATCCTTTAACTAGAATGTGCATTGCTCTGCAATAAAAAAATCATAATTAAATTTTTGATTCTTGAAAAACCAAGTCAACTATAGCTGATATATATTCTTACTTGTAGAGCCAGGTAGCATCTTGTGTTTCATACCATAACTGGTGCAAAATATGTCCAGCTAAAAGTAAGTACGAATCTGCAGGACAAAAATCTGTTGGTAATCTGGTTTCAAGTGGGCATAGTTCATTTCCTTTTTCATATAAATCACAAAGGCGTTTGACAAGATTTTGTCTTTCTTCAACATTAGCCCTTGGTGGATGATGTCGTCCACATATGCGTTTTAATTGTTCAAAATGTATGTGCCTCTGCATTTGATTGATTGTAGCAGGATAGTCAGTTTCACCAACACCAATATCTAATTCAATCTGAAAATGCAGATAGTTTATAATAAGAAATTTTTTTTCCAAAATTTTATGCAGTTTGTAATGTATAACTCACATTTTCTAATAACTCTTCTTTATCTGCATCGCTAAGAAGATGCAAATATAATTTTAAATCTCCTACTATGCAACCTTTTGTACCAAATTGCTTAAAATATTGCCTCATATCATCACAGATATGAGCACAATGTTCAATTTCAAGCTTTTTCTCTGCAGTACGTTTTAATAATTCCAAACGAGCAAGTTGAGGTGCTCTGATTTTATCATCAAATGTTGTAGTGATTGTGTCATTTAAAAATTTATAGCACATTGTTGCTGTTTGGCACTCTAGACCAGCTGTTAAATAATCCTGATAATAAGCCCAATTATCTCTCTCCTTACGAATAAGCTCTTCATAAGCTCTGGCAGCTTCTGTGAAGCATTTCATTTTCAACAATAATTTACCCTTCCTTTGAGGAAGATTGGATAGACGTGAAGCTAAAGGACCAGAAAAAATTTCAAACATTTCTTCATTTTTTCCTTGCAGCTCCAATATCATCAAATATAGTTGAACTTCTTGATCACCTTCAACTTTACCCTCTTTAACAAACTTGAGAATCTATAAAATTTACAGATAAGTTACACAGATAAATTATCATAAAAAATTATGATTGATCAATTTAAAAAAAAGATGTAGTTGAATAAAACTTACCATTCTCTCAGCAAGAGAAAGTACTATATTTTTGGCAGTAGCATCATTCGCTTGAGTGGCCTGCATAACAAGACTCATGATGGCCCAATAATAATAAGCGTTCTTCGGTACAAGTTTGTACAGAGCAAGAGCAGTTTGCTGCTGTTTCTTGAAATCGCCGAGACGAATGTAAGACATGAAGAGGTGGGTAAGTAGCTCTTCATTGTGAGGGTCAGCCTTGGAAGCGGCCTCGTACACCTCGCTGATTTTGTCAGCTGCAAAAAGTAGAAAAGACGATCGATATAAAGATTTTTTGGAGACAAGAAGGCCGGTTGGATGTCACTGGACTTACGCTGCTGTATCTCGCGGTAGCAGATACTCATGGCTTGGAGCGTCGAGTCCTCGCAGGGCACTTCGGAGCGGACCTTGTCGATGATGCTCTGGCACTCGTCCTCCTTGCCAAGTCGCAGGAGAGCAAGGGCCTTGAGTACCCGAGCGCACTGATTACCCGGATGCTTCTTCAGGACCTTGTCCGCTTCCTGCAGGGCCTTTTTATTGTTCCCATTGTCAAGTCTATCTGGAACGGAGCGTGCAAAAAGAGGAGCCCGAATGAGTTACATAACCTCGTGTCGCGAAATTGTCATTTTTTGCCTCTCGTCCTGTCTGTCCGCGTGAAGCGGGGGAAGGCGAGAGCATATAAGGAGCTTTCATAACCGCAGGACAATGGGCCCCTAAGAGGAGACGGGACGGGGCCCACGGGGCTAGGAGCCTACCAGCCATAACGAGCGCGGCCGAGCGCACACACGTGTGCTGCCGCGGGGGAGGCTCTGCGCGTTTTTTTTTTGGTCGCTCATCTTTTTCTCCTTGTTTTTGCTCTCGCTCATCCGTGTGCCTTTTTTGCAATCTCGCGGGGCGTTTTGGAGAGTATGTGTGCGTGCGTGTTTCGGAGCGCGGCTGAGATACTCACCGTAGATGGGCCTGAGCCGGCGTTCGTTGACCACGTTGTCGGCGTGCGATTGCTTGTTCGAGGCCATGCTAAATGATCACTCCTATGCTTGTGCAATGTGAACCGGCACAACTTTGTATTTGTAATTGGTAATCCCGGCTGCTGCTCTTCGCGCGGCTATATCGACACTTATTATTGCACTGACGACAGCTACGTGCGACGACAGCTAAGCAGTCACTACTGCTCCTCAACAATTATATACGGAGCAGCGGTGCTGCAGTGATATTACAGAAGAAGACAGAGTAGGCGAACATCGTCCAGGGGCTAGCCTCGTTCGATGCCGCTGCTGCTGCGGCTGCGGCATTTGGCAATCTCATGAGCCTATGCTACATAAGCTCGTTTGTATATTACAAGTGTATATAGCTATATATATTATAAAACAGGCGCTGCGCGCGCGCCGCATTCTCTCTGTATGCGCGATTTTAAGTCGCAGTCGGCGGCGGCTTTCAATACACGTACAACCTATATTGCTCCGCTTTTTTTTTATTTCCATTCAATTCTTCTAGTCGACAATCGAATCGCGGTCTGCGCTCTTATAACCGGCCTTTTCGAGTGCAAGCCGCGCGCGACTGTTGCACCGAAAAATTATACGTCGTGTGTACTATATATTTATCAAGCGGTGCAGCTCGTTATAAACTCGATTCCCTCGATACAGGCCCGAGAGAGCGCAGCGACTCCCTTTTTTATACTCTTCCCTGCTCCCTTTTATACCTAATATATATATATAAATGGAATGCTCCGAAGCACCCACACGTACACATGCACGCGTGTAAGGCGCATATGTGTAAAATATATACATACATTTAGAGGCGGACATCGAGCTGCCTTAACAATGCGATTCGAGAGTTGCAGCATCCGCGAGCGACACCTTTTTTACATTTTTCAGCATACCATTACGTATTCCTCGAGGGAGCACGTATGTACATATATACACGAGAGTTTATATATAAGGCATTGTCGCGACAGAATTCGATATTCGATCAGTAGATATATACCACACATGAAAGGGGGGTCCCACTCGATGCTCCCCCATATGCATGCATCAATAGGTATGGGAATACTTATTTCCTCGATATAGATTGTGCACAGACAAGCCTTCCCTGACTTTGAATCAATAGTTTCGAATTTTCATATCGGCGTTTTTACTTTGCAAGTATTCCTTACAGTAATCGTGTTTTTTTAGTTTTATATACAGTCGTTGACGTGCGTTACATTCATTTAAAACCATTGATTCATTTTTGCAAAGTGAGCTTGAATTTTGAACTCACTCGTCAAAGCTTGCAATCAGTATTTTGCATGTAATTTATCTTTCATTTAAAATTTAAATACGTACGATTAAACAAAAGATGCCGGAAGAGACGTGAGAAAATTACGCTTTATCGCAACTTTCAAAAATCGAACTTACTGACAGTCGGTAATTACAATTATTGATACCAGAGGTCGACACCGGTCGCGATTGCCTCGCCGAATGTGTCGCCGTTGCATGAACATCGAATCACTTCAGTAGTTGCCTATCGGCACGTGTTGCATTACGAGTTCCTACTGACGGGGTTTTTTATAACTCTATTATTTTATTTAAATTGTGTTGACTGAAGTTCATCTAGACGACTTCCAAAATAAACTTATAGTTTTAATTTTCGAAAATTCTTTATAATATTCAAGGTTAGTGTAATGTGCCATTTCTTTAACAACTCTCTTACAATCAATTGAAAGTGTTTTGGTAATCAAATCCTACTTTTTGTTTATTAATTTTTAAGTGATTAATTATTTTAGAAAAATGGCTAGTAATGCAGAGACATCTGAACAAGCTCAAGCTGGTCCAATGACTGATGAGGAAGGAGAAAAAAAGCCAACATGCATTATTGTACTTGGAATGGCTGGTTCAGGAAAAACTACTTTTGTAACAAAATTAGTTTCCAGACTATATAACACTGGAAAACCTTACGTTATCAATTTAGATCCTGCTTGCAGTGAAGTGCCTTATCCTGCAAATATTGGTAAAGATCATTTGTTTAATTACATAATTGAATAAAAGGTACTATTGATTTGCTAACATATTTTCATGATTTTACAGACATTAGAGATTCTGTTAATTATAAAGAAGTTATGAAACAGTATTCATTGGGCCCAAATGGTGGAATTGTTACAGCTTTAAACTTATTTTCCACCAAATTTGATCAAGTTATTGATTTAGTTAAAAGTGCAGGGAAAGATCATGAGTATGTGGTCATAGACACACCTGGTCAAATTGAAGTTTTTACATGGTCAGCTAGTGGAACTATTATAACTGAAGCATTAGCATCTCATTTTCCAACTATTATTGTTTATGTAATGGACACTGTGAGAAGTGTCAAGCCTGTAACATTCATGTCCAACATGCTTTATGCTTGTTCTATTTTGTACAAAACAAATAAGCTACCCTTGATTGTAGTAATGAATAAGGTAAGAAATCTCAGTGAGTTATTAATGCTATTTAATTTCAAAAGTTACTCACACTTTCAATTTTATTTATTTCAGACAGACGTAGTGGATCACCAGTATGCTATTGAATGGATGCAAGATTTTGAATCTTTTGAAGAAGTTTTAGCGAATGAAACTACTTACATCAGTAACTTAACTCGCAGCATGGCGCTTGCATTAGACATATTTTATAGTCATCTCCGCTGTTGCGGTCTTTCGTCGATCGACGGAACCGGTGTGTCAGAGTTTCTAGAATTAGTTCAAGAGGCCAAAAAAGAATACTACGAGTAAGTTGAAATATTTGATGTCAATAAGATTTGATTTAAAGATACATAAATAACGTTGGATAATTTTTCAGAAAATATCGAGTTCGTTGGTTGAAAATGCGCGAAAAAAGATTAAAAGAGATACAAGAGAAGAAAGAACAACGACTGAAGAGTGCCGCCAAGGCAACTTCTGGAGTAAGAGTACCCTTGGTCACAACGGCGTGCGAGGAAAAGATCGACGATGAGAGAGAAAAATCAGAAATTTACTTGAAGCATCCGGCCAATGAATCGAGCGAGGACGAAGAAGGCGAGGAAAATCCGCCAGAGGAACTCGAGGAAAAAGAATCAAAGTCGTTCAATGAATACTTAATTAAGCACAAAATCGCTCAGGATAAACGAGGTGCCCCCGATGGGGCAGGGTCGAGCAGTCAAGACCCCTAGAATTAGAATCAATGTCTCTTTGTAAATAAAAAATAACTTTTATATTTCTAAATTTGTATTCTTTTTTTTAGAATGGTAAAAATGGCTATGATAGTCATTAAAACTCATTTTCAATTCTTTCATTTTCCTTATGTTAATTTTTGAAATTTACCATCTACCTCTCATTTCTCCGTCGTCACACCAGGGGTCGGTATGGGTACCATATTGAGTCCCCAACATTGCTATGCACGCAGCGCACTTATTTAAGCTCTATGTAGATCGTTATGACTCACTGCAGGACACGTCATACGCCGCAGAGTAGAACAAAGAAATACTTCTCGCCTCGTCGACAGCAAGTTATTCTCTCGAAAAAAGTGAAAAATATTCCTCTTTAAAAGCAATTGTTAAGTGGCGTGTTTTATTTGTGAGTGTGTTGAACCATGGCGCAAGACGACCAAGATTGTTTAACAATAGTGAAAACTATGCGGCAAAAGGTCAATTGGGAGATCGAAAAAGAGCGAGAGGACTTTGCCCGTGAGCTTTATGCTTTAATAAAAAATTGGAGTGGCCGACTTCCTAACCTACGAGATATTTTTCGAAAGGAAGAAATCGATTGGCTTCTTACGAAGTCCGTGATCGGCAGTTTTACTAATCTAGGAAAAGTGTTCATCGGGTTCGTGATTCGTACCGGCTACAAAGACGAGCCCGACGTCGATGACAGCGGCAATCCTTTGTCGCGTCGCACCACGACCGTGCATCGGGCTGTCAGACTTGGGAACTACGGCTATGTCGATGAACTTTTTAAAATATACGACAGATTTGACGTGAATTATACTGACGAGTACGACCTTACGCATTTCCACATTGCCTGCAAGTTTGGCTGTGTCGACGTCGTAAAAAAATACCTTGAGCTCGGCCAGGATCCCAATTGCCTGGAGCAGAAATCAATTCCTCCACTCTACTTTGCTCTATGTAACAACCACAAGGAGGTGACCGAATTGTTGCTCAGAAGCGGCGCAGATCCTAGTTTAACCAATGCCGAGGGATTGACTCTTTTACATATTATTTGCAAGAGTAGCAACAATTATTCCTATGAAGTGGCGAAGAAATTCTTGAAGATTAACGCCGAACTCAATCAGCTGGTGCAGGTCGACGCTCAGGACAAGTTGGGTAACACACCCTTACTCTTGGCTCTGTGCAACAACCACAAGGAGGTGGCTGAATTGTTGCTCAGAAAAGGTGCAAGTCCTAATTTAGCCAATGCCGAGGGGTTGACTCCTCTACACGTTATTTGCATGGGGTTCCAGAATGATGATAAGTTGGAGATGTTATTCGAGATCTGCGAAGAGAGAAATCAGTTGGTGCAGATAGATGCCCAGGACAACTTGGGTAACACACCCTTGCACTTGGCTCTGTGCTACGGTAAACATTGGGCGGCCGAATTGCTGCTAAGAAAAGGCGCCAACCCGAACTTGGCCGATGTGGAGGGATACACTCCTCTGCATGTTATTTGCAAGAGAGACGACTTGGACTATTACAAAAACGTTGATTTGGCGGAGCTTATTTTTTTCAAGATCAATAAGAAGAAACATCGTCTGGTGCGAGTCAATGCTCAGGACAAATTGGGTCATACACCCTTATACTTGGCTCTGGACAACGGCTACGAGAAGCTGGCCAAATTTCTGCTGAGGAAGGGTGCAAATCCAAATATAGCCAACGAGGACGGATCGACTCCTCTGCACATTATATGCAAGAAAGACAACAACGATGACCTGATGGATGCATTCTTCGAAATCAGTGACGAAAAGCATCAGCTGGTGCGGATCGATGCTCGGGACAATTTGGGCCGGACACCGCTCCAGTGGGCCGTGGCGAGATTTTTGCCCAACACCGTCGAAGTACTCTTGAATCGCGGCGCCGATTTGTCCAAATTCGCTTTCCCCACCGAGAGTCCCTACGACGTGAGGTATAAAACACAGCCTTTTAAACATAATTTTCAGTTGCGACTAGCAGCTGGCGCCATGATCGTCGTCGAGCTTCTCGAGGCTAAAGGATACAAGCTAAACCAAAGCGACGTCCTGAGGGTCATGCAATTTTTCGTCAAGTACGAATTGTTCGACAAGTCGGAGGAGCTCGAAAAATGTTGGCTTGACAACGAGGAGTTCATGAGCAAGGCGCAGAAGATGATGATAAAACGGCACTTCTCGCTCTACAAGCTGCTCGGCTTACGACCCAAAGAGGCGGCGAGACAAGTTAGTTATTGGGGCTACTTGAAGTTGGCGTACTCGGAGGTCGCCTGGAGACTTCCCGAAAAGTCTATTCAGGCTTGTAACGTGCATTTGTGCGAGAAACTATCGAGGGGTTTCTTCCGACAATGGTCACTGCATTATTTCAGGGAGATGACGCGCTATCGACTGCCGATCGAGTGCTGTGAAATAATCATCGATGAATCTTTTACGAACCAAGATTTATACAATATTTGCTTGGCGGCTGCAATGTAAAGCTCGTAAAGACAATAATCATATTTTCATACTATTTTTCATGTCTGGTATTATTTCTGTGGTGGAAAGGGCTAACGAGATAACTCCATTTTTTTTGAAATCGAGTTTATGACATGAATTACCTATATGTTATGTCTACTTTAAGGTACAAGTGTCACAAAAGCTGAAAAGAGCACCTATCGTTCAATATAACACCGTGCCTAACGAAATAAGTCCATTTCGCAGCAAACGATTCCCGGCCAAACGAGATAAGTCCACCTTTGCGAGCTCCAAAATGCGATAAAGAGTCTAGATTGATTTGAAAATGGAAGAAAATGATATTCCAACATACAAATGGCTCTCACACTCTTCGAATGTTGTGAATTTCACTATACGATTGGTACATTTGATACGCGAGGGGCCATTTTCGCGATTTTCAGTGTGGTCTTTTTTCGTTGCAAGATTTGAGATCTGACACCAGTATAACGTTAAATGAGCTATTTTATCAATGAAAAATCATTACATGAGGTTTTGATCACAAACTAAGCGAAATTATCGATATTGAAAAAAGTGTGACCGCTAAAAGTGGACTTATCTGCTAAGCGGGGAAAGGGCTAACGAGTCAAGTCCATATTTTTTGCTCCGTATCATCACTATGATGCGTCTTTCAATTTCACAAGTACATAGTTCAAAAGATACCTCATAATAGGTAAAAATATCATAGGTACAGATCTTTAGTCGTCTGCGTCTAGCTAGGCCTTCGTGCGCTACTTAAAACGCGTTTTTCTCGAAAACACGAAAAATGGAGTTATCTCGTTAGGCCTTTCCACCACAGATTTAATGTTGCAGACTTTCCATATATCATTTGAATAAATTAATTTAAAAAAAAATTGACTTGATTGCTTCTCTGTGTTTTAATTTTATAAAATACATCATACGCTTCTTCAAATCAATTACGCATGAAATCAATTAAAAAAATGTCGAGTTTAATCAATGTTTGATCAAACACATCAATAAATACCCGTGGCAATCAAAAATGAAAACTTCCTCGTGAAAAAAGTAGCAAAGAAAGTGTGTGAGAGCGAGCGCAGCGTATCGCAAGCTCGGATCTGTAATCGGCATCGATCGGCTCTTGCAGGTGGCGATATCTCGAATCATCGGTGAAAATTGACCGCTACATAATAATCGGAGCGCGCGCGCGGGGGCGTCGATCGTTGCGCAAGTGAAGTCATAACAACGCAACGAATGTGCAGCGGCTAATCGGAAAAGTTAATCGAGCTCGAAATTTTTGAGAGAGAGAGAGAGAGAGCAATCAGAAAGAAAGAATCCAACGATCAAGCGCGGATGCATTAAAGGTCCTCCGCGAGCGGCCAGATCGCGAGTAAACGATACGAAGCTGTATACGGGATCGCGATAAAGTTAGATGCAGCGCACGCAACAGGTAGAGTATCGAGCGATCGGAAATCTTCGAGAACGACCCGAGAGGAGATCAGCTTGCTACATAAAATGTCTATAGGTGGTCCAGCGCTCCGTATACGTAGCCGCGCACGAAAGAGGCTGCATCTCGGGGGCCTGTATACACGCCACGCGGAAAGGAGACTACTATACGGAAAGGACTGGCTGCACCGCACAGCTGCTGGGCTGCTGCAGCTCTCTTCTCTCGCGCGCGGCACGCGACTCGTGGGCCAGCAGCAGCAGCAGCATAAACACGCGGCTCGGGCCCCGAACGAGTCAGCAGCGATCGTACACATAGGCGACTGGGCCCGTGTGCCGCGCGAATCAGTCTCGCAATGAGCGGCGGCCCGGCGACACGCTCCTTCGCTTTATCTATACGTGTATACGTTCGTGCATACGTACGCTGTTCTTCGGCGCCGTCGGTAATCGCTCGCGTTCCTACGTAATTGAAAAGAAGATGCACGTGGCTGTACGCAGCGACGCGAAAATATAACGCGAGTGCGAGTATACCGATCGCGTGCAAGAGCCGACTTTTTTCGCTCGCAATTTTTGGTAACGCGATACACGCGAGTCGCCGAGTGAGGAGCTTTTCGCACGAGTCGACGAGGATCGGCGGCGCAATCATGGTCCCCGCATCGTCCTTATTATTTTTGCCATTGTTATGGAGCTGGTGAGGCTGTCGGCGGCGGCTCGGGGGCCCGATCTCGGCGGCTTCCTGCGCGAGCTGCTCGTGACGCAGCGCTTCGCCGATGTCGCGCTCTGCTGTCCCGGCGGCCAGAAGTTCCTCGCCCATCGCCTCGTGCTCTCGGCCTCGAGCAACTATTTGCAGGTCAGTATACGCACGGCACAAACATCGCAATCGTCACATACACACACACAAAGACGCCAAACGAAAAAATGAATACTGTGTATTTTATTATGAAATCGTCACTGGTCCCTTTGTCGATCTCACGCGCTGCAGGTATAAAGTCGAGCGGGCGATTACCGCTAGACGCGCATCGCACAGATATGTAAATATGAGCTACCTGTGCCTTTTATATATATAAGATAAAGTGTATACATACAGTGTATCCGCGTGCGCATTCGTCGACGATGATATCAAAGTGAATACGGATGCGAGAAGACAGAGAGACAGCTGGACGGACGGATGGACGGACGGGCGGACGGACGAGCGAATGAATCACAGCGAGCGCGGCTCGTGCGGGAGAATCGATCGAGATCGGTTGAAGATTGCGGGGCCGCGATCACACACACACACACACACATCTACCCACATACACACAGAGAAGAGTTAGCGTGCGGCTGCTGCTCCTCGTCGGTAATTGCCGAGTCATAGTCCGCGATCGATCGATCGATTCTCGATCTGCGCAAATGCTTCGGCACACAGGATATGTCTGCAGGGATACGTCCTATAAATATATACGTGTATACGCTATACATGGGATTATATTATTCGGTCTCGGCCGATGCAGGCGCTCTTTTAACTGTCTCGCCGGGCCGCCGCTTCACTACACATATTATATACATCTAATGTATAATGTATAATTGAGCCGGAGCTAGAGCTGCTGCTGCTGCTGCCTCGTCGCGCTAAAACCTGGCCGTCACGCATGTATATGTATTAGACCGTGCGCGCCTTGCGTTCGCGAGTCGAATTGCAGCCCTGGAGGTTTTTCTCAAGAAAATTAAATTCCGCGCTGCGCAGCTGTAATCTCTCGCTATGCACGTTGCGTACGAATACTGTGGCAGCGCAGATATCGCGCGCGCGCGTTAATGTAGGTTTACGCGAAATCGTGACCTTTGATGTATGCATCGTATGTATGTACTTGGACGTATAAAATATGATTTATCCTCGCGTCCTGGCCGGCTGTATACGTCTGTACAACGGCTATCCATAAGCGCGTATCTATACTGCTATATCGATACGCTGAAGCCGCGCGGCGATTTATTCTCCTGTATATTCCTATACACGCGGGAAAGAGAAACGCAGACTGCACCGAGCTCTGCGGCCTCTGCAAAACGCGGATAATAATATAACCTAGCGTGGATTGAGCTGCTGCTGATGCTGCTGCTGCTGGCCACGTTGCGCGCACTGCATCGATTGCTAATTTCTTTTTTATTCGATTCTTGCGTGAGTGGAGCTCGTCTCGAAAAGCTGCGCGTACAATGTGCATAATGCAGCGGTCGAGAAGACGATCGTTTTTTTTTTCTTTGTGAGCAGATAAGTGTTATGGATCACGATCGCGACAGCATATCTCGTCGACGCCGCAGTCCATACACATAGTGAAAAAAGACCTTCGTTCCTCCTCTGCGCGGCCTTATTATATAAGCTCGCGGAGATGAGTATTTACCGCGAACTTGTGATGGATATGGCCGAATTCGGCACGATCGCACGAGAGATCGGCTCGCACGAGGAAAAAACGCGTATTACGTGTACTTGGCAACGTGTATACAATTAGAGATCGAAACTTTTTGTCACTTTTTCACGAACGCGAATCGTCACGATCGTTCCCGTAAATATATGCGAGTGCACACAAACGTATAACGCGATTACGACGCTGGTGGTGTAAATAGGCAGAAAACGCTTAACACTTGGAGTTTTACGTGTACCGCGCATATGCAGCATATATAATAATACAGTACGTTAATTGCAATTAGGTATTATAAAGCATTGGACGCGGTATGAAATTCAGGTAAATTCGACTTCACGACGATTACTCTCTCTCTCTCTCTCTCTCTCTCCTGGCCTGAGCGAGCCGTCGATACGCGATATATACATGCAATTCACGATAATTACGATCGCTGCGCGTATTTCTCACCTCTAATTAGGTGCCAAGGGATCAGAGTACACGTCGAGTATTGCGGCTGATTTTTTTCTCTCTCCCACCATCGATTCGCTCGCTCGAAATGCCAATGCATAATAGGTTCGAAACGCAGTGCAATAGCGAGCAGCAGACACTTTGATATCGCATGTAAATGTGCGCCCCGTGTGCGGGTATACGCGAGCAGCAGCAGCAGCAGCAGCAGTCGATCGATCGTTATCATGTATCGAATATGTGCGGCAGCAACGTATCTAGCTAAGGCGCGTGGTAGCTCGTTTGGCAATATATGCTCGCTCACGCGGGCGTCGATTATTGAGAGCTACCGCTTTTTACCTATATGTATTAACGAGGCGATCTTTCGCAGCTATTAAATTGCTCCGTGGCCCCCGTGTGAAATACACCTACAACTATATACAGGCTCTTAATGTAATATCGGCACTACGCGCTACCGTCGATATAAGCCCATTGCGAAATCGACCCGTGTCTCTCTCTCTCTCACTCATTGGCGGATACATTGAACACGCGCGTATTATATACGCCGCAGTGCTCGCGCATTTATCCACGGTATACAGCACCAAACACACACACACAGTCGTTATAATAGCTCGCGGGTTGGAAAAAGAAAATTCCTCGGCGCGAGCCGAGCCCTGCTATATACCGCGAGCATGGCGCGACGTCGCGCGTACGTACCTACTTTTATTTGACGCTCGAACTCGATCGTGATAGATCGCAATTTTGCCACCCCCGCGGATAGATTTATAATGGGCGCCGCGGAATTCGCGACTCTATCTACGCCGAGCGCGCGACGTCGACAGTTTTTGATGTATAGCGCGCCGATCGCGACCGATTCTGTCCTGCCTACATGCGCGGCTATCTACAGCGAATATATAGATCGGCTTACACGTTAAAATACATGTACGTGAAATCGTTGATGAACAATTGAGGAAAAAAATGGTCCCTCTGCGCGTAGCCCTGTTACCGCTGATAATTGAGAAATACATATCGCGAAATTCTAATGCCGATCGTCGTACGGTGCAGATTAACGCGCAGCGAGCTCACGTCAGACGATACATAGACGTATTATATGGAAAAGCTGGACGAGCTCCCGAGTGCGACACGCGCACGTGAGCGTGGATGATGGGCAATTAATCAGTGGCTAAAAGTGCCGGCCACGTCTCTACGTGTAATGCAGTTGCAGCCGATCTGCTGTGGCTGCCACCGATGCTGCCTGATCGGTATATGTGTACGCTACACGAGCGCGCATTTATACGCGAGGCTAGAAAAACGCGGACATGGATCGTCGTCGCGGCGATTGAATTATTGCTCCAGACAAATGGCCGAGCTGCACTGCGTATAATACACGTTTCAATGAAGGACGGAACGAGCGCGGTGTGTATGCGCGTGTCTGCGTATATACAGGTACACGATCAGATGCTGCTGCGGATCGCACACGAGTCGAGCAAACAAACACACACGGGTGAAAGGAGAAAAAAAAACGCGTGCGTGCGAGCGAGCGAGCGACGACGTCTATTCGCGATCGTGGCTCAAATAAGGTAGGCGCGCGCGATCGAGGCAAAAAGCTCGGCGGCGCACGAGTGCGTGCCTGGCGTACTGCTACCGAGCATGCCCACCCATGCGCTCTACTCCTCGTGCATGTCTATGTATAAAATAACACGAGAGCGGCCGATGTCGCATGTTCGTGATCTCTTCTCGCTCGCTTCGGATTCTGCAATCTGGGCACGATGATCTCTCCGCGACCTCGCGCGCGCGCGCCTACCTGCACTTGTTTACGTCGAGCAGCAGCAGAAACGACTCGACGCGTCGCCACGTCGTCGCGTCATCTCGTTTCGTGCGAAAATTTTCCGCGCGATCTCGAAAAGCTCGCTCGAGCATCTGTGTATATATGTGTAATGCTCAATGTACGTGATGTACATGCTCGGCTTTCCATTTAATTTTCACAATGGTCCATTTGTATATGTATAATGTATTTAGACGTTCGCGTTATTACGATACTGCCTGTAGCAGGCAGTAGAGAGTGTGAGACAATGAGCGATGCATCACGATCGTCGCGCGCGACCCAACGCATACGCATACATTTATGCAGCAGCTACCATTCCATCTTTACGCTCTCGCGTGCCTTAAAGTATATACGCGCCATATTTCGCGACTAATGTGGATTATTCATCAAATGGCTGTTTCTGCTGCTGCTGCTCCCATTATCGAACCGGTTCATCGCGCCGATCAATCCCAACCGAGCCCTCAGGCTGTGTATATATAACATTCGTAAGCGCCTGCACACATCCTTACAGATGCATCGGTTCGATCCTTCTTGCATTGTGTTTTCCTATATGTATGAGCACAGTACCTATAGGCACGATCTCGATCGTTAATTCAATGTCTGCGATGCGTAATCCACACCCCTTTTGCCGTATACTTGCACATAAAAGCGAACGTTTCCATAAGTACATAAAACTGCACGCGACATAGACTGCAACTACCGATCTCTATCTCCACGAATAGGCTGATTATTACAATCGTATACGATGACGAGTAAAGTGTACGTACGAAAATTAGCCATCTCGTCTAGAGAAACCGCTATTCCGCGTGCATATCATGTTATTATGAGGCTGATTCAATGTGAAATGGAATGAGACACCTTTTTTCTACTCGCGTAAAAATCTTTTTGTTTGTTTTACTTGTTACAGAATAGCCACAAATATTATTAAAATTTTAAAAGCTTCAAATTTTTGAAAATTGTGTTAAATCGATTTTGACATAGTTTAGACCTGCTCAATGCATCATTCGTGAGGCTAAAACGCACTCCTTCAAAAAGTAACAATTCCAATTGTGACTTTATCAAAATGATAGCTAGGCGTCTCTTGTTGAAAAACTGACCCATCAATGTTTGGAGAAAGATTTATTTACTCAAAAAAGAGCTGTTTTTAATCAACTTAGAAGCAAAATAAGTTATTTCTATATCGACTACTAATATTATTATACTTGGAATGTGCCCGATTACTAGTTCAAGATCAAGATCTAGTATTATACCGAATGAGTTTTATGTAAATGAAATTTTAAGAGATCTCTCGGACAAAAATTGTTGAACATAAAGCATCCAATTATTAGAAACCGATTTTAAAAGGAAACAAAACTTCAAAAGTAAATTCAGCTACTTCGTGCCCTGACTCGGTAATAATGATATTTTAAAGAACTTTTTTGATGGAGGTTTTTTTGAAAATAACTCGTTTTTTTACAATAAAAAATACTAATTCGAGATTTAGTATAAAAATTTTACATGAGTATGGTAAATTAACAATTAAATGGTTTTAAGTTTATTTTAAGTGTATGTATCAAATTTGTATAAATTAAAGCATAAGAAATCACATTTTTCAATGCAGTGGTGGCATTTCGTAAGTATCAATTTGCTATAGCTAGAGACTCTCAATAGGCACGTCGATCGTGGCATCCACATTTGCAGCCGTCTCGATATTTTCTCAAGTTTTCGGTTCAACCGCTAGATGGCCATGAATCTTTGAGAGTTGCTCCCATATGAAAGTTGTGCTCGTCAAGGCATAAAAGAAATTAGTCAAGTTTTGTTGATCCGTCTTATCAAAATCAATCGCGTCGCTACTCATAGAGACATCGTTATGATGAGACGGCTGATGATCAACGACACCATCAGATGGTCGAGGAATATATACGTGGAGCACGTGTCTGGGGCTCGGCAGTATTAGAGTCACGCGCGGGTATATTTTCGTTTTTTCTTTGTTGTATGTAGAATCATTGCCCTGCCTGGCCCCGACACTGGCGTGGAAAATGTAGCCGGGTTCTCCACACCCAATATGTATATATCTATGTCTAAAATCTATATGTCAACATTCTATGTACCATACGCTGTAAAATAAAAAATGAAAACGACGAAAACTTTGTTAGATTAGTTTTAGTATTGGGGTCTAGCTGTGTGCCTCGAAAGGCAGGGGTACGTGAGAGGAACACACCCCAAGCATATTTTATTCCCAAACGAGCCAAACTTTCTTATGAGAGCAACTCTCCAATGTCCTTGGCCATCTAACGGTTGATCTAAAAACTTGAGAAAATATGGAAATGTCTGCAGATGTGGATGACACGATCGACGTGCCTATTGAGAGTCGTAGCTTTAACAGATTAACACTTACGAAATACCACTACGGCATAGGAAAATGTTTTTTCTTAAACTCAAATTTTGTATAGAAATGTTAGAAACATTTCTTATCATTCAACTTTTAATCTACGAGAATTTTAATCTCAATGATGAACGACTTACGGAAAAAATGCAATGAAAAAAATCTTAAAATAATATAATTCGAATAAGAAGAATGCAGCGAAGCTTGTTCCTCAATGCTCCAAGCGTCGCGCGCGACCGGATTCGCAAAAATATCTTTATTCGGTCAGATATAAAGATAGAATAGGTAGTACGTATGTAAAAGTGGACAGGTAAAGGATTGCACCGGCTCTTGGAAGTATTGAATTTGCTGATCGAGTGTGAGCTTAGTCGCGACTTAATTAATTACGGCATAATTCATCATCAGCTGCTGCCGCTGCTACTACAGTCGAGAGAGAAAGAGAGTCAGATCGTTTATCGCAGCTCTTATATACGCTTTTCATCTGCGAGTGTGTACGTACTATATATCGCTCGCTCGCTCGCTCGAGCTCCAATAGATTACGCACTGCGCTCACGTGCATTAGTCCGCGTACACATACTTAGAGCTTAAGCTCTCGAGAGTCGCGCGGCCTGGTCGAATCGATTATTCTTGTTATATTACGCTGCGATCGTAATTCAGCTTATATGTGTACAGCTCTCGACTTTAGTGCCCGCGCGGTATAATGTGTGTGCATAATATATACGTATAACGACGTCGCGATCTCGCGGCTAGCTCCATTCTCGAGAGAGGATAGATTATAGGCCGATTGTTGTCCTAGCTCGGGCGCGCACGCGTTGACCGAGAGAAAAGAGAGCCATAAATTTCAAACGGAATAACCCATATACTATGTATCGCATTGATACGTATGCATTGCAGCGTGTCAGATCGGCAAGAAAGTCGCGATCGGCGCCGCGCGACTTTTCGATTATTCTGCCTCGCCAGCAGACTCGGTGTTTCGCGAGAAATCGGCTGTGCGCAAGTATGCCGTTCGCGCCACATATAAAGACGTTTGCTGTCTCTGCAATAAAAAACATCAATAAGTTAATAGTGCTCCAAATTTCGACGTATTATATTTCTCGTAAACATTGTGTATAATTATACCGATCGACGACAGGAAGTGCTGCTGGCGCACGAGTCGCTGGGCGTCGCCGCCGAGCCGGTCACGGTGATCCTAGCCGAGGTCGAGGGCCCCGAGCTGGCCGCCCTCCTCGGCCTCGTCTACACGGGCAGCGCCAGCGTTCCGAGGCCCCGGCTCGAGGCGTTTCTGCGCGCCGCCGAGGCACTGCGCATACCACTGGCCGCGCCGGAACCCGCTCCGCCGCAACTCACCGATCAACAACAACAACAACAACAGCAAGCTGATCACAAGCCGCAACAGCAACAGCAACAACAAGTGAAACCGACGAACAACTGCTTCGAGGAGTTGCGATGCTGTGACTCGTGGCAGCATCAGCCTGGCTCGTTGACGACGCAGCAACAACAGCAGCAGCAGCTACAACAGGCGGGAGGAGGACGCAGACAGCCGGTGGCAAATCACGTGGCACCCTCGCCCTGGAGTCAGCTGCTCAGACCACCCCCGGCCCTACCGGTTACCTATCTCCGACGGGTAAGTTTCCGTTGGCATTCGATTTTATAAAATACGCCTGCACTACATGCACAGAGTCGCGCAATTTCTCCTGCAGCGATGCGCGCATGTCCTCGAGAGATCGTAGGTATATAGCTTATACGCGATCGCATGAGTAATCTTTGAAGAGTCTCGATTCGCGGAAAAAGTACGAGATCGCGTCTCTTCGGACTCGCGGCTGCAGTTGCGTTGGAAGCCTGTGCGTATATGCACGCGTACACACGAGGCTTGTTTACCGCTGCCGCGCATGCACTGCCGTATACTGCGGACTGCGCAAACATACACACACACACACACACACACACAGACACACAGACATGCAAGTGCACCTATCTATCCATATATAACTGGCCTTAACTCGGCACAGTCCGGGGCGTATACTCGGTATATGCAAACAATCCCGCGAGCTCTTTTCTCCTTGCTCGGCTACTTTTCTCTCTCTTTCACTCGAGCTCACTCGAGTTCCATGTGTGTGTGTGTGTGTGTCTGTCTTTTCCTTTTCCTTTTTTTTCCACATCCAGAGTCGCGCGTTCGGTAGTAGTTAGCGGGGCCGATTAAAAATTGCCCATTACACACAGAGGCGTGCAGCAGAGTGCAGAGCCTCGAGTGCATTTACATTGGCCGTAAGCACGACAGAGGACACACATAGAGCATAACAGGGAGACTCTTTGTGAGGAGCTACGGCGGCGCGCCACCATGCAGTAGGCCGACGACTATTTGCACAGCACTCGACGAAGCCGCGCGAGCCAGCCCGTGTGTGCCGCATATTCACTAGACTATATGGACCCGCGGCTAATATACCTGTATGCAATACGGCTTCCGGGATTCTTCGGCGGTTCTTAATGTATGCGCGCGCACGCATACACTCACGGGCCGCGGCACGCGGTTCAGCGTCAACCGATAATTCCTGCTAATTTCACCTGCTTTTCTCTATAGCGAATTCCTATATTATACGTACATACACACACACACACACACATAACAAGTGCATTATAAGCAGCTTTACTATGTGTATCGCTGTATATACCTGCGCCGAGCTTACACCTTTTTACACACGCTAACTCTTATATATACCGTGCGTGAGCGCGCTTGTGGCCGATCTTCGCTGCGCCCATGTGTACCGAGAAGATTAACTCGCTCTGCGGCGAGATCGCCTCGCTCGGCGACCAACTATGTAACGATTAGTCGTTTGCACCCGCGCGACTAAGTAAGACCAATGCCATTCGATAACGGCCCCGCGACTAAAGCAGTCCCGAGAGCTATATTTATCGCGACGATCTGTACTTTGTACGAGCGAGATATTTTATTCCTATGCAAATCCAATTCGAGACGCGTAAGTGTATAATATACGGTCGAGGGAGCTTTGCGTTTGCTACGTATAAATCATCAAGATCGGTTATGTAATATTGGTATATTTTGAATTATAAAAAGTCACATATATGGGGAATATTTTTTCGACAGATATTCTTATAAAGAGCCTTTAAAACGTAGCATTGTCTTTGAAATACTTAAAATGTAATTACTTGAAATACTTAATTAACATAAATCCATGAAGAATTTTTAAAACACAGTTTCAAGCGCAAATCGCTAAAAATGCATTTCTTGCCTTGATAAAAATGCTTAACATTAATATTAGTTAAACATCCACCACTAGATGGCGAGTACCTTGTTATGTAAATCTGCAAGTAGCAAGTTCAAAATGATTGTATAAGTCTAAGCAGGGTTTTGGTAAATATAAAGTCTCTTGATTGTAAGTAATTTCTTCTTGAGCAAGTTGATATAACTTGTCATATTTTCAACATCGTATCGCGCATCAATTAATGTCGTTCAACGAGTGACCAATTTCGTTTCTCTGCCATTTTGGCTTCTACGCATCATTTTTTCTCGCACGAATGCAATTTCTCCTCATACCTATCCTTTTCGCAACCTTATATTTATCGTACAAGCCCGTAGCAGTGATCGTTTTAACATTGTTCGGGTCGCGTGGCCGCATGAAGCAGGCCCAGCGCACCTGGTTACTTGCACGCGGCGGCTCGGTGTCAAGCTCGATCCTATACGTTCATGCCGCGGTGGTGCGCGCGCTCGCGTGATCACGATCTGCCTGTCTCGATGTAGCGTTCAAGAGTGTGTGTGTGTGTGTATGTGTGATAGTTTCCGTTGGCTGCTGCTGATCGCGATCGAGAGCTGCATTCGTGTACGCTGTATATATATAGCCTTGTGCACTTGCCCTCTGCGCCGCCGCCGCTGCTGCAACTCACAAGTGGAGCGCGCCGTGCCGCTGCTGTCTTAGCATTCAATGGCCTATTGTGGGCAAAAACAAAGCAAAGTAGAGAATTTTTATATAAATAGTAGCTATATCAAAGAAGATAGACACGTATAGAAGCCCAGAGCTTAACTAAAAATTGAGGCTGGCTCATATGATACCAAAACCAACTTCAAGGGGGCGCGGCGAGCAACCTAAGCCTGTAATGTATAACCAACATTTAGTCTCTTAGTTACCAAAGTCTTCGTGGTCGAGTGGTCAAGCGCTCGGCTTCGTCTTTTGCGTCGAGCGGTCGGGCCTTGGTTCAATCCCTGGCCGCAGATATTTTTTTTTACATTTTTTTCTCAAATTACAAAGAATAAAGTAAGGATTTCGCTTCTAGCTAATATTGCTTATAAAATTAAAAATACTCTGATAAATTTATTTATTAAGGGTTTTTTTTAAATGTGAAAAATAATAATCAAGCGATACGGTCCATTTAAAATTGGAGTCCGAGATATTTTCATAAAAAAGAAACTTCATTTAACGAAATTGACACGAAATTTTTTTTCGAGGCGTCTAAATATACATTAATTTAATTTAATTTGCGTTTGAATTAAATGTGATTTTTTATTTTTTTGTAGAAAAAAGAACATGAAAAAAAACGTTTGATTATCAATGCAATTTTAATTTTACGACCAATATGAGCTAAAAACGAAATCCTTACTTTATTCTTTGTAATTTGAGAAAAAAATGTAAAAAAAAATATCTGCGGCCTGGGATTGAACCAAGGCCCGACCGCTCGACGCAAAAGACGAAGCCGAGCGCTTGACCACTCGACCACGAAGACTTTGGTAACTAAGGGACTAAATGTTGGTTATACATTACAGGCTTAGGTTGCTCGCCGCGCCCCCTTGAAGTTGGTTTTGGTACCATATGAGCCAGCCTCAATCGCGCCTATAGTTCTGTGCTTCTATACGTGTCTATCTTCTTTGGCTATATATAGCTAGGCGACCGCAGCAGCAGCAGCAACGGCGGCGGCATCGCTTAGACACGGCCAACGCTGTTTCTCTTTCTTTCCTTTTCTCTCTCTCTTCTCTCTTATGTACGCAGCAGCCCGCGCCGCCGCGACAGCTTCTGCCATAAAGTAGCCGAGCTTAAAGTCCTCCACTACGTGTGCATGAGCTCGAGCTCGGCCGTATCTCGGACACATAATAATACCTATCTCATTGGCTTTATGCCTGCGCCTTGCTATACCATACCTCGAGCCCACATGAGCACGCACCGAGCCCCGAGCTTATATTCATTTGCATTCGACACGTGTATTTACTTATTCTTCTCTAAGCCGCACGCGTCTCTCTCTCTCTCTCTTTAGCTCGCTCGTTTTTCATTGAAATATATATATGCGATTATTGCGTTTATACCGGGGGGATAGGTACGCGCCAATAGAGCAACGAATTTATTGCAGTCGCGGCGAGCACTGGTTTTGCCCCGAAAATTATCACGTCTTGTAATCGTTATTATACGGTGAGCAGCTATTGAAATGTTTTTTCTCTTTCTCTCGCGTTGTGTGTTGCCGCGCGAGTAAAAATCCTTCTGTACCTTTATGCATCGAGAAACAATGTTATTATACGCGCGCGCGTGTGTGTGTGTAAGTGTGCGAATCGATGCCCATTGACCATGGCCGTATATACGTGGCCAACAGACGGACAACGCATGTGTACACATTCTTATGGGTTCGCGCTTGTGTGTGTTTGTGCGTTGTGTTTGTGCACGCGCGCGCGCGCGCCAGAGTACCGCTACGAAACACACAGTAAGGCCAATCGTAAAATCGAGCGGAACGTTTTACCCACCCGATCGCGCGCGATCGACAGTACTTTGTACAGCTACGCACCTTTACTTCCGGCTACGTGTGTACTTTGAATGCTCGTGTGTGTCTGCGCGTATGCGTCCGATCGGGCCAGACTTTTCCTCGATGAATTGGATGCGCGTCGCGAGACTACAATAATCTCCATGATCGGTATGATTTTTCCATGTACCCATAAACATGCTGAAATTTAGCTTTAGTAGATATTAACTTTTAATCTTCGTATTATGTGGCAAATTTAAGCACAAAATTATTTGATAATATAGACAACTCCCACACTAATTATTTTATGAATCGTCCATTCTTACACGAATTACACTATACGGTATGTAATGAGATATGGAAAGGTGTCGCAGTGCATACTAAGCAATATCGTGTAGTTTCCAGGACAATATACTCATAACGCAGCAATAAAGTGTCGGATTACAGATCTTTTATATTTGGAGTTTCACGTCGCGATCGGCCACGTTCGGTTCGAAGGACAATAATTCATTGAACGCACGCAGCTAAATTAGCTTTGGCACGCGTGAAACTGCATAAATATGAATATGCTCGAGTCGCCGGTATAAAGGTCTATCGAGTTCGTCCACGACGTTTGCGAAAATCTTTCCCACGCGAGTTTTCTTTCTATATTATAAGCGCAATGTACTTTTCACGCAAAACTTTTCTCGAAACAATGTCCGCGATGCTGTGTATACGCGTTTAGCTGGCTACGCACGTGTCACGTAAACATATCTCCGCAGCTCTTGAACGTTGACGTGCGTATAGCCACGCGGCAGCGACGCGTGAGAAAAGACCCGCACGCGCTTATACGGTGCGAAGCTTTCATGCGCTTCGGGCGTACGAGCGCAGGCAAAAAAGGCTTACAAGCACGAATATAATATCTCTGAGAGTCAGTTGACAGTGTGTCCGCGGACACGCGTGGACGTATTTACGGGTAAAATTATTTTTTTTTGTCCGTCTTTTCCTCGACAGCAGCAGCAGCAGCAACGACAGCGAGCCACGGCCGACGAGACGACCACGACAACGAGTAGCGGAAAAAGGCCCTGCTGCAGCACGACCGCCGCCGCTGCCAATCCGCCAAGCTGCTCACCGGATCAGCCGTGTTCGTACAATAATGGTCGAGTTTCTAACGAGGACGCCAAGCCCGTCGTCGTCGTCGGGCCGGAAGCTGCCGCGACGCATCCTCCGAGGCCGATCAAGCCGGAACTGTCGCTGCCCGTGAGTCGATTGTGCGAGCCCGAAGTAGCAGCTTCATCGCCGCCGGTGACGTCGGTCTGCAGCAGATCGCCACCCGCTCCCCAAATCGTCGCGCCGATCCCTCTGAGGCCCGTGGCCTGCGGCTTCAACGTCGAGCGCGTAGCAGCGGCACCGTCGAAACCGTCGAAGCTGATCGTTACCAAGCCACTGCCACCGTCACAGCCACCGCCGCCGCCGCTGCCGATCGTCAGCGACGACAACAACAACAACGAGCAGCAGGAGCAGCTACACCGCTGCGACCAGTGCTCCAAGAGCTTCGTCACGCGGGCCTCGCTCAAGGTACGTTTTACATTATAGACAATTAAATTCTGAGATAATCCATAAAAATACGTATGTCACGTGTGGATCAGGTGCACGTGCGCAGCCACTCGGGTGAGAAGCCGTTCCGCTGCGACGAGTGCGGCAAGCAGTTCTCGCAGCTGCGCAACTACAAGTACCACCGCTCGGTGCACGAGGGCACCCGCGAGTTCGCCGCCAGCTGCCCCGAGTGCGGCAAGTACTTCAACGACCGGGGCTACCTCAGCAGCCACATGAAGATCCATCGCAATCGCAAGGAGTACGGCTGCGAGGAGTGCGGCAAGAGCTTCAATCAGCGCGTCGCCTACAACATGCACGTGCGCATACACACGGGCCTCAAGCCCCACCAGTGCGAGCAGTGCGGCAAGGCCTTCTCGCGCAAGATGCTCCTGAAGCAGCACCTGAGGACGCACTCGGGCGAGCGACCCTACCAGTGCCACGTCTGTCACAAGGCCTTCGCCGACCGGTCCAACATGACGCTGCACACGAGGCTGCACTCGGGCCTCAAGCCCTACCAGTGCCACCTCTGCTCCAAGGCCTTCACCAAGAAGCACCACCTCAAGACCCACCTGAATTACCACACGGGCACCAAGCCCTACTCGTGCCCGAGCTGCCAGCTGAGGTTCTCCCAGTCGAGCAACATGCGGACTCATTACAAAAAGTGCGCCCTCAAGCAGCAGCAGCAACAGCAACAGCAACAGCAGCAAGTGCCTGCTACCGATCCTTCAGTGACCAAATCTCAAGCCCTGACCCCGCCGAACTCCGACCAGGAGTCTCCGAGTACCATAAAGCTCCAAACGGCCACCAGCTGTAGCTAGCTGTTGTTACACGCCGCGGTGTACGCTTTGTAGTGCGCGAGTGTAATTGTGACTATAACAGCAGCAGCTGTCAGAGACTTTGTGCCAAGTGTGTGATATACATAAGCTGTTTATTATTATTCCAATTACTACGATAATACTTTTTTTTTACCTCTTGCTCTCGCTCACGGATGAGCGCATGTATATTGAATGAAAATAAATCAGATATATTGCAACGTTACTCAAAAACCAGTTCGATACATCGTCGTCCACGCACGATTCATTTTACGTCTCACGCACACCACTGGTATCCCATACGATAATAATTCTCAGTCGCACCGTATAATAGCTCCATCATTCCGGCTCAGCTCAGCTTTCGTCTCTGATATATATACAGGTATTTTCCGCATCTCCATGTTAATTGCTCGCGCGCAGTGGAATATTCACTTGGAGATATGCAAGTGCTAAATGCCAATCGGACGCGAATCGATCAAATTGTCAATGCAAGAGAGAGAGAGAGAGAGAGAGAGAGAGAGAGAGAGAGGAGTATAAGAACGTCGAGGGGAAAAAAGCTCCTGCCGAGTGCACAAATATCGCGAGCGCATACCGATCTCTCTTGGCGCATTTGCGGACTATACGGCAGCAGCCCATTTATTATATAAATACGCGTTATAACGCCTGCGAGTATAGTCTAGATTTTATATAATAATTTATATTGCTGCGCGGTCGGGATGGTGCGCGCCTCGGGAGCGGCTCCACTCCAATATTATGCATGCACGCACATGTGCGATGGTAGATCGTTCCAGGAAAGCCAATGGATGGAGTCGCGCGAACCGATTCATAATGCCAACTGCTGTTCCTGCGCGCACTAGCGCTATACAGAGTAATTCTTAGCCCCTCTTATTTCCTCGCAAGTACAACAGCAGCAACAACAACAACAGCTACACACTATTGGCTTTATAAAGCTAAGTAATACAGTTAGCCGGCGCGAACTGCCTACCCGGAAACTGTACTCATCGGTGCAATCAGTGTGTGGCAGTACTTGGCAAACACATTCACGTAGGCACGCACCTGTGTGTGTGGGGCATTAAATAGCTCGCGCGTTAAATATTATAGGTCTATACGCGGTAAGATGCTAAACGTTTACGAGATATATATATATATACCTTCGTAAAAGCTGACTATTTGCAACGTTCGCTACAATAGGTCGAGCTGTTGGGCTATATAGTTACACGGCATGTACGAGAGCGCAGTTTATACGTCCACAGTACACTTCCGCAGAAAATCGGTATCGCATCGTATGTATAAAGCCATAGAGAGCTCGCGCGAGCCGTATAAATCGAGGTATATAACCGAAAGCTCCCTCCGGTATATTGGCAGCCACTATATCGGGGAAAGTGAGCGCCGGTACTACGCGAGGCTTATAGCGAATATAACAGGACTCGGCGATCGATCCTCCGCGTTCCTCTATAGCCTATAGGATATGGACACAGCATTGACAAATGCATATGGTTCCTCCTCGTCGAGATTTGCGCCGCGAGGATCTAGCTACGTACGATTCTCTTCTCTCGAGTCTCTCGAGTATCGGGCGAGCTTCGATCGAGTTGCTGCTGTCCTCGAGCGACGATTTATACGCGGCCGCGCTTATACGTATATATATAAGCTTTATCGCGCCGACGAGAGCTGATACACGATAAATCGCGTCCGTACGTATATACCGAAGCATGCAGAGGGGGTATTTTTCAGCGATTCTCGCGAAAAGCCATACCTTTCCGCGTACGACGTTCCTTCTTTTTTCACTCCCTCGTATCTGTCTTCTTTTTCTTGTCTGGCATTGCGATGCGCGCGCGTTGGATTACTTCGGTCGACTTGCAAGAGAGCCGCTGCTGCTGGCGTTAATCGTTTTACAGCCCGCGCGCCGTCTAATGTAATTCGCCGCGCGTCGTCTCTTGGTAGTTTTACAAGTAGCTCGTATAGGTCGCTGCCATGAGCTTCGAGTCTCTCTCTCTCTCTCTCTCGACTCTGCGTGGCTTATAATTATACACGTCCGGAAGATGTTTCGAGAGTCGTATGCTATATAAGCTACACGTCATGTGGGAACGCGACCGCACAGAGTCCGAATCTCAGCTGCAGTCGCAGCGGCATCATCGAGCCAGAGCCTATGGCAAGTGTTAATTTTATGCCCGATCGCGTAAATTCACCGTACGATGCATGCCGTATTTGGGTAAAAAAGTCTCGGCCGATCACGTGCGCGGCTATAATCCGATTTTCGCAAGTTTATAAACATAGTATAAGCGCGCGACGTGTAGAAAGTCGCGGTGACTCCGCTCGAGACCCATACGCGCCGCGAGAAACGCCACGCTGTGCGCGCGGGTAAAACGATCCTCTGCGTACGTATCAAAGGCGCAAAACGTTTACAGTTTTGGGCGAAAACGGAAAAGAGAGTCGATACCGAGACGATAAGGGGGGTAAGTTACGTTACGAGTGAAACTGTACGACGTCGCGCGCGGACGAGCAGTCGGAATATATAAATATGAGCCGAGCCGAGAGCGCATCACGAGTACTGCAGCAGACATGTATACATCGGCCGTAACGGCATGCAGAAAGCAGCAGCGGACAAAAGTGCAGAAGCGCGTATACATTTATAAGCGAAAAATACAAAATCATGGTCCGGCGATCTCTTAAAAGGCTCGTATATATGCCATATAATTTTTACGTATGTACACAGGAGGATCTCTCGTAGCTCTCTTCTTTCTCTCTCTCGCTCTCTCTCCCGCAGGATAGCATCTTGTCCGGGACTCTCGTGCGAGCGCAGCAATCTGATTTGGCAGAAAAGTCTCGTGTTCACGCGCGCGCGCAAGAGAGTGAGAGAGAATAATCCTGACAGCGCGAGCATCGAGCATGAGAAGAGGAGCTGCGTGCGTGTCGTTTGCGTTGTGTTAGCGTAGATGCGCGTGCAACGGATTATCTTGTGGCAAAGCGCAAAGCTCCCCGCGAGCGATCGGTGTTAACTCGTTAGCCGTAGACGGTCGTCGCCGATCGACTAGCGATTGCCGATTGAGTTGTTTACTCTCCGAGCTCGTTTGCCTTCTCCGTATACGGCTGTACAGCAACTACACGCGGCTGATCGAGCTCGGAGAGTAAACGTCAATTGGCTGGAGAAAAACATATGTGGGCTGCATCCTCTCTTTCTTCACCGATGGGGCTTAGGGAAGATTTGCATGTGTCAGGTCGTTAGCATCTGCTCTAAGTGACGTCCACGAGCAAGACAACGACGACCCTCGAGCAGCTCCGACAACTGCAAGCGGCGCCCCACATAGCGTATGCAACTATGTATTTATACGCCGGCCTCCGGCCAGTCGGCAATTTCCATATTCCATCACGACAATGTATAATAGTTATACCCGTATAATGCGCCATTATATTATGGAGTTCCTCGAGAACAGCAGCAAACGCGGCATCAACGGCAGCAGATAAGCTCTCTCGAGGTCTGCTGCTTATGGTGGATCGCCTCGCCAAGGCTGCAGCGGTGCAGCGTCCGCGCGCGCGCGCGTACATCAAAAAACGCACATTTACGTATACGCGACTTTCTCCGCAGGCCGCGCGAGATGCGGCGCGTAAATGTGTATATACAATATTATATAAGTTGGAGTCGCGATATAAGCAGCTCGCGTATATTATTATATACTGCAGGGGATCTCTGGGCGATTCAAGGCTCGCGATCGCTGGTACATCTCACCTTTCGCCGGGCGATTTCGCGCGCCGGGCATGCAATAATAAAGTCCCTCCAGCGCGATTTCGAGGGCAGACGAGCCCGCGAGCTCTTTCGCTGCTACCTATATATCGAATAGTTCGAGGGCACGCGAGATACATTGCCAGCAGCTTCGCGTTACCTCAGCGTCTTCCTTGTCTCTCTCACCTTCACCGATACATCTACTTATTATGAATGTTGTTCTTTCGTAATCGAGTACGCGACTCTCTCGCGAATCTCGCCATTACCCCGTCTACGTGTAAAACGACGTGTATACAAAAAAAAAACAGCAATTTACAGCAATATTTCTCCCCGAAGCTCGCTATAATGTGCGTGCGTATTCCAGGTGCATTTATTTGTGCATACACGATTTAGTCAAAATTTAATGTACTTGTTACTTTTCAGGCCCGGTTATCCTTGAGCTTCCCTCGATCGCGGATCAATTTATCTTGGGCTGACTTATTACTTTACACCGCGAGCACGATGCGCGCTCGGCGCAGCCTTATGTGTGTACGGGTAAAGACCAAAGTAGGAGTCTTTGAAATTGGTAACGATTAGAAAGCGTCGATCTACAGTAGCAAGAGCCGTCCGTTCGTATAACATAGGCGGCAATAATAGTAATAGCACATGGCTAGGCACGAGCCCCGCCCCTACTCCACTCGACTTATGCTTTCTAATTAAACTGAATTCAACCGACGCAGATGGTACATCTGTCTCTACTCTCTCACTCGCTCTGCCTGTGCTCCGCGTGCGTGCGTCGGCGCAACGCATACATCAGTCTCATTTTTCGAAAGATCGTAGTGCGTGTCGGTACAAGTTGCGTCGCTGCAACCTGAACAACGAGGAAATATCTCATCGATCGGAGCAAGTGGTTTCGTGAAAAAGATCTGTGTACCTTAAAGTTTAATCGATTTTATTTGTGCGTGAGTGCCTAAAATCATGTGCAACGAATTCAAGGTTAATTTCTATGCTGGAAGCGGAGGTGCCGGTGACCAAGTCAGCGAACATGATTTCGAACACGTGGTGGATCATCTTAACCAACAAAAATTAGACTTTCTAAAAACGGTCAATTGGGAGATCAGAAAAGATCGTTGCACATTAATCTGCCGACTTGATACCTTAATCAGGGACTGCGAGGGCCAACTTCCTCATCCCCGTGACATTTTTCGCCCCGAACAAATTAATTTGCTTGTGACCGATTCTCTGAGTTACTGGCTAGAAGACCTAGATAAAAGTACAGCAGCACGATTCATCGAGTTCGTGGCTCATAGTGGCTACGAGGACAAGCCCAACGTCGATGGCAACGGCGAGCTACTGGTGGAGCGCACCACACCGGTGCATCACGCATCGTTATCCGGAAACATTATCCTCGTCCACGCTCCCATGGTCCGTGAGCTTTTTAAAATTTACAACAGATTCGACGTGAACTACATGGACAAGTCCGGCCTAACGCATTTCCACGTGGCCTGTGAGCTTGGCTTCCACGACCTCGTTCAAGAATTTCTCGAGCTCGGCCAAGATCCCAATTGTCCCACGAGTGAATCAGTCAATCCACCACTACACTTTGCTCTGGCCCATTATAAATTCGAAGTGGCTGAATTACTACTGAAAAACGGCGCGGATCCCAATTTCGCCAATGCCGAGGGATCGACTCCTCTACACGTTATTTGCAAAAGAAAACGGGATGAAGATCAGTTGGAGATGTTATTCGAGATCTGCGAAGAGAGAAATCAGTTGGTGCAGGTCGATGCTCAGGACAACTTGGGTAACACACCCTTGCACTTGGCTCTGGGCAACAGCCTTAAGGAGACGGTCACGTTCTTGCTACAAATGGGCGCTGATCCGAATTTGACGAATGCGAAGGGGTTCACTCCTCTGCATATTATTTGCAAGAGTAGCAACAATTATTCCTATGAACTGGCGAAGAAATTCTTGAAGATTAACGCCGAACTCAATCAGCTGGTGCAGGTCGATGCTCTAGACAAGTTGGGTCGAACACCGCTTCAATTAGCTGTGGCGAATTGCAATCCACATCTGGTCGATGTACTCTTGAATCACGGCGCCGATTTGTCCAAATTCGTTTTTCCCACTGAGAGTTACTTTGGCATTGAATACAAACTGAATCATATTATTTATGACTTGATACTAGTGTCCGGCGCTCTAGCAGTCGTCGAACGTCTTTACAACAGAGAATACGAACTTGACACAAGTGATACTCTGATCATCATGAAATTGGTTGATGATTGCGAATTTTTCAACGAGACGGTAAGTGCTGAAGAATGTTTTCGTAACGACGAGTGCTCTGCAAGAATAGCGAAAGAAATAATGATGAAAGATGATGAGAAGTCGGACCTGTCGCTCCACGACCTGACCCAGTTACAACCCAAAGAGGCGGCGAAAAAACTCACACACTCGGACTACTACCAGTTTGCTATGTCGGCAAAATTGTGGAGACTACCCCAACCACATAGAAACGCATGTGCTGTGCATCTGTGCGAGAAACAATTCAGAGGATTTTTCCGGGGATTGGCCCTGGATCCTTTCCAACGACTGATTCACTATCGATTGCCGCTGGAGTGCTGCGAAATGATCATTCATGAGCTAACGAACAAAGATTTATATCATATTTGTTTGGCGGTCCCAGATCAAAGTCAGAAGAACATTATAAATAATATGATTAATAATGTGATTACTAATGAAATAATAAGTAATAACCAAAGACTTTTGGGAGCTGAAAAAATTCCAAAAAATTCCAAGAGAATGCGTGGTAAAGATTATGGAGGCTCTTTTTAATTCTTGTATTGAAATAATTAAAAGGAACAAAAAAGATAATGTATTTGCTTGGTAATTTTTAATGTCTATGGTGTTACATAACGATACAGATATTTTATATTATTTGTAAAAATAAATTTACCAAAAAATATGCATTCATTAAATTTAATTTTTGTGTCTGAGTAATTGTGTTCTAAACTTTTTTTTTTGTTCAATAACTCTGCGTATCATATATGACTCTACACTGATAAAAATATCGTTAAAACAGATCCTATTTAGGATGTGCCTCGTACGAGGCTCCTTGTCGGTCATCGATAACCCATTCACAATTACTAAAAAAGAGAAGACGAATTAAATGTCCACCTTCAGTCAGCCAATTAGTGCATTAACAGCTTAGCTTATAATTATAAACTCTGCTCGTACGGCGCATGCAGTAGTGCTTCTATTTTATAATGGCTCATTGTGAGAAGAGTGGCAGACTGCTTCATATCGCAACCACAGGAGGATAATTGAACTCTTATCGCGTGCAAATGCGCTGACAATACTTTCATACATAATGTAAGCCATTAATACTTGGGCATAAATGCTCTCCCGTGTGTACGCTTAACACGCATACGGTGTTGCATTGTCTTTCACCGGATCGTATAACTTATACCGCGGTAGCAAAAATGTTGTCACGGAGCTGCAACCGGTCGTCATCGAAGTTTCAAAGTTACTATTACAACTATTACGAGTCGTCGAGCTATACTATTCTCTATGTATACAGTTTCGCGTGCGTCACAACATCATCCCGATACACTGGCGCGAGCGAGGAAGAAAAGAGAGAAAGAGAGAGAGAGAGATCGAGCGAGAAAAGGAGCATAACGCGACGTAATCTTGACGAGTGCAGATAGAGCTTCGAATTATGTATACGCGCCTATAATAATGTATATAACGTAGCCGAAAGCTAGAGTCGTTTGTACGCATACGCGTGTGTCGGCGATCGGCGACGCGCGGCGAACAGGTTTTGTCAAAGTCTAGCTGGACATACGCACCTCTGTATACGTATACAATATATATCGCGTACTGCATCGTTATCGGTACTGGACCATCGACTCGAGCACAGCTCGCGCTCGGTATCATAATACAAGACTCGATCGGTTACGTGACGTACGTGTATAAACGTGCGCGCTACGCCCGATACCAGCACGGACTGCCCCCGCGCGCGTGTACAAGACGAAAAAACCTGTTGGCATTGCATCATTTTTACTGCGGCATTATGCGCGCAAAAAGGATAAAGGCATCGACATACATGAGATGCCTGGTGGATTGTCGTCGAAAGTTATATTTTGATTGTTCGTGGAATGCAAATGGTGAAATCATAAGCTTCGATCGATATCATCTCGGTTTATTTGGGGGTCGCGAACTAGATGACGAATCGTGTTGTCCGCGTCACGAGATTACGGGCCGTCGTATTGCAGGCACGTTTTATGATCAAACGACTATTTTCCGTTTCAACTGCACGCACAAATGTATAATTTATAACGCACCGAGCGAGCTTTTTTCTCTTCTCACTGCGATAAATCATGATCTATTTTTCTCTCACATTTTCAAACGAGGAAAATGATAGCGTGATGGGCTATACTAGGGCGGTAGCTATAAACAATTGATATACAACGGTCACTACTTGTACGTGACTCGTTTGGTGAAGTACGCAGTATTTCAGACCAATAAAGCTGCTCTCAAATGAAATTCGTGATTAAACGATCGTCAAAGCTGTCGGAGTAAATGTCTCGTTTTATCTAGCATGTGCTGCTCCTCCAAATGAATGATAATTTCCTTCTAAACATGCAAACGAGCTCAATCACGCTGAATGTATGTATAAATTAATTAGCGATATGATTTCACTATTGTGGTTCAGTCTGATCATAATTTTACAAAACGAAAAAATGTTTGAATACAACAATATTGAGTGAAAACAGTGCCTAACTTTCCCCAAATTTTCAGCTGCACCGCCGGTAAAATCTCACAGGTATGATGTTTATTATGTATAAATGACATAAGATTGATTGCTCAGCCACGATCTCGAGCGGTGACAAGTCGTCGCACGCGATTTATAAACATCGCTTTGAGGTAAGGTTTCTGTCACCCTAGCAACAGCAGCATTCGGAGTATCTTTCAGGTAAGTGCGTGCTCCGAGTTTACAGGCGCACTTAAATATCCGAAATAACAGGCAATGATTTTTGGAAGAATTTCATACCATGCCTCGAGGTTTTTTTCCCGTCGCATAGGAACTAAGATTTAAGTAAGAGCCGAGCTTGCGAGAGTAAGACTGTGCTCTCGCGCAGCCGTCTCAATTAAGCGCAGGATTTGAGAGGTAGATTTCGAGCGCGGGACGCTATAGCCGGCCGCGAAAAAAATAAAAAAATGCACCCGAGGTATGTCTTGACTCTCAGTTTTCTTGGCTACGTACAAGCAGCAGCTATATTAAATAATCGCGCGACAGCGATTCGAGCTTGACGCGTCGATATATGTAGAGCCCGGCGAATTGCTCTGTCTCTCCTATAAAAGTGCGAGCAATTAACACGTTGCCGCCGCTCATTCGAAATGCTCGCGGATGCGCTGCACTCACACACATATAAAGCGTACATACACGTGCAGGTTGTATTCATATAGAGCCTCTCGAGCTGTGCTACGGGGCGCCCGTGCGAGCTCATCGCGCTGCTTTATTAACCGTAATTCGTCGTCGTCGTGTGCCTCGCTCGGCTTATCTACTCTCGGCTATCTTTTGCGGCTGCGCATACGCGCGCGGCCGGCAAATCGACGCGAAGACGCATTCGGAGCCGCTTTATGGTCATTTAAATGGAACTCGAGAGGGAGAGACGCGTGCATTATATTATTGTGCCGAGAGAGAAAGAGAGAATAGCTATGCACATTCGCTCGCGAGTAAGAGTCGAGAGAGTAAGAGAGAGAGATAAGCATCTGGCCCCGCGGAGATATGGCTATGCGCGCGAAAAATATGCACGCGGTAAATTTTTCCGAGGCCCGCATGTGCGTGCGCGCGGAGTGCAGTGCTAAGGCTACCTCTTTCTCTCTCTCTTCCTCGAGTGCGCTCGGACTAATGCTAGCCATAAAGATATGCGCTCGTATGTATACTTACATCAACGCAGCTCTATGTGTGTGTGCATAAGCGTATAATAAGTATCCGAGGGAAGCAAGTTCTTATTCTTCCTGATCATTGATTATTTTGTCTTTTAATGATCGTCTGGCTGTCGAATTTCGTTGTGGTATGAAAAATAAATATAATATCTCGCGTCAAATTGCAAAAGAATATCAAGAATAGTTAGATAACGTTTGAGCTTCTAAAATACTTTTACAATCTTAAAATCATGCATATACTTCAAAATATGGTTACGTACACCCAGGGTACAAGAATACTTTTGTTAAACATTTCATATTTCAAGATGTTCGATTTAAAGACAATTGAATAATCTAAAATAAAAAGCAAAGATAAATGAATGCGTTGTAGGAATTTTGTTTCCGTATCGAGGAAGCTCGAAATCGTGAATTCCGATTACATTTTTGTAAACTAGACAGAATTTGCGACTGATGTCTGTATGTATGTGTGTGTATTGTGCGTGGATTATTATTGACTATCTATATACCAATTAGTGCAACAGCTTTTTTGTACAGAAACGATCAATAATTTGAAAAGATATTATATATTTTTTGAAAATCTCAACTTACTTATTTTTACCAGTCTTAAAAAATGTCTCCGCTAGCATTGAAGATTACCTTCGATATCGATAAAATTTAAGAAGTCTTAGATTAAAAAATACATAAAAAGATGTAATGATAGTTGAACGCCTAGGTAATACTTAATAATCATTTCAGTAAAATTTTTATTGAAATGTTAGAAAAACATATGCTATGTATGTATCTATTTTTAACAATTGTCAATCATCGTTTCTTCTCGCAACTGTGTCTTACGTAATCTTTACCACCTTCATGGAATTATTTTGGTGTTTGAGCCACTGCTGTTTTTATCCAAACTTTTTCTCACACTTGTCTCATGCAAAATCTGTGCGTCCTTCGTGAATTATACTTTGATGTCTAATTAATTATGACTTTACTCCAAATTTCTGATCACATGCGAAGTCTCTACGACCTGCATGCACTGTTTTTTTATGCCTGATCATATTTTTTTGAACCCCAAATTTCTTCTCGCACATGTCGCATGCGTAGTCTTTGCGACCTTCATGTACTGTCTTTTGGTGCAAAAGCAAATGCGCTTTTTGTCCAAATTTTTTCTCGCACTTGTCACACCCGTAATCTTTGCGACCTTCGTGTACTGTCTTTTGGTGCAAAAACAAATGTGGTTTATGTCCAAATTTTTTCTCGCATTTGTCGCATGCGTAATCTTTTTGACCTTCGTGTACTGTTTTTTGGTGCGAGAGCAAATGCAGTTTTCGTCCAAATTTCTTCTCGCATTTGTCGCATGCGTAATTTTTTTGACCTTCGTGGACTATTTTTTGGTGACTGATCAAATTCGATTTATGCCCAAATTTCTTCTCGCACTTATCGCATCCGTAATCTTTGCGACCTTCATGAACTGTATTTTGGTGCATTATCAAATCTGAATTTCTTCCAAATTTTTTCTCGCACTCGTCACATGCGTAATCTTTTTGACCTTCGTGTACTGTGTTTTGGTGTTTTCTCAATTCGTATTGATTCCTGCATTTTCTCTCGCATTTATCGCATGCAAGATCTTTGCGATTTTCGTGGACTGTTTTTTTATGTTTGATCAAATTACTTCGATCCCCAAATGTCTTTTCGCATTTGTCGTATGCATGATATTTGCGACCATCGTGGATATTTACCATGTGCAAAAGACAACTCGTTTTATCTCTAAATTTTTTCCCGCACTTGCCGCACGCCAAATCTTTGCGACCCTCGTGTACTGTCTTTATGTGTTTGAACAGACTATGTCTAGTATTAAATCTTTTCGCGCAATTTTCACATAAGTAATTTTTAAAAACTTCATGGAATATTTTTTGGTGCTTGAGTAAAATTGATTTGTTCTCAAATTTCCTGTCGCATTTGTTGCACGTGAAATTTTCGCGATCCTTGTGTACTAATTTTTGGTGTGTAAGCCAACTCGATTTCTTTACAAATTTTTTCTCGCATCTGTCGCATGCAAAATCTTTGCGGCCTTTATGTACTGATATTTGGTGTCTACTCAAATGACTTCTGAACTCGAATTTCATCCCACACTTGTCACATGCATAATTTTTCTCTTTATTATGAATTGTGTCTCGGTGGGTTATCATGCTGGATTCTAGTGTAAAATCCTCCTGACAAATATCACCAACGTATTTTCTGTCGACTGAAACAACAATTTCGGGCTCACTTAAACTATTTTGCGAGTCAATTTCTTCGGATTTCTTCTCACTTTCATCCATTTTGGTAGCTAAATCAAACGATGGATCCTTCTATTTAGTACCACAAAAATTGAACGAATAATCGAGGAACGAGTATTGGGAAAGACAACATTCAAACTAATTATTAATAATTTGAACGGTAAACATAATCAGTGCTCGAAAGGCGATTCAAATTCGTTTATGCTCGTACTGTTTACAATTAAGGTACCGATTGATCTGTTTATACATTGTCCTTAAAATATTATCAATCATTTAAAAATTATAAGTTGACGACGATTTCTTCGAGGAATTTCTATGACCTTCAAAAACTAAGTAATTGCAATCAATTTCCCGACGGACAACATTAAGTTCTCACAAAAAATCTCGAGTAAATAAATCTTTATACACATGTATTGAAATTAATTTCAAAATTTGACGGTCCCACGCCATGGCATAATTCATTACCCGCCACTAATCATATGAACATGCGCCAAAAATCAGAAATCATAAAAGAATGAATTGAAAGCCTGACTCCATTCCTTTTGTTAATTCCGATTCATTGGTGCTCATTAACTCTAATGAATAAATTACTCGCAAATAACAACCATTTCATGTTTATTCTAACTTCAATTTCAATCATTAATAATGAATGAATTTTCTGGAATATTACCGTAGATATAAAAATTAAAATGCACGACACAATTAGTACCCACCACTTATCCTGTTTTTACCAGCCCAGAAAGACCACATAAATGATGACTTCAAAAAAGAAACCCGATTGCTTAAAAGACATTTTTCAACTTCTGATTTATCTGATTCTGGCAACTGTTTTAGTTTGCTGCCTTCAACCCTTTGTTGTAAAATAATTGGCCAATATTTTAATATAATTTTCACTAATCATAAATAAAGCTATATTAAAGTAATGTATCGATATTCTAAAAAACTAGAACAATTCTTTTTGATAAAATATGACGTTTTTTGGGTCAAGAGACGGTATAAAGGTAATTTTAGAAGTAATAAATGCTTTTATCGAACAGTACTAAATGTGAGAAGATCATTACTCTAACTTTATTAATAATTCATATATGCCAACATGAAATTCACCCTATATCATCTATTTAACGTTTTACTCTGCATTGAATTTGAAATCGGTTCATTTTTTAAATCTCTTTTTCAATAGTTAACTGCTTATTGCGTTACGTTTTTATAATGAACCATGAGAGCTACTTTATATTTTACTCGACGCAATAAAACTTTTTTTTAAAGTCTATTTTTTAACCATCGCTTGAAAAAATTCGTTAATATGGCTATGTATACGATATGCACACTTGAAGCGGGCACATTGTGCATGTGAGACGCAGGCCTAGGCAGTGTACGGCTAATCGCTCATCGACTGTACAGAAAAGCGCGCGGCGAGCTCGGCTTTACAGCTACATACGTGAGGACGTACTTATAGCGCGCCGCGTGGCACTGGATTATCATATTATTGCTGTGTATGAAAATCCCATAATCTCGCGTCATACGTTTCTATACATATAACGTATAATATAAATATTATATATAGAGAATTGGCTATTTACGAGCTGTAGAGCTGCGAATGAATTAATCGAATGACGATGCGGCGCTGCGGCTTTATGGCATCCTTCGTATATATTATAATGCACCACGTGCACATTATCATATATATATTCAATGGGCGCCACAGTTACATCGACGCGCATTCGTCCTCGAGATAAGAGCGGTCGATAGTATTATAACACGCGAACCGCGCTTGGCCAGCCTATTCAGCGGTATTGGCTACATACAATCGAGCTTTAGCCGATAATACCGATCTTTGAATAATCCAAGCCACGGCTACCGGAATTTCCACTCTTCGGGACGTTGAATACGATTGCGCTGCATCAGCCATGCAGCTCGCGTTTACGTCTTATTCTGTAACGACAGCCTCTCTATCAGCGGCGAGAAAAGAGCTAGAGATTCGAAGCTTATCTGTTGAATTTCACATTATTCGCGTGCGTATGGAATAATGCTCGAACACGCGACCGTCCGGTTCTCTTAATGATTTCTCTTTCTCTCTTTCTGCCTTAACATGATGCCGTATTGATACGTGAAATCACAGTGAAAGGCGCCCAATATCGAGGAAGAAGGTATAAACACGCGTCAAGTGCACGAGCGGCAATTTGCCGATTTTCCCTTGTACACCTCCGCGTGCCGATATCGGTGCTGCGATCGATCGATCGATCGATTCGTATTGGTGTACATCGTTGCGTTCATCGCTGTAGATATAATCTTTACACGAACGTAATCGCATCTGGTAAGGACACGAGCGTGGATCGTTCAGACTTTGTTACGATCGATTTATCGGTATACCCAAGGTGCGCTCGAAGAAATCGCGATGATCTGCACGTAATCGTGCGTCACGTATACGCGCGGCTTGCACCTGTTTTGGAATTTGTTCGTGAGTTTATAAACTCGCAATTTTTCATAAATTCGTAGAAAAAATGAGTTATTTTAATAAAAAAACAAATAAATAATTGTACGATAGGATGGACGATTTGCGAATGAATTATTTCATCGTATTTGGTGTATAATATGTGACGCTTTGACTCGATACGTCACTCATGCTCATATCCTATTATATATCTACCACCGAGCATTCACCTGTGCTTGCATTCCCACGGACTCGCCGGATAAAATGGATATATATCTCGGGCGCACGTGCGTACGACTGTACACATAACACACTGCGATTACGCATCTCTCTTTCTGTCTCCGTCTCATTTTTGCAGCTACACATCCCTAAACTCATGCGCTGTATCAAGTAGGATGTGCTCGTGTTCGTTGTGTTTTCACCGGGTATACGATGTCGAGATCGCACTTTATATACGCGCGTATCCCATTTTAAGAGTGTCTCTCGAAATAGTACATGCGTGCGCAGTGCACACTTTATGTGCGTTGCTCTCGTTGGCATTTATCGTGGCTACGAGAGCGGTCGGGTTCAATGTTCATTACCCTAATTTTTCTGAAATAAAATTTCTTTGAGTTTGCTTAGGATAAGAGTATATCTTCTGCTGCTGAGAGCAGCACAAAGAACTTCATAGAGGACTTGCAACGTAGACAGAATTGCAAACAACCCTTATTTCGACAAGACATTACCATCGTTTCTAAATTACAGTAGTTTCTTCATAGTCCACTTCTTAAGAATACTTACCGGCAAGTTGATCTCAGCCCACTGCAAATATTTTAGGGCAATCTATCCTTAAATCTGACTGACTTTTATGTTCTAGCCGACACCACTGTCTTGCGAGATCAGTTTTTCAACCCCTTGGCCCTCTAGCGGTAAAGACGAAAGTATTGAATATTGGGAGAGGCAATTTGAGTAAGAAGACATGCCGTTAGTTTTCCTAACCAGAGTACCACTCCGGTATGTTCGCTACATGTTCGTCTAATTCGGAGGTTCACAAAAAATATCCTTATAAGCATATATCACATGTCAGCTACTTGTAAAAGTCGTGCATACATAATGTCATTATACGTTGCGCGCGACACGAATGAATTGTAGAGCTGTCAATCGTCATTAGCCGCTGACACGTGCGTGCGCACCGCTAACTCGATCTTTCGAGGCAATATAGGGTACATTTTCTTCTCGGCTTATAGTACCACTTGCACTAACTGTATGTGTATAAGTGTCGCGCGGCAACTTATCAAGATCACAGCTTGTCTCGTTATATATGTCACGCCCTTATCGTTTATGGTATACGATAAGCTACATACGTACGCATATTACGCGCATTAACGCCATAAGAGTATAATCACACATGCCGAGTATACTATGCTGCGCGAGTGCAATAATACTTATTTTCAATTACGGCATCGGTATATATGTAGGTGTACGCGCGGGACCCGCAAGCGAAACGAAGGTAAATCGAGTGCATATCTGTCATTGAAAGTGCGATATATTATTGAGACGGGGGAGGACTGATTTGCCTTGTACGCGTCGCGCGGACCTACAACCGGACGAACGGCGTGCAGTTAAGCTTCGCTGGCTATTTACTCGACACGACGCGCGCCTCAATTTCGTATCGCTCCTAATCGCTACCGACTGTGTGTGTTGCAAGGTATACATGCACATTAGGCATATACGTACGAAACTCGATGCAGTCGCATGCATAGTAATACGTCTCTCTGATTTATATTATCTGCTGCCTCTGTACGTACTGCCGAGCGCGTGGCTTTAAAGAAGTCTACGAAGCGTATACGCATCTGTTTAGCAGCAGCAGCAGCAGTAGTAGCTGCATCTAGACAGTCCGCGCGATAAAGCTCCGTTAAACGCGTTGGAGCCTCGTGGCGCACGCGACTCACTTCGATGAGTCCTCGTCGTCGTCGTCGTCTCTCTATACATTGTACGTCCGCGTGTGCGTGCTGCATATATTTTGCAAGGCAGAGCAGCGCCGCAGTGACCTCGGCCAAGGCACACACGCGTGGTGTGCACTGCAATGGGTCCTACATCTAACGGCTATAATAGATATATATGTATATAGGCACACGTACATAAATACGCGCATCGGAAATTCGAGAGACTCCATAAGGTCCGCTCGTGTGCGTATAGATCAGCGCGTCTATATGCGCACTTATATACAGCTCTGTGTACGCGCGTTCGCACGATTGAGTCGAGATTGAGCTTCGCCGTGGCGGCCTACATTCGCGCAACGTAGACGCATAATAAATATGAGTCGAGCGCGTATGGAAACTACGATAGGATCGAGCCATGAAACTACGAGTATATGCGTATATGCGTGAAAATAAACTGCACCGTGTACACCTTCCTAAATGAGACGATGTCTATAAATTATCGAATGCACTGCTCGAAAAAAAAAATCGACCGGTTTGTACCGAGAATCGCCGGTCCTCTCAGCTCCGCTGCTGTTCACCGGCATGTACCGAGAGAGAAAGAGATCGGTCAGAACCGTGCGTGACATAACGATGGCTATCCCATGACGTATACGTCATTAAACCCGAGACGAGTCCCGATGCGTACTATAAAATAGTTGGATTGCATAATATGCATCTCTGTATAGCGTATGTAGCTCTCTGTATAGCTCGAACGAACGACCGGTTCGCAGCTCCTCCTCCTCCTCCGCTCGCGCGGCTAATTCTTTTTTCTTCGTACAATTAGTCGTACGGCACGCACGGCATCGTCCTTTTACTCGAAGATGCATCCGCGACGCCGACGTCGCGCTTATAATGCCTATACATATATTGCATACAGAGTCGCGCAGTGAAAGTGAACGAGCTGATGGCTCATTTTGCACATTCGCACATACACAAACGCGATATATATGCAACACTTACCTCTTTCTTTCTCTCTCAACCTCAACTCCACCACCACTGCGGAATCGAGTTTATCGCTTAGTGTGTATGTGTGCATATGTGCGTACACATGGTATCGTGTATATGTACAGCCGATAAGTGGCACTACTACCGCGAGTCGCGCTTTGCGTTGTTAAAAAGGCGCGCCGCCGAATACTCTCTGCACTGTGTACGCAGCATACCTTACGCACGCACTGTCAAGATATACACAAGCGCATGTGCGTTCGGGCAATTATTAAACGCTGCATCGAGGATAATGCATTGAACGAGATCGATCGTACATAGTATGCACACTTACCCCAGGTTCTGGGACACTTGGCTAACCAACGTAATCTTTTATTTTATAAGGCGCTCGATGCAGCATCGCTAACATATATATGCATTGACAAAGTTCGTATAAATTATATAGGTACACATCTCGATGTCGGTCCGCGCGCCTTATAAATCCAAGGCACCAGATAAGAAGCGCATTAGCCGCCGCGGCACACGCGCACATAACAACGAAAATTTATGACGATTTATTATCAGTTGTGCGTGACCTAATGCGCGCCTGCCTTTACGTACCTGCTGAGCTCAACGAATATAATAGCTCTGAGCGCGATTATTGATTATTTGCGAGTGTTGCGGATATTGTAACATATATAAATGATAGAATGGAGCTAGCCGGAATCTAGCCGCGCAAAAGCTCATTATCGCAGCTTGAGTCATAATATTGCAGTTATAACGCGATTGAACCGATTGACGTGTATATGCGCGTATTAACGCATTTACATATCGCTGCCCCCAGCGCAAGGAACGCTCCTAATGAACTTGAGCGGTAAAAATTGGGCCTTGAAACAGTAATATAGGACCGAGGCACGATGTTTTTTCCACTTAAATTTATTAAGAACGTTTCACTGAGGCGGCGATGAGTGTTACAACGTGCACCCCGCAGGCCGCGCAATTATTAATATATGGTCCACGAAAGATCGGTATCGTCTCATCGTAAAGTTGATAAAGATATAGCTAAATAAAGACGTAGCGGCTAAAGTTATAGCGCTCGGCGCATTCATATATAATAGCGACGAAAGCTCATGCTGCGTTCAAAGTTGATTGATATATACTCGGATCCATACTTCACACAAAAGTTTTTTTCTTCTCCTATGGCTCTAACTTATGATTTATGCATCGGCGCTTATAAACCACTACGCGATCGCTCGTATCCGAACGGCCGATTGTTGATATCTCGAAAATTACCCGGCATCCTCGGCACTTGCTGAGCGCAACCATTTTATTTCATATTTTACGATAATTGAACATCATAATGAAGAAAAAAATGAATATTTTCGTACTCAAGAAGCCAAGAAAGTATGAATTGGAAAAATGATGGAGGCGCACGAGCTGGTCGGTAAGAAACGCGTGACTCTAGTAAATATCTTAAAATCTCGCTTGGCTCTCTTAGAACGTGTGTATACCATAAAGTACCATCGTATATAATTCTTAATGGCCATTTTATTCAGGCAGTAACACCCGCTTCGACGCGAATATTTATCATCGCGTGTAATGACCATTTCGACTATTGCCGCATGCGCGATTTTGCGCTCAAATAGCCGCGCTACATGTATAACTGATCGTCCGTTTACAGCCATATACGTAATATCGGTGTAATATTTATCGCTATTATTGTGTTTATTTACATAGCGATATGGGTATTAACTGTGCTGGATAGGCAAATGAATGGCTGCGATTGTTTACTTATCGCACCTGACTTTCTTATTAATGTGCGGTATGTATACAGATATACGAGAATATCTGCAAAAACCTGTTTATTATATACATTTTTTTACATGGTGTTTATAATTTATAGGTGCCGGCCAAGCGGCGCGAAATAAACACGTGTGAATGTGTGTGCTTTACGTACTCTACACATGTTTTGCGGCTTTTGGACTCAACTCTACAGCAGGAGACAGTCCAAAGTGCAAAATTCTAATGGTTTTTAGGTAAAAGTGAACCCTTCAAGAAATACTCGACATTATTGCCTTAAGACCCAAAATGATAATTTCAAATATTTTGATTTATTATCTTGTTTTTGGTCATTTTCTGTTACAATTATGTTAAAAATATTGAATGTATTTTTGATGACCCGAAACTGATAATTCAATCGGTTCGACAAATTTAGGCTAATTTTTGACTGTTTTAAAAACATTGATAAAACTTCAAACTTTGCTGCTATTAAGACGAATAAGTAACCAATTTCTTTGTCTTTTGAAGACGTTTTCAACCACGTAACTTTGTATAGGGTTTTTTGAATTATTTACTGAAGTTACAATATAAAACGTTCAACCTTTTGTGTCGCGCTCGAAACAACATTTGTTATTATTTTTTCAGTTTGTTAAGAGTTACACATGCTATAGTTAAAAATGACTACATAAAAATTTTGATAACAGCGTTACATTTTTAATGTGTCTAGTTATATCCAAAAATATAGTCATAAAATATTGAATATTTATACCACGGGAATATCTCAATTATTAAAATTACGTTGTTCTTTGAAAGAAGTCGTTGTATTGCTTTTTGAGAGGTCACCGAGATTTTAGAAAAAAAAGTTGTTACCCTCTGAAGAATAACGATGAATGGAACAAACTGGCCTTATGATGTTTCATTATTAAATATCACGAGATCGCGAAATATTTTTGGGCAGTACCTGTGACCCGGAGGTGGGAAGGTCTACTTCTAAGTATGTAAGAACTTTATTTTTCACATTTCTGCAGGCTTATTATTCATCTCAAGCTTTCGCGCAAGCTATCGTAAGATCACCAGTGGCACCGATTTATATTTGTTTTTTGTATCATAATCGCTCCAAGCCAAGATCGGCACACACGATCGCTCGTCGCTCGAGCTTTCATCGAAAGAGAGAGAGAGGAACGCTTAGCAATGTGCATACGCGCGCAATTCGTCACAAGTGCGCACAGTTGACGCAACAATAGCAATTTTCGAGCCGATAGTCGCGGGTTTACGTATGTAACGCATATAGCAGTTTAGTGGGCGGCTATATTACAGGGATCGTAGCGGGACCGGCACAGCGATTCGCCTTCAATACATCGGAACGATTAAAAACCAGCGAGATTCGAATAGCTCGCAAAACAAAAGACGAAAGGATCGGTATCGGGTACGCAGCGCATACATTTATATGCTATGAGTTAGCTCGAGGAGACAAAATAATAACGTGCACCTGCGTGCGCGATCCGATCCGTCGTAACGCGTCTTATCTCATCATCGTCGTCGTCGTCACAGCTCGAGCCTGTACGTGAAATTCATGTGCACCTCTATCGCCATGCACATTCATATGCACATGCAGCTTACGTTTGTATAGACTCGCGGTAGTGCACTCATAGTTCGTCACTCGAGGGGGATTGCCGAGCGCCGTACACGGCCGATTATTATTATATTATACACATAGGCATGTGTAGCATTACGCACGTTTGATATTACGTTTCGACGGCCGAACAATGCGTCGTTTCACTTTTGATTCGCCCATATGTGTAGGTATTTTATATACGCACACCCTTGCAGCACAAATCTCTCTTTGTACTCGAGATACACGACTATACGTATAGCTGCGCTGGCGCTCGTAAGACGTGTATAAAACGCGAGGCAGTAGCGATCGCGAGGTACGTCTGTAAACGTATCTGAAATGCACCAAAGTATACTTATTGCCGCGGTACAACCACGATTTGTCATGATTGCATATGATATGCCTGTATTATGTACAAGGTTTTCCGCGCGAGCTGGCTTGTGCCCGGCAAAGTGGCTGCACGTGCGCTCGATCATCGACGCTCCGTGTGGCCGATAGCGCAGCTGATTCCTAATGTTCTTCCTAATGGCACGCTGCAACAGCACAACAGTCGTGAGGGCAACATTTGCATGCTCTTGGTCGATACTTCCGATAAAAAGCTCTACGTATACATCAAGTACATGGTATATGGGCTTGTCCATTGAGATTCAGCCACTCGCGCGCGCGGAACCTTTTTCGTGCGTCGATCGTAACTTCCATAACTCGTCAGCATTGATTAAAGTTTACTGTTACTCTTTAATTTACGATCAATTTTTTGATCGTTCATTAACAGTTAAGCACACTTTTTTCTTCATTTTTCGTTTTTGACGAAATTTAAGTCGTCGTAATATTACTGTTTGAGAGTGACCTATGAGTTCGATCGTCTCACCCGTGGTAGTGGCCTTAACCATTCACGTTCTGAAGAAGTGTACCTGGTGCAGAAAGCTCAATTGGTACCCTCTGAATATTACGATAGGTGACCAAAAACACGACATTCCAGAAAACGCAAAAGAAGAAAAAACTTAACACTTGTAGCATAGGGAAAAGGCTCACGGAAATAGCTGTATCTCAGTACAGCATCAACATTTTGGAGTTTTGAACGATGCAATGGAAAGAGGAGGAAAAATCCTACTCAAAATTTCAATAAAAAAAATTTTAAGTTTAAGGTGTATATAAGCCCTTAACATTTACTGGAAGTAACTGTCTAAAATCACATAATCCGTGAAACTCATTGCGTTGCGTTGAATAATTATATTTTATATATTATTATACTGATACTGGTGGAAAACGGCACAGACAACTAACAACTGTAAAACATTAACGCTTATAATTTTGGAGGATTAGAGACAGAGATGAAGAAACACCCGATGCTCATATATCATCATCATCAAACAATCAATCAAACAAATGAAATTAAGAGGGTTCAATTCGATCTATAATCGCAATGGCTCTTATATATATTAGACTAGTGTCTATGGATCGATCAGTTTTTATTCTATGTATGATGACCAAATTGACAACAGTTTCTCCGAAAATACTAATTTCCAAACTTTGGCTATATACGCTGTCTCGGCCCATGTACTCTGCATAATCGTCCCGAGATGTTAATTCTTGGTCATTTTCCATAATACTATAAAAATCCCAGTTTCGCATATCTTCATCCCAATTTTTAAGCTCAAAATCAACGATTTTATTTCTCATTTTGGCTAGCACTGCCCCATTCATTTTTGGCTAAACATCTAAAAAGGCAATTTTATCACCTTTAATCCATTTTTCTCGGTAAAAATTTTTATTATGTACATTTGTACTCTTGAAAAAGATGTTTATGAACTTCTATTTGCTCAACATTTAATATTACTTTCTGTCGAAATTTATCGTCATTGGCTTTTTTCTAATTTCCAGCGATCAGAAATGTTGTAAAAAAGTTTATAAAGAATAGGACGAATATGTGGCTCTTATCTATTATTTCATAGAATTTTTACTTTTTTTTATGGTTGACAAGTAAAAAATAATTTTATTTACGTATTACACTGAGAAAAGTACCTTGGAAAAAATTACACTGTTATAACAAATTTAACCGCGTATAGACGTAATTTTTACCATATGATGAAGTACGGTAGTAAAATTTGTTATGACGTGATAATTTTTATGAAACTCGCTTATTCTTGTACGCATCGTAGTACAATTTTTTAGTTTCTCATTTTCCCGTAATATTAAATCATTAATAAAAGAGTTTTTACGAATTATTAGACGTGAGATACATAATTTCATTTCTTTATACACATAATTATAATGACTTAGTTTTGATTTTTTTACATTGGTAACTACGAAGTTTCTTAATTTTATTTGTACATATTATTAAACTACATAAAACACTGGCAAAAAGTATAGAGTTGTGCTCATTCCATTGTTTACGTTGTGCGTTACATGCATGACCTCTCCATGTGTTGCCTAGGCCCTGGCTCGGTATTTTGCTGCGTTTGCCATGGCTTATAGACGGGGGACTGTGCGTGGATTTGATGCTATTCGCATATAGATACGTCGGGTTTTCAAAATTTAGCAAGCATAGCATAGCAACCTTCGCCAGTCTGTCCGCATATCTATAGTTAGTGTGATGGGTAAAATTACCTCAGAAAGTTTAGTTAATGAAATTCCAAGTGAGAAAGATAGAATAGAATTCAGTGGTTTATTTAACTGCGCTGTGAGATAATTATCAATAAATGACGATGAAATTATAAAAATATTATAAAATAATACTTGATCTTATTGGAGATATTCCATTGTGAAACAAGAACCTAATAATGTGTCGCTTATTGGAAACGATTTCAAATTGATTGACAAGTAGCCCGATCCTAAAAACTTTCAACTTTTACTATTTCCGCGAGAAAATTTAGGAAGTGTTGATAATTATAAATATATGAGCTAAGCCATAGTTAGCGTGATGGTCAAAAAAATTTTTTTTCTCAAATTATGGACTTTTAAAGAGTACATTGAAAAGTGAAAATCCTGAAAGTTTCAGCTCTCTAGGTCCAACCGTATTGGATTTTCAGGGTCTTAAAGTTGAATTTTCTTTTTCTGCTGATATTTTGCTTGTAATTCTGATTTTCTGGGGTTAATATGAAAAAATTGTTGAATCATGGTTTTTAATGTAAAATTTGATGTAGAATTCAAATTTGTACTTAAAAATCATATTAAGAATTGGAGTCCCCATAAAAATGATATTTTCATGCATTAATCATGTCACTGTGCAAAAATAAACATGTTCGTATCCAGCGATATGGCCAATATTGTAATATGTTCATCGATACATCAAATTACAATTTCTGATAAATTTTGGTTATGGGCAGACAAACAGAATTCATTATTGAGCTTAATATGAGTCAAGAAACATGGTTTTTCTCTCATTTTCCTTGATTTTTGATTTATATTAAGCTCAATAATGAATTCTGTTTGTCTGCCATTAACCAAAATTTATCAGAAATTGTAATTTGATGTATCAATGAACATATTACAGTATGGGTCTAATCGAAGGATACAAACACATTTTTTTTAGTACAGTAATATGATTAGGACATGAAAATATCATTTTTATGGGGACTCCACTTCTTGATATGATTTTTAAGTACAAATTTGAATTCTACATCAAATTTTACATTAAAAACCATGATTCAACAATTTTTTTATATTAACCCCAGAAAATCAGAATTGCAAACAAAATATCAGCAGAAAAAGAAAATTCAACTTTAAGACCCTGAAAATCCAATACGGTTGGACCTAGAGAGCTGAAACTTTCAAGATTTTCACTTTTCAATGTACTCTTTAAAATTACATAATTTGAGAAAAAAATTGTTTTTGACCATCACACTAACTATGGCTTAGCCCATATATAAATCATAATGTAATTATGCATAACTCGTATTTAATTAAAGTGAATGAAAATCAAGAAAGTGAATTTAATAATAAAATAGATACATAGTTTTTGAATTTAAAAGCGTGAAGCCCAATCTTGAATTGAAGAAAGACATTTATGTTGCTGATTTATTGAATTTGAATCTTGATTGTGAAATTATCGAACAAAATAAAAGTAGAAGATTGACCAGAAAGAAGATCAACGAATACAATCCCAAAGCAAACATCGGTACAATGCTTAAAATATCACTATATGTGATATTTGCGAAAAAAAATTATCAAACAAATGTTCACTCAAAGTCCACATCGAGTCAGTGCACAATAAACTCACTCATTTATGTGATATATGTGGCAAAACATTTGCACAAATTTGCTCTCTAAAACTCCACATGAATACTATTCATCATGGTAACGCATATGCATGTAATATTTGTGGAAAGGAATCCACAACGAAAGGTAATCTCAAAAAACACATTGATGGGGTGCATGCTAGTATCGCCTATGAATGCAATAAATGCAAAAAGTCATTTACTCAAACAAGCAGTCTCAAAACCCACATAGATACGATTCACAATGGTAGGACATATGCGTGTAATATATGTGGAAAGAAATCCACAAGAAAGGGTAATCTCCAATCCCATATTGATACGGTGCATCGTGCTATGCCTTATCCATGTGATGTATGTGGCAAAATATTTACACAAAAAAGCAGTCTCCAAACTCACATCGATGCGATACACAAAAGGTGTCACACATACATGTGATATTTGTGGAAAGAAATGCACAACAAAGGGCAATCTTAAAAAACACATTGACGAGGTTCACACTGGTATCACCAATCCATGCAATACACGCAGAAAATCATTCAATAAAAAAATTAGTTTCTAAACTCAAATCGATGCAAAACCAATTAGTATCAATCACCCGTATAGTACTCGTGGAAAAATATTAAAAAATGATAAAGTACATATAGGCGTTAAACATGCATGTGATAATTTTGGAAAAATTCAAAAGTAAGAATTATCTCATCCACATCAACTCAGTACATAAATAATATAACACATACATGCGATGTGCGCGGAATTTTCTACTAACAATTGTATTGTGATATAATCTAGTTATATGTAGAAACAATGTTTATTATTTCTGATTCTGCGGTAAGTCAAATTTGACGCGTGGGTGTGTAGATGCAGCGCAGTCGATAACTCGTTTCTGCGCAGGTCACTCGGGTCGAAAACATAGAGGCCGCCGCTGTGACGCCGTGACGTGAATCGTGACTCGTGATACTGTATAGTGAGAGACACACTGCACGCAGCCTACTTATATAACATAACGCAGACGTCGAGAAACTACGAACCACGTGTTTACGGTTATACTATATATATAAGCTATACGTTCGATTAGCCGGTGTAAATACCTACAGAGTAAAAAGCGACACACGTGTGCAACTATCTTTAAACGCTGGTTGACACTTGTAACTAAATAGAGGAGAAAAGTTTTGCATAGGAACCATAGCAGTTGCAGCATCACATTTCTAACCTATACAACAGGTGGGCTTATTAGTCTGTGAGTATAATAATATAGTACGAGTCTGCATTTTAAATCGAAGTATAGTATTGTCTACTCGAGGCCTAAAACTTCAAATATCTCTTAGAGTGCACAGTGAAAAAATTAAAGTATTAATACATAAAGTCAAGGACGTGAAGGATAGCGTAGAAGACACGATGAGGTATGATTTTTGTTTGTGTCATTATGCCATAATATATTGAACAATTTCTAATGAAACTCGATTATTCTTCAGGGTTAAACAAGAGCCAATGGATACCTTAACGAATGCAGCTGACGAATATGTTTCCAATTTGGTGGAATCTGAAACATTGCCATTTCATAAATCATCGGTGAGTTCAATGATTTAAACTATGTTCTGTTTCTTCACTATCAAAAATTGTAACACAATTTTAACAATTTTAACAATTTTATAGGACAACGTAGATGAAAATGTGTTTATAGACTTTGAGTGCAAAGAGGTTAAGCCAGAACCAAAGTGTCTATCGACAACAATCTGCAAATCTGAGTATAAAAATATTCAACCAACAGTAAAAAAAGAAAACGTAGATCAGACAGATGACACTAATGAAAATATACTTATTGATTTTGAGTGTCACGATGTGAAACCTGATCCGAAATCTTTATCGTCAACCATCAAATCAGAGCATTCAAGCTTTCAATCTATCAGGAGAAAAGGAAATAAAAATCCAATCAACTTGAATGGAAAACGTCTCATAATTTTGATAAAAAAAGGATTTAATTATGACAATAACTGTCACTTCCATGTGAGCTCTCGCTTCAAACTAACTAATTGTGAGCAACTTCAACATTGTAAAGAAAAAAGATCGTATGAATTAGAATCGTGTCAAGAAACATACACAGCAAGAGCAAGTCGGAAGAAGCGTACAAAGACTACACGTGGAAGAATTATGCAGTATGAATGTGACAATTGTTCCAAAATATTTAGAAGTAGACGTAATATTATATCTCACATAAATGAAGTACACACTTGTAGTAAATCCTACGAATGTGAAATTTGTCGCAAGTCATTCGCCCGCCAGAATACCCTTACAATTCATAAGAATACAGTACATAATCACCTCAAACCGTTTAAATGTGATATTTGTCACAAATCATTTGGACTAAAACAACACCTCCAACGTCACGTGAGCGCAGTACATGATCGTAGCAGACCCTTCAAGTGTAATGAATGTTCCAAAAGCTTTGGATACAAAGGTCAACTTATAAGGCACATAAAAGCAGTACATGATCTATACAAACCCTTCAAATGTGACTTCTGTGACAAATCATTTGCAAGAAAATGTAGTGTGAGAATTCATGTAAATGCAGTGCATAAACGCAGCAAACCCTTTGAGTGTGATATTTGTAAGAAAACGTTTGCCCACAAAAATTCCATCAAACTTCACATTGTTGGAGTACATATTCGCAGTAAACCTTTCGAGTGTAAGATTTGTCATAAGTCATACGGACGCAAGAATTACCTTGTCACTCACATGAATGGAGTACATAAAAAGGGTAAAACCTTTAATTGTGACAAGTGTAACGCTAAATTTTCATATCAGCAAGGCCTCTATGAACACAAACATACAGTTCATGGTCAAAAATCTTTTGAATGCAATATGTGTCACAAGTCATTTTACTTCCGGGGTAAGCTAACAGCTCACATGAAATTAGTACATGATCTGGAAAAACCGTTTGAATGTGACATTTGCTTCATAAGATTTGAAGAGAAAAAAAAACTTGAAAATCACATTAAAAGAAAACACGTAAAACCATTCCCATGTAAGATTTGTGACAAAGCATTTAGCAATAACGGTAACCTCAATAGACACAAACTAGAGAAACATTCTATTAGCAGATCTGTTAAAAAATGAGATTATTCCCTAAACAATTAGAGGCAATATATTTATATTTACATAATTATCATAGTATTTGAAAAATGTTGACTTAAATATTCTACATAATTTTGTGAAAAAACTTGGCAGTATTTTCAACTGTTATCAGTTTTATGTTGATTGTGAAAAGTCCCATATTTTATAAATATAAAATATATTTATAAAATATATTTATATTTTATATTTTATAAATTATATATAATAAATAACACACCTAACTTTAAAATATATTTTGAATATTTTTGATTTTTCAACTCCTGGTCTACATCCCCAATTCCTCAATTGGTGTTTTTTTTATAACACTTTACAGTTAAATTGACGGTTGTCAAGTGAAAACCTCGAATTTGATTTTGCATATTAAATGGATCGATATTCACCAAAAATTATGAACCATATAAATTCTTTTTTCGCATCGTAGTGGAATACTCTTTAATTGTATTAATGTTAAAGAGAGATCGATAGAAAAGAGTCTGTGACCATTTCGACATTGTCAAATACGTTTCTGAGACATTGATGAACAATTATCGTTTCGTTACACGCTTCAAGCGTCAATTTAAGTCGCAAATTTGGCCTCGAATTCCGAGGATTCGTTACAGAATTGCTCATATGTACACAATACAGGACGTTTTGTATAGGACGTACAAGATGCTGCAGTGCATCCTCTCGCGGTCGCACGAGCACGACGGCGATCTGCCGCTGCCGTTGCATAGCTAAATGCACGTAGATTAATTGCTAGCGATCGGTCGGTGCACGAAAATATGATCGGCAAGTTTTGCAGGCACATTAGCCGCTCGGCGATCGGCCGGGGCCTTTAATAGGCGTTATTTGTTTCCAACAATCGACGGCCACCACATCGCTCGCGATTCAGCCGATCGCCGCGGCTCCGTGTGTGTACCTAATACATAATAATAATCGGCGCGCGATTCGCCACGCGCGCGGAGCCCAACGTCTATTATCCGTATACTGCTACTGCGCTATAATCGCTCGCGCGTGTGTATGTGGAGCTATTAGCTGCGCGAGCACTGCACCTACACATTAAGGTGTATCGTAGCTGCAACTTGCGCAACACGTGCGTACCAGACGCTGCGTGTATCAGGCTCTCTTTGTACATCGAAACGGCCGTGTACGTTGATTTTATATACATAGAGACCGATCTCGAACGATCGTTTATGTTAATGCGTACATACGCGCGTGCATACATGCACGACGAGCTGTACATACGCGACTGCTGCACGTGTTTTAAAAAATGACTCTAAAGCTCGCTCACGCGTAGACGTAGCTTTGGAGGCCCCGGCGCGTGCACGAGTCTACTCGCGAAAGCAATTAAAGGATAAATAAAAATCCTGCGCGTATCGATACAGGTTGCTCGAGCTCGTACGCGTGTGTCAATTTGAGTAAGTCCAGTCAGTCGCGCTGCCGAACGGTAGCTGGGGCACGAGAGCTCCGGTAGCTCGGGTAGTAGTACCTATTAAACGATACATAATATATATTGGCATTAGAGCGGCTACGCGATCGGCATTTATAACTACTACTATCGCCATTAGCTGCACACAAATACATGCAGTATGTAGCTGTAAGCCATACATAAAGAGCTACAGATCACGCGCGGAGGAGTGTAAATCGTGACCGCAAGACGAATCGCTTCTCCGACTCGTAGCACAGCCGGTGCACTGTAATATACCTACTCGATCGACCTGCTCCAAGTCTCTTACGTATATTACAAGTACGCCGAGTTCGTAAACACGAGGGCAGCAGCGGATTGTTTTTGTCCGCACAGCAGCAGCAGCAGCGAAGTACATTATGAGCTTTACGTGCATCAATCGCGGGTCTACCATTGACAAGATCGATCAATCGCGCGACGTATTTATGCGTATTAGTACAAGGAGAATAGATGGGCCAGAGCACTCAACGCTCACATAAGTAAGGCTAATTAAACCTCGACCGCGAGCTACTTATAAAGCCGCGCTAACTAAGCTCAATCTGCACAATCGTACAGTATATACAGTAATATCAGATCGGGGATACGGCAGCGGCAGTCGAGTGCAGGTCGCAAGACGCATGTAATATAAAGTATATAGATACGCGAGCGTCAAGTCCAACTTAAAATTCGCAGTCTGATGAGCTAATAAAAGCCGCGCTAAGCGCGTATAAACGCGGCCTGTTAAGACTCTAGCTGCGCGCGTGTAATATGCAACGCGCAGCGTCGGGAGCAGCTCGTTATAACGCGAAATTCGTGCACAGGTTGAAGAATAATTGCTCGACGAGAGGCACTAACTTATGCGCGCGTCCGTCCGTCTCCGTGCGTGTATCTGATATATAGGTGGAGGGCATCTCTTTCTCTGTGCGCTCGGCTGCGAGCTCTGGACTCGGTACATACACGGGTCGTTGAGCGTGTAACGTACGTCCAGCAGCACTGTTGAAAAGCGCATTTCCACGTCTCGCTACGGGACGATGTATGCCGCCGCGTCTCTGCTACCACTACGACTGCGCGTATCACTCGACATCCTCCGTTAATTTAGCCCTGCGCTGCGCAGCGAATCGCATATTATGCGCGCTGTACCTTTGTACACATACACATGCACATAGAGACAGACATAACAGGGCACTGTAAATGCACGCGTATATCTTTTTCCGCGCATCTTTATTGCCTAATCGTTTCTCTTTATCCGAGTGCGATGCTGCTGCTGCCGCAGTTGGGCTCCCACTCGAGGTATATAGTTGAGCCAGGCAGCTCGCGCGGGACCAGGCTTATACATGCACGCATGCACAAGAGAGCTGTATTATATGTGCGTATAGATCGTATACGCGTGGATATCGCAGCGCCGCGGCGATGATTTATATCTATTCGTCGAGCGGCTCTCCTTTCCCTTTGCTCGCGAATTTAATGGCCGCTTATGTATCTCGTAAAATAAGCCACGAGGCAGCTTTAATTAAACTATCCCGAAAATGGTCGAAAAATACGATAATTATATATCCTATGGAATTATATACGCAATGATCCGCAAACGCAGCGGCAGCAGCAGCGGCAGCTTTGGCAAATTGTTATTTTACCGATGCTCGCGCTTATTAATTTTGAAACGTGTACACGCGTAAATGTTCCTATCCATCGAGAATGGAAAAAGTTGCCAACGAGTATTTTTTTTTTTTTCATTCAATTTTTTAATTTTTGCCGTACGGGCCGCGCGCGCGCTCGTAGTACGCGCGTCAAGTGATTTATGCGAATTATGCGCCGCAGCTTTTATAATAAGCGCGGCATCGCAATATTCGCGTACATAGGTATACATAGTCTAGTATACATAGTAATATACATAGTCTAGTATACATAGGTATACATAGTCTGCAGTACAAAATCATACAAGGTATATAAGCCGTATAATAGCCAGTTATACTGTCAGCTCGCTGAGAAAACCAAGTATTAATTTTAAATTATCCCCCTAAAGGTTTTTGCTCACGCGCGCGAGCGAGCTTATAATTGCGCAGCCAAGTGTCTCGCGCTCGCTGCGCGCGGACTGCAACTGAACGCTTAAGCTCCAACATTGATACGTGCAACTGCCTTGTCTGAGAGAGAGAGAGAGACAAAGAGAAAGACGTGCCGAATCGACCAAGTATATCGTTTAATGCACGTATTATCGTTATTTTTGGTCCCGCGATGCTTCGAGAGCCGCGAACTTGTTCCGATTACAATTGCACGCGCGGGCCAAGGTCGACCGCAGTGCGCGAGCGCCCGGAGGATGCGATCTCGCATCCTTGCCGATTTTTTTTTCGTAAACGCGAGTTGCGAAATATCGACGCACGATGGTATAATTCGGACTCGACTCGCTGTTATATACGTTACGTTGTATACCAGTTTGACGATCGGTATAATACGCGTGTAATGCCAGTATATATACATCTTGCTTTTCATGTAAAACGTTATGACGTACATGCACGTGAACAAGTTTGTTATACAGGTACACAGGCTGCAGACCGCGAAAGTCGGTCGAAAATGGATATAATGTAACGTCGGAGCGTATGCGATCATCGTCGTCGAGCTCGTACAGCATCTTCTCCGCTTTAGCTCGATCAGCGATCGATGTAATGTACGTGCGTTGTTTTATTGTGCATAAGTGTAACTTATATCCCGGAGCTGGTCTTACGCAACTTGACGGAGTATACATCGTGTAAAATTGTCCAAATACGAGTTTCATTGTTGCACTTTTTATACGCCGTACGAATGCAGGTCGTATATAAATATAGGCCTGTGGGACGACGATCGTCATCTTCAAGCCAGTGCACGTGATAAGATCGTCTTTCTCTTTCATCGTTTTTTTGTTCTCGGATGAAATCGGTAATTGCGTTGCAGCATCGCTCTCGAGGTTAATCAAAAATCATACTCGTCTTCTCCACTTTCGCAGTTGCCTCCCTGTGCAGCTTTATTTTCTTTCTCTCCCAAGTGTAACACGTCACTTTGCCATAAATCGTTGTTTACCTTCGCGTCGTACGGAGAGCGCAAAAAAGCCCCCCGCTCGTGTGTGCTATTATCACTCGAGTTCATAAAATGCTGCGAACAGCAAAGAACAAAAACTCGGCCAGTATAAAAATAATGCGGGAATCGAATATTGGCCTTATTCGCGAGCTGTTGTGTAGACACACGTAGAGATAATAAACCCGCTGGCTTATAGCTATGGGAAAAACTACGCGGCGCGCACGAGATCGACTCGATCACGTGTGATCGTAGCGATTTATAAATGCTTGGAAAAGTGAGTGTCGAGACGCGAGTAAATTATCGACTCTCGTTAACTAAATTCGCGAATAAACGTGCGCAAAAACACGATATCTATCTATCGGGAATCGTTGCTTTTTGTATAAAAACGTAATCGTATGCAGCGAGGAAATTACAGTAGAATTTGAAAGACGTGCTCGTTGCTTACATTATTTAAATAAAATAACGACGTGTGTATTACACGTTACCGATCCTCGTCGTAATACAAACATATCATCGAAAGCAAGTTTAACGTCACCGCGCGCGACGACGTCGGTTACACTCATTAGCGCGCCGCACGACGCATAGCAGCAGCAGCAGCAACTTACATCTTAGCTACGAGCACAGCTCACTTTGGGCCGGAGATGAAAAGACATTTATTACGACACGATCGGTGTGCAATTTGTGCCGGCTATTTAAGGACAGATTGTGCCTGTAAACGGAGGCGCGCACCACGAGGCACGCCACACGACGGCCGAGCACGTTTGTCATTTGCGCGGCGACTCGAACGCGCGTCGATCGCTAATAAACTGGATCTCGCGTTGACAATCCAGTATTTAGAGCTCCTTTACTCAGAAGCGGTAGTACGCGCTTTTATATACACGCGTTATATAGCTGTACGTACAGCGTCAGCCGACAAGCACCTTCTTTTATGTATTAATTTGCCGATTCCACCTTCGCTTTATAAGTATATATCAACGGCCAACTTCGGAGAATCGCCGCGATGAGATAAAGCTGCGGCATGTCTTCGTAATAGCCTTTAACAATTCTACATGTACCACGATATGTGTGATTTATAAAATGATTGTATGTAGTTCTATCGAAAAATCGAGTTCCATCGCCTTAGAACATTTTTGTTTATTTTTTTTTTCATCGTCTTTTCAACGTAAATTACCCATTGGCAGTCGCGCGCGGCAATTTGATGTATAGCCGCGCAACGCGCCAATCGATCACGATCCGCGGAATTATTTCTCACGACGATCGCGGCTTCGCTCGCGCGAAATAATTGGACAGCTCCAATACGACTTGGATCGGGAATTGGCAGCTATCGACGCCCACCTAACGCGAACACGTATACAGTTATTTTTGTACGCCTGTGCAATGATAACGATACGATTCTCCTTGAAATTGATTTTTGTTTTCTTTCGTGTAATTAATTATGACGATGCGTGGAACGATAAATATAAATTTAGAATTAAATAATTTGTAAAAGTGTTGTCAAAAATAATTCACATCTCGTTTGAATGTAAATAGTATTTATATTAAATACTCGGTTGAGATAAAGCGTTGAAAACAAAAATATTCTTATTAAAAGTATAATAACAAAAAAACAATAATAATAACAAATAATATTGAAGACAAACACTTGAATTTTTCGTTTAATTAATCCCAATGTAAGCACGTTATTCAATTAAAAAAGGGTGATAGAAACTCCGAAATTAAGAATATCAAGGTAAAGAAAAATTCATTCTGTACCTCATCGGGTAATTTGATTAAAAAAAAATATTTACGCGAATGAGATCTGTCACACCAAGCATCGGAAATCATGGAAATAGTAAGCGATCGATTCAGCGACTGCCAACGACCCCCGAGACAACCCAAAATCACGACTAAAAGCGTATGAGCCCACTAAATTTCACATTTCTATAAATTCACATTAACAATTTTGATTTTTAATTATTTCGCTTACTCGTTGTTATGTGTGCACTGCGATCTAGCACAGGTTAGGGAGTGCCTGCAGCCGGAAAGTCTCAGCGAGTTTCAAGCGCGCATGACTCAGATCCGCAGTATTTTGGTGCTGAAAAACAGCGATAAGGAATGGTCCGTCGGTAAAAGCCGTCCGAAATTCGCCAATCTTCCCAGCCACCTCGTCGACTCGGATTTTGGATATCGAGCCAGAGATCGTAAATACGTCGTTTTTCATTACAAGATCGGAAAATAATTTTAATCATTTTTAATTCATTCGTTTTATTTATTTTTTTCCCCCCAGCCAACAACGTCGACAATACCATTCACGGAGAGTACGAGCACGACGCGAATTACGAAGCGGAAAAGCAGCCCGGCTATCAGTTGACGCGACGCTACGAGAGTCCGTTCGATCGCTGTCAAACTTTCGGCCGATCTCTGCGACTGGATCCTCGCAGCAGCAGAATTCAACGCCTCTTTCAATATCAGTCCGGCGAATGCGAGTGCGAGGCGGATCGGAAAACTGGCGATGATCGTCTTAAATTACTCGCCGATGGCGGAAGCGAAGACATCTTCGATCGGATCGTCGCCCAGAGCAGCTCCAATAACATTTACGAGGTCTTTCACGGGGCGCCGGTGCAGAGAGACTTGACCGACGTGAAAAATGCCTTGGCGCACGTCAACAGTCTGCGCCTCATAATCAAAAAACGCGACTCCGATTTGATTTTTTTAGAGCTGATGGATCACTACAACTGCGTCGATAAAGTATGCGGGCACGCGATGTGTTTGCGATTCTCCTTCACGTCGCTCATAAATTCAATTATTGTCAGGACAAACGTAAGGTCGTCGACTCGGTGGAGTTCTATCGGGCTCTGGCTACGGTGAACATCAAACCGAATCCAAAAATGTTCAATCTCCTGCTGAAGATATTCGACTGGATCGAGGGGAACGATATACGCTACGAGAAAGCTTTGGATCTGCTGAATTGGAAATATGTCTTTCCTTCGTTTGAAAAATTACGATTGGGTAAATTTTAGTTTAATCAAATATTTAATGCGTCGTTGAAGCACGATTTAATTTAATTTTTTGTTACTATTTAGTTCATCCGGTCGAGGAACGAAATTACACAACGACCTATCAAGATACTATGACATGTTCTTAAAGTTCTTAACTAAAAGCATATCTAAATAAGTCAAAATCACAGTAAAAAAATATGCTAAAATTATTTGGAGTTATGTTGCTTCAGTGCATTGACGTGTATGTACAATAAATTCGTCGATTGAGTCAAAAAGTTAAATATTCATTCCAGGAGCCACGCAAAGTGTGCTAAAGATTCTTTAGATCTGTCTCCGTAATCGTATAAAAGTTCAGTGCCGGCTGGAATGTCCTTACAGGCATACAGGATAATGTGAGGTTTTCCTCTGATTTCAATCACTTCGGGCTTGAGATTCTTGTTTTTTTGTGAATGATTGAGAAGTCGCCCGCATCTGCCGGTATCCTTCGTAGCATCAACGCTATCGATCAAAGTATTATTAATGACAATGTATCCACTATTGTACACATCAGTAAAACAGTAAAAAAAACTTACCACAATGTGGAATTTTTGTATTGAAAATAAAACATGTAACAACCGATTCGTTTATTTTTAGAATATTTTTTTTCTCTCTTTTTAGCTTCGTTATTATCAATAAGTTCACCGTGATATTCAACAACAAATTCTCCCTTGCTAAAGTCCTTAGTGGTCACCACTCCTTTTCCTTTGACACCAAACTCAGCCACCTATAGGGTAACGATTTTTATTAAAGAAATAACATTTTTTAACTTAATTTCATAATTTTTCATACTTCATACCTCTAATCCCTCTTCTATATTTTCAGTAACCTTACGTCTAATTTCATTCATAATTTCTTCAGGAGATGGTCTATTATTTCTAGCACTCCGGCGGAGTGGTGCCTCCTCAGTAACTTCTTCATTTATTACAATACAGTGAGACTGAAATTTACAGGAAATAATAGTTTTAAAGTGTATCGATTTAAGTTACAAATGAAAATGCATGCAAGGTGGAATTTATTCTCACCAATCTCCTCCTTTTATTATCTTGATCATCTTTTACGTGGAGCTTTTGCATATCTATAATTAATTGTGCATCGGAAGAATTTATTTCCTTTTTTGGTATGGTCGGAGTTGAGAAAAAAGCTTCTTCCTTTCTTTTGTTCTTAATGTTTTCTTTCCCTAATTCTTTTTCATCAATTTTTTCTTTACCTAATTCTTTTTCATCGATTTTTTCTTTTTTCACGGAAACTTTATCAATCGGACTTTGAGTTTTTGGAATTATTTTAGGTTCTAGATCAGTACTATTTTTATCAGTAGTCAAAATATTTTTTTCAATAGGTGATGAGATATTGTTCAAATGGTTTTCATTCGCTGAAGCTGTTAACTTTTTTGAACTCCTCGTATTTCTTGCAACATTATTGTAAGGGGTTGTCCGTTTTGATTTACCTTTGACACTTTCGGATTTTGGAGTAGGTAACAAACCATTGCCATTAATATTTTCAGGAGTTGATGCTTCTTTCATTTTATTTTGTAATTTAGATGGATTTATTTGATTTTTAGAGTTAACGTCGAAACCGTTTTGAAGTGCTCTCTGACGATTTAATTGACTATTAACAGTATCTTTTTCGTTAACATTATCAAGTTTTAATGGTGGAGTAGGTAACAAACCATCACCATTATTATTTTCAGGAGTTGATGCTTTTTTCGTTTTATTTTGTGATTTTAATATATTTTTTTTATCTTCATCTTTAACGGCGACGAATTTTTGAGGTATTATTTGACCAGTTGACGGACTATTATCAGTTTTTTTTTTATTCTCACGATCGAGTTTTGATACTTTTTCCGCAGTTAACTTTCTTTGGGAGCGAGTCATCGGACTGTTTCTTTTAATTCCAGCTTTAGTTTGCATTCTTGAATTAGCTTGATCCAATACAATAGGTTGTTTTTCTGACAAACAATCGTCGACATAGCCATTTTCATCTTTGGAAATTTGATCTGATGTATCATTTTGTTTTGCACCGTCTGTCTTTTCTTTTTCGCCCTCTGAAAGGTATCATTCAAGTTACAGGTCTTAGATGTAAAAATTAAAGCATGTCATGTACTTAAATGTTCGTCTAGTTAACTAGTCGATTCTTTAGTTAATAAGTTTTTAAAAGAATTATCACCATTTTTAGCATACAGACCTGGCTTTTGAGGTTCAGGATTTAGAATTTTTAGTTCCTGTTCATTGAGGGAAGGAAGTTCATCGGTAATTTCTGTGCCATTACCAGTAGCATTATTCTCCGAATCTTCAGAACCGGATAAATATGCGTCGAGCATAGTGCCAGGCACATATGATTCTTGTTCATGTTCTTGAGCGGCCGCTCGAGCAATTGGATTAAGTTTTGGATTCTTCTTTGTTTTTCTAGCCATTTTCAACTTTATATTTTGAACAAAAAAGTTAGACTCACTCTCCGCTCTGAACACAATTTAGGAAATAGCAAGCCTAAAATCACAACAAACGTTCACCTTCTGGCACAATAAATTTTCATAACGTTATAAATACACATTCAAAATAAAATCTTACCGAACTTGAAAAGCAACTGCGCGCACAATCCGAAATTGAGAATTACTTATGTGATTGATTTTCGAATTCTTGTTTACAGTCTATGGAGTTAGGGAATAATAATATTTTATTATTCCAAGCTTCGTTCGAAATTTTAAATAAGTATTGAATAGTTATTTAATAAGCTAAAATCTTGTTTTCTAAAAAGACAAATACCAATAAAAATTTATCTAAAATAAATTGAATATTAAAAAACAAAACCAATTTAAAAAAAAAATTAATTTTTCAAGTTTAAATTATTGAATAAAGTGGTTTATTTTTAGTCAGATATACAAGTATTAAGAAATTGTAAAAATTAGTGTGTTCTGTTTTTTTACATGATTTTTAATGCTAATATAAAGATTTGTATGAAAATTTACAGAATTGAATAAAGTGATGCTACTTTAGAAACTATAATAGATTCAGAAAAGTTGTTACAAACAGAAAAAAAATGTTCGTTACTTCTGTTGTAAAAATGAAAGCAATACATTTTTTTCAATATTTTCAAGTAATAGGTCATCAAGATGATACAATTCAGGCAAAAGAAGGTTACCTAAGGCTAAGAGATTTTTGTCATTATACTTTTTTCATGGTATTGAAAGCAGTTTCACTAGGGTACTTAATATTTATAATTAATCACTAATACAAGTAGTAGTATAACATCATGCATCATTTTCATACATCAGACCGTTCTGAAAATTACAGACTCTTGTGGATAATCATATTTTAAAAATAAAACTTTTGCAGTATTGAGTTATTTAATTCATTTTAACAAAATACATTATTTTTTATCTAAATAATTATTAACAACAGTTTCCCTAAAGGTTTGATCCTTGTGGGTAACTCATTAATAACAATCTGTACACTTTGGATGTTCAATTTTTCCTAAAGATATTAACAATTATGTATATGCAATTTATCTAATAAATGAAATTTACAATGTAAATGTGTGTGATAGTATAACTAGTAGTACCATTATATATTATGTTATTAAAAACATAATAATTTCAAAACAATAATCAAAATTTTTTACTTCAAACAGTCAATTAAGTATAAGCGGGCGATGTCATACAATGATAATTTTGGTTATACTAATTTAAATGATCGATGGCTATGTACAATGAATAAAATTTTTGAACTAGTGAGGATATGGAAACTACATTGCCAGCCATGGGTGGCACTTTATCGTTTCTTTATCTCTGTCTCCATAATCATAACTCAATTCACTGCCTGTAGCTATATCTTCTTTCGCCACAAATATGAGATGTGGAACAGACATAACCTCAATAACTTTTGTAACTAAATTACCATTCCTTGAATGATTTATCAATCTCCCAATTTTACCAGTCTCTGGTGTTGAATCGATGCTATATTATAATAAGAAATATTTTTAGTAAAAATATTACAAAATTTAAAAACATTAACCAAATAGAAACTCACCAATACTTTTGATTATTGTGTTTAAAGTAATACATGTAGCAACCCGCATTCTTATCTTTGGAGTAATTAGCTTCTCTGTACTTTGCAGTTTGACTATCTATGAGCTCGCCTTCATACTCAACTACAAATTCACCCTTGATGAATATTTTAGTTGTTATGATTCCTCTACCTTTCCCACTGAAATGTTTAATCTGTGCAAAACATAGAATAAGTTACTTCTTGTTTATTATATTACAAAGTCAAAATATATATACCTCTAAACCATCATGGCAGTGGTTCAATATTTTGTCGACCAATTCTTTTTGCTTTTCTTCCAGCAGGACAGTTTGCGGTTTTCGAGTGCTTTTACGCACAGGAAAGAAGTCGCTTAGCTGTTTCTGTAACTTGTTATCTTTTTTGTTTTTTTTTTGGGTTGAATTAATCTGGCAGGCCAAAGTTTTGTTCGAATTGGCCTCGCTCGCTTTATCGCTGGAGCGCACCGTCGTTCTCTTTACTACTTTACCATGTTGTATGGGTCGGCGTTTGGTCGTTCGAATGAAGGGAACGTTTTTGCTGGGCGTAGTGGACTTCTCCATAAACTCGACGTTCTCCTCGAAGAGCTTGGACGTGCAGTTTTCGTAATCGAGCTTCGGCTCGCACAGCTTGGACGATGACAAGTCACCGGTCTCACTGGCTGCTTGATCGATTATACTGTGTCGCGGCACGACGTTGACAGTGACTCGCGAGAAACAAGTCGTGTCCGTCATGATGTTGAACGAGCTATTGGCCTGCAGAGGAGGTTTCGTCGCGATTTCTGTCACCATCTCGGCGTGGAGCAATTAGCCTCTAATTCACTAATATTTTCAAACAAAACTCCGACTGCACGTGCGGCGCTCTTGGTATTTGAACGAAATGCCAAATCAAAATGTCCGCTCGTCTGCCCTCCCCTGACACAGGTACACGAGATCCGTCTGTCTGTTCCACGATGTGCACAGCTTATCTGGCGGTGGGCCTCTCACTTTTATCGATACCGTTATTACGATGCTCTTGCGTCGTATACAGCCCGAACGACGCACCCACACAAGCAATGGATGACGCTAGGTAAATGACGCACCTATTATCTGTACTTTCTAATTCAAGTCTCGCAGCTCCTTGGTCTATTCCACAGCGGGCACAACAAACATGGCGTCTATATAGGTGCGCGTTCGAGCAGCCGATACTGTACAGTCACTGAATAAAAGTGTATGATATCTGTCACCCACGCGTACGCCACAGTTTCGACACACCGCGGATCGCGATAAACGCGTCTTTCGTATCGCTTGCCTAAACGCTCGCTGTTTACACGACGCGAGTTTATTTTTAACCGACACACAAAACGCAAACTTCAGCGCCACCCGTAAGCCGTTTAAAAAACGGTTGTTTCACCTCTCCTCCGAAACTCCCCAAGACTCGAGCACTGCAGACTCCCCTTTTCAAAGGTAAGTAAAGCATGTGCTTCTGCACTGCCCCGTGAGAATATGCGGAGAGTCGCAGCATTAAATAACAATACAAACAGTGACTCGCGCGCGTTTTCGCCTATGCCACTTGCCAACTGACTGCACAAGTTTTGACCCTTCTGAGCTCCCTGCTTGAACCAATGAGAGCTCGGAGTGGAGTGCTGCTCGCCTCACCGCCCCAATAGGCTCCCTCGTACGCGGTTTAGCCACTCGCTCCGAGGGTTACTCAAAGCTTAAAAAAATTAAAACTCAAGCATCCTATCAATGGATTCAATTTGAAAATTAAAGTCCAAAAAAACTTACAAAAAATGTAAAAAATAGTCAATCAAACTTGTAGTTTGGCAACTTCAATTAAATAAATGCATAGACTAACGTCATTTACATCGTCAAACAAAAACTCACGCGCAGCGCTACTTCCTTCTATTATGGTTCAACCAAAGTGTCAGGTGTCAGGTGGCGAAATGAAAAAAACTCACTTGAAAGTTAATGATTGATTAATTTTAATTAACAAAGGTAGAAGAATAACAGTGAAAGTAATAAAAGGTTGGTTCGCAGCTTGCTGCCTTATCTCAGAGCGTCTGCCGCTTGCGGCCTTGCTCATCGCTCGCTCGAGCCTGTCTGACTGTCGCGTATGCCGTCGGGCCTGAGGCCACCGCGCGAGGCGCCACTGGCGGGCAGCGCGTGCAACGCGTACACACACACATACGTGCGAGCTGCGGCTGTGTTATGCGAATCCATAACACTTCATTTACTTTTGGTAGAAAATTAGTAATGTTTTCGACCTGGCAAAAATTTTACAAATCGTGTGTATAAACATTTTCGAGGGGAATTTCAGTGATCCACTGAGAAATTAAAGATTGAACAACTCCGAGTTTTTAAATTAGCCCATATGAATTTAAACAATCATTAAATCTATCAATCTACATCTCTCATTATATTTATCAATTCTAAACTTAATAATTGAATGTAACAAACTGTACCATTATAGTACTTTATGCAACGGGTACGGATATACTTTTTCAGCGAAACGAGGGGTTACAGCACGAGCCGAAGGCGAGGGCTGTAACGAGTTTCGTTGGAAAAGCATATCCGTATCAGTTGCATACAATATTTTATGGTACAAAAGCCTAAAAGTAGCGGCAAAGTTGCGATTTTTAGGTTAGCGTGCCATAAACATAATAGGTGAATAAAATCACGCAAATATTTTAAGAAAAAATATTCTGATGTTATATTTTGTACTAAATAATTTATACATATTTCATTCATATAAGCTATGAGAAAAAAATATTATCACAGAAAGTCAAAGATTACACCTACTTTTATCTGCTTCTTAGTAAGATGCAACGCAATACCTGAACCTCAAATTTCATGTATGGCCATTTTACAAATTAATAGTATTTCTTCATTGCTCAAGTGTTTAATTACTTTTTCGCAGCATAATAAAGGAAGTTTACCCTGCAGAAGCAACATCATGTATTCTAATCCAGTGTCTTCATATATTTTCCTCAGAAGACATTTTATTATGTATCCTTTAATGGTTTCAGATGAATAACGGCAATTTTCTTTGAAATCATCTGAATTAATAACTGTTCGGAATTCAGAATGTTTCAATAATTCATACCCTTTTTTAGGAGCAGACACACAAACATCGAGTAGAGACACACCGTTTTTAATCATCATTTTTTTCATACTGTCGATTTCTGACGCAATACATCCATGCATCGACCATCCACTCATACACGAATCATCAATTTCCTCGTGTTTGGCGATGTAAAATTGTTCCCACCTTTTCAAAATATCCATCCTCTCCTCTGTCATAAACATTTTCCCTTTTTCTACGATTACAAAATGTTCGTAAAGAAAGCCACAGTAATACCGATTATAGTAATATTGAGTTGAATATTCGTATTGCTCTTTTTCCAGAAACCAACGAATTTGATTTGAAGAATCTGTAAAAATAAGAAACTCGTTAAACTTTAAACAAATTGGAGTTTTATCAAATAAAATCTTACCGAACAGTATTGCGTTCTTAAACTTATCCCTGTTGTAGTTGTGAGCGTTGTCAGGACTAACTGCATCAAGCAGAAATTTTAATACCATCAAGCCGCTTGATCCATTAATTTTATATCCTTTCCTCTTGAGCAGATCGAGAATAGATAAAAATGTGCACATTGCGTCTACATCACTTATCAATATGTCTCCGTATTTCAAAAAATCCTTTACCACGTCGTACCCAGAATTGAATACTTCATTGATGTCAGCATTGTTTATCAGTAGAATTTCTAGATTTTTGATGGCAGTACTCATGGCTTTTTTTGTACAACAACTCTCGTAAGGAATACGCAATAAATTATTTAGGCAAAGAAACAATGGGCTGCGACCATCTTGGTTTTTTGCATTCACATCGCACTTGTAACTAATAAAAAGTTCAAGAAGTTTAGTGTAACAATCTACTGGTACTTCAAAGAGTACCCAATGGAAAAAACCATTGAAAAAAACGTGCAAAGGGTTTTTTTCCAAGAGTTTCAAATTAGGATCAGCACCATTTTTCAAAAGCAACTGTACTATTTTAATTTCATTATATTTAGTTGCTAGAGTCAATGGTGATTCATTGGAACCATTCAGGCGTCGCCAAATGAGATCAAGATTGTCTTTCTGATCTATGAATTTCTGCACTATCTTGATTTGTCCATACATGCAAGCTGCGTGTAAATACGTAAATCCTTCATCGTCGCTGTGATTTTCGAGTACTCCTGAGTCTATTTTACGTTTTAGCAGCCCCTTCAAATAATGATCACCCACAAGTTTCAGTATATCTAGTCGCTTTTTGTTATCGCGTTCATCTAAACGTTTAAGGCACCCTAAAGGCGCTTTACCCCAGTCATGTACTAATTCCAGATCGGCGCCATTGTCTAATAGTAACTTTGCTATATATATTTGATCGAATTCAAGAGCTAAAGTCAAAGGGGTTTTATCGATCCCATTTTTATTGAAAACACAATTGATATCTACACCGTTACGAATGTATTTCTGTACCGTGTCATAACAGCCAGACATACAGGCTGCGTGTAAATAAGAGAACCCTTGTTTATCGCTGATGTTTTCGCCCCCGGAATATTCAAGTAAAAAGCCCATAGTTGACCAATCTTGATGTTTCGCTGCAATATGAATCGCCGTTTGATTCAAGTCATTGAGTACTTGCAACTCCGTGCCATTTTCCATGAGTAATTTGACGATCTTGTAAGGCCATTTTTTCCGCTCTAGAGCTGTTTTTAAAATCCAGTTGATATCCTCCACGCCACCGTCAAATTCAACTACAATAAATGCCACTAGGTCGTCGCACTGCCAGTCGTCGTGCTCTATGAATGTTTTGGTAAACAAATTTCGTTTTTTTTCTCTAATTTCTGACGGTGAACTTTTCGGCATTATGTATTGTTTGCTAACACTCACTAACTCAAACTTTACAATAGCCTCACTACTTCTAAAATATGCGACTTATGTAATATTAATTTTTATCGATGATCATCAATTATATCAATCAATTTATTATTATTTTTTTTTTTTACAATTTTTGTCTGCACATACACACTTTTATGATACACATCCACTCCAGAGCGACGATTCAGAGCGACTGACTACTGTGCAGCAAAAGTCTTCTCATAGCAAACACAATGGGTTTTTCCCCATCGAACGCCGGGCAAGTAAAACATCAGTTTTATTTAAATATTCGAAAAACCATACTCTACTTTTGACACTTATCAGCTGCTCGATTTTACCTGTACAGACCTGTGCATATGGTAAGATACCGATACATCGTTTTCGAATTGTTATACAAGTGTTACAACGTATATCAATTTACTGCTTCGAGTATCTATGAATCTCCCACGGTCGCTTCTGCTACGGTGGGGGGCTCACGTTCAGCTGCTAACTTTCGAAATAAAAGTCTATACGTAGCTTTGGATGATTCTATCTATATCGAGTGTCTTCGTGGTTCGCGTATGTTGCTTCATTCAAAATACGGCGCAGCACACGCGTAATGATCGCACAAATGTTTACAGGCTATGTATAATACGTATCATTGCTTGTGAGTTGCATAGTGAGTGCATCAGAGAGTAATCGCAGGAAGATTGTGTTGACCCTGGAGAACGATTCACGTGGAAAAAAGTGAAAAATATTTGCCTTTTTTTACATATTATACTTGAGTGACTGTGCGTTGTATGTGATTACGTAAACATGTCCACGCCCGCCGACGAGAAATCCGCTGAAAGTTTCCATGGTAGAGATGGATACGAAAATCAGTATAATTCAGAAAATATTGTTCATCATAACGTAGTCACGAAAATTGAAAAATTGAAGAAATTGCGAGAAAAAGTTAATTGGGAGATCGAAGAGGAGCGTTATGAATTTCTTCCGCAATTGTACGAGTTAATCAACGATTGGAAAGTTCAACTTCCTGACCTCCAAGACATTTTTCAAAAGAAAGAAATGGATTGGCTTATCGCAGAAGGTGCGACGAACAACTTCTTAATGGACGGAAGAGATATACTTGTCGACTTTGTGATCAAGACCGGCTACAAGGACGAGCCCGACCTAGACGTAGATGGCAAGCCACTACTGCGCTGCCCCACGGCATTGCATCAGGTAATCGCTAGAGGAGGCAGCTACGAACTCGTCGTCAAGCTTTTTCAAATATACCACAGGTTTGATGTGAATTATACCAGCGAGTCTGGTCTGTCACATTTTCACGTAGCCTGCGCATTCGGCTGCGAAGACGTTGTTCGGAAATTTCTCGAGCTCGGCCAAAATCCCAATTGCCTCGCGGAGAAATCGGTCGAATCGCCACTGTACTTGGCTGTGGCCAAGTCTGGCAGTAGATGCTTGACTGAATTAATGCTGAGACACGGTGCTGAGCCCAATTTCGCCAACGAACAGGGACGAACTCCGCTGCATGTCATTTGCATGCGGGACGATGACAATGGTGAATTGACGAATACGTTATTCGAGATCTGCGACGAGAGAAATCAGCCGGTGGAGGTCGATGCTCGAGACCGTTCGGGACACACACCGTTGCACTATGCTCTGTGCAACGGCTGCAACAAGAAGGTAATAGAATTGTTGTTGAGAAAGGGCGCCAATCCGAATTTGGCCGACGGGGAAGGATTGACTGGTCTGCACTTGCTGTGCATGCACGAAAACGACAACGACTTGGCGACGTTTTTTTTCAAAATCAACGACGAATTGAATCAGCGGGTTCTGGTCAACGTCCAGGACAGTCTGGGTCACACACCTCTACATGTTGCTGTGTTCCGTGACCACGGCAACTTGATAGACATTCTGCTGACAAGAGGCGCCAATCCGTACTTGAGCGACGATGAGGGATTTACTCCTCTGCATACCATTTGCAACAAAGACGAGGACGATGGAATAATAGAGAGATTTTTCGAGGCCACGGGTAAGATGCAACAGACGGTGCAGATCGATGCCCGGGACAAGTTCGGCAACACACCATTACACTTGGCTCTGCGTTGCGGCAATATAGTGGCAACCGAATCACTGTTGAGACACGGCGCCGACTCAACTTTGGTTAACGAGGAAGGATCGACTCCTCTACATATTATTTGCACGACAGATCGTCATGACCACCTGGTGCGCATATTTTTTGAGATCATCTACGAAAAGAATCAAAAGGTGCAGATCGACGCCCGGGACAACGAGGGTCGCACGCCGCTTCAACTAGCTGTGGCGAATTTTTTGCCACACGCGGTCGATATACTTTTGGAGCTTGGTGCCGATCTGTCAAGCTTTGTTTTTCCCACCGACAGTTACTTTGGCAAGAGATTTAGCAAAGTGAGTGAAGATTCATTTAAATATCAATTGAGACGGGCATTAGGCGTCCTGGTCGTCGTCGAGCGTCTTGAAAAAGGAGGATACGAGCTGGATCTGAGCGATGCCCTAAAAATTATGAAATTTTTCGCTAAGCATGAATTTTACAAGAAGTCGCTGGATATTGAAAAATTTTGTTATAAAAACAAAAAGTTTCTAAGAAAAGCAATGCAATTGAATATAAGTAATCATCTTTCGTTGTGGGATATGACCTACATAAAACCCAAAGATCTGAAAAAATTAGTCACCAATTTGAACTACTTCGATTGGGGATCGAGCCTGGCTCATCCTTGGTGCTACTCCAAAAGTTTTAAAGAGGCGTTCGCCGTGTATTTGTGGAAGAAGCTATCGAGAAGATTCTTTCAAAATTGGGCACTGGATCATTTTTTGGTGCTGACACGATGCCGGCTGCCAGTCGAATGCAGTGACATGGTACTTGAGCATCTGGAGAACGAAGATTTATGGCGAATTTGCCTGGCTGCTACAGGCAAAAACTCCTGAATGTGATGAGCAATATTTTTTAATGTCTGGTGCTATGTACTGTAATGTTCCTTATTTTTCATATCATTTAAATCAATAAATTGTAAACTAAATATAAATCATTAACTTTCTGTAAATGAAGTATTTTTAGATTTAATTTTTTTATTTTTCTATTAAAAAAAATGAATTTGTTTATAATTTTAAGCATCAAGTACTGAGGCTTTTGATACGGCCTCCGAACCAACAAGCGGATTTCATTTATGGTCAAAATTTGTAAAAATATAAATTTATATTAAATAAAAATTAATATTTATGAAAATATAATTTACAATGAATTGAAACGACAATTTGAGTCTTTTTTATAGAATTTTTAACCTCCAGAAAAATTTTACCCAAAACTTATCCCTGAAATCCTTTACAGAGAAGAATTAGTGTAAGTGGAAACATTATATCGCAACAGAATAATTAATTAACTAAATCCTATTTCTCGAGGTTCAAGTTTCATACGTAATGAAATAAAGTTTCATTAGCAAAACGAAACTTGCATTCGAAGTTAAGATTCGAACTTTTCAGCAGCGGGAACTGTCTGCTCGACGCGCATGAGCCGTGCGTGCGTGAATTTGCAATTGCACTCAGCCTCGCAGCCCCACTGTGTACACCTATTCGTACTAGCCAGAAAGAGAAGTCAAAAACTCGCGCACACAGTCTGTTACCGTGTGCTGCAACTAATACTGCATGCTCGCGTATTCGGATCGAACAAGATAATACAAGTACGGAAAACGAACGCACTGCATATGCGGACGACAGCGATTCGCAAACAGTTTCGTCAGCAATATTCCTTCGTCGTCGATAACGTGTAGGTATAGTTGAGGTTTCATTAATTGTATACGGCATTGAATCAAGGAAGCTTCGTATCGAGAGATCGTCGTAGACTGGCGGACTTTTTAGTGGCGCGTCGATTGTCCGTCGAATCACCTCGCGCGAGTCGCAATCTAATAAAAGCACCTCTCATCTGCCAGTGAATTTCTGTATACAACACACGTACTGCATATGCACTCTGTATGTGCCTCTTTTCAAACATATCGACTCACGATTTTGGACCACATATTGCACGTATGTAATTAAACTCGTTGTGGCATGCATCGAATGTACAAGTGTACCGTGAGCTTATAATTTCGCAGCTGTACATAGAAAGTCAAAGAGAACTTTTACTCTGCGCGATCGCCTATTATAGCGAGTGTTGATGTACGCGTGCAGCAGAGTCGCACGTCTGTTCGCGCAGCCTATACCTATATACTTAGGCACAAAGCAGCGTATTTTAGCATTTGATTCGTCGTTTTGCTCCCAACATTTCCTCCGTGCTCCGTTTTCGATCTGACGATTCGCGCGAGAAAGCCAAGAGAGTTGTTTTACGCGAGATATTGATTCCAATTGAAGCTGAACGGATATTAAGTGCTTTCATTGGTAGGTGCTCTTACTAAATCCTTCGTTCTACAGACCTTGAACTTTGCCTTTGTGCACTCTTTGGTGTCGCCTACGCAGCTGTTTCCTCGTATAGATATCGTCTGTGTTTTTCGATATTACGATCTTTTTTCTTTTACTTTACAACCCTCGCAATTCCTCACTCGTCTCATTGTTAATCAATATTTGCTTAAAACAAAGTTTTAATGTTATACATAATTATTCCTACATGCATGTTTATTTTTGACAAATACCTATATCCGCGATCGTTTAGTACGCGAGATAAGATGTTACATCAGTCTTACAAGTTACAATCAGTTGAATGATTCATTTTTTCACATTTCAGCTCAATGTTGTAGATTCACGAACTTCATTCTTTAAAAAAAGAATCATTCCAAACGTTCAAAACTTCAGTGATGCCTATGACAGAGGCATTTTCCTACACAAGACATTTTGGATTTAAATTTTGGAGAGCACGCATGCCAATAGAGTGTATTGTATCGATATAATCTGTAGAAGAAATCAAATTACATTGAATTTGGATACCATTAATTCATAATTGAGGAAATATGTCTACACCAACGGCGTCATTCCTACCAATGGTAGTTAATAAACAATTACCAGAAAAAGATAATTCAGGACCTGTTATTGACTATTCAAGCATCAGAGGAAAAGTAAGGTTTATTGGAAATGATCTACTTTATTCATAATTTTTATTCTTATTAAATTCTACATTCACTTTAGGATGTTTTAGTCAGCTCTACAGAAGATCAATATGAATTACTGCTTAAAAAATTAAAAGAGCGCATTCAAGATGGAGGTAGTGAAACCATTTTTGACATTGGAATTGGAGAAGGTATGTTCATTAGTTATTCTTCAATTTATTGTTGTCGACTCATCGTTAATATATCTTTTCAATGGTAGATGGCTCAGAGGATGGGCTGAAAGAAGATGAATATGAAGCTTCCGTTGCTACCTTACAATCACTTGCAGCTACATTGGAGGCTGATTGTGTATTACTGCGACAAACTAAAGTTGATCATGGACTCACAGGACAATACTTAGTTCGCAAAAGACTTGATCAACAAGATTTCTTGGAAATAAGGTATGAACTAATTTTAGCATGAGAAATACATTAAATAATTCAAAAAGTTAAAAGTATTTTTAAAATATTTAATTACTTTTTTTAGAGTTGCGGTTGTTGGAAATGTTGATGCTGGTAAATCAACATTACTTGGAGTTTTAACACATGGAGAATTGGACAATGGAAGAGGCTTAGCACGGCAAAAACTATTTCGTCACAAACATGAAGCTGAGACTGGTCGGACAAGTTCTGTAGGAAATGATATTCTTGGTTTTGACAGCGTGGGTCAGTAATATTTATTTATAATAAAATGAACTTTTTATTGAAGACATTTTTAATTTTTATTTACAATTTTTTACAGGAAATGTTGTAAATAAACCTGAACATGGTTCTTTGGACTGGGTTAAAATTTGTGAAAAGTCTTCCAAAGTTATAACTTTCATTGATTTAGCTGGCCATGAACGTTATTTAAAAACTACTGTTTTTGGAATGACTGGTCATGCACCAGATTTTGGTGAGTTTAATGTTCTAACCAAAATTTTTATAAAAGTATAATTTCACTTCTAATTGATGATTTAATTTTGATTAGGAATGCTTATGGTTGGAGCAAATGCAGGTATCGTAGGTATGACTAAAGAGCATCTAGGATTGGCATTAGCTCTATCAGTTCCAGTTTTTGTAGTAGTGACAAAAATTGATATGTGCCCACCAAATGTCTTGCAAGAAAATTTGAGACTACTGGTCAGAATACTAAAATCACCCGGTTGTAGAAAAGTCCCTGTTACAGTAAAAACTCCTGACGATGTTGTAGTTAGTGCAACAAATTTTGTTTCAGAAAGGTAAAGTGTCATGCATGAAAATATTAATCTTATTATGACTTGGTATAGATTTATGTTCTCCTTATGTTTCTAGACTGTGTCCAATTTTCCAAGTATCTAATGTTAACGGAGAAAATTTGGATCTTCTGAAAATGTTTTTAAATCTCTTGACTGCCAGAATCACTAGTCACGACGACGAACCAGCAGAATTTCAAATTGATGACACATACTCAGTTCCTGTAAGAAAATGAGTCTGCATAGTTTTTTAAAATAATCTTTTACTCTGAATAACTTTTGTAACATTTTATTTTAGGGGGTCGGAACAGTGGTATCTGGTACAACTCTCAAGGGTGTCATTAAGTTGAATGACACACTACTCTTAGGACCTGACCCTCTGGGACATTTTCAAGCAATAGCAGTAAAAAGCATCCATAGAAAAAGGATGCCTGTTCGTGAAGTTCGTGGAGGTCAAACAGCAAGCTTTGCTTTGAAAAAAATTAAAAGATCTCAAATTAGAAAAGGAATGGTAATGGTGTCACCTGCTCTTAATCCTCAAGCTTGTTGGGAATTCGAAGGCGAAATTTTAGTGCTACACCACCCAACAACGATCAGCTCTCGCTATCAAGCTATGGGTAAATTTTCATTATTATAAGCAAAAAATTATTTCATATTTTTAAATTAAAATTCGTGAACTACTTTTTTTTTACTTTAGTTCACTGCGGAAGTATCCGTCAAACTGCATCGATTTTATCCATGTCTCAAGATTGTCTAAGGACTGGAGATAAGGCTCTTGTACACTTTAGGTTCATAAAACATCCAGAGTATATAAAACCAGGACAAAGAATGGTGTTCCGTGAAGGTCGAACTAAAGCTGTGGGTAATGTTTTGCGACTAATCCCTCATTCAGGACAAGGAAGTACACACACTGTAAGAACGAATAAACCCAACAAAATGCAGCAATCTCGTCAACACTCGAACTCGCAGGTAACTACAAACACGTTACCACATTTTATAGAAATTTTCGAAAAATAAACAATTTATATTAATTTATTTACAGAACTTAGATACCGTGGAAAGTAGTAATACCATAGAAACTCAAACAGCTAAACGCGAAAATACAGTACAAAAATCTGGATCGAATGTGGCTAAGAAAAGTAGAGGAAGAAGAGGAGGAAGACCTTCGAATTCTACAGGTGCTATTGTACAGCCACTTTCAGAGCAAAATCCTCCAGCAAATGTTTGAAGAGACCATCAAACTTTATCACCAGAATAATTAAGAGCAATCAGCACACCTGTGTTTATAAAATACCAATCGTGGTCATTCTCAAAAATCAACTTTTTTTTAAACTGTATCTCCTTACAATCCTTTCTAAATGCTGTCACTATCATCAAAATGCATCAAAAGGATTTTCATTTTTTTAAATATCCTTTAAATTATGACCACCAAGGTCTACTCAAAGTGATAGCTTGAAAATATAAAGAATCACCATATACAGTTTAATTTCAGAAATTAACGAGATCACAATATCTACGAATATTTGAAAAAATATTGACTTGAAAGTTTATGGTGTAGATTTTATGTTATTATCACTTTTCAAGCATCATTTTCATTCATTAATTTATATTACATGAAAGGCTCTGTGAGTCTAAAGAGAATTTTTTCTTTACATACACCTACTTTTGCTACAAAATCTAGTATGTAACTGTAAAAACTTAAAATGTATGAATATCTTTTACGAATTTCGTCAATACCTGGTATTTTATATCCTATATACAAATTATTAATCATAAGTTATAACGATACAAATATTTATATATAATGTGTCATGATGGATGTATGGTTCTTTAATGGTATTGAATTCATGATAATAAACAATGATAGAGTGAAAAATTATTTTCTAAAGAATTCGTTACGTTATAATTAAATCTCAGATTAGTCTCAGTAGCTGTATTAAATACTGCACAAAGTACTTTTCAAAATTTGAAATGTATTGTAAAATAAAATACAACTATAATTCGAATAAATATTATTGAATAACAACTTTGTTTGCTTGATTATATTTACATTTGAACCATTAAACTTTTTAAATTACTTCTCAAATTCTCTTATTATTATGCTTATTAACAAATAACAGAAAGCTTTAATTGGCTCACAATTCCTGACACATATAAAAACTATTGTTTGACTATTGTTCTTTTAAATTTTCTTGAGCACAATTTACCAACAAATTAAATGATGTTCGTGTTTACGTCGAAGTTATCAATATATACAGAGGATTAAGGAATGAACTTTTTTTGAATTCGTGACAATCAAAAATACACAACAAACGGTTGATGTACTTTGCAATTTTCACGTTCAATGATATTTTTCAGATTTAGAATAAATAAAGCACTCACATTACGGACTCAATAAAATATATATTGATTTCATGAAATCAATTATTTAAGAATAACAATTTCTTTAATTAAAATTTTCAAATACTTTTCTAGCTTTTTACAATTTATATTCTATTATAATTAATGATTTTAAAACTATAATTACGTATTGATTAGCATCTCTCTTTTAATATACATAATATTAATTAGTCTTATAAAACTTATTCTTAACTTACATCTAATTTTAAAAATTAGATTTATAAAAGTAATTTTATTTAAAAAATTAATAATATTGAAAAAAGTATCTACCAGTTGCACATAATTTGGATATGAATTTAACCAGAATTACCAGTGCTTTCTCCTGGGCTTTCAGTTTCATTGTTTGGCAATTCATCTTCCGTATCTATGTCACAAATTCTTCGATTTGGTGCGTCAATCGCATCGACACCACTCGTTGCATCATTCAACAGAGGAGACAATTTTTCAGCCTCACTATCTTCATCTTGATTTTGTACCTAATGAAAAATAACAATTATAAAGCAAACATATAAAATAACTTTTCTTGAATATCAAGACTTACTTCGTATACAGATGAAGGCTGCTTTTCGTTTACAAGTCTCAATGTATCCCTAGTTCTAATGTTTATTTTTTCACGGGAGTGATTGGTGGAAGATTTATTTCTGACAATTGGTGATCGATTATGAAGTTCTTTCTGAGATCCAGAATTTTCTCCTTTTGCAAGGAGAATAGACATGCGAATCTCGGGAGTTTGACAAGAAGTACTATTTGTTCTTTGAGATGAATCACTGTCTTTTGATAGGGCATGCTTCGATACTGGAGTTCGTTCGTTGGATCTAAAAATCAAGTAGAATTATTGAGTAAGAAAATATTTAAACGAAATTAAAACAATAATATACATACCTATTCAATACTTCTGCAGCTTGTGTTGCACTGGCTGTATCAGTATCTGGCGTTTCCGGAGATTCAGGTGGTAAAATTGTAGCTCTTGGAGTGTAAGGACCATTCAGTGCTTCAATTAAAGACACTGCTTCATATCCAGCTGGTATATTCTCACAGCTTCCCTAAAAACATTGATTTGAATCAAATATTTAGTCCAACTATGAAAAGCACAGTTAACAGAATAAACTTCCAATTATCATTTAATTACCTCTGGTAAAGGTGGATTGACTATTACAGAACCTGTTGCTTTTTGCAATGCCTTGATTTGAAGTAAAGCCCTAAATGGAGCTCGACAAATAGGACAATTATTAGCTTGATAACGGAGGGAATCGGCGCAACCATTACATAGGCACAAATGTCTACAGGGTAAAATCAAAGTATCTCTAACATCACACATGCAAATGACACACTCAGCACCATTATCTTCTGTATCATCATCATTTCCTTGCTGAAACATGAAAAGCAAAATATTATAATTTAATATAATTAATTATGAAAAAACTTATCGACAAAAAAAATTTAATAATTGAACCTTTGAATTTTCAGTATTTTTGTTTTCAATTCCGTAAATCTCTTGAAGCAAATAACATAAACCATCAACATACAGTTTTTGTTTTAAAGCTTTTAAAACATAAGAACCATCGGAATGTTTTTCAACAATAGCAATTGTTGTGTGGGATTGCTTAGGTTCATCGGAGCCTTCTTCTGCAACACAGTGGATAGCAATAGGAATGATCTAAGAAAATAAAACTCAATTAGTATGAGATGTAATGGTGCTGTATGATACAGATGAAAATATTTTCAAAATGTACTTCTCGTTCATTATTGTACAATAATTCCTCTTCATTAAATTGTGAAGGATCAAAAACATGCAAAGGTTGACTAAATAATTGATTTGCTCCTTTTTTATAGTAGTAAGTCTCTGAAGTCATAGTTGGATTCCTAGGTACATAACTGTAAACAAAGGATGTTATTTCTTAAAAGCTATCAATTACATTTTAAAGTAACATTACAATATTGAAAAGTCCTTACGTCACTCCTTTTGGAGTAAGTTCTTCAGTACAAAAATAATAAATGGTTATCGCACACCTAACATCACAGTCAAAAGTAAATTCAATATTGAATTTAAAGGTTTTTTTTTCAACATCTCCATCACCGAATTGCTTGACAGCGCTTTGCTGCACCGGTGATGACTTTTCAACATTTCTAACCAGACGTAAAGATTCCTTCCGAATATTCACTAAACTCTTCAAAGTTTTTGTAGGATCATTTGCCTGAGGGGGTGGATATGGAAACTAAAAAAACAGAAGTAAATTGCAGCCATGGTTATAAAAATTTTATAAAAAAATAACATAAAAAAAATGCAAACATGGACTCACGGGAGTTGGCCTGCTACCGAGAAAGTTGAGGTCGGTATTTTCGCCAAAAAGATAGGCCTCGGGTTGAGGGGTATCGAATCGCTCGCCTCCCATAATGAAGTGGCTGCCAAAGTAGTTGCCTGCACGTGAAACAAAAAAACAAAAGACCTCGTTGAGAAACGAAACTGGGCGTGGATAATCGAGGAAAAATCGCACCGCAAAACAATCGCACAAATCGACACTGACCTGTTCGAGGTGGATATTTGTATGCATGGTTAGAGACGATATCGACCTCTTCGACGCCAGCATTTTGTCGACTCGTGAATGATCCCATTATTATTGCTGTTGCTGTTTTTAGTGCTGCTGCGTGAAAAATCAACGGCTACAGCAATGATGGAGGCCAGCAATTTGCGATGATCAGCGATGACTGCAACTCACATGTATTACGTCTAGCCTTGTAGAGGCAGTTAGTGTAGCGGTACAGTGCAGCTACAGTGGCAGTGTAGCTACTTTTTTCGTCGTGATTGTTTGTCGATGTAAAGGCAGCAGCGACTCGCTCGTCGCGTACCGTACACGCATCTGTCAAGTGTCAAGTTGTAGTACGCGACGACACATAATAACAGCGCAGCGATACACAGTAGCGTCTGCTCGGCGTGTCTGGCGTTCAACTGCGGCGACGATAGACGCAAACACAAAAAAAAAAGCGGAGTCTACGGTAATTTAGATAACCGAACGCACGACAGTCTGCGATACATGAAAAAGCGCGAGATCAGGAACAACGAAAAGCAAAAAGCCATGCGCAAATGTGGGCGACTTTGGAAAGCCCGAGTATTTAGTATTCAGTACTCACAGCCAGCCTCAAAGCTCGTGCAGCAAAGAAGGAGGGAGCAGTGGTATACGCTGCGCTGCGTTAGAGCGAGCGAGAGGCATTATTAGCAGCAGTAGCAGCACAGCAAGAAGCGAGTCGTCTCGTCGTTGAAGCTGTGCAAGAGAAAGAAAGACAGGCGTAGCACACAAGCTCAGCGGAGTATATACTTTATACACACGCACACACAAAAGAAAAGATCAGTATTGCTCTTGTGTGTATATAACGCAGACGATCAGTTTTTCATCGAGACTCGGTGGCGAGCTATCTCGTGCCTGTCCGTATAGGTGAACCTTGTGCGTGAAAGCCGCGCAATTGCGTCAGTATCTTTGTATACAAGTGGACCCATGAAAAGAGCAACGCGTGTCGTGAAACCAAAAAACTGCAGTTTCAGTGCTGGGGATAGAAGCAGAAGCGTCGACGACAGTTCATATACATAATATAATGCGCGCTAGATGCAGCAGCGTGCAGTCGAGCGTCTTGTGAGTGAGTGAGAGAGAAAGAGAGAGAGAAATTGCAATGGAGCCCAAGTGCATCGCTGCCAATGGCATTTAGGATCGTATGCAACGACGACATCAACAACAACAACAACAGTAGGAGCAGCAGCTGCAATGGTCAGGATTAACAGTCGTCAATGACGAAAGTGCGATACAGTCGAATGATCATTTGAATATATCGACGTAGACTGCCGAGGAGAAAACTGCCAGCTGTACACGGCCAACTGACTCTGTGCTCAATACGCGCCTAAATGCACTCGTAGCTAGGCAGACGGAGAATAGATGTACGACGTCGAGAGATAGCTCTGGATTTCGAGAGTCTTTCTCGCGATCATAGCACGCATTATATCTCGAAAAAATTCGAAAGCTCAAATGGTCGCAGCCGAAACAAGTAGTTGCTCTCGCGGGACAGCGCATTAGGATTAATTGTACAGATCATTGAATAAAAAGTGCGAACTGTCGAGTGAGCTGCCCCATGAAATTGACGAAACGAGCCGTTGCAGCAGTACCACGACGACGACGAAGAAAACGAAAACGGCATTGTCCTGCAGTAGCAGCAGCAGCTGACGATCGAAATCATCACTGTCATCATCATCAGCAGCAGCAGCATCATCGCTCGTTCGCAACGAGCACGTGATAGCAATTCGAAAAATCTTACGGATCAAGCTCGATATTCAGCTAACTGCATCAAAGCGCCGTAACCAATGGTTCGTAAAAAATATCATTATAATATTAAATTTCACTCGTTTCGCGATACAGAGCTCCGTTTTTTTTCTCCTGTTCCTGTCATTGTCGCTCGCATGCGCGCGCGCGCGAACGACGCGAAGGCGCGCACGCGGATACGCGATAAATATTCATAACAAAGAGTTGAAAAAAAACCGCTCACTGCAGCACAAAGCGCGCGGAATAAAGTAGCAGCAGCAACGTGTGCCTTTGTGCAGCGACGAAGTGACCTGTACACGATGTACGGTAATATTATATAGTTATCAGTCATCGTGCGCCTCGGCGTATCCAATAATACAGCACATGCGTTTAGCAATTCTCTCTCTCTCTTTCTAGGTATATACATATAGTTATGAGGAAGTGATCGGGTACAATATCAGCACGTGTGTGTACGTATACAAAAGTTGGCAATCTCAAAATATATGTATCGCGCGCGCGACGCGTTGTCTGCTAACTCATAAATAAGCATGAGCTCGCCTATACACGCATTATAATATTGTGCACGTAATAACTGATAATGAGTGTATAGCGATCTCGTGTGCAGCAGCTGACAGACAAGTTGCGGATTCGAATATAATATCCGCGTTCAATTTTACATGCACACAATTATTCGCTGTAAAAAAATGTTTTATAGTTTTTGCGATGGATCGGCAATACGATCGTCGCAATCTCGCGTCTATATACAAAATTCATAATAATGTCGCAGCTGATTGTCGCTTCGAGATTATGATTATGATTTTGCCGAGCACGTCGGTAATCGAGCACTTAGATCGATACGTGAGGTCTGCGCGACTGCGATTTTCATCGATATCTCAAGTTGTAATCAACACACATGCCGCAGCGATATTAGTTCATACGAGAAGAGTTATGTCTCGTGTGTGCTGTTCACGGCACGTCGTCTTTATACTATCCTGACGCAGTTGATATTTATTTGCGACATCGAGTATAGCGCGAGAATCGATCCCGCGAATTCATCGTACTTGTTCTTTGGCCTGTAACGCGCAACTACCGGTGAATGACCGTTAACGCGCCTTAATTTCGTGTCTGTGCGTCTGCGTGTTTTTTTTTTCGTAAGAGTGAACTCGTTTTTATAAACAAACTCGGGCCCGCATCGACATGGTACGTTGCAGATTTATGTAACGATTCGACTCCAACCCGCAGCTGTTTAATCTGTTAAAAGTATATAAATAAGGCATAAAAAGTGCAATCGTAGCAGTGGTGCACGTGTTCGATAAAAGTCGGTGCAATGTTGCAGGCTCTCCGCATAATGTCGACGATACTCTCCGTCGAGGACGACAATTTCTCAGGCAGCGGCGGGGCGATTCGTCGACGAGGACAGAGCAACGGCAGCAGCAACAGCGAGGGATCGTCGTCGTCGAGCAGCCACCAGGACAAAGCCTTGGCGCGAGAACGCGAGGAGGTGCAGCGGGAGTTGCTCGGAGCCGCGCAACAGGTCCGAGAGCGCTTCAACGGGCGCGAGTTGGCCACCGAAGCCGACAGATGCGTGGCTAGGCTCTGCGGCGCCCTGGAGCGGGCCCTGGGACACGGACTGCGGCCCGCACCGGCGCCCGGCTTGGTCTCCTCGGCACTGGGTCAGCTGTCCGAGCTGGTGGGCGTCGGTTCCGCCGGCAGCAGTGGCTTCGCGAGCTCCTCGAGGCCCGGCAGCTTGGCCAGCTTTTGGCAGCTGGCGCGGGATCATTTGATCACCAGGCACGAGCGCGAGCGTTTCGAGACTCTCCGACACGTGAGTAATTTTTTTCATTGCTTTTTCATCCTAGTTGTTATCATTGAAGCTATAATGTGACTGTTGACTCGCTGTAGGTACGCACGGATGCAGGCCGTGCTCGAGCTTGGATACGCTCCGGTCTGAACGAGCGAAGCCTCGAGCGTCAGATTCTGGGTCTGCTGGCTCTGCCGCAGTCGGATCTTTTGGAGCACTATCTGCCCGGAGCGTTGCTGCTGGACCCGCAGCTGACGGAGCCTCTGCCGGGAATGGCGGCCGACTTGGCCACTGTCCTCTTCGCCGTGCGCATCGACCTCGAACTGCTGGATCAGCCGGAGGTCGCGACGACGGCACCCCCGGAGCCGGTGATCGAGGCGCCGACGCTGCAGCCACCGATGCAGCCACGACGTCAGATCGCGGCGCGTCTGGTGCGTCTGGACGACGACGACGACGACGACGAGGAAGACGACAGCAGCAGCGGAGCCCTGGCGACGGCCACGGCCTCGAACGACGAGGTGCTGCAAGCGCGGCTACTGACGCCTCTGGCCGATCCGGAGCACCTGGGCAGTCTGGAGCCGGTGATACCGTACGCCGAGTCGCCACCGACTCCGTTGCCGGCCATCGAGGCCATCGAGGATCAAGTCTCGCCACCGGCCGGTTTCGAGACCGAGTCGAATCCGCGGATAGCCGCACTGGCCGAGCTGCTGGAGCAGGCGCGCGACGACGCTCTGGCCAGTCGACAGCAATTGGCTCGGCTGCAGCGCCAGCAACAGAACTACCTGGACCGCCACGAGCTCCAGGAGCAGAGCTTGCGACGCGAGAACGAGCTGCTTCGCCAGCAGCTGCGCAAGTACGTGAGCGCCGTGCAGATGCTCAACGACCGGGCTGCCCTCGGCGAGGACGACCAACAGCAGCAGCAGCAGCAATCGCGCTCCGTCCTGGAGCAGTGTCCCGATTATCACCACGAGTCGAAGGAGTACGAGCGCAAGCTCGTCCAGGTGGCCGAGATGCACGCCGAGCTCATGGAGTTCAACGGCCGGCTGACGCGCCAACTCGGCGAGCGCGAGCACGAGGTCAGACTGCTGCGCGCCGAGCTCGAGTGCCTGCGCGGACCCGTCGAGGACCAGGACGACCGGATCCTGCGGCCCCTCGAGCCGGCCTGCCTCATCCACATCTGGATACCCTCGGTCTTCCTCACCGGCCAGCCGTCCGATCTCCACCACGTCTACCAGATTTACATTCGCATCAAGAGCACCGAGTGGAACATCTACCGGAGGTACGCGCAGTTTCACGCGCTCAATCGCAAGCTCAAAAAGATCGAGCCCGTCGTCTCGACTTTCGAGTTTCCACCCAAGAAGACCATCGGCAACAAGGTGAGTCGAGCGCGCCAATTATTAATTATCGTTTATGTTTGACGAATACGATTCTAAGCCTTTTCCATCCAATCGCAGGACCCAAGGTTCGTGGAGGAACGTCGTCAAAAGTTGCAGCTCTGGCTGAGACGCATCGTCAACCGAATATCGCACTGCTCAGCCGCCTTCACGGCACAGCCAGTCAAACAAACTCTCGTTATGCTCCTGCCATTCTTCGGGTAAAAATCATAAATCGAGGATATTCTTTTCCGGCTTTGTCACCGATTAGTCGCGCGCGCGTTTCCTGCGCCGAACTTGCATTCATTTCCATTCACATATTTTTTTTTTCTCTTTCATTTTCAGCGATTCGCCAGACGAACCAGACATCAAACAGACAAGGTCCGCCAGAAATGCTTACTCGTCCTCGCCGCAATACATGGGTTTGTAATTGCGATCGACATTTTTGTGCTCTTTAGTATGTAAGTGTGATTGTGTATGTGTATATACGTGAAACGTGTACTGTAAATACAGAAGGACGACTCTTATTTTATTCATAAGTACATTTTTCCATTAGTAGTATAACTGCGTGTACAAATTTGAGAATTTATAGTTAGTGCAATCCTTGTATATGGTATTCCAATGTGGAGACGCGATAATTTCTAAGTTTTTTGGAAGATGTATTTTTTATTCTGGGTGATTTGATTGGTGACAAGACCATTTTTTTCATTTTTCTCCCGTGTTTCTTATACATATTTACGCAACGTTTTTTCATCGTTGTAATTGGAGTATTATTATAGTGCCTAAGATGATAATTATAAGATATTATTGATATGGATTGTATCATTATTATTATTTATAAATAATTATTTGAAATAACATCATACATGTAATGATATTAATAGATAGTCTAAATGATGGAAAAAATTATTAATTAAAAGCTGGACTTTTATACAATTAAACTAGATTTGATCAAGTTTCATTATTTCCTTGTACACATATTACTTTAAAACATTATAGGAAGCTGATAGGGTAAATGCATGCTTCGTAATCAATAAGTTTTTGAAATTTCATTTATTTAAGGCGACTTGATAATATAAAAGGTACAGTATTTAATTTACATCATAAGTATTATAAAATAACCAAAAGGAGCTTACAAGTTACCACTACTACTGGAGCAAGTATATCGTAATTAAAAAAGTAGCATTTTGTATCTCAATATACAAAATATATATAACAACTGCTTTTTTAATGAGCAGCTTATGAGTCTTAGAAATATAAATTGCTGCTTTTAAATCTGTAAAGGAAAATGCATGAAAGTCAGTGAGATCGGTTTTATACACTTGACGCGTAATCGGGGATAGATGCTTGCGTGCGTCCACCCCGATTCTTAAAGGAGTCTTCAATATGAGACGCAACGCACATTTACACACTCGCGTGTCGCAGCAGAAATTATTTTTTTATTCCCTTCCATCGCATTCTACGTACGCAAAATTTTTTGTTCCAAAACATTGATAATTGCGCCTTATAATTATGCATCAGACAAACAATTTGCATTTATAGAATAATCGTTTTAATATCTATTTGATTACACCGCAACAGTTTGGCATTTATGAAACGCTTATAATTAGCATACAACTTGTATTTCATTAGTTTCTCCTTCTTTTCTTTTTTTGTTAACTTCACAAATGAATTTAATTGAGCCCTAGGATCATTACTACGAATGCGGTATAGATTGCTTTGGAAAAAAGTTGATCTGGAATTATTCTTACAATTTTTTTGTCCATGAATTTACTGGAAACGCGGTCCTAGGGTTGAGAGCATATTTCATTTTAATTGACAATAAACACTTAGCGTTTCTGAAACCTGCTCAGATTTATTCATTTCGAGAAGATATGTTAAGATCATACCGAAAATATTGAACACATGTTCACCTAACAATTCTTAATAAACTATTTATCTATACGTTTGACCCTAAGGATTTCTACTTGAAACGTTTATTTTTTATTTTTAATTACATTTTATAGTCTGCCGTCTGATAAAGAACCATGCGCATGTTAACATCCCGTACTTGTAATGCGCGTTTCAAGCTTCACATAATTTTTAAAATGGACAATATGTACGGAATTTCAATAAATGATGAGATGTAACGTGTGTCTCAATAAAAAGTAACATTTCAAATTTTGCCGCATCCCATCGGTCAGGATTCTCAGATTATTCGATGCTAATCTATGATATTATTGCACATTCAATGTTTTTACTTTAAACTCACGGCCGCCATTAATAGTTTTTGACATAATTTTTTTCTTGTTTTGCGAAATCAACTTCAGTATTTACAACTATATTTATGTAACTCCATGACACTCAGATTTTATATTTGTTAAGGCTAAAGTCTTTGATCTACTTAGTAATAACGAAGAGAGCATAGATTAGAGCCAGGTACTTACATGTAGGTAAATTTTTTTTACATTTCTTACGCCTAATACCGTAAATTTAAATTGAATTCTGAATTTAACACCGAACTGAGTGCTCTTCACAATTTTAATGAAAATCCTGACATTAAAAATTTGATCGATCGTTGATTACTCCAAAAAAGTTTCATTTGAAATGAATATTAAAACAATAGTTGTTCGATTTTATTGAATAACACGTGCGCTTCAATGATGTGAAAAAATACTGCATTTACTTCTCTGGCGTTAGGTGATTGGTCATTAGACCACGGTTAAGATTTGTTTATTTTCAAAATTTTTTGCAATGTTGAACGTCACATTTAACGTATGTGTAACGTACTATTTCTTTAAGTTTCAATTGAAAAAATATATGCTTACACGTTTTAATTTACAGAATAGTATTTTTCAATTCTATTATACAATTTTAAAACCATTCTGTGCGCGTCTACGTACTACATCTTTATTTTGTGAAAATAACATTTTTGTTCTTCATCGGTAAACGAACATATTCTATGTTAATGTATCTATCAACATTGCAAACTCGTCCAAAGTTTGTATGAAACTAAAAAATCAAATTAAAATTCTGTTATTTCAAGCATTCGTAGAAAAAATACAGAGACGAATAAATAAGCTAGTTCAATTAATTTGTTACCAGTGAATAAAACTTTTTTTTGAACTTTTGCTCTTTTATTGTTGAACATGTTATCGTTTTGTTTTTAATTATTTGTCGACCAACTATGAATTTCTAAACTGTTTTCATTATTACTCTCCACATATTTTCAATTGTCGTACAATACACACACTCACACACATAATACCACTATATTGTCAAATACATTAGTTGGGTTCTGCATGTTTGTGCCGTCTTATGAGATAAAATCGATATACAAATATTTCTATCATTCTTTTCTGGCATGATTTTCAATCACACTTGGGCACTGCACATTTTGCACTTATTTGAGTGGTAAAACTCTAAAAATAATACAAACTTGAAGGAAACATCCATACTAGAAAAGAAAAATTCAAAAATACGAGATCATGTTCAGACAACTGTTTAGTTCAAAGTAGTATCATGCTCAATGTTGAGCATTTCTGTAAGTTTTGCCGTCGTATTGTTACTGTTAAAATTAATTACCAAAAAATAAATTAGACAGCAAGTGCTATTTGATATCTAAATTTTGATGACTTTGAGGATGATGATGTTTTTATAAATCATCTTTTTACCTCATTCCTTTATTGACTTAATATTGTGACATAAAAAATGTAATATTCGAGTTTATAAAAATAATATTAACCATAATTATAAAAGATAGCAATAATTGCAGTTATGTAAGAGGTAATAAACTTTATAATAATACAGAATGAACATAAAAGTATTTAAAAAATGTAAACATTTTTAATTGCAGCAACACTGCAAAAACTCTTTACAAGTCAGAGTTTTTTGTACAAATTTGCAATTTTCCATTCATACACGTGAATACATGTTCTTACTTTTTCACTCAATTTGAGTTTTTGTAACTACACTACCTCTATTCAAATTTAATACTTTTCTCGTCATTAATAGGTTTTCAGAATATTTGTATCCCTGTGTAAAAAATAAGTCATTTAGGACACTTTGAGCACTAATTTAGAATACACATAATTTCGTAAATCTTACATTTTGTAGAACACAATGCATATTTCTACATGTCTTTTATTAATTATCACAAATTATTGTTCCTCGTATTTTTATTATCGTAGATTTATAAATATATTATTTTGTGGACATTTAACGTAACTCAAGAGCTATGTAAATACTTTTCAATATTCATGCACTTATATTTTACTATAAGTTGATGCATTCAAATTTTTCCATTTGTATGATTGCTCAGGCCACAGATTATCAATTTTAGCTGCAATGGGGAACAAACTACTATTTTTTTGTAACATAGTCGATTTACCTGTCTAAGAATTCATTTTTTCAACACTTTGATGAATCAATTTAGGTCTTATTGAAGAAAAAATATAGATATATATTATATATATCTTTGTATATATAAATATATGTATAAATGTTCATATACACATAAATATATATGATTGTATTTGTGAGTATGGTACTAATACCATCCAGATTAACACACTGCTTCATGCTATATGCATCCAAGGACTATGGATTTGGAGAAGGTGTTGATGGTGTCGTATGCATTGAAGGTGTTGTATTAGTAGCCATTGTTGGACTGACTGGTTGTTGAAGTGGAAGGAATGCCGATCCCAAACTTGGTTTTAATTGGAATGCTACACTAGGCTTTGAACAATAGTCTAGTTTACTCAAGTCTATCATTGGCCGCCTGTTGAAATATTATTGTTATTATTTTTTTCAAGGCCTAAATGAAAATACTTGATACATGAGGAACACTTAAATTATTTTAGACAAGACAAATATTTGACTAAACAGAATTTTTGGATCAAAATTATTCAAGAGAAAGCATTTGAACTCAAATAAATTAAGCATAAATACATTTATCTTCAAGCTGTCACTTTCCAATTTATTAGTAGTTTCAAATCACAGAATTTCATATTTTTGGTTATTATAAGTGCTAAAAACTTCTTTGAAGATTCAAAATGAAATAAATTACAGAACGTGAACCATTTATTCAAGTATAAGACAGCATTGAAAAATAATCTCGCAAACCAAAAGCTGGACTTTTACTAGGTGTCTATTATACAAAAAAAAACGTTCACTCATAATCCATTTTAAATGATACGTATTTTAAAAACAGATCAGTATTAAAACTTCATAAAAAATATATTTTAATACAAATCAAAAACTAAAGAGGTACTACTGGGTTTGAAAGATGTTTATCTTTTCTTCCTATCATGCAAGATTTTTGTTTTTTCAACTTAAAATGCATCTTACCTGGCCTCTTCTATGAATTTTGTATTGACTTTTTCACATCCATCTGGTGGTTCTCTAGCCAAAAATCTATTAATATGAGGAGATGTACCCAAGCGCCCTTCTCTATCATGGTCTGGCGTAGAGCCACGGCTTCCACCTGTGACATTGAAAAAATTATTCAAAACTAGTTTTATATTCCATCATGTTGATGACTACATGATTGATACTCATATAATACTCAAGAAATAAACTTAAATTAACTAATAATTCAAACCATTAGAAAAAATTAATACATTAATAGGTCTTTAATGATATGTAAAATTTATCACTATAATTTCTGAATAAGTTTTAATAATAACTAAGTTAAAAAATAATACTAAAAAGTTTTAAAATTATTATAAACTATATCTACAATTAAAATGCTTCTATCAAACTATGTAATTACTAAAGTAGTGCAGCTTTAATTTCATGCAATACTGTAATTAAATTATAGTACTAATAAAGCAGGCATTGCAAACAGAAGATCAAGTTCAACGATCTAGTGTAGTTAATGCAAAATAGTTTTGAACTTTTTGATAATGTCCAACCTTGTAACAGGTCACTAGATGGACGAGATACATCCACTGAACCTGGTAATGGTGGAGACTCTGAATTCCTTGATGGAGGGCCTGATTTTAAAACAGGCATCCATAAGGGTTAAAAAAGTAATTTATTTATAGAAATAAGTTCAAAGTTCAGTTTATTATCATGAAAATATTTGTATAAAGATTTTATATAAAACTATGATTAAAAAACTTGGACTTGTTACTTTACCTGACGAGTAAGAACTGGAAGGAAGATCAGTTGCTGGAGTTTGAGTATTAACACTGTTGACACTACATTTTGCTCTGAATAAATCAGCCAGAGGTGCACGGTGTCCTTCAGGTGTATTTTGATCTCGCAATCTGGCATACTAGAGTTGATAGATGAGTAATGAATAATAGTCAAGTTTGAGTTTTCAATAATTTTTACAGATGACAAATCATGGCACAAACCTTGTCTTCAATGTGATGATCATCGCAAGAAGTTGAGGTGGATTTGAGAACCAAACCTTCAATTTCCTGATTCAAACCTTCAATTGATGATCGCATTGGAGGTCTCATGGGCTTGATTGTGATGGCCTTACTCGAGCCAAAATGGTTATCTGTCAAAAAAATTAAATTATTACAAAATGAAGCGGGTATGATACGGAGAAGGAAAATTGATGGCCCTTACAGGCAGACGTTTGGGACGCGATGCTGGGCAAAATGACGGAATGATCGGCGGGTAGGGCCGGTCCTCCCGGAGTAATGAGTCCAAAAGCTGCGGTTCTTTCGCGGCTACTGGTGCTTTCTTTGTTGGTGCGTTGCAGACGATGTCTAAAGTACTTTTCGAGCTTTTCGTCGGTCATGGTTTGATCAGCGGCTGTAGCCGTGACCGGAGCGACCGGTGACGGGGCCGAATGTCGCGGACCGTAAACCTTCGGCACGGTGTTGCTCCATTCGTCCGTCTGCTCGTGAAACACAGCAAAGACACACATAAACATACGAGTTGTAAAAAAAGACAATGAAAGCGAGAAAGCGCGACAATATAGAATGGAACAATGGATGTTTACCTGAGTGGCTTTGTCAACGAGCAGGAGGCTGGTTTGTAAATAATCCCGGGGCCACTGGCCCTGCATGTAGATTGTGTCGAGGGACGCGGTGCGCCTGATGATGCGGTGGCCGTTGCCCGAGGCGTCGAGGTAGCAGCCATCGGGTCCGCGCGCGCTCAGCGTCTTGGATTTGGAGAAGTAGCCGCTGGAGGCCCGCGTGGGCCCGGAGGCCAGTGCTCCGGGGCTGCGCTGACCCGAACAGGCGTCCGGCGAGATGCGACTGGTCGTGGCCGATCTCCAACCGGGGGTCGGTGACAGCGGCGGCGCGTTGCAGGCCACCGAGCTCGTGGTCTGGGACGCCGACGTCGAGCGATGTACGTCGGTCGGCGTCTGCGACGTCGAGTTGGCCGCGTTGGACTGCTGCTGCTTGTTGTTGCTGGTCTGTGTGGTGGCCGCGGCCGAGCCGCCGCTCGTGTTGTTCTGTTGTCGCAGTAGCGAGCTGACGGGCAGGGTGGCCCGCATCGGGCCCTGCTTGGTCGAGCCCGAGCATGGCGACTTGCGCACCCGCTGGGACGAACTGGCCGACATGATGCTGCTGTGGCTCTCCGCTACTCCGCACTGGTAATTTTATTTTATTTTGTATGTATTTTTTTTGTTGTACAATTTGCGGCCCGGTGGCGTCGGTGTGGCGACGACGACGCGTGTGCCTCTCTGCACACAATATGCTCGACTCGATCGGAGTTAGGCCACTTTCGCACACTATGCGAGTGAGTGAGTCTCTCTCTCTCTCTCGCTCGCTTCTTTTTCGATTCTTCGCCGCTCTTATAATGAGCGTCTGTATGCTTGCGGAGCTGGCGAGTGTGCCTCGTTCTTTCTCTCTCTCTTTCTCTCGTCCTCTATATACACACACCTAATGTATCAAATATGTGTATGCATGGATATAAGAACTACAGCAGTCACTTGGCTGGCCAGAGCTCTTAAAACGTACACACGCACCGCACACAAATAACGCACTCACTCACAAAACAGCTTTGATGCATAGATATAGACACTGCACTTCTGCACGTATGCGCTTTGCGTAAATGTGTAGTTATATATTAAATACGTATACTCACATACACGTATGTATGAATATACGCGTATATATGTTGAATAGCGCACGTATATATATGCGCTGCATCTAGTCACAGTAGTCACTCGAACGTACGCGCTAGCGTACTCCGCGTAGTACTACGCGCGCGGCGGGTGGGTGGGTTAAAGAGGGGGCCGCTTCTCTCACACACTGCACCAACACAGACACATGTATATAGTCTACATACATATAGGTATACACGCGCGTAGAGAGAGACCGTTCTCTTACATACACCGATGTATATAGGTACACATACGCGCGCACACACGGAGTATTTTGCGAGGCTGGTGATGCGGCCACGGGGCGACGAGTCGTGGCGAGACGAGGAGGTGGCGAGCAGGAGGAGGTCGCGGGAGACGAGCACGAAGAGCAGCAGCACCGCGTTATACTACTACTGCTACTACTACTCTGCGCTCTTTCTCTCTCTCTCTCTCTCTCGCCAGCAGCAGCAAAAGAGAGTGAGAGAGAGAGACAGATAGACGCGCGACCTTCCTGGCTTCGATCGGCTACGTTATACACTACTCTCGTGTACTACTATGTGTAGCTGATGCTGATGCTGTTGCTGCTACGATGCCTAGGCCGCCGGGAGGTCGCGCATGCGACTCCTCGGGGCTGCTGATCCTCCACGTTCTTGCCTAGCTCTCGGGCTCGTACGCGCGACACTACACCAACGCAGGCAAGGGTTGAAGGCGAGCAGCTCTCGCCTTGGCGCGACTCCGAGTCCTTGAAAACCACTGCCACTGCGTGCTGCTGTATATTTTATATACTCCAATGTACGTACCCGATACGTACGCTGCAGGGAATACTACAACACACTTGTACAGGCTCGGCGAACGCAGGAATAAAGAAGGGCTCGAATGTCGTAAAGTCGCTTCTTTTCTCTCTCTCTCTTTTATTTTTTATCTCGGAGAATGCGATCCGATCGTCGTCGACGTCGGTGCAGCAGGAGACACGGAGTGCTCCGAAATGCACGGAATAAATCGGACGCCAGGCACGGACTGTATGTGTCTCGCAAAAGCGGAGCCAAAGCGTGGTATTATATTATACTGCTGAATTTTTTGCTCGCGCGCGCGTTGCGTCGATTCTCTCGCAGCTATATGCCTTTTTTTTTACGCGCACACACACGCTCACTCGCGCACTTGTATGTGTTGTGTATGTACGCGCGCTCTTTCTTCCTTTCTTTCGCTCTTTCTTTCTTTCGCCTCGCTGAATGTGAGCGTTGGTCGGCGATCGGTCCCTCGCTTATTCAGCTCGCAGCACAGACTCGCGCACGGTTCGATGTGTGTATGATATTCGTACGTTTACGCGCGCCCGACAAACACACGCGCACGAATACACTTATTTTACATTATATTCGCACGGATCGCATGCGTGTGCATGTGTGTATATAGGATGAAGCGTTCGGCTGCGGTCGTACGTATATACACGCGGAACGTTCGGTATTACAATGCGCGCTCTATTCACTCCACTGTTTTGCGCGCACTACAATACAAGGCGGGCACTCATATTTTCAAGCATTATTCTCACATTTTTGCGCGAAAAACGGACTCGAACGCGCACCTACACCCGTGCACATCGCATACACGTAAAATCGCGTATACGGCAGGTTTTATATTGGTGGTAGTAGTATAGTAGTACGGCACAACAGTTAGTGGCTTTGTGCGCGCGGAACACAGAACCGATGGCGGACTCGCATCGGGCAGCATAGCACGCGCGAGACTCAGCACGCATATAAAATCCAAGAGCGAGGCAGTGAGCAGCTCTGCTGCCTCGCCAACGGCAGCAGCAGCAGCAGTATAGTAGTAGCGTAAGCGCGACAAGAGCACATGTGTGCGTACATCTGTACGTGTGTACAGAGAGTATGTATGTAGCTACATAAAGAGACTCGGAAGAGTTCGGAGTCGCGCATAGGGAAGAAGGCGCAGAGTCGCACGAGCACACACAGACACCTGAGAGGTGCTGTATATGCAATTCGCGTGCAGAGTACTACACGGAGAGGCTCCCGTTGAATAGTAGTATTGCAGTACCTGTACATATATATTCGCGAGCATAAAGAGTAGACGAGTGTGCGTGTGCCTGCTGCGTTTGTGTGATACGCGCGCGCGCGCGAGCGAGCTTAGCTTCGTATATTTGGCTACATATATATTCATGTGCGCGCGGCCGGAGTCACAATTGCAAGCGAGCAACCAGCCACCCACTCTCCCTTCCCGTTTTACGCGCTTACTACTACTATGTGTATCGCCTGTGTACGAGCTGCTACTACGCTCGCAAGTCGCGAGTCGCGTGCGACTACTATACGAGCGAGAGAGAGAGAGAGAGGAGCTTTCCGTGTGCAGTTCAGTGTCTGCATGCCTCTGTCTCGCTCCCTCGTAGCCCGACCATTGGCGAAAAATTTTCACACACAGCGCGTAGTGACATATAGCAGCTATGCGAGGCGGCAGCGGCAACAACGTTGCTTCGGTATATAGCAACTTGCCAATGCCTGCAATTCTTGGTGCGCGAATCGCGCAGACTCAGACCATCCACGTGCCACGAGTTCTCGTAGTAGTATCGCACTCACACGCTCGCAAGCTCGTCCCGCACACACGTACGCCACGGCCCGAGTAGTAGTAGTAGTATAGCTGTATGCATATACGGCACACGGAACTTGTATCAATCGGGCGAGTTTCACCCCTGCCCGACCTCAAGGCGACCTTCCTGCCTCTCTCTCTCTCTCTCTCTCTCTCTGCTGTTTGCGCGCGTATACTTACCCTCGACCTCTCGCGCTCGTGCACAGCTCACATAGAAGTAGCAGTAGCAGCAGCAGCAGCTTTCCTCCTATCTCCCGTTCAGCCTCTGACGCCTGCACAAAACGCCACTCCGATATATACATACCTATGTACGTGTGTATTACTCCCTCGCTCCCTTATGCTTGCATACTATAGCAGGCAGCAACTCGAGACTTTATGTGCATGCAATTTCGTGAGAGAGAAATGAGAAGGGTAGGCTTTTCGCAGCGCCTTATTCATATCCAATCTATGTATAAGAAAGCTCGGCTCGTTCAGGCAGAGAAAAATTTATTTTATTTGTTTTTTTTTTGTTATATAAAGGAACTTTATTTATTTTCGCAGAGTTTTAAAAAGCGAGACATACAAATTTGTTGTTTGCTTTTCGTCTTTTTTTTTCTTTTTCGTTAACACGCATTATACAGTATATAACATGTACAAAGTATTTACAAGCTGAGTAAAAGCAATAGTACAACATTATTATCTTACAGCACGGCTTGATGACGTTTTTTTTTTCTTTTCATTTTCTTTTCATTTTTTTTCCTTCGTCCATTCAATTGGGTATGCGTTATGTTATAATACCGTACCGCACGCTTATAATTTAAGACCAAGTACAATCAACGTTTAATGAATAAGTTTATGATAAAATTATAGGCTGACTAGACGTTATAATTAATCGTGGGTTACGCGCCCGGCACTCGCACATATTTACTGCACTTTTAATCTCCGACGGACATACACGCATACCAAAAAAAAAAAAAAAAAATGAAAACAGAAGAAACAAAAACTCGTATATCGATTGTTTAAAGCCCATCGTATTATATGTGCGATTTGCGCGCGAATCGTATAAATTGTAAAAAAGAAAACATGTCGCCAAAAGACACAACGATGGCTGTCATGGTATATCGTGAGACGAGTTTATAAAAATATCTTCGTAACATCGTAATTGCATTGCAACTAATCGATAAAAGTTGTATACAACGTGATATTATTTCGTAATAAGTATTTGAATAAGTATAAGAAAAATTCGCCTCACGTTCGTGCTCTCTAAAATCGTAATTCTATTCGTATATGCAATCGAGTGAACATTCGTTAAGAAAATTTCTTAGGAATGTAAGGGAGAAAAATAAAGCTTGACTTAGCCGCTAATAAATGCAACAACATTCGGAAGAGTACTTTTGAACCGAAAAATTTTCTTTTTCTTCTATTCTTGCTGCAGCATTTCCGGCCCCTTTTTCGTTTCCGAACGAAAAAATATAATAAAATTTAATAAAAAAAATAAAAAATGATCTCACGTTCGAGCGTAAGTAATGCTTTGCCGTAATTCTTCTAGAGTTTAAAATGAAACTTCGGTTTCTGCGGGTAAGTCTTGTTAAATCAAAAAGAAATAATAACCTATCGACGATGAAAACAAGAGAATAAGCTAATGAACCGAAGATCTAAACGAATCTAAATACAAATTTGATTAAAATCTCCGGAAAATATATGGCTTTTTTTACAATCTAACGTATTTTTCAAAATCAACTTAAAAATACGCAATCAGTTTCATCAAGACTAGTATCATTCGTACAGATTGTTTTGCATTCAATGCGCCTCATAGAGTTTGTAGTCAAAATTTAGCTTATTGCGACGCAATAATACTGAACACATTCTATTTACAATACTTTTCAAGTTAAGCTGTAACAAATAACTTTTTACATGGTTGCTTTTGATTTTTAATTATTTTACAATCTATATGCAACTGCAATCTATCAACTAGAAAAAATTGCCTAAGTTTGTTTGATTATGGAGCCTAATTTTTCGATCGTGTTCTACACAAATTTTTCATATAGTAATGGCAGTGTTTTATGTCACATTGTTTTGCCGCAATCAATAGGTAGCTGCTAGTATACCAATAAATATTCGAATGGCCACTACGATACTGGCAGATCGGAGCCCTAAGAAACTAATCTTTTATCCAGTAAAAACTAGATCGATAAATTCATGGACTTTTTAATCAAAAGATGAATTTACCAATATCTGTACTTTTTTACGCAATCGTTACCCAAGTCAACTGCGACGAGATGTTCCTCTGGCAACACCGCAATTCCCGAGGGTCGCCGCAATTTCGAGTTGTGAGAATCGATTTCTGATAAAATTTCACCGCCAAATTTCAGTAGTTGTATAAAACTTCGGCCTTTTTCTGTTCTTGTTGCTAAAATTCTACCCTCATTGTCAATAGTGACTCCGGCATATTTTCCTTTTCCTGATACAACAATTAAAATTATTCATTTTATTTTCTTCCAATTTTTAAATATTTATTCAAAATGTAATGGATAACAAACCTTTTGATCCAGTGCTTATTTCCTCTGTAAAATCTCCTTTAGCGGAAAATACGTGAAGCGATTCTCCAGCAACCAAAATTTCACCAGCTGGACCAACTGCGACCGATGTTATTAATTTGAACATAGTTGGTTTACCGACTTGGAATAACATCTTTCCATCACAGTCAAACACAACTACACCACACTGTCCGTTATCAGCAACTAATATGTGACCGTAATTACGATCGACAGCTATATCAATTGGCTCCTAAAATAAACATTCATTTAAATTATGAATTTATAATAATAGAATCAATAATTTATTAAAATAGTAACGTACTTGAAGAGTATTGTGTGAAAAAGACCTGATTGTATCACCATCTTTATTCATTTCAGTTACAGTTTTGGTTCTCCAATTTATTATTACCAAGCCTTGTTCAGATATTGCAATTCCCGTACAACTTCGTCCCTCTAATCCCTCATTCGTAATATGTTTTTGAAATTCAAGATTACTATCTAAAACCTATGGATGATTGAAAATTAGATGTAAGTTTATAATTGCTCAGTAAATATTGTGTAGGTAATAATCACTTACTTTTATTCGCGAATTACCAGTATCTACGACATAAATTGTTCCCTCATCATCAACAGCTACAGCAACAGCTTGATTAAATTCTTCTTTGCCAGAACCTTTTTGCCCATATACTTTCAATGGTTCATTGTGTTCACTAACTTCAAAAGTTAGTGGATAATCCTTGATTGATCTTTCAAAAACGGATACTTTCAAAGCATAACTGCCCGGTTTCATGGGCCTGAACGATACTTCGTAAGTTCCGTTTTCTAAATCTTTCACCCAAGTTTCAATAGGAAGATTTTTGTTTTGGGATTGATTATTTTCAATGAGATGAAGTTCTGCTTTTATTGGGTCGCCTCCAACACTTCGAGGATAGCCGTGATAATCTACAGTTTCGACTATAACAGATGTTTTTAACTTGACAACAGCGGTGTCTTTTAATTTCGCTCGACACAACCCTTGAAAAAAAAATAAAATTATGTTTTATAAATACTTGTACCAAATGTTATTCACATCTTATTATATAAAGCATACCTGGTAAAGTTGTACTGGATCTTACTCTTCCAAAATTACTTAGTGCTTGTTCCAAGTTTGTTAGAGCTTTATTGTGATCAAACTCTGAAGTGATAAAGGCATTTTCTCGTGGTTCATTAAGAGCTACCGCTGCATCTAATTGATCTGTCAAGCTACCAATCCGTTGAGTAATATTTCGTACTTCAACCTTTAAAATTTTAATTGACTCATGAAGAATATTATACATGTATGACTGCTTTAATTATATTATTTCAATTGTGAATATTTTTATTACCTGATATTGTAAGCCCTCACATTCTTGTTGAACTTTATTTTTTTCTGTTTCAATGAGTGTGTGTTGTTCTTCAAGAATTCTTTTTTTATCTTTTGCAGCTGCATGTACAGCAGCACATAGCTCAGATTTTCTCTTTTCAACTTTTGCAATGATTTCATTAAATTGAGCATCGATGGCTGTCAAACATTTTTGTTTTGTTGAATCTAACCTTTGGAGTTCTGAAGTTACAGATTCTTGAGCTTGAGTCAACTAAAAATGAAAATATTACAAGTAGTTTTGAGATCAGTAACACTTATGATCAATGAAACATACCTTTGATATACATTCGTTTGCTTTGTACAATAATATTTCTGACATACGTTTAATAGCTATACTAAATGGTATTATTGTATGTTCATTACAGCCAGGAGATGTTCCTGCATGATTGCCACCTGTGCAGACTGAACAGAAGACTGTGTCGCAAGTTTCACAGAATAATAATTCCTGATTCACATGGATGGAGCATTTTGGAATGACCTGTAAAAAATAATGAATGAATGTTTTATGCTTTAAGGTAATGAGCATATATTTGAATTTCTGCAAACAAACCTCTCTACGCTGCCTAGACATCAAATCCAACAACTGATTAACTAGAAAACTTGGTGGCAGTGCTGGGACTCCTCCTCTGGGAATGGTGATCAATTCCCTACAAATTGGACATCGAAAAGCTCCTGCCTCTCTAGTCTGCGAAGCTGCGATTCTGGTGAGACAGTGTAGGCATACCGTGTGGGAGCATGGCAATAGCTTTGGAGTGTGTTCGCTACCATCGTATACACAGAGACAGGTCCCACATGTCAGGAAGCTTTCGTTGAAGTCCTCGTAATTGATGCTGACAGTCTCCACAAGCATGGAGCTCATGCTGACCATTCTCTCGCCTAATCTCGTTCTGCAAGAACAATCAAAAAGACAAAGGATGTTAAGAGCGTGCGAAATCCCTTGGTCGAGGAGTCGAATGACTTCTAAGTAAGGAGGATAGTTCTAAGAAATTTCGTAAATATGTAGCCACGGACACAGAATACCGGACGACGTCATGTTTCTGCAAGTCTCGCTTGTCTCTCTGCGTCAGTAGTTGTATAGTGTGCGACGTCTGCGATATATGTCGTGCGCGTGCAGGACAATCTCTTGAGCTGTCGGGAGAGAAGTCGCATAAATAAGCAAGAGCAATGCGTATGCGACAATGCCGAGTGGAGGAAGGTAAAGGAAAAGAGAGACGGGCATACAAATAACGTCTAGCTCGGTCGCGCGCGGCGTATAATCTAAAACGCCGAGGTAATAAAGTAGGCACGCAGAGGCAGGGAAGAAAGAGAGACAGAGACAGCTACGGATAATAATAATGCATTATAAAGAGGAAGACAAAAAAAAAGGTAAGTAGGTACGTATAAGGAAGAGATGAGGATCGCGAATATACACTTCTTGCGAGAGAGGGAGAAAGACATAAAACGGAGGGGTGGCGGTGGTGGTGGTCGTTGTCGTTGTAGTGCTCGACAGTCGCGACGATCCATGGTCGAGAGGATCGCGTTGCATTGTACAGCGCGTACATATATATGATATATATGCACGCGTTTGCAAATTGCATTGTGTGCTGGCTCGCGCATATATATTGCATGCATCGCAAAGATAACACCTGATGGGACGTTACTCGCATTCGTAATTCGTCATGCGTGTTTGCTTTATCTATTCGCGTACGTACGTCATTGCGGGAGATGAGGCGCGTTGATGTTTCGTGACCAAATATATCCTATCTCTTTCTGCGTAAGTGCACGGATGCTTATTAATAGCACGGATATAATTCTTTTATAATGTCTTTGAAAGAAACGAGCGTAAGAAAAGAGAAATGGCTACGAGGGAGTCGAGTATAAGGCCGACGGGAAAGTAGTTAGTAGCTCGATCGTCAATTGACGTCGGCGGCTAAAGGGACGAGTATAGTAATAAGGGACTCACTGAATGGCTAATCGAAGAGCCTCCATGTCCGCAAACTGTTATAATCAACGCAATGATGCTTTGTTGCTATACGCACACACGCGTGCGCGAGCAGGCCGCAGTAGTTCGGAGCAGCTGAGTGTCAGACGTGCAGCGGTGCGTAATTGGCAGCGTTATATATCAGATAGCAGCAGCAGTATTATATTAGCAAAACAACGTCGACAACAAAGAAGCTCTGCTGCACAGCCTCGTGTGCGTCGTCGGTCGTCGTCGTCGTCGTCGTTGACGACTCGTCGAGCAGTTAACGAGATATTATGAACACATGCACAGCACAGTACACAAAACACACTCCCAATCTATATGTATGAATGATGTATCGCGTGTCGTTGTCGACGCGCTTGTCATATACTTTGTTTCGGTAAACGAATTTTTTTCTGCTATATACTTGGAACGCACTTCACGAGGACGCGCGCGCGCGTGTTTTCACTACGCACTCGCTTGTTGCAGCACTCGAAAGGGAAAGAGATAGAGAGAGAGAAAAGAACAGCTGCAGGCACACAGGTCAAACTATTATTGCGTTGCGATGTGCATATCGAGAGAAAGAGAGAGAGAGCAAGAGTCATGCGTTGTTGTTGTAGACAATCTCGATGCGTGCGTTGGCGATATAATGTATAACAAATTTCACTCCGTTGTGTACAGAGCTCTCTCGGCTCTCGAACGAAGAAACTTTTATACACGATTGACCATTATGGCTGCTGCTCGTGTTGCTGATGTTGCTCGCACACGCAGACGAGATAGTAGTAGCAAGAACTTACACGCACAGACAGATAGTGTGTATATATGTTATTATTATACACGCAGGCTAAGCAGTCGGTCGAAGGCGAGCGAGCAGTAGCAGCAGCAGTCTCAACTCTTGAGCGAGAAAGAGAGTCTCTCGAGAAAGACCAAGAGTAAGAAAGAGAGAGAGCAATTGTGTCTATATGTCTATTCTACGAAACTAAAGAAGTAAGAGCTGTCTACACTCGCGCTCGAACGTGCGCTGCGATGGATGATGATGCGATCTGCGAAGTGCGTGCGCTCCGTTTGGCCACGGGCCCACAACTGCTGCTCCGAGCGTTGCCTCTCTCATCATAGCGCAGCGCTGCCGTTTTACTCGTGTTGTGTGCTGTTGCTTATATTCTCTCTCTCGTCGGAGATCGGCGGCCGTGTGCTCTCTCAGCTGCACTTTCCGACTCTCTCTCTCTCTCTCTCTCTCTCTCTCTCTCTTTCTTATACTCTGCAGCACACGATAATGTACATGCAATTTTCTATATAGATGCAATATATATTGCGCGCCGCGTGTACGTACATCGAGGCATTGAATTATATGCACCGTAGTAAGTGTATTACGGAGCTTGCTCTGTACTCCGTAGATGCAATATAGGGCTCCGCGGCGAGGTTTTATATACATCTCTGCGAGAGCTGCAACTATAACACAGGGCCGTGAGCGAATTTGCAGCGGCGTACACGAGAGCTGTATCAGCTAGTATATATAGGTACATGGTACGTGTATAATACAGTAAGTATAAGACTCTCTCGCCTCGCGCACCTCCCACGCAATTCGAGCAACTATTATAAAAGCGAGGATCGCTATTGTGATTGTATATTAAACTCGAGGCACCATCCGTCTCTCGAGAACGCTTCTATCCCAAGAACGACTTTATACGCCGTTGCGTTATTATATTATACGCGAGAGCGCGCGAGCGACTCGACGTTCGCTTTTGTTTTTACGAAAGAATTTAGCAAATGGAATAATATAAGTATACGAATTAACGTGCTGAATAATAGACATTGCGCGTAGACGAAATCCTTAGCTCGCGCGCATAAGTATAATAGCGCGCGAGTCGACGCGATAAATTCACGGATTAATTAAAGCTGCTGCGCGCCTCGAGCGACTCGCAGCCAAATATATACTTTACGCGCCTGCACAGTACATAGATATTGTGCATTTATGTATGCGCGATACAATGCGCGCGATAATCGCAATAAATTTGCAGTCTAGTGTCGCATCGGGAGGCGCCTATGTATGCTTGCTAATTCAATAACGACGCATAACGCGTACGATATTATAACTATACGTTATAATGTAAGCCAAATCCAAGTCATGTGTGTGTGTAGTCGGCTCGACGAATTAAATTATATATAAATATCGTGTATATGCGCGACACGTTGGTCATAGCTGGGGCAAAAATAGCCGACACGACGCTCTCGCGGCATTTTATTGTACATGTATACGCGAGCCGATTTCGTACCTTGTGTATTATAATAAATTCGCCAAATAAAGCCCGATATACGCATTAAAGTGAGAATTTTTTTGCGGCCAAAGACTCGCAAATATGTGTATCTTATTGACTAAATGGACTCGTTACGTAATACATCGAACATATAGAATTTGGTCAGCGAGGTAATTAGCCGCAACTATTTTGCTTATCTCCGCGGTGCTCTCGTAGGTACGTCACGCTCATATTATATCCGCATTATTTTTACGCCATACATAGCTTCTCTCGCGATAAGCGAGTCGATTCGAAGTGAAAAAGCCACCACGAACTCTTGTTCAGCTACATATAATAGCGAGCGCACTCGTCTCTGGAGCAGCAGTGGTCCCGATGCAGCGCGTCGTCATCGTCGTCGCGGCAATGCATTACGGCTCGTACACGAGAGCTGGTACGTATTATCGTTCCGCACGATTGCGTTTCTCGAGATTAGCCGCAAAGAAGTGCATACTCGCGTTATCGTCTAGGCCTTCCATATTAGGTGGCCGCCGCGCGATAAGCCGCGCTCGGGTATATCGTACATTTACAACGAATCGGTTCCACGATCGTATCGCGGCAATTATAAAAGCACGATCGCGGCAGCTTGCGACATCGGATCGAGTTTGTAAAAATGCGTCGCACGGTATACCTGCGTAAGTAATATACGCGTTCGCTACGTGCATATATGCATATATGTTCGACTCGCATAACGTATACAAGAACGAAGGGGGTGGTAGGGCCTTCCCAGACGGTTGTGTGCCTTTTGAAACCGAATCGCGACGACGACGACGACGACCGAGCTATATAGCTCGACGCGACTTATGGTTACCTAACGAATCTATATAATACGCCCGTCCAGATATATACGTATATATGCGTGTACACGTACGCGCTAGGCCAGACTAAGATAGGATTACTCTCTTGAAGCGCTAGCTGGGCTTGCTCGGCTGGACACTTGCATAACTCGCTCTTATATGTATAGCATAAAAAGGTGTATATACTTTCTGCGCCAGGTCAGCTATATACAGTTCGCGAGTCAGCTATTCGACTCGGGTCTCGAATTCGCTTCGCGCGCCTGTGTGCATCCGGCATAGGTATTACCTGCAGTCTCTCTGCTCGGTATAAACTCGAGCTTTCGCGCGCGCAGTTTTCTTACATAGGCTGCCGCCGGCGCACGTATCCGATGATAATTTACAAAATATTCATGCCATTCGAGATTATGCATAACATCGCGGCATCGCGATCGCGCGAGCCTTCGTATACATAAACCGACACGCCGCTTTCTACTCGCACTTCCATATCGATAATGTCATATTAACTACAAAGAGATGTTTTCTTTTCGCAAAAGTCGGTGCACAGCAGTGATCTCGTATTCAAGCTCTACTCTCTTTCGTAACGCACGATGTATAGGCTCGCGAGAGTTTTTCTCTTTCCGTATTTATTTATGTATTCGCGCACGTGCGCGAGCTTTGATGCACCGATCTCGAGCGCACAAGTATACTTTTATGGTGACGAATATTCGACTTTAATATAAGACCGCCGCACATTGGACTTGTTGACGTTTATATATGCGCGCGCGCACGAGCTTGCGATCGCTAAAACTTTATATATCTCGCAATTCTATACGCTGCACGTGCGCGCGCAAGCTGCTATATATAACAGTAATACACCCTCTCTCTCTATGCGTGTGTATATAAAAGATCATTTGCCCGATATATATAAGATTATGCTGTATAACGCGATGTGTCCTGTATAGCAGCTGTGGGCTTGTGTGTATGTGGTTCGAGGTTTACTGAACTCGAGCCGAGCTTGCAAGCTCGACTTGCCTATGGAAAACTATATGGGGCACGAATCGCGGGCTCGCGGGAAAAATCCCGTTTTCCCGTTTTCTCATTGATGTGCGTGTATGCGTAGTCACGTAGAGGAATCATCGAGCGAAACTAGGCACAAGGTGTACCGTGTAACGAATCCCCCTTTGCGTATGTCTACGTGTAATTCATATCCGCGCGACGCGATATTAAGTCACAAAGTCGTCGCCTTTCGGAAAAGTCAGACCAGCTGTATAAGATGACATCCAAGTAACCGTACGTTATCGTATAGCATCCTATATAGCGCACGAAGCACGAAGGATAACGTACGTTACGCGCAGAGTACATGACCTCGCAACGTCGAAAGAGTAATACAGTTACGCGTCGCAGTAGCTGTCCATTATAATGACGCGTATAAACTATATTTGTATAAAATATACTCACTGTCGTCCAGAGAAAAGGCAGCCAACGACGAAAATTCGTACGAATTCGCTGCCGCGAGGAAAGGATTGCACCACAACGACGACGCAGGACAATTTGCCATCTAAAGCTTCTTACGGGTATATCGCGCGGAGCCGAGACAGGATGCGACCCGAGGAATCCTGCATACCTTCTCGCACCTCACAATCACAGGCAGAGAGAGAGAGATTATATTTTACAATGGTGCCACTCATAAAGAAGTATACAATGATAATGCGACGGTCGCGCGGGAGGCGAGCTGCTGGTGGTGGTGGCGGCGCCGCAGAGTGTACAACGTCTCTCGGCTGCGCTCCTCGGGCCAAGTCGCGCTGCTGCTGCTGCACACTGCACCAATATAATGTGTGTAATACGTGTGGCTCGGCATTAACTGCGCGATATGCACTGCGGCTCTCGAGCTTGACTGACACTGCTCGCGCGCGACACACACATATACGCACGGAGTCACGTTCGCGAGTGTGGTTGCTGCTGCTGCTGCTCTCGCGAGTAGTTCACCTGATGTGTATTATATAGTTCTCTCTCTCTCTCTCTCTCTCTCTCTCTGGCTCGCTCGAAACCTTAACACACTCAGTGGCTTGTATCGTGCTGGAACTGTTTTCAGGTGCTGGAGGGCGCAGGCGCCGTCGCCGCCGCTTATTCGAAGCTCGAATCAAACGACGAAAGCTTCGTATCGTTCGCTGCGACGACGACGACGACGACGACGACGGTTTGCCACACTTTTTGAACGCGTACGTGAATAGATTACCGATTTATATATATCATGTACAAAGAACGACCGCGAAGCTTTTTCGACAGCCGGAAGCCCCATTATTATAATATATCGTTATCGCGCGACGCCGTCGAGCTGCCGCGTCGGCTTTCATGGAATTCGCCGGCGGCCCCGATCGAGCTTTGCACGATACGACACGTCCAAGTGGGTCTGCTTAATAATCAGCTCAGGCTATTAGTGCATCAAACGCTGGATATTTTATTGTAATGACGCATCGAAAGCGTGACTTACATTTTTAGTACGCATGATAAGCAATAAAAAACGATTTACAAATTACATTGCGTTTACGGCATAAAATAATTGTTGTGACGTTAGAGCTTAATTGTAATATGATGATTATTCGTGATAGAGATATCGTAAAAGTTGATCGATGAGAGAAAAATAAAACTGTAATCGACATCGAGAATCGTTGCGAAGCTTAGCCAGCTCTACTTATACTGTTACTGACAGTACTGTTGTTGCCGGTACTCGATTCGGTGTTGCTCAGATCACCGACGTATTCTTGAATCCAGTCGAGGTAGCTGTAGACGCGGGTAAACACGTCGGGACGGCCCTTGGCGCAGGGCGTGCCCCACGACACGACGCCGATCTGCACGTCGTCGGAAACGAGCGGTCCTCCCGAGTCGCCCTGCAACGAAATTCAAGCACACAAATACTTACGTTCCCAAATGAGAAGAATAACGACTCGAGACTCGGCTCTTTTAATTCGCTCCGAGAACGTCGAGCGCAAGAATAATTGCCTCGCGACTTACGTGACAAGCTCCCTGGCCCTTCTTGTTCAGGGTGCAGATGTTGCGGTGAGTCACGCGTATGCTCACGGCCTGACACTCGAGCTGGTCGATGACCCTCAGCTGGATGCACTGCAGCTCGTTCGGCACGTCGCCCGGGTACTGCAATTTTTACCCCCGCGACAAGTTAATACTCTTGGAGTGCCTCGAAAGACTTTTTCCTTCTTTTTTTTCTCATACTTACAGAGGTGGTACCCCAACCGGACAGTATGGCCGGATAATCGGCCTTGTCAAAGTCCTGAGTCGGCAGCTTGACCGGCTGCACGTCGGGCCCGAACTCGATGTCGCGCTCGAGCTTCAGCAGGCCGATGTCGTTGCGTATCAGCAGCGAGTTGTAGAGCTCGTGCGGTATCGCCTTGACGGACTTGTACCTGTTGCCGCCCTTGCTGAGCAGTCGGCTGCCCGTCACCGCGGTGATGGCCGTGTCGTTGAAGCCGCTCAGGCAGTGGGCCGCCGTCAGGATCCAGCGAGGCGCCAGGATCGAGCCGCCACAGAAGTGACGGTTCTTCAGGCGCAGCGACACCTGATACGGGAACTGGCCGTCCAGGGCGCTCAGACCACCGACGATCTTGCTGCCGGCGCTCGACGAATTGCCACATGTCACGGCGGCCTGCCCGAAGCTGCTCGAGCAGAGGATCACCATGGTCGAGGAGAATGCCAAAAGGATACGTAGCCGCGTCATTTTGACGAAAAAATTCAAAGTATGAGCGATGTGAGCAGGAATCGGAGCTTCGGGGACGGCTCTTATATAGCCGAGCGATTAGCCCCCGTTGGCGCGCAATTTCGCATGCATGCGAGATTTCTGTGTATCATTTAGGCCGGAAGTGGCTCGTTACGATAGCGACCCTTTCGCGAAACGTGCCCGACGCTTGGCAACTGCTGCCGCCCCCCGAACTCCCCGTCGACACACAAACTCACAACAGTCATGCTCGCCGGTAAACAGCGCGATTTTCTCGAGCTCAATCGCGAGCTCGAGGACAAAGTCAAGAGTCTGGTGCAGGAGGTCGACGGCATCATCAACAGGCAGGAGGACGTCATCAGGCACGGCAGACGCTCGGCCGACATACACCAGGCGCGTCGGGGCCTTTTGAGGGCCAAGCAGCGCTCCGATAGCAACTCGTGAGTCGACACGTGTCTATTGCATACGATTACAGGATAGCGTAATTGGCGCGTGTAATCACAGTTGCAGTGTACGTGTTTTGACTGCTTCATTTCTTTTTCTGTTTTTTGCCAACGCAGTGGCGATAATAACGAGGAAAACGACGACGGCAACGACAACGTCGACGACGACGCCGATGGGACGGGAGGGAAAAGTCGCTCGACCAGTGCTACCATCATACGATTTCTCAAGGCGCAGGTGACGAAACTCCAGACGGACGTGCAAGCGGCTCAACTCGACGCCAGGAAAAAGGTGCCGTTTCAAACATATGCAGCATCGAATCGGGACACGAATTCTTTTTCATTAATCTCGATCGTAACTCGCAGAACGACGTGATCAAGGAGCTCGAAGCCGAGATCAAGCGCAACGACGAGAAAAAAGAGAAGCTCTACGCGCAGATAAGCCAGCACAAGGAGACCATCGTCCGGGCGGAGGGCCACAATGCCGAACTTCAGGCCAAGCTTCAGGCCCAGTCGGCCGAGATGTCGGCGCTGCGCAAGGACATCGAGGCGCTCAAGAAAGAGTCCAAGTCGCTCGCTCAGCTGGCCTCGAGCAGCGAGGTGCGCCTCAACAGGAGCCTCGAGGAAATCGACAAGCTGAAAAACGCATTGAAGGCCAGTCAGAGCGAGGAAAAGGTATGGACAAGCCAGAATCGGGTTTTTTTCTCTCTTTTTCATCGATCAATGCGCGAGTGTTTGCGACTTTTCGTTCGACTATTGCAGGAGTTGCGAGCTCAGGTGAGAAAGATCCAAGAAGACAAAAGACTCGCGTTCAAGAACTCGGAAAAGCAACGCGCTGAAATCGTTCAGGCTTTCAAGAAACAAACGCAGCTCGTCGATAATCTCCGGAAACAGAAGGTTACTTCGATCTTCATTATGTTTCATCTAACGCGATTTTTCATAATCTTGATAATATTTTTTTGCAGGCCTATTTGGAAGCCGCCAAAGCGATTCAATTCACGGAGGATGACTTTACGAGACTGCTCGAGTGGAAACCCGATAAATGAGAACTTTAACAACTTACCGCAAAATATCCTTGTATCTTTCGATCTAGTTTTTACATTTTTTATCCCGCTGTGCGTCGCGGTTTCGTGACTTATTTCACGTTTGTCATGTGAGATCAGAGGGACGGGTTGTAAATACACGAATACACAAATTTAAAAAATTTTTTTGAAAATTTAATTCACTTATTTTCCAACAGTTTATGTCATTAATTAAATTACTATCTAAGACAAGTTTTGGATTATAAATGTAAGAATAGACAATCAAGCTTCAAATGAGACTTTATACATTAATTACAGCCTTAAGGCGGACGTACACGGACGATAAAGTTTTGAAAAAAAATGAATAAAAAAAAATTAAAATGATAATAATAATCATGATAATAATTAGGAATCGACAGTTGTCTCTTGGCATACTTAATTCATTGGTGCGGTAACAACCATATAAGCTATTGTGATTCCAGATGTAAAATTTTTCTTAACTTTATCATCAGCAACGCTTTAGCCATCGAGTCACGTCGATCGCCTCGTTTTTACACGTTTTTTTTGTTTGTTTTTGATCGTTGAAGTCTGACATTTTTAATCAAGGTAATTATCATTTCTAAACAGTTGACAGAATCTCTTCTGAGAAGTTGTGAGTTTTTATCAGTTTTTAAAGTTTCTTATAAATAAAACAGTTAAAATTAATTCCCTTGTAGTTTTGAGCTGCACTCCTCAATTATGTGTTACCTTATTTAGCACAAGTCAGTGACATTGCAGTTGTGAGTTTGAATGAAACTCTATAAATTTATTCAAACATCGCGGTTTGTGCCTTGTAAGAAAAAACTGTAACGCACCTAACGACGTGACTATCAAATAATTTATTATAACATAAAAACCAGTTCTAAATGCGTTCAGAAGGATAACACGACCAGAAGGCGCATTTCCAAATTTAAATAGCGATGTAAACGTAAATTCGAGGCTTGTAGAAAAATCTTGAGTACAGTATTTGTGCCTCTTGTAAATTTGCATCGCAGCTTCAAATCAAGAGATCACGCTAAATAGCTGTACGTATCTTTTTGACCTTCCGTACGTTCCAAATATTCTTTTTCAATCAAAATATCTATACATTTCTGCAAAAAAAAATATAAATTTAGTATAAGATAAATACAATTGAAATGTAGTATCAATATTGAAAATAAATTCTTACTTTAATAATGTGTACTCTCGGTTTGAATCGCGAATTTAACTGATTCAATACTTCTGCAACTAGTTGTTGATGTTTTGATGTCTTACGCATTTTCATGATCCTTACAATAGCAGCTTGAATCAGCAGTTTCCTATCTTCTTCAATGTGTTTGTGAGTAGTTTCTTGTTCTAGTTTCATTTCTGTTTTCATAGGTATGTTGATGTTGACTCGCAGCTTTTTACTGTGTAAAAAATACGGTATTAGTTATCAATTTCGAAAAATTTTTTTGCGTTTACAACTTACTTTTTATAACTGGTGAACAGGTCTATTACTGAATTGCTATTCAATTTGGTCTCATCATCTTTTGTTACAAGAAGTTTAGCCTTCAATAGAATTTGAATAACCTGAGAGGACAAAAATTTATTTTTAATATATAGAGTAATAATTGATAAAAATATGACGTTTTAATAATTACTTGAATTAAATAATCTTCTTTGATCTGCGTAGATTCCATGAGTTGACCCATGGTCCAAGAGGTTGCAGTGTTATATTGCAATAAAACAGCCATTTGAAAAGTGGATGCTTGAAGAGTGTACCGATTTTTAAAGCAATTTGTGTGTAATTCTCCCTTTGACATGTTATAAAGCCAGTTCAATTTTCTACCGCTGTGCTGGCTACTATAAAACATCGTAAATCTATGAACCGAGCGTTCCAGCTGTAAAAAATCAAAATTAATTTACAATTATTTATTTTCCATATTAACTATTAATATTATGAGAATGAAAATATAAATTACCTCTGTTGGCAATGAAAAGGTGAGCGAATGTTGGAAAGGCCAGGAGCCAGATGATAAAACTTGTATACTAAAATCTATGTCTAAGGGTTCAGTTGAGTTAGTCAAATGTCTACGGAAATGTTCATTCAAATCTTTAGAAACTCCAATATCCTACAAAAAAATTTTTATATTAAGATAATTTTCATTTTTTCATGAAAAAATATAAAACATATGCTATAGAAAATTCTCATTACCTGGAACATTCTTTGAAGTTTAGAAGTATACTCAAATCCGCAAGCTTGCTTTAATTTTGAAATCATAGATGCTTCTGCATCATCACTGGCAGACATGTGCTGTACCAATCTTTTAGCAAGCATCTTGCTGTAGAATTTTTGGTACACATCTTTATCTTCAATGTACTTAAATACTACCATCTAAAATCATAAATAGTTCGTTAAATGTTTGATTCTCTTTTATTGACTAATAAAATGCAGAAAAAATACTTACAACTTGATTCAAAGTCTCTTCCAGTTCAGCATCTTCTGGATTTTTGCTGCTCTTTTTAAGCAACACGTCACAGTATTTGGCCAAAAGTTCTGGAGATTTAGTACTACTATTAGCTGCTTTTGTAATTGCATTGGTATTGATAAATCGCCCACAAGCTTTATCTAGAGCTGCTACAAATCCGCTATCATTGCTGAAAGCTTCTTGCACCAGTTGATTGTACTTTTTGTGAACTTCTAATATGGTGTTAACATATATCTTGGGATCCTAACCACAAAAAATGTATTAAAAATAATGAAGATATTTTTTATTATTATAAATTGAAGTGTTTAATTTGAAAAAGTAACACAACATACATTAGCTGCTGGTTCGCCGCATTTTTCAATAGCTTCCAGGCCTTGATTAGCAATGTGGGTTTCTAACAAGTTCCTCAATTCACCAAGGCCATTTGGTATTCTTGCAACAAGTTGATACATCCTACCTAAGTCTTGATTTTTATCAGAATCTAACAAATTTTGAAACTCGGAATGGAATATATCTAAATGTTTTTCAATAAGAACTTTTTCACAAGTTTTGGCCAATCTTTCATTTGTTGTGTCATGAAGGTATACTTGTACTCTTCTCTGTTCTTCTTGTAATCTTGCCTCCACCTTAAATTTCAAAATAACAAGTTAGATTGAATAAATTCCAAAATAATTTGTTTTGAAAATAAAAACATACTTTTTTCATATATTCTGTCACTGGGTTGTGATGGAGAAATTCTGTACTTTCACGAGAATAAAATCTTTCCGTGTCTTCAAGGAATTGATTTTCAAAAGATTCTTTGTACACCGTCAACATTTGTTTTTTACCTGGCTCTTCTTCATTTAAACCTAATTCCACATAACAATTTATCACACCACTAACCAGACGTGTATTAATGGTTTCACCATTTCTCTCTCGTTCAATCAATTTCAACACTGCATTTGTTACCTATGTAGAAAATATTAATTAGTATTCATTCTTTTTTATAAGAAGCATTTTGATTGAGTAGAAATATAGTCTAATAGTTACTTGTTTATTCAGATGTTTGAATAAATGATCTCTCCATGTCACAAGGGCCAACTGGTATATTTCATAAACTCTTTTTCTACCTTCTTCACACTCACGTCGTACCCAGTGTCGATTCAGATACGCACATACACCATTGAGTACTTTGCTACTGAACTGATATTCTTCCCATTGACGCGTGTAAAATTGTAAAACATCCTCATCCATCAAATCAATTGCTTTCTAACAATAATTGAAAAAATGATTAATATTGATGCTAAGTTGTGATTATGGGTATGGGTTAAGTAAAAAAAAAGGGATCATACTTTTACCTGCAGCAGAGCTAGAAGGTAATTTCTCAGAAACTCTTTTATTCTTTTATAGAGTTCGAGACCAACTAGCTGTGCTCCACCTGTAATTTGCCCTTTTTTCACTTTTGGTGGGCAATTTGTCCTTGCATTAGTTTGCTGATGAACACTAGTACAATAGTTATACACATGTCTGAAAATCAATAAATGTACATACAGTAATCATGTGAGATGTGATAACTTCAAGGATAAAATAAATGTAACTTTGGTACATACGTGTACAGTTCTATGTATCTAGGTTTAGACATGCATTGTCTATTATAAACCTGCTCAATGCCACCCTTAAGATCGCCCCATATTTGGTCTAAATCTATCTGTTTCAGACCAGGGGGAGCTGGACTATTAGCAGCTATTCCTCTGCCGTAAGACATTTTTCAGTCGTTACCAATCAGTTAACTTGAATAGATTCAAATGAATGTTATCACTGCAATTTTGACAAAATCTGAAAAATAAATTAACATTAGTTATGCATGAGTAAAAAAAAGAAGAAAATTGTGAATGTTCATGAAGTGGTCAAGCCTTTACTCCAATTTAAGACAAAAAAGGGTATGAAGGTAGGCGATGTAAACGAGCTTGTATAATGCACACACAGGATTCTTAAAATTATGCGTGCCTCGAGGAACGAGGCTGCTTTGTTACGATGACGAAAATCAACAGGAAACAAAAAAAGAAGTCACTAACGCTAAGAGCGAGCCCATCGCGATATTTTTTTATGCAATGTAAGCTTTCAAGAGGTCACACGACAAACCTGTCCTCTATCACGATGTTCAAGTCGAAGCAGATCCGCTAATTGAGTCAGCTTATCGAGTGGGAATATACGCATACATGCAACGCACACGTAATGATGAATCGAGGCGAGAGCTGGTCTCTCGATCGTTGGGAAAAAAAACGTGGTTTCGCGCCTAGCTTCTGCGCCTCTCCTCCTAGCCTAGCCCCGATCGAGTGAATACGTGAAAGGCGGCGGTGGCGGCGACAACGACCACGACGACAGGGTATTTTTGCTTATTCACTTGTCGAGGGAGGCCCCTGTTGCAGAGACGACACGATCAGATCGTGAAACAGCAGCAGCAGCAACACACATACACGAAATCTTTGCTTCATTTATACAGTAGCTTTTTGCACTCGGTCTCCTTCTGCACTGCTGCTGCGGCTGCTGTTGCCTTTTTTTCTTTCTCTCTCGCTCGCTCACTCTTCATTATATATACCTACACCTCTTTCGCACTCGCAAATGTATAATATGTGCGTTTCTGTTGTCTATATAGCTGCTTGTCAGGTCGCTAAGTCCAAGTCCAGTCTAGTATAGCAATTCTTCTTTCTGTCTGTCTTTCTTTCTCTCTCTTTCTCTTTCGATCAACGTGTCTGTGTTACAGACTCTCTTGGCTATGTGTGCATGAACCACACTACATACACGGTCGTGTGTGTGTACATCGTTTATAGAGCTGGTCGTTCGCGCTAGCTTGTGGCAGGCCAGTGCCAGTGTCTCCCTCTTTCGCTGTGTGCCGCGGCCAACATTATAAAGCAGCAGCATAAAGTCCCCCTTCGGCCTCCCCACACACCCCCTCGCCCCATGTTTCTGCCATCATCGCGAGGTCCCGTCTCTTTTTAACTCTCGCGCGGCCACTGCTGATGCTCTCCCTCGAATCATGCACGAAAAATTGCCCTTTCTAGCTCTTCGCCAAGCAGAGGATCGCCTTCTCTCGGAAACGTCGTAATCTTGCGTTATGAAGAAAAGTCCAAGAACCCCAAGACTTGGCTCTCTTTCCTGCTACTTATATGTACATCGATGCCCACACTTGGCCACGCGAATATAGATATAAACATGCAGCAGAGCCCAGCTATTGTACGATTAGATCTGTTTTCACGCACAGACACGAATCAGTGACCTGCCCGCTGCTGCGTCTATAGATGATTATGAGCCGAGAATGGACCGAGGCTCTCGTTACTATGTAACGCTCGCCTTTTAAAAAGCAGAGGAAAATTTTTTTCTATTACTCACCCAGATTTAACCAAATATTGAAATGATTTATAAATAAAAAGTTGTGAATTACACAGGTATAGGCACACGCGATTGAATCCGCGGAATACACTCACAATTCCCAACAACACACACACACACACAAACTTTCATTAACGGATTTTCCAATGTCGTCGTCGTTGTCGTCGTAGTCGTGAAAATATTTGCACAATATCCGATGGGTAAAGTGAGAGTTCGTAATCGCGCGTGATTAATCAAGACTTAATATATTAATATTAATGACGCAGTACGACTTGAAAGATTTTTGTTACCTAAATCTAACACTGGGAAGAAAACTTAGTGCGATTATTGTAAAAGAGAATCGCCAGTCGATCTGCCAAACCAAAGAGCTATGTAGTCGAAGACACTCGTATATGTAAAACGCCACCGAAATAGACGGGCAACTGTTTGAAGAGGTTATGTGCAAGTGCTCGGTCTTACCAGTAAGGCAGCACCGCAGCAGCTGAACTACTATCAAACGAGGAGACGATAGATATCGTGCGGCTCTAGCGCGCACAAGCAGCAGCAGCAGCGGCGGTGGCGACGGCGGCAAACAGTAAACAGCGCGAATACAATTTCGGATCTAATGCGTCAGCCAAATTAGTATATCACTGCTTTAGGTCAGGAAAAACAGAAAAGTCCTATATAGCGAACGTGAAATAAGCTATTTTCATGCCACCCCAACCGAAGCTAATCTTTTCAGCCCTGCGACCAGAATGGAATAGCCCTGTTTAAACAAATATACCGTTTTTCCGATTTCCTCGTGTTTTAAGGAGGTACCTCCGCTCAAAATTTACCGAAAAGATTCGACTCAAACTTCGTACACTAATCCTTTTTAATGATACAAATGAACTTGCAAAATTGTATGCAAGTTCAGTACTTCGTTTAGAAGATATTCGTATTTCAATTTAACATTGAGTCGAATGAGAAAGTCAGTTACAAGAGAATATCTCAAAATTTACCGAAAAGATTCGAGTAAAATTTTATGTGTATCATAATTAACTACCAAAGAACGTACGGTTAAATTTTCGTAGACATTGGATACCTTTTTAATGCTCAATTAATTAATAATAATTTATTGACACTAATCTCGGGACATTTGACCAGAATTTCGCCGGCGGGAGCGGATGACATAACCTAACATTTTTGAATTTCTCAGCGAAACGCAAATATCTTATATTATTTATAACGATGACTATAATGACCGATCATTGATAGAAATTCAAAATTAAATAAATAATGGGTTGTTTAATTTTATATCAATAATGTTTTATTCAATATAAACATTTTTTTTTATAAAATATGATTGAAAAATACCAAAATTTTATAAGTTTAATTATAAACTTCTTGAGATTAACGACACCAGCCGAGCAGTAAAAATATTGAGTTTTTCACAGTTGGTAGTTCTGCTCGGAGGTACCTCCTTAAGGTATTAAGATATATACTAAAAAGAGAAAAAAATCACAGAATGCGTTTAAATTAATATGAAGTAACAAAACTTAGAAAAATTAAAAATTTAATACAATTGAAATAACAGATCTAGTTTGAAAATTTAAATGCAAGTATTAAACAAATTGTATTGAAATTAAAAATCAATGAAAAGCTGAGAAAGAACAGCATTTAGAAGTGAAATTTCAAATTGCGCTAAGAAGTCAAAACCTAAACGAGTTAACATTTCTTCAAAAAAGACCTGGAAAAAGACGGTCAACGATCGTTCAAAATAGACCTTGATAAAAATACCTTTTGTATGAGATATCACAGAAATCGTTAGCTTAATCCAATCGTATTCTGCATTTATTTAAAAATCGCTGAAAATCGACAAGTTTGCGATTTTTCGTCCCCCTTCAATACTACCCCATCGCCGAGGGTGTGGTTGTCAAGTTCTGCATAATTTTGTATGAAAAGTACATGTCTCGACCTAAAGAATGCGACCCTCCGGGTTAAAAAATACACTTCAATGCCTGAGCTACGACTTTTTAAAGAATACACAAAATTAAGAGGGCTAGAGGGCTAAAAATTTTGCTGAAAGCTATTTTCATATACCCAAATAACATACTAAATTTTGGGGCAGATTCGTGAACTCTCCCCACAAAAGTCCCCTAAAAGTAAAAAAATTGCTCATAAATAAGTCTAAAAATGATTGTCACCAATAACTATCCATTTTCCATTTATATTTATATAAAGAAATGTTAACTCGTTTAGGTTTTGTCGGCAAGAAATTTTTTCCGACCCACGGGTGGTCTGGGGTTCGAGAAAAGCGGCCGCAGAGCGCGGTGGCAAGAATATTTATCGATAATTAGGATATTACAACGTCATCAGCATTAGATGAATATGAATCGGACAAATTAATTGATGAGAAAATAAATGGAGAAGCTAAAAAAAACGAAGCTCATGTAAAAATTGTTCTATACGCGTCTACCTACTTTTAAAAAAGTACAGATTATTAGCTGGGGGTTTTTAAAAATCAGCTTTTTTTATAAGTATACGTTGACATTGTCATTCAACTAAGCAGCTTGTGAGAGAAGTTTTAATTAATTAAAAAATATGAAGAGTAAATTTAGAAATAGCATGAGTCAAGATAAGCTCGAAATATTCATGTTAATGTCGATTGAAAGTGATGTTTTAGAACAATTATGAAATGAAAAAATCATTGATATGTAGTATAAGGTCCGAATTTTCCAAGATTCCTGAGCCGTAAGAGGGCCCCAGTCCGTCTTTGTTTATATACTGAACATGTGAGATGTAAGAAATGTACCCTTATGAAGATAACAGTTCATTTCGAGAATTCATACTCAAGTAAATAAAGCAATTCTTAGAAGAATTAATAAAAAAAAATTGTTAAAAAAACATAAAAAATCTAAAAGATTTTAAAACATATTTCACAAACGATTTGGAGTATCTCAATATACAATTGAATATAATTAAATGGATTTGACACTAAATCAAAATTAGTTTCATGTATGCATAAAAACGTATCATACACTATTATTTATGACTGTAAACATGGGCGCCAAGCTAAATAAATACGATGAATACAAGAGAAAGTGTTGTTTTTCGACCATTCAACACGCGTGACTACGTAGATCCGTCAGAGAGATAATTAGTGAGTTAGAGAAAGGAAGATGACATCATTGATACATGCGCCGACCAATTACAGCACCGGAAGCTAGTAAAGAAGTTTTCCTCTAGAAATGTTCAGGTTAATATGCATTTCCACACGTGTGTTCACCTATTTTGACCTGGAGTCGTTACAAGAAGAAATCCATCCGTAAACCGACTAATTTGTCAAATTAAAACTTATTTTGAAAAAATCACGCGGGAATCAACAAATATATAAAATTGGAAGTTATTTTGAAAGATCACGTGGAAAAGTACGAATATATTAAATTGTAATTTATTTTTATGGATCACGTGGAAAACTACGAATATCTCTAATTGAAATTCATTTTGAAAAAACACGTGGGAATTACAAATGCAACAAACTAGAATTTATTTCGAAAGATCAGGTGGAAAACTATGAATATCTATCATTTAAATTTATTTAAAAAAAAGACGTTGAAACTACGAATGTCTCACATTTAAAAATTCATTTTAAATAACCATTTAGGAATTACAAATATATCAAATTGGAATTTATTTTGAGAGATCACGTGGAAATCTATAAACATTTCAATTTTAAGTTTTTATAAATTCTTATGAAAATCATCGAATATATCATTGGACAAGTATGAATTGGAATTTTAATATTTAAATTAGAGCACTGGCTCGGTTTCTTATATTAAAAATAAATATTCTTAGTTTTTTACTCACTTATTTAGGATTTGATAATTTCCAAATTGTATCTGGAGTCTGAAGTGATTAACTGCACAGGAATCTGTTGTACACCAAACAAGTAATAACTTTGTAGAAAATATTCTATAAATTGAAGACTAAGATCTGAGTTGGAGCACGTGCGTTCAGTTCGACTTCTTAGATGGAAGTGATCGCTTCTGACTTTCTATTTGAGATGTTAGACTCATATGAAAATTGTCTGAGCGCAGTTAGATCTCGCGTTTTGTGGTGGGGATATGCACACTGGAAACCACATGGATGGATTTGTTTGTGAGTCCACCGCTACGATCGCTCGCAGTGGCTCAAAGTGGACACTAGGTGAGTGGTGATTCTTTACGATGGAACGCCGAATTTTCCTATTCTTATTCACGTTCCATCACTTTGTTGGACCGGCCAAAATTAACGCTTACGAGTACCATTTTAATAAGTTTAAAATACAAATAGCGCAATTATAATTGTTCCTAAAATTGTAATGATGTCACACAAAATTCTATTGAAAATCACGATTTTTTGATACCACTCAAGCTGTATAAAGTTTAATTATTAAAATTTATTGATATGAATTAATAATTTGTATATTCAATAACTAAGTATATTAACAAGTGCTCATTCATTGCAGGTTGATTATATACTTATTTATTCATTCATATTATTACAATATTGCCGAGTATATTTAATATTTATTTAAGAACAATCGTAGCGTAAGTTCTTTGTAGATTGTCACGAAATGGTCACTTTACCAAGTAGTTCATTTGCCTATTTACATAACAATCCATTCAGATATATTCTACGCATTTAAGTTTGTTGGTAAGAGTACTTGTTTTACAGTGAAGTTTAAAAATAGTTTTGTAAGTAGATATGAGTTGTACTTAGTTTGTAAGTAGAAAAATATTGAAATTTTTTCACTTTTTAAAAAGTAATAGCTTGATTTTGTAATTGAAATAAAAGTATTGCGATTGGTTATAATTAAATTTGGGTAGGTGACGCGCGAATCATTGGACGTGGGGCTTTCAAATTCCTGATATATAATAAGTATGAATTCCTCATCGAATTTGTTTACATAAATAATTTCACCTCATAAAGCAGAGTAAAATTAATAAAATAAAAATTCCACTTTGGTTTTTTCCACTTATGGGCTGGACGGGTACTGATATAATCATCCTATCTCGCTAATTATGGTTTAGCCCATGTAACAGGACCATGTAGACGAAAAAATATTTAGTTGTACTGAATCTCTAGCGATCTTCGAGACAGTGGTACAATTGGGACACGTATTTTGAATAGCGAGATGTCAACTGCGCGCATTGGTAGCGACTGCCGAACCTCATGCTATTTCATACTTCGTGGCCCCAAGATTCTCGAACAAGTTTCTCTTACACTACACCTACCGCACAAGCGACTTACACGTGGCAGCAATGATATTATATATGTACAGTGCGAGTTTGAGTACGTGTACTTAATTATTAATGTATTCTGAGGTATATGCGAGTTTATGAGTGTGCTAAAATAGCTCCCTGCTGTAAGATGCACGTAACAGATTCTTTCGCAACGTTTAATAAGTTTCTAGAGCGAGCGAAACTCGATAGGGATTCGACAGGTGTAAAACATGCTGGTATATGCACTATGCACTTGAAGCTAACGCACGATATATATCGAAACTTTTCGATGTCGCTAAGATCGATTCGTGAATGAATCTCGCATTCGATGATGCACTGTTGCACGTGCTTCAATGAAATTGCGTGTTATTATCGTTGTATATATCGTTTCAGCTTCGGATTTTGATCCATTGTTGCATCGTAATTTAGTGCTGCACAATCAAATCGTTACAACTTCGAACATATAATAAAGCCGTTCATGCAGTCGTTTTTTTGAAGGTAAACTTTTTTGAACGCATTCGCACGTGTAACGGAAATCCTCGCATTTTTTGTGTTAAGATTTTTAGGTTACAGTGCTATAAGTTGATATTTTGGGACATCTCAAGTGCGGAAGTTTAATTTCAAATAAGGAGATTTTCTTTCACTAACAGCAGGCTTGGGTTTAAAATTTATCTCGCGCTCACTTGTTTCGCTTGCGCTGTGCGTGTTCATGCGGGTTGCTATGCAGGTCAGAACACGCGTTACAACGCTGCAGCGTGAACTGTAAAAGATTACGTCGACTAAAGCATTTTCGTGAAAAAAGTAAAAATTGTTTTATTTCATCAACGACAGTGTGTGGTGTGTATACGTTTTCTGAATGATGTACTATTTGCCTGACTATGACTCCGAAGAAGTGGATCGTCTTAACCAAGAACAATTAGAAAGATTAAAAAGATTACGAGGAACGGTCAATTGGAAGAGCAAAGAAAAGCGATGTGAATTTCTCCGACAAGTTTATCCCTTATTCGGAAAATGGAAGGGCAAACATCCTGATCTCCGACAGATTTTTCGAAAGGAAGAAATTGATCATCTACTTGCAGATTCCATAGATCACTTGAGTGGAACTTGGAATTATTCAGGAGAAGCATTTTTTGACTTTTTAGTTGACATCGGCTACAAAGACGAGCCTGATGTTGATGAAGACGGCCAGCCACTGTTGCGGCGCACCACTGCTGTGCATCGGGCTGCCAGAGACGGGAACTACGACTGCGTCGATGAACTTTTTAAAATATACTGCAGATTCGACGTGAATTACATCGACGATTCAGGCCTAACGCATTTCCATGTGGCTTGTCAGTCTGGATACGAAGACATCGTTAAAAAATTCCTCGAGTTTGGACAGGATGTCAATTGCCTCGTGCAAAAAACAGGTGATTCACCGCTACACTTGGCTCTGGCCAAAGACGAAATCGAAGTGATTAAATTATTGCTGCGAAATGGCGCCGATCCAAATGTCATCAACTTGGAGGGACTGACACCTTTGCATATTATGTGCGTAAGATACGACGACGACGATGACTTAGAGGAGATGATATTTGAGATCTGCGATGACATCCAACAGATTGTGCAGATCGACGCTCGGGGCAAGTTTGATAACACACCATTACATTGGGCTCTAAGCTGTAACTACAAAAAAATGGTCGAATCGCTGCTAAAAAGAGGCGCCAATCCCAACGTGGCCAACGTGGATGGATCGACTCCTCTGCACTTTATATGCAAGAAATTTTACTACGATGATTTGGCTGAAATATTTTTCAAGATCAATGACGATAAACATCAGTCGATTGAGGTCAATGCTCAAGACAAATTGGGCCGGACACCCCTTCAATGGGCTGTGGCTAATTTCAAGCCAGATGCAGTCGAGTTACTGTTGGATCATGGTGCCGATTTGTCTAGCTTCATTTTCCCAACTGCAAATGACTTTCGCGTGATGTTTAACACGGAAAATGATTCTTCGTTTAATTTTAAATTGAGGCTAGCTTCTGGCGCCCTCGCCGTCATCGAGCGTCTAGAAAAAAGAGGATACGAAATGGATCGAAAGGACGTCCTAACCATCTTGGCACTATTCGCTAAGTACGGATTGTTCGACAAGTCGGCGGATCTCGAAAAGCTTTGGTACGACGACGAAAGGATCGCGAGAATAGCGAAAAAGCTAATGCTAATAGATGATTATCCGAGCTTGTCGCTCTATGACTTGACTCAGTCCCGACCAGATGAGCCGGCAAAACTACTCACGTACATGGAATACTTCAAGATTGCGCGTGTGGATATTTCTCTACTTTTCTCCAATTATCACAGCGAGGCCTGCACCGAGCAACTGTGCGAGACGATGGCGAGAGGATTTTTTCGGCGATGGGCGCTGGAGTTTTTCTTGGAGTTGACGGGCCAACGACTACCCATTCTTTGCTGCGATAAAATTATCAAAGAGTTGATGAACCAAGATTTATACCACATTTGCTTGGCGGCTATGGGTCAAGACTCCCTATGAAGATGACGATATTCTTGGTGTATCTGGTGTTGTATATTGAAAATTTTCCATTGGATTCCAATAAATACATTTAAAAAATGAGAATTCTTTAATTTTCTTAGGCTTCATTTATTATTTTTATTTTAATTCAGTTTTATCTCCGCTCACTATCGAAAAAAAGGAAAGAGAAACATATAAAAATGTCATTACTATATTGTAGTTAACCCTCTTTGCCATATAATTTTTTATTGTGTACACGTACACCTTGCAGTGTCAAGGAAAAAGAGGAATGAATTTTATGAGCACATCAACAGGTATGTAAACAAAACGTAACGTAGCACACCATATTACATTCACAAATCGAATGCGTAAGTACTTTATAATAACATTTAAGCACAGAAGACTCGACCGATTTCCCCGCCAAATTTTTGCCAATCGAACAATCTCGGTTTGATTTTGTCGACAACGCGCGCGCGTACGAAAGTCTGGCCGGAAACGAGAGCTTTTAATTGGGGTATATAGGTTCGCGGCGTTCGGCCGGGTCGAGCATGGCTTTGTACATATCGGCTATTTCGAAGTTTCGAAAGCCGATTCACAGACAGCACTGCACCGTAGCGCAGTGTGTACGCACGTATTATACACAGACACGCAAAGTTGGCACGAGACGAGAGCTGCGTTCTTTTTTGCAAGCTCGCATCGCTCGACGTCATTCCGGATATGGATGTGTGCAACGCACGAGGTGGCGGCAACAGCGACTCTGTTATACAATAGAGACGACGAATGCAATGCATCGAAAGAGGAAAATCTGCGCAACGATCGTGATTCGCTCGCTTACAAGAATCGCACCCGCTTGCCAGAGAAAAGAGCGACAAATGAAAAACGCGTAAATTAGAGAGAGAGAGAGCGAGGGAAAGCTTGGTTAACTATTTCTTTTTAAATTTTTATCGTCGGAGTTCTGTCGCCGTTTCCAAAAAGATGCCATAAGACGCGACGACAATGCCATTCCTCAAGTGTCACAAGGAGAGTCGACTAAAAGGGCTCATCGAGAGATCCAAGAGGAATGGCTGGCGCTGCGCCATTTACGACAACGGCTTGCCGCCCGACAAAAGCCGCTACATCGGCAACTGGGAAAACGACGCCAAGCAGGGCTTCGGCATCCAATATTGGAGGCTAGTATACACGATGTCGCGCGATGCTCCATGTCTAAATATATATTGAAACGCGTAAACCTGCAGGGGTAAGCTGATCTACCAAGGCGAGTGGCGGGCGGGCAAGCGACACGGCATCGGCGTACTCGTGCGCGTCGATCGGCAGTCGGGCGCCAAACGGGTCCTCTACGCGGGCTGCTGGCGCGAGGGCAAACGCCACGGCTTCGGGGTCCGCTACTATCCCGACGGCAGCAGTTACCAGGGCTACTTCCGGGACAATCTGCGCCACGGCTACGGTCGCATGCAGTGGGCCGATCGCCGCTACGAGGGTGCCTGGAAGGACGATCTGCAGCACGGCGTCGGTCTGCTCCTGGACGCCTCGGGCAATCGCTACAAGGGCCAGTTCGTGCGCGGCCGGAAACACGGCCGAGGCAGCTATCATCATCTGGCCAGCGGCCAGCTGCAGTGCGGCGAGTGGGCCAACGACTCGTGCATCAGCAGCGTCGTGAGGGACGCGTCGTTCAGGCAACACGCGCGCGCTCCGACGCCTTATCCGATTCCACCGGTGAGACGAGCTTTTCTCTTGGCCTTTTTATCGTGTTCCATTTTTGTTGGTTGTCTCCTTTTTTCTGTGGTAGATTTTGGAGGAACGTCTGCACGAAGATTCGACGGTCGGCTCCGAGCCGTTACTCTGCTCTCCGAAGTGCCCCGGTCGAGCGCGAGATCTCTGCGGAAACAGATTATGACTTATAACAGATTCGTACAGCAAACATTTTTTTTTAGCCAAGTGGTCGTCTTTTATTATCAAAAAGTACAATATTTTCTCAATACAAGTTTCTTGAAGCTAAAAAAAATTCTTAAGTCGTAGTTTTCGATATTGTACATCAATCAGACGTAGCAAAATATCTAAATATAGTATCCGACGTGGCAGAGCTTACAGTACGCAACTCTTTTACTCGCATCTCTTTTTTTTTACATACGCACGTCTTTTCGCTCATATACTAAGTGTCTAAATCTTATAACAATAACGTTATTTTATCGTACAGTACTAGTTTTAAGTATAATTAATGTAATCGCAATCGTAGAAGTAATAATACAATATGTAAGAGAGACAGAGTAACCCTGTCATTGAAAATAAGTAATCGGACTCGGTCCCGGACACATCTTGTCCAATGATCCGGGTTAAAAGTCCAAGTAGTTATTTTGATTTACGAACAAGGCCGTTTGAAGTACACATAAATTATCTACACGATTACACGGTAGTCCAAACTTATATTTAAAAAAAAAAAACATCATAAAAGTATGATTGAGGATGGATGAGGAAGTCAGATCTATATCATCAGGACTGAACAGAATATTTGGTCTGCGTCGATCACTTGTAAAGCTATAATATAACGTCATACATCGCAGAGATGTACGTCTCGTTCTTATAAGTAAAAATGTAGGTACAATAATGATTTAAGTCTGTCTGTGTATCTGTCTGCGTGCACGTGTGGCATTGAATGACTTCAATATAAATAATTATAATAAATGTACGTGGTGCGTCGCAGGCCGCGTCAGTTCTGCGTATCGTGGAATCGCTTATGCGCAGTACTTCATGCTCGATTCGTATCGCTTATCTACAAATAATATAATAATATTGTACACAGTGTGAACCCCGGAGGTGAGTTTCCGCTCGTAAGCGTTCAAACGACCGAGGCAATATTGAACGCGTTGTGGGTCAACATGTGCATGCCGTTGCGACTGTCGGCCTGCTGCTCCGGAGCGTCAATTTGCTCCTTAAGCGCCTCTAGCTCACGCAGACCCGATGCCGTCACCTCGTACTTGTGAGTCACGAGGCTGCGATAAAAGTGGACTGCAAATACCGCAAAGACAATGAGGACAGGCACGAGGACGATGCATGCCGACCAGGCCGCCACCTGCGAAAAGTCGTAGAACTTGACCCAACACAGTATGGCGATCTCGACGAGGAAAAGCACGAGGCCCAAAAGAGTGGAGAAAGCCCAAGCGACCTCTATGTACCAGTGCAACCGCTCATGCGGCGACTCGTGCACCAGATTGACGCTATGGAGATTGCACACCGCCTCGATGTTGGGCAATATGCAGGTCGAAATCATAAGGGCTAACATATGGACCGCAACGAGTAGAGTGGTGCAGACCGCGAACGTAACGAGCATCGACTTGGGCACCTTCGTGTCCGAGTTCAATTGCACTTCGACCATGGCCACCTGCACAAACAAAATAGTAAAAGCTCCGAAGCGTGAAATATTGTATATATGAACGACTCACCATAGCGAAGCCCGAGAGCAGAGCAGACGTCTTGCTGGAGGCCTTGAGCTTGGCCCGGCTGAGCTGGAGCTTGCGCCAGGCCAGGTAGCCCGGCGTGTGTAGTCCGTCACCCTGCTGCGACATCTGTGGGTTTTGATTATTTGGATCAAAATTTTGTACGTTAGCAGTGGGTACTTGAAAATTTAGACGATCATCTATTTCTGGTCTATCTCTATGAGAACGCCACGAGTTCACCGAAGGACTTCTTGACGCGTGAGAACACCGCGAACATCCCGAAGGATTTCTTCTCGTTCTGCGAACCGGGGATTTAGGAGGAACCAAAGGAGGCTCGTCTTTTGGAACTTTTGGGGTTGGATAATTAAATAACGAAACAGCTTCATTAGAATTCGATTGAAGAATTCCATTTTTCGGAGACTCGTGAATCAGGCAAGGTAACGATTGTGCTTTAATAGCTTCGTTTTCTTCAGTTTCGTGAAGCGTAACGGGAGCTTGGATAGTGTGGTCAGTGGGAGCTTCGTCAAAAGAGAAAAAACTTTTGATTCCTCGCAAAAAGCGAACCGTTGAAGAGTCTTCGACGATAGCTACGTCACCGTTTGAATTACTTTCATTCTGTTGCTGTTGGTCAGGGATAGATGTCGATGAGGGCTGATCGAGACCGCAAGGTTCCGAGATACTCCCAGAAGTTGGAGGTTCAGACAGTTCAGGTAATGGAATGTTTTGCTCGAAGAACGAGACACGCCGGAAATCTCGACTGATTCTGTCACGAAAGGTGTCGGGCAACGAGGAGAACGTAAGTTTGTTGACGCGCATCCTCGTATCCCAGATCGGAATCGTTCTGTAGCTTGCGGAACTGGTGTCACTGCCTTGCAAGGCATCGAAGGTGGAAGTCGAGGAAGCTCTTCGAATATATGGAAGCACCGGCGGTTCGAGGCATTTCGAAGCTCCTTCGGATTCGTTGTTTTCGGCCGATCTGTCGTTAGTATTTTCGTTATCGTTTTCGAGAAGGGGAGTGGTGTCGGGTTGAGCCGAGTCGCGCGAATTCTGATTACTGGCCAAAGTTCGGTCGACGCCATTGGCGGTCACGCAAGAATTATGAGAATCGGCGCTTCGAGTACTATCCGATCGTTGGATAAGCGCTGTATTTTCGTTATCCGAGCCATCCATGGTATGTTACAAATTTCAACTTCACGTCAGTTTCTTGGCTTTTCAGAGCTTGCGGTATGATTTATCGCCGAGAGGGTGTAGACAGCGCGCACGGCAAAGTATCAACGTCGACGGCGCAAAAAAAAAAGAAGAAGCGACTAATCTTATACACACTTATTACACAAACACAGCTTCTGTTAGTGGCAATCAGGCGTCTCTTCTTTGGTATTAGCGACCTTCGTGAGTTTCCGTGTGCAAACATGTATAGAGGCGAGAGACAACAAAGCAAAGGAAAAATTAGCAACCCTCTGGTAGTAGTTACACATTATTAAACATATATAAGTATTATTATCGATGAAGTTGTCAGTCTACTTGATGCACGAATTTTATCAGTCGTTAATCATGAAGAATTTGATGGAAGCTGAGCGAGTTAGTATTTCAAGTATAATACAAAAATAAAAACTGAGATAGTGGAAAGAGACCATAGCTCATGATAGTGAGACGTACCGAGCGATGCTGCCGCAACACAGAGAAGACGAGCGACTTATAAGCGCCGTCCGGGTTTATAACGACGACAGTGATCGCTGACAATTAAAAGAAAAATCAATCTTTTTTTTCTCTCTCATCTGCGTGTCTCTGTTGTCGTTTGATACGTGTATAACACTGCTGCGTGTGTGTATGTAGGTATTTATTGAAACATGATCGGCCGGTAGGTTGATTTATGCACGCGCGCCTTCACCGAATGTAACATCGATGAACTTTTGGAGAGAGAAAAGTCATTCGCGCCGTTTTGATTGTGTGATGTCTTGCGGTGACGGACTTGGGTCGGCGACATCCACGCACATTTATGTAGTAGATGTTTATTGTACACAGAAGATGATTGATTACGTTGGACTGATTAACAAGTTACAATGGAAACGATGAGCTACCGAAAAAGCTAGAAATATTGAATATAAATATTATTCTTGTCTTTGTCGTCTTTGTTTACCATAGCAGAAATTGAACGTGATAATAGCATGTAAATAGCTAGACTTTAGCTACACACCTATAGATTTCGTCAAAAATGTCGAAAATTCGCTCGATAACTTTTTTTTCTCTTTCTCTTTTTTTGTTGAATTTCATTCGCAACAGTCGCAAGATTTTCATGACGTCGCAATACCCTGTACGCGCGCGTATATATTACAGTAGATTATGTAAAAATGCTCCGGAAGCGTAACGACCGGAAAAATCAATCGACCGAGCGAAAGGAGACCACAAGAGCGCGAGAAAGATCGGGAGTCGTTACAATCGATGCAGAATGCATGAATGTCCAAAGAGAGTGTGTGTGTGTGTATATGTGGGTATATATGTATGTGTGACGTGTTGACGAAAAATGTAAGTGTAAAAAGAGTAGCCAATTATTCCACATATATGTATAGAAAAGAGGTTTGCGTACGATTATACGTGTAATACACATCACAATAATGCACGAGTAGAGTTACGAAAATGTATAGAAAAAAGTAAAATGAAGAAGAAGGAGAGAAGGTGTATAGGCGCATAATTGCAAGTGCACAATCAATACCTGATGACAGGTGTGATTCCGCTTGTGAAAGCAGTGTCCGCTGGGCCCGTACAGGTGGGCATGTGAGTATAACGGCGGTGTCGACGCATGCACGGGTATCCTCGCTTGCAAATTCGTCGCAGCAAGTGCGCCAATTCCTTGCTGCTGCTGCGTTTGTTGCTGTTGCTGTGACTGCTGCTGTTGTTTCTCGAGCTTTTGCTGCTGATCTCCTTTGCCGGTAGGCTGATTACATCCAGTGCTCGTCGACCATAGAGACATTAGGCCCGGTTCCTACGAACCCGTTCGGTATGGCACTGTGGGTGGAAAGAAAAAATCGGTTATCGAGTCTGTAATGTACCGCGTCGTTGGCTGCTGCTGCTAGCTTCTAGCTGCGCTCGCTCGGCGTAGGTGCACATACACGGTAGTGCTTTTTCGCTTTAATGGCCCGCGATCGTCGTGTTTCAGCACTATGCGCGGCTTTAACTGCATACATGTATCGTGCGCGGTGACTGCCAACAACAACGACGACGACGACTATATGATATTGCAGCCGCGCTATACGACTAAAGTACCGATCCGATGCGCGCCCGTCCGTTGCAGTATACGCGTCTGTGTGTGTATACACAAGCCGAATAATACACACGCGGACGTTTACGTATCGCGTACTACAATGCACGGAGTATCGCGGCGACAACGACGCGCGTTTCCAGCTGTTTTTCAGGTCAGGGCAGCGCGCGTCAAAACTCTCGCGTGCTGCGTGTACCCGCGTGCGCTCCCGGCCGATTTATATACATACACTACATTTATAATCTTTTTTTTTTCTTTTTTTTTTTAATGATTCTGCCGTACGAATTCATCGTTACGTATATAAAGCACACACACGTATTATTATTAAGCGCGTGTAGATCTGCTCGTGTGTAAAGCGAAATTACGTATTTAAGCGTGATTATTCAACGCTGCTCAGCGAGGCTAGTGGTAGTAGTAGTAGTAGTAGAGAAACCGATCTTGATCGAGAAAACTGCGCCGCGATGGAATTTCTGAAAAGCGATAAAACGAGGAAGGAGCAAAAAATAAGAAGAACTTTTGCATAGACGCGCGTAGGATAAATATCTATTTGAAGCTTCCAAGCGTATGGCCAATTAATCCATCGTTAAGATTCATTAACGAGCCGACTCGGATAGGTATATTATGTATTATGTACGTCTGTTTGCGAAAATATGTATACATGTAGCGAAGAGAAGAGCGCCTTTATGTCACGCTATTACGCACGTACACACAATATATCCGTGGCTTGGTTATTTTTACGGATACGCGCGAACGAGCGATAAGTGCTTATCCCAACAGCGATGTTATAATAAGCGTTTTCAGAAGCCTTCGTGTGTGCGTATATGTACCGTACAAAGAATCGACAACGTTTTGTTTGATTTTTTTTTACAGCCCCGCAGGCAGCTGTAGCATATACAATAACGCGCGCAGATTCTATATTATTCAAAGTCGCTTCGAGCCGCGCTAATGCACACACACACACGAGTCTGTATTATCATCCGTCATTATTAATACGCGTTTGCTTAGATAATAAGAAGTTCCACTCGGCTAAATAATTGCTCGCCGCCGCACAGAGAGTGTAGTGTGTGTCTGCGCGCACATTTCGTGGATTTTATGACCGACGTATTATGTATTGTATACCCTGCGAGCTGTGCATGCACAGTAGTGGAATTACCTGCGCGCGGACTCGACACTTTACCATTGGAGCCGGCGGCGTTATAACGCATCGACCGTATGCTGCTGCGTTGCAGGTGCAGCGCGCGACTCCGGAGTATAAAGAGAGTTTTAAGGTGCGCAACGACTATGCACATAAAAGTGCTCACTTAAAATTGAATTATTATCGGCACTTCCAGCGAACAACGACATTACGCGCATAATTCAATATGTACAACGATGTGTATACGATCGGCGTAACGGAGAGAACGAGAGAGAAAGAAAATTTATCCTCGTTTCCTGGTCGATCGCCGTATATAAGCTAGGTATAGCCCCCGTAACACGAATGTGTGTACATTAGAAGCGCAATTGTAAATCATCGCGCGCGCGGTGACAGCTTCACCGGAGAATGATTGAGCGAGAGAGAGAGAGAGAGATCGTATATTATAATAGACTGCCGGTTTTTGCAGTCTGCAAGGCCAAGGCTATAATCGCGTTGATGCATGTGTGCGTGTGTTACGGACTGCACTGCACGCGGAGAAGAATAAGCTCTCTGACTCGCGCGCGTGTGCCATCCGAGGCATAATACATAGACGACGTTGACTGTATACATTACGTTGCATTGGTATATATGTCAGTGATATACGTGTGCATATACGGAGTCCGATTATTTGCCTCGCGGCGGCATCACAATACGTACATCACGATGATAACGAGAGATGCACGATGTGCTCCGATATCTGCATGTGCGCGGACGAACGACAAGACGGAATCGCGTATACACGTGCACGCGCGGACGGTTGGCTTACGTCAGTTTTTAGTCCGTGACTACATGGAAGACGAGCGACTCGCTCGACTCTTTGCAGGTAATATACCAATAATATATAGGTAGAACTAGAAGGAGCCAAGAGGACTGTGCCGGTGCAGACGACGCTAGCGTCACTTAGCGGCCGCGAGTTGGCGAGTCTCGCCGCCACCGACATTTATATCGTATACTCACGTATATGTTGCACATTGTAGTACACACACACACGCACACAGGCAGAAATCTCGCGAGCGCATAATGTCAGATCGCGTTGCCATTTTTCGGAGTCTGCCGTCTGAGAATGCCGTATTATAAGCTTATATATAATGCGGCTGCACTCGATTTGCAGCAGCGCTCGCTCGCTCACGCACACACGCACGGCGGGGACACGTCAGTGCCGCTGCACACTCACGACGACGTCTATATACTTGTATGTATACACACGCGGCCGGAGCAAATCACAACTGCTCCGTTATACTTTGTATACTTATATGTGGCGTACGTAAAAATATACCTATAACGACGACGAGAGATGCGACGCAGGGGCTCGGACTTGCATATCCGCGTGCATCGTCGTTATAATAGACGTGTACGGTATAGGTGTCTCGAGTCCGGGAACTCGCTTTATTCGTCGCTCATTATCTGAAAAACTCACCATAGTGCCCCCCCGAGAGATGGTGCGAGGGCAGTCGGACGGAGCTTGCGCTGGAACTGCACTTCGCTTGGAACTCGATCTCGATACCCGCGGAGCTTTCGACGACGACGACAACGGAGATCGTGCACGCACACACGCGCGTGCAGTGGCGGATAAGCGCACGGACGTCCGCATGCGTGCCTGGGCTTTTTTCGATATCCAACACGCAGAGAGAAAGCAATTGAGCTTTGTATAGTATTTATAAACAGGCTGCACGTGTAATTATAATCGCTGCACTGTGGCGCTCGGGGGCTCGATAACAATCCCGAAGAAGAACGATAAATAAACAGAAGAACGTCAACTGAGGAGGCGATCTCGGTTCGGCAGCGAGAGCGATATATATCTATCGAGATACCCCAACTCTACTGCGCTCTCTGGTACTGCGTGCCGTTCGGTCGTTTCGTAGTCGGCCGTCGTCGTATCGTATACGTATTAGGTCGTCGTCGGCTGCTGCTGCTGCTGCTGCCTGCGCTCCTCACTGGCACTGCTCAGTGTTGTACGCGCGAGCACCGAGGAGCCGCCACTAGCGACTTTTTGCGGCTCTCTCTCGCTCTCTTCATCATCATCATCGTACACAACACAATACACACGCACGCATACACGCAACAGTTCGGAGTCTCTCGGCGACGGCTGCTGCTGCTGCTGCTGCTGCCTGCTGTTATACTTTATACGCTGACTCGCTCTATATGTCTATGCTTTATGCCGCAGTTCTGCTGCTTCTTCTGCTGTTTCTGCTGAGCACATCCCTCCTACTCCGATGCGATGTCTCTTGACCAGCAGCAGACGTGCATGCGATTCTCGTCTGTGATACACTATATATCATATACGTGAGCTGCATCGTGAGAGCGGCAAAGCATAACGAGCGCGACGTCGCCTATGAAAATTCATCCAGTATGCATTTTTATGTAATTTTATGTCAAATGTCTATCCGCTGCTATCTCAACGCTTGTTCGTCAACGCTTGTCGTTTTCTATGCGTTACTTGACCTCGATCGACTTGACAGTTATCGAGAAATATTTGAAACATCGATTAAAGCTTACTCATTTGCTGCACGTGCCTCCTACACTACTGCGTACATTCAACGTATACATCGACACATTATATAGTTAAGACTAAGCTTTTTGCATGATATAAGATTGTCTTGCACTGATTAGCGCTCTAGGTGTTTGTAAGGGTTGCAAGCTCTGATTTCAATATACTTTCTACTTCGAAAAGCTCGCATGTATTAATAATTTTTGTTGAACGATGCACTGTATTATCAGCCACGAGTTTAAAAAGATCGTCAGGACGTACGGGTCGAGAAATTATCAAGTCGCGATTACAATGCGAGGATAATATGTAACGAGTCAATAGCCGGCACAATTATACGCGTAATAATCTGCGCGCGGGTAATAATAGAATCGAGTTGGCGATGACTGTACGCGTACAGTTAGCAAGCTCCTATCTATTACGAAGTAAGTATCCAAGCTCTCTTGTACTCCATCTTGTGGCTTACGACTTGATTATAGGAAGAGGATCCCGCGCGAGTACGACCGCGCGCGCGACAAATTTTGCCTCGTAACTTCCTGCTCTTGACAAAATTTTCAATCCTCGGCGGCTTTGTATATTGTTTACTATAGAGGCGTTTGATGCCGACAACGTATTACCATAATAAACCAGATGAGACGTAAGATGGATTCAATTTAGACGTTGTAAGCTGTGTACTGCTTGAAAATCAATAAGCCGGAGTGTTCGAGAACGTATTTAGAGAGAACGAAAGAGAGAGAGAGAAAAGGGGATTTAATTGAGTAAACTCGTGGAAAATTTTCAACTTTCTGCTGTAATGTCCAGGCATAGGTAGACACACACACACACACACACACACACACGAGCATAGGTATATAGTAATATACGCGAGTTGCACGCAGGGTGTCTCTTAGGTTTAATATTATACACCGCAGGATCGCGCGCGAGTGAAAGGAGACTGCAGCAGCAGGCCGAGTCGAGGATCTCGTACATATACCTCGCGCGATTACAGTGCACTGCACAGGCCGCGTCTCTCTCGCAAAGTTAGCCGCAGCAATCCGTAATGTGGGATAAATCGTATTACGCGTGCACTTTATACGCAGAGCCCCGCGTACATATAAAAGTATGCGAATCGAGCTGCAACACAAGCGCACACACGCATTCGCGGAATGTCGAAAGCGATTTGTCCGGACGTACACTGTATAAGTATACATAAGCGCGGCTATTTTTCGCGCGGGCGCTACAAATGAATTATAAGTTGATTAGATGTGTAGTATGCAGGTGCCACGCGCGTATGCCTATTATTAATAAGCTCTCGTTGAAACATATGTGCGATTGAAGGAGGAGGGGCACACGTACAATTGCGCTGGGCCGTTATTTAATAATGCGCGATTGCAGCGCGATACGAGCCTATTGCCAAATGACCCGAACTCTCGAGAGCGAGAGCAAATATACGCGCCTGTCCGCGCGCACGCGTGGCTAAAAAAGCGTAGCTTATCTAGTTAATAAGCGTTTCATACTCGTAGCCGTGTAATATATGGAAAAGCTACGCAGTTGAAATCATAATTGCGATATCTAGCGCGCGATCGCCTGCAATACATATAGACTCTCGTATAGAGTGCTACAAGGATATCGTACTAATATAATATTATATTATTGAATGCGTACAATAAAAGAGTCGGGGAAAGGTGCGGGCGCGTGAGCAGGTGTTTTCGGCCGTAGCGATAACGGATGAGTGCGTCCGCGGACCAACCGTGTGTCTATATTCATGTAAGCTTGGCTAATCTCGATGTTGTATGTGCGCATAGAGAGCAGCGCCTTTACAATACATATAACTGCGCGCGTTCACCTTTCGCAATTTTTATACTCGTGCTCGCGAGCTAAGCAGACGAGAGCAGCAGCAGCAGCAGCAGCAGCAACGCAGCGGTGGGCTGCATCAGAGCATCGCAGTTAGATGTAATCGGCACTAGGTACAGTACATAATAAGACTTTCTCGTTGGCGCCTCATGCTCGCGACGCGGAAAATCTGCTCTACATGCACACGCCGAGCTTCGAGATCTGCTCGCACAGATCGGTATCGATACGTGGGCGCTTACTGATTTATTCGGCGCTATTATTACCGATGCATTCGAGTGGGGCCACTGGACTGGTAGATGGATATAATAATATCGTCGAGCGTGTATACGTACGTGCGTCCGTTGCGCAAACAATGAGAAACTCACAGACACACACGCAGACAGAGGCGCGTGCAGGCATTTTCACCTATATATACCTACTATCCCCGATCTGCAAGGACAAACGACCGCCGCGAGAGCTCTTAACTACGACAACTTTCGCCGATTGCTGCGCTGCGCTACCGCTGCCGCTGCTACTCACGCGCTGTTGGTAATATTGTATATCCGCGCGCGGGATATATCGCAGCAAGTGCGAAACTTTAATAGCAACGATTCGCACATGTACTTTTGGCAGCAGCTGCTATTACCTTTTCCTTTTTTCTTTTTTCTCTCTTTTTTTCGCGAGCAAATTTCGATCGAGAGAGAAAGAGAAGTTTCTTTTCTCACGCGCGCAACGCTCGCTACATGATTATATTCCTATAATTGTGAACGCGTTTCGGGGGAGACATTAACATCGATATTTAAAGAACACGATTCGAAAGGCTGATCGCTCGACGACAATGCCTGATTTTTTTTCTTCCTCTTTGCTTTTCATTTTATTTGCATCTTCAAGGACTCCAAGACTGGCTGGCTGCGTGGTAGCAGTAACCGCAGTATAGTAGTAGTAGCAATTCGTATACGTATACGACATAGTCGTAGTAATCGTCGTAGTCGTCTTCGTCCAATCATTATGCATAAATTATATACGTCCGCGTATGTATATTCGCGTAGGAGCAGCAAAGCAAAAAAACTGCACGAATATCTATCTATAAACGTTGTACCGGCTTGGGTATCGAGTCGAGTGGCGCAGTTTTATACGTTGATCGTATCAAAACGAACTACTTTGCGTACGATAACGTTAGCATGACACTGGTGTATTCTATTGTGTATAGTATATCGATGCTCGCGACGAGCGCACCCGCATGATAATATACGTACGAAAATGAGCGACGCAGCTCGCCACGATCGACCGTAATTATTTGCTCGGCGTGCAACGAGACAATGACTCTGCTCGATTGGACACCGTGTGTGTCGCGAACTGCTCGGGCTCCTCTTTTTTTTCTTCTTTTTCTTCATTTTATAATAACGCGAGAGGCGCTCTTGACTCATCACGGAAGAATCCTCTCTCTCTCTTGCGCGCCGGTGATAGCTCGACCATGGAGGACCATTTGCATACATATACGTATAAAAATACGAAAGTGTTGTAATACCGATCGTCCTTGAAATTCGATGCACCGAAAAGCACGAAAACTTATGTATATCGCATGCTACGGAGCCAGGCTCGGATGTAGCCATTGCCGCATGAAAAGGCAGAGAAAGAGAAAAATACACGAGGTAGTTAGATTGGGCTGCGCGTCGATCTAAGGCTATCTCTTTTCTCGAAAACGACGTTCGAGTTGGTGTTGGTGGTGGTGGTGCAGCAGAGGCCGCGGCGCAATCGGACTCGCGGAAGGTGCAAAAGCAACAGAGATTGGAGCTGCTCGCCGCCGCGGAGAGTCTTTTGGGGGCCCCGAGGAGGGAGAACAGCAGCAGCAGCAGCGACGGTACCTCTGTGTATAATATATAATATTATTATACGCGGCCAGCCAATTCGTGTGTACACTTGGGCAAACGTCTCTCGGACAGTGTGCTCGAGCTCCTCGGTTAAACGTATCTCCTCGATAAATAGGTAGTGAGCGCGAGGCGATCGGCGTGCGCGTGTGTTGTTGCTGCTGCTGCTGCTGTTTATACCTCTGCCTGCCTGTGCTGTAGTGTGCTGTGCACGCGACTCGCGAAAAAGAAAGAGAGATAGAGTGAGTGAGAGAGAGAGGCACTGCTACCAGTCGCTGATCGGCCATCCAAGCTGTCGGACACTTGGACAGCACTCCTCCAGCCTCTACCGAGAGACGCGATTTTTTCCCCGATTTAATACGAGCGCGCAAGCTTGTTTTGTTTACATCGACTTTGAGAGCAATCACGGCTCTTTGATACACCGTTAAGATGACGCCTTCGTTGCAGTTAGCCGACGATCAGCGCTTCGCCCTTATGAAGGTACGTCGTTTTGCATACCGATCGATATACCGATCTCTTCTCGATGTCTGTATTCGTTACCGAACGTAACTCGATAAGTCCGATACATATACCGAGTTTTGTTGCTTTGTTTATCCGTAATGAGTGCAGGCGCTCGAGCGTGAACCGCAAGATTCACGAACGAAAATTCATTTAAGTACGAATGTAATATGTCAAAATTACGCGTCGCGAGTATATTGTATATACTTATTTCAATTCGATGATCGATTCGTGATCGCGCAAACATAAACAGGTGTATAAGACTGTTGCAATCGATAATCCACGCTCGGAATTATGATACATTATTTTATGCTTATAATGTCCGATCGTGACAAACACAAACACACACATACACACACATTCACAAACACACGCGCACACTTTCACGCGTCGCAAAGCAGTCGCAGTTGCAAAAGATATATTATACGTCCACGCGTTTGGTGTGTGCATGTGCGGCAATCACCGACACACATGCTTCCAAAGAAAGAAGAAAAAACAGAGCTACGAAAAACTAGTCTTGCGAACGCGGTATCTATATGATATACGAAATCACGGTGCAACGGTGCGCGACTACTTTTCTGCTGTTACTGTTGCTGCTGCTGCTGTTCTCGCTCCCGCATTCGCTTCTCTTTTTTTTTTTTTCGTTGGCCGAATCAAGTTTTGCACGCATGATACGACCTACTTTGCGTGACGTAACGGTGGGGCACCTATACAAATACGCTCGAGTACTCACACACTTGCGCACGCACTTAAATGTATAAATTGGCCGGTTTTCTTCCACGCATAATCAGCGATTTATTCGCGATCAGCGAAATTTTTATCGGTTATTCGCGCGCATCAATCTCGAGACTGCAACGCTGCTCTGTTAAGTAGTAGCCTTACTGCGCGCGCGACGATTCAAGCGTGTAGAGCTCTTTAACTCCCGTCTTCGTGCTGCGGTGAATCTCTACCCCGCGCGATTGCCATAATAATCACGAGTTTATCTCGTGTTTTATTATATTAATAATGCGCATTGCACGTTTGCAGAATGTTTATTAATCAGCCTCGGGTCGATGCAACGAAACGTTAATAAACATTTGTAAATATGCGCTGCCGCTGCCGTTAATGGGCCCATATCTATGCGTAAATTGCACCCCGCGATAGATATATGGTTTTGAGCCGCGGCAATAGACGGAATATATCGAGAAATCCGATCGATTGCGTCAGTACGCAGGTATATAAGGCAGGCTCGTGTGTGCGCGCGCGGGGCCAGGCCAGACACCAACAGCAGCAACAGCAGCAGCAGCAGCTCCGTTCGCCACTCAAAATTCACGCAATTCGCCTTGTATTATTGCCCGCTTTATAAAAGCCAGAGAGAGAAAGAGCCGAGATATCCTTGCACGAGCGCGTTTCCAGTTTTCGTATCACCCATGTACATGGCTTTTTTTCCTTTTTACTACGTCACAACAGCACGCGAGATTATGATGCTTTTTACTTTTATTTTTTATCCTCCTTTTCATTTTTTTTTATCATTATTATGCGAGTGCTTGGGCGTGCTTTCTTTCTCGCCTTTTTTTTTAAATATGATACATTAAAGCCCGCGACTCGAGAGTCTCGCAGCTGCATACACGACGATCGACGATCAATAGCCTTGTGCCATTTTAGCCGAAGCGTCGTCGTCTGTTTGTTTTATCAATTAAGTATCCTGCACACATGTACACAATATATAATATACATACAAACAAGCCTCAATCTATGCAGCAACTCCAGTGGCTGCAACGGCCACATACGATGGTCAATATATCCCATGCGAGTGCAATCAACGCAAATGACCGAATAAATCGGTTGCAAGCGTTCCTTCGCTCGCTCTCGCTCTCTCGCGCCGCGCGAGTATGAAATTGAATTGCTCAATGTACACATGTACTATGTGTATACGGCACGCGGACTTCTCGAATAAAAAAAAAAGAGAGAGAGAGAGAGAGAGAGAAGGCACACAAAAAAGAACCAAGCCAAATGCACGTGGACGCGTTTTTCGTCTGGCGCGCGTATTATTACACATATGATCGGCTTGCGACGATATTTAACTTATTACCTTTTTTTGTTGTTGTTGCTCTGTCGCAGTTTCGCAGAAGCGTTCAAGATGTCATTCAGCCAGGCCATGACGATCAATTTCTGCTAAGGTGGTTGCGAGGTGATTATAATAGACAACAATAATATCATCATCGTACGGCATGGGGACAGTATCGTTTTGCGTGTGCCTAATAGGACTTTAATTGATCTCGAGCAGCGACTCGACGCTCTGCCTTCTTTTTTTACTTAGCACCTGGTTTTTGTTTAATTTCTATTGTATAATCGCTCCTTGTCCGTCTTTTGCAGCTAGAAAATGGGACCCGACCGAAGCCGAAAAAATGCTGAGAAACGTAAGTATAACGATCGATTCACCTTTTTTTTTACCGATCGAAGCGATCGATCTCCCTGCGACGACGAAATCGATACAGTCGTACCGATCAATGCCGATTAATGCCGCGATGCGTTTGTGCGTGCGCTATGGAATTAGCTGGAGTAAAGATGAGTAAACACAGTTCGCAAGTGCCCAGCTCAATGTGTACATAGTATATGCGAAAGTATGTATGCGCGCGTGTGTACACATGAGGTCAGCAGCATTGGCGAGCCGTGAAAGTTGTTCGCGCGCGCGCCTACAGCCCCTATTGCATTATATACCTACGCGCGATACGGCAACGATATATCTATATAGCCAAGTGGAAACGTCCTAATGATATACGTACGCGCAAACTTAGTCGCTGGACTGGAGGAAACGCTGGGAGGTCGACAAGCTCGCCGACTGGGAGATACCGCCGATGCTGATAGACTATCTGCCGCACGGCCTGAGCGGCTACGACAAGGACGGCGCCCCGGTCATCATCGTGCCCTTCGCCGGCCTCGATCTCTACGGCATCCTGCACGTGGTGAGCAAGCGCGAGATGATCAAGACGACGGTCAAGCTGCTGGAGAACTACCTGCGCATCTGCCGCGAGCAGAGCGAGAAGCACGGACGCGACGCCAGCCAGTGCACCGTCATCTTTGACATGGAGAACTTCAATCTGCGACAGTACATGTGGCGGCCTGGTAAATATGCAGCTCGCGGCGACGATCGTTTATAATACGTGATCTAATGACGATGCGCGCGATGACCGATTTTTAAATCTATTTTTTTTTTTTTTTTTTTCGACAGCTGGAGAAGTCGTCATTACCCTGATCCAAATGTACGAGGCCAACTATCCGGAAATCCTCAAAGTCTGCTACATCATTAACGGTAATGAAATCAATCGCTTTGCGTTCGTATATCACGATTGATCCCAATCGATCGGAGAGAAAGAGACTATTAATGATTTTACCCTTTTACCATTATGAAGCTCCCAAGGTCTTCGCATTTGCCTTCTCCATTGCCAAGAAGTTCATGAACGAGTACACCATATCCAAGATCCAGATCTACAAGGCCGATCCACCCAAGTGGAAGGCCGCCTTGCGCCAGGTCATACCCGAGGACCAGCTTCCGGTGCACTTCGGTGGTTCTCTCAAGGATCCCGACGGCAATACTCGACTCGCCTCCAAGGTAACGATCGCTCACTCGCGTATCGAGATAGCTCGTTATGCACACTCTCTCTTGGCTCTTATCTAATTGTCGTCGACTTTCGATTCTCCTTCTCCTCCGACTTGGATCGACGCAGATCTGCCAAGGTGGAAAGGTGCCGAAATCCATGTACGTCAACAAGAACGACAAGGACAAGGGCGAAAATGAGTTCACCACGGCCGTGATCAAGAAGAGCGACAAGCTCAAGATCGAGCTGCAGTCAACGGAGGTTGGATCTCTCCTGAGGTACGACTCTAAACCGCAACAACATTACACTTATAACTTACCAACTTATGCATACCAACTTATGCATACCAATGTTACAGCTGGGACTTCCGTTTGGAGGATCACGACATCAAGTTCGGAGTTTTTAGAAAAAACAACGACGGCACGCAGACCGAGATCAGTCCGATGAAAAAGATCAATGCTCAAAAACATCACGAAGTTGGTATCGTTACTTGCGAAGTTCTTGGAACCTGTGAGTACAATTACTGTCTCATTGAAAAATTGACTCATTTCTGGAGCTTGAATTAATAATTAATCTTCACTTTTTCAGATACCGTCGTTTTTGATAACTCTTACAGCTTCCTCAGGAACAAGAAAATCCAATACCTCGTGCAAATCGTACCCCCCACAACACTGGATGAGGCTAGCCTTACAAAAGCTTAATTGCCTCTTCGATTTGTACATACATTTACTATTCGCCAATCAAATTTTTCTTTTTACATTTATACCCGTATCCAGATTTGTGGCTTTCTAACCATTCTTATACTCCAATTGTCACTTTTCTACTGATAAATAACAAAGACGTGAAAATTTTGTACATAAAGCATGTATTTTTGCAATTTGTGGCATAGGATGTGTGATATACATATATAAATATATATATATCTTTTTACTTAGATAGAACAACTGTATGTAAATATAATTATTTTATGTGGTTATTGTATAATATCAACACTCTTAATGGCTTGAGATACTTAATGTAAACATGATTATAAAAATATTCATTTATATTTGCGACAAACTATTCAGAGCGTTAAACTGTCCTTTTAATTTAATCTTCGTCATTCAACAACAAACTAATGAGGGATGGATTTAACAAATGATCTCCTTCCAATCGTTTCTGCGTTCCCCATCTCACAAGTGTAGGTAAAACTTTCAACTGTGTTTTTGGGTTTGATCTGAAAGGACACTTTGGATCTTTCCAGCTATAAGAAAAAACACACACACACAGATATTTAAAGGTCACATATGGTAAATAATGAGGGGAAAAAACTATGACTAAAATACTTACAAAGATCTGTTTCCTACTTCAACAACAACATAATGAAAATTGTCAGGGGCAGCATCGAAGCCTCTCTCGATGTGGGGCTTGGCTAATTGAATAAAGATAAGAGACGATATTAATCACGGTCGTAAAGAGAATTTAATATCACACAACAATGGCCGTTGCCAGCAGAAGAAAAAGCACAAGTGGACACTTACCCACGACACAGTCGGGACACCAGCTCTCGCCAGATTCCAATTTCGATCCGGTGAATAAGACGAAGGTCGGCTTGTTGCTGTCCCAATTCTCGATGAACTCAAGGAAATTTTCGTAGCCCTCGATGTAGTGCCTCACGACCATTTTTGCCAGCAAAGAATGTGCCTTGATGCGTTTTTTCTGCTATATACACGATCGGTATATATTGTGGGTATGAGTAAGCGTTGAGACTCGAAGAGACGCTCTCAAAAGAGATACACAATCCAACACGCCGGGTGCGAAGTGTAAACTGCGAATGAACTCGAGAGCTCACCGGCGAATGTACACGATTTATATTATATATATCTATATTCGCTGTATGAATGACTTCACGTGGTTCCACGGGCTATAATATGCGATATATTCGAGATAAGATTATGATCCGAGTATAATGGCAATGACGAGGGCAATCACGTGGTTTAAAATGTATTTCGTTGGATATATAAAAGCAAATTTATATAAATACACGGCTCAGATTGAATGTCGAAGCTACACAGATGAGGCAGAAGATAGGCCTTCTTATCAGCTCGTTGTTTTCATATTACGGAGAGAGAAAGAGAGAGCAGAGGTGAGAGTCTGGCAAATTTGGTCTGCACTGCTATCTGCGGACTGCGGGGCGTATACAATAAGTACAGGCAGTGACGCCAACAACAAGTGTGCAAATTTCATTTCAAAAAGAAGCGCGAACCGTATGCTCGCCCATCTCTTTTTCGTCGCCACTGCCAATTAAAAATTGACAGACTGTTTTTCTCATTATACTTTTTATTTTAAAAAATTAAAAAAAAAAAAAAAATGGCAAATGTCGCATCTATTGACAAGACCGATCCGTCTGCTTGCGTCGTTGCATGCATTGCATCGAGTTGCTTTGCTACACTTCCAGACGACGATATTTTTACCGCTGCGTGTATAAAAGTTCCGCGATAGCCGAGCCATGTAAGGTATTTACGAAGCAAAAAAGCTAAAAGACAGAAAAAAAGCGACGATCACATTCTCTCTCTCGACTTACGTAAATTATCACTCAATAGTAGCATATACGTTTCAGAAGATCGCGGAAACGAGCTATATGAGACACATCGTCAGCCCCCCTCGATAAGTACGACGCTGCTTTAATTTATACACATTATAAGAGCAACAGAGATGGAAAAAAGACGTCGCGGCTCGCGCGATTATAATGCTCCATTCAATACACGCGTCAGAGACAGGCGCCGCTGTGGAGTGCTATGCACGAGAAAGAGAGAGATGCCAATGGTAGTAATATTCCGTAACAACACGCCACACTATTGCGCTCTTATGTGTGCATGTATAGGCAATGTGTGCGCGTGCATAGTGTGTAGGTACATATAAACATCTATAGGTATATAGCCGTGACAGTATATTCGCAGGCTGCATATCTGAATCACGCGGTGCGTCGTGACGACGCTAGTTTAAAGCGTCCGCGAATCACCAGACGTAGTACATCATCGCATGTATATTGTACCGTACGTACTTCGGGGGTCGCGTACATAAAATACCTCGGCGCAGTCGCTACATGCTTATATGAGCATATGTATCGGCCGAGTATTCGCCTACACATCATAACAGCTTGTGCGCGCTACTGCTTATGTTCCATAATATATAAGTATAAGAGAACACACACGCGCGTATAGAGCAGCGCGAGAGAATATAGTAGAAGAGAGACATATTGCGACGATTCCGGATAGCAAAGTAGCATCCGTATAGAGTCCCGATCTGCTCGACTGCAATTGTTTCTCGCGGTGGACTGTCGAATTCTCTCTCTGTTATTGTGTCAGTGTGCCAGGTGTATGCAGCATTAAATAGACTCCGATACTAGACAGCATTTTGTATACATACAGCGATTTTACGTCAAGGCGAGTCGCGCGCGATTACAACTCGTTCAACGAGCAAAATTTATCCCCGTTTTTTACACGTAAACGTTTGAAAAAAGATAAGCCGAGAGAGAGAGAGTTGAACTTTTGCTTTTTTTCTTTTTTTTTGATCGAATCGAAGCCGCGACAAGGGAGAGAGATATATTCACGCGTAATATATACAGCATATAACAGCGTCGCGCGAGCCTCGAGTTGAGCTGCTGCTACTGCTGCTGAGTGCTGCTGTTAGTTGCTACTGCTATACTGCCTAGTGTCTGCCCTGCTGCTTATAAGCCTGCGACACATTGCGTATTTGGAAATTAGAGAGCTACTCTTGGTGCTTCGAGAATCCGATCATCGCACAGTTTGCAACTTTATAAACTCATCACGAGAACTGCTACAATTCGTGCGTGTGTCTTTACTGCGTTTCACTCACTCTCTTTCTCTCTCTATCTCTTTCTTTCGCTCTTTCTACATCTAGAATAGAAGGAGAGTAGCATTGGCACGATAGACATTCGCGTTGCGGAGGAGAGACTCCACTTCACGCGCTCAGTGTATTCGCAGATTACGCGCATTCAATCAAAAAAAGATTCGTCCGCGAGCATGGCGGCCGTCTTCGATATCGAGCTCCACGACGTCGACCAGGAGCAGCACGAAGACTCCGAGGACGACGCCATCGAGATAGGCGAGGTAAGACGCGCTTACTCTCTGCTACTTCTTGTGCTGTCCATGCACCACACGCTGCAGCACGTCGTGTTATATACGCTACCTTGTCATGCTATATGAAAATGAGACACAGATAGAGACGATTCAATGTCGTGTGCTCATTTTTATGTCGATATATGCACACGCTGCTACTGCTGCTGCCTTTTTTCTCATATGCTCGGCAATGTCCGATTGATCAGATGAAAAATAAAATGAATTGAAAATATTGATGACTGCATGTCAAGATTCATGAGCGTCAATAACCCTCTGGACCGCGTGTGTTTACGTGTCCGTGAGCAATAATAGTAGCGTGTGTACCTGCAGCCCTACTGTATAAGCACTCCCACGCTCAACTTGTTGTTCACTTGTTTTTCTCTCGATTCAGGAGGGCTACGATGATAATCCCGATGTCAATCGAATTATCGAGTGAGTATATATCATAATATGCGACATATACGACCTGTCCGATTTTACCGTCGAGCCATATAGCTACTGTTGTATTTTTATCATTTTCAACCTCAGAACCGAAGATGTTGAAACCGTGGCTATATCGGAACAGAACGTCAACGGAGGCCGCGAACGAGCTGGACCCGAGGACTTTGAATTATGTAAAGTCATTGGCAAAGGTGGCTATGGCAAAGTCTTTCAAGTACGCAAGACAACTGGCAATGACAGGGGCACCATATTTGCCATGAAAGTGCGTTACAGCTGCTTTAACCATTACCCATTGCTTTTTGACAGTTCGCAATTTTGATTCCCATGCTTTTGCAGGTTTTGCGCAAGGCATCCATTATACGTAATCAAAAAGATACTGCTCACACCAAAGCTGAAAGGAATATATTGGAAGCTGTCAAGGTATAATTCATTTCTGAGATTAATACTTGTGTGGCTAAGTCATTAACATGCTTTTATATTTTGTAGCATCCTTTTATTGTGGATTTAATCTACGCCTTTCAAACTGGTGGTAAATTATACTTAATTCTTGAATACATGTGTGGAGGAGAGCTCTTCCACCATTTGAATGATGAAGGAGTATTCTTAGAGGATACAGCTTGGTAAATAAAAACTATATTAATGTCTCATTTGAAAAAACATTGAAAATTTCTAATCTTTTATAAATATTTAGTTTTTACTTGTGTGAAATAATATTGGCATTGCAACATCTTCATTTGCAAGGAATAATCTATAGGTATGTAAAAGATAGTAGAATAATACATTTTATTGTTGTACTTCATCAATACTCAACATCATATAATTAACAGAGACTTGAAACCAGAAAACATATTGCTGGATGCAGAAGGTCACATTAAGTTAACTGATTTTGGTCTTTGCAAGGAACATGTAAAAGAAGGAACTGTTACACATACTTTCTGTGGTACTATTGAATATATGTAAGTATTGACTTCTAAATAAAAATACAAAATTATTTAAAATGAATATTCATTGAAAAATTAACTTTATAGGGCTCCAGAAATTTTAACAAGGAGTGGTCATGGAAAAGCAGTAGACTGGTGGAGTCTTGGTACTCTCTTGTATGACATGCTAACAGGATCTGTATGTATAATCTGTTTTATTTAATAGTCTAGTAATTAAAAATGTTTTTACAATTATATTTTTTGCAGCCTCCGTTCACATCTAACAATAGAAAAATAACCATTGAAAAAATTTTAAAAAGCAAAGTTTTCTTACCACAATTTCTTACTCCCGATGCTCGAGATCTTCTCAGAAAATTATTGAAGGTTTGCTCGTTTTTCTATAAATTAAATTAATAAAACTGGAATTGTAAAAATACTTGGATTTTTTAAAATTTTTAGAGACAAGTTCCTCACAGATTAGGCTCAGCCCCATCTGATGCTGAACAAATAAAGAGTCATCCATTTTTCAAGCATATCCATTGGGATGATGTTATATCACGTAAACTAGTGCCTCCATTTAAACCAACTTTAACAAGTGAAGATGATGTCTCACAATTTGACAAAAGGTTCACTACAACATTACCTATTGATTCACCAGCTGAATGCACTTTGAGCGAATCAGCTAATCAAGTTTTTCAAGTAAGTTTGTTTCTAGTTTTGTAAATGAAAGTAGACAAATTAATACAATAAACTCTTCATTTCAAGGGATTCACATATGTAGCTCCAAGTATTTTAGAAGACAATTTTAAACCAAGAGTAATTGATGGTAGAAATTCCCGAAAAATAAGTATGGGAGAATTTACATTAGTAAGTAGTAATAACTATCCAGCCCCACAAATCACACAAGTACCAAACAACAGGTGAGTTTATGATTCCAGTGATTAACAAAGAATCCAATCAGTTTCTACTTGATTCATTACTTTATTCTGACCTTTACTTGGTAAATTTCCAGGCATAATGGCGTTGAGCAAAGTATAGAAGATACAGAAATGATCGAAATAGGATAAACTCTACTGAAAGATTAGAGTAAAATATAATCAAGCTGTTGGATTATTGCATGGTTTTGGTCAATTTTTCAATAAATAATTTAGTCGATTAAGGCTCACAATGATATAGAAAACTAATCAACTGCATTTGTACAATACGCATAAAAATTCACAATTATCCAATGGCATGATATAGATAATTCTTTTAGATAGAAAACTGTACCTCATGAAAATTCATAAGTTGATCTTTTTATTTTTCAAAAGCAGTTTTTGAAAATAATGAATTTTACTGAGTATGTGGACGTATTATGTACATGAAATTATGTCCATACTAATCTTCAGATGTAATCACTTATGTAGAAGGTACAAATAGGTTCAACAGTTCAACATTTGCTGGTATGCTTCAGTTTGATTTTTTCTTACAAATTATTTATTTTTTATAAGAATTATACGAGAAACTATGCATATTATGCCCCATGATAGTTATTTTATATTTTTTGATTTTAAACATTTGATTTTTTATTTTTTAACTTTTTCAAAAACTTATGAATGTTGCAAACAAATAATTACGTAACAACAACAATTTATTACATAAATCAATAAATTGTTACCGTGACTGAAGCAATGAATAAAAATAGAACTTGAAACAAGATTTTACTTATTGAATTGAAAACGTATTGTTGTCAGGCAATTTTTGAAATAAGTTGAGATATACTTTTTTATTTGTAAGTCAAACTATACGTAGAAAAGTGTAAAAGTTAATAATTATTTAATGGTATCTGATTACAAAATGGTGCACAAACATATTCGAATGCAAAATTATAAATTTTTTATTTTGAGTATGTTTTTGAAATTTATGTATGTGCCAATATCATGTTCACTATCCAAGCAGGGCTAGATTAGTCTGACTTGAAGTTTTAAAATCGAGTTCTGACAATATGTATGATTACACTTGATTTATATACCTACAATTGAATAACGATGTTTCTATTTACTTTCAAAAAGTACATTTTTAACTCGTTTTTTGGTTGCTATGTTTACTAGATAAAATTTTATACAGTCAAGTGTTATTGCTGTGTATGCATACAAAGCACATAGTATAATTATGAAAATCGGGGCCTTTAACTGTATTCAAACTTTAGATGACTAAAAGTTATTACTGTTTCAATCTCCATACTGCAACTCACATGAAGAAATGGGAGTTTTCAATTTTAATATGGTTGTATCAAAAAAAACTCGCACATATATTATTAAGATTATTATGTACTCAGTATGGAAGTTTTTGAAATTTATAAATACCAATTTCGACGAAAAAAATTTTGTGTGTATCATAAGCATTTTGATAAAATCCTTATTAGTAAAATCAACATAAAACCGAATGAAAATTCGATCTTATCTGATGTATAATGTATTTGTATGCATTTGCATACGAAAATGCATAAAAAATAGCTTGAAGTGTAAATTGATCATATGCGTAAATAGAATAAGAAACATATAGGAAAAGTACTTGTATGGGATATACGAACTTATAAGTTAATTTCAGATTAAAGTTAGATTGATTTTCCTTTTTGTTTAGCAATATATATATTTGAGTAATATATATATTATCCGTTATCATTGATAGCACGTAGCGCGTCATTTCAAGATGGCCATTATAACGAAATGCAATTTGTGCAAGTCCAATGTGTTCAATATGAAAAAAATCACTGCTCGCTATAAGAAATTCCACGAAGACCCGACGAATTATATATACCGAAAGACTAAAAAAAAGTCTGAATCAAATATACATTACGAGCAGCAACAAGTAGCAGTAGCGTAAACAGTTTTCTAATCTGTTGTTGCGTCATTTAATAAGCAAATATAGAACCAAAGTGTGCATTAGAATAAAAAAAAGACTCGCTCATAATATATATGTAATACCGATTGACTAGACATTACCGATGAAAAGCAAACATTCATTTTTAAGAGTGCGTGCTTACGCCGCAGCCGGGTGCGTATTCTTTTAAAATAGCGATCTGCAGTAAGTAAAAGTCAACATATTTGTAATATTGCCGCACGATGCTTTGCAAAGGTATCGATAATAAACGAAAAATGAAAAATAAACAAAATTATAAATGAAACTGCCAAAGTGTTCACGAGCGTAACGACGTAAAAAGAAAATGATAGAAAAAAAAGGAAAAAAAATATCGACTTTAAAATTATTGTTTTAAGCTCCTGTAACGTGTACTGCTGCACTTGACGCGCAAAAATAAACTATCGTGCGGAACATGAAGATTTTGCGGCGACTTTTCGTCCCTCTCTCTCTCTCACGAGAATAATAACTCCCATCCTATATAGCAGTTGTGAGGCGATCAATGACTTATTATCATTAATTATCATTATTATTGATGTGTTGTGTTTCTTTTTTTTCAATTCTTGCGTGCGCGACGACGAGCGTCCGACGTACATTTATACATACGCAAACTTACACACCCACTAAGGCAAGAAAATGTTGTTTCTCTCGGTGCGCTCTGACGCGCGTCGTCATATCATGTATTAACGTGCTGTAAATTCGAGAAAGAAAAAAAACAATAATATAATACATTCAATGATATGAACAGAAAATATAAAATATGAAAGTATATCAATTTGTCGAAAGATTTATTTCATCTTCCCTCTTCTTGAGTCATAAAATTTTCACTAGCTATAAATAATCAATGAATAACGTCTCGTTCCTTCTCCCTCTTTCTTGCCTCATTCAGCGAGGATCTCTCACGCGCGTTTAAATTTTGCGCGCAAATTTTGGCGCGTTGTAGTGTCACCGTGAGGCGCAAGATGTGTGCGTGTATCACGCGAAAGGTAAAAACGTCGACGACGACAACAACAACGATGAACCGCTCGCGCGCGCGGAAAACCGCGAAGCAGATGAGTCATTGCGCTCGTACACGATACAACGCACACTAGCAAAGCTATAGCAAAGAAGATAGACACGTATAGAAGCCCAGAGCTTAACTAAAAATTGAGGCTGGCTCATATGATACCAAAACCAACTTCAAGGGGGCGCGGCGAGCAACCTAAGCCTGTAATGTATAACCAACATTTAGTCTCTTAGTTACCAAAGTCTTCGTGGTCGAGTGGTCAAGCGCTCGGCTTCGTCTTTTGCGTCGAGCGGTCGGGCCTTGGTTCAATCCCTGGCCGCAGATATTTTTTTTTACATTTTTTTCTCAAATTACAAAGAATAAAGTAAGGATTTAGCTTCTAGCTAATATTGCTTATAAAATTAAAAATACTCTGATAAATTTATTTATTAAGGGTTTTTTTTAAATGTGAAAAATAATAATCAAGCGATACGGTCCATTTAAAATTGGAGTCCGAGATATTTTCATAAAAAAGAAACTTCATTTAACGAAATTGACACGAAATTTTTTTTCGAGGCGTCTAAATATACATTAATTTAATTTAATTTGCGTTTGAATTAAATGTGATTTTTTATTTTTTTGTAGAAAAAAGAACATGAAAAAAAACGTTTGATTATCAATGCAATTTTAATTTTACGACCAATATGAGCTAAAAACGAAATCCTTACTTTATTCTTTGTAATTTGAGAAAAAAATGTAAAAAAAAATATCTGCGGCCTGGGATTGAACCAAGGCCCGACCGCTCGACGCAAAAGACGAAGCCGAGCGCTTGACCACTCGACCACGAAGACTTTGGTAACTAAGGGACTAAATGTTGGTTATACATTACAGGCTTAGGTTGCTCGCCGCGCCCCCTTGAAGTTGGTTTTGGTACCATATGAGCCAGCCTCAATCGCGCCTATAGTTCTGTGCTTCTATACGTGTCTATCTTCTTTGGCTGTAGGTACGAGCCACCCGAGTCCGCAGCGCCTCTAACGCGCGCGTATTTATGCACACTCTATAAGACACGGACGAGCATCGTGTAATAGTGTGCGACTTTTTGCGCACCGCACATCGCAGCCGCGAGTTACCCCGCGTCATCCAAAGAGCCGCGCTACATGGATATTGGGTGAGAAACTCGCGATATGCCTATTGTATTGTCGCAGTAGTGTCGTCGGAGCTCGACGCGACAGTCAACGAGTCGTCGAACGAATGCGCGAATCTTTCGGCCATTTTGTGAGTGTGTGCTGCACACTTCGCACATTGTCTTTCTCTCTTCTCCTCGTGTGCTTCGTCTCGCGCGCGCGCGCGCGCACACCCCGCAGTCAGTGAGGCCACTACATTAGCAATAACATGTACCTATACGCGGATCCGAGAGTCGGGGGAAAACAGAGTGTAAATACATGTAACGTATAAGGAGCAAGTATTTGGAACGGCACTCGACGCGATCGACGCATTACCTACAATAAAACGCGATTTCATACGAGCGTTGACTGCGCCTATTATAACGCACACCACGCAGCGCATAAGATACATATATAACTGTATAACTCCGTTTTAAGCCGAGGAGCGATATATAGTCGTTCTCTTATGCATGTAACGAGCAAGCTCGACTCTTGGTGATTTTCTATTTTAAAAACACCTATATCCGACGCGAGACTAGACGTATGAACACACAGACACGCGAGTATAGGTGCGCTAGATAGAGAGAGAGAGAGAGGAACTCCGTCGACTGAGATTTAATGACTAGTGTATGCGTTTATTAACGGAGCAGCGGCGCAGGACCAAAAGGGAGAGAGATGATGAACCCATGTGCCGTTTGGCAGTGCGCTGTATAGAGTGCAGTACAGTACTTGTGTGCACACAGCACTCCTCTGACATCGGCGTTGCAACTTGCAGCTCTCTATTATAAACTAGTGCTGCGCTAACTCGGCTGCGTGCTTCTTGCGGCCCGAAACACGGTATACATTTTATGTATGGTATAGAACAGTGCCGCCACCGCCGCGCGATCGCCACTCTCGTATAGAGTCAGTCAGTCTGTGTGCGTGAGTGTGCGTCTAGTACCTATAACATACTCCCTATATAACGTCGCGCAAAACTGACGAACATAATCATAATAACAAGCAAGAAATAGCAGGCAGCGCTTTATAAGTGAGGACGTTCATCGAGCGCCGCCGGCAGCAGCAGCAGCAGCCAGCCGAAGCAGGCAGTTGGCTATTGCTTCCCGTCGAGGCAGACAGAGGCAGAAGCAGAGCTTAGCTTTTACGCTTACGTACACACCACTCTGCAGCGCGAATGTGCTGGCGTGTCTTTACCCGACTCGTATTATAACATATACATACTTCATATATATCTGCCTATATATACATACATACACATACACATACACACACGCGCGCATAACAGCGAGATACATCCAGCAGCCGCAGTCGGCCCCCCGTGTATAAATAACAAGGAAACTGCAATAGTTTTTTTATTTAAAGAGAAGAGAACCACGAATTGTTGTACGTTGAGAAAGCCCTCGTGTGTGTGCGTGCGAGAGAGAGCCGTTGCGCCGAGTTTTTTTGTTGCTACTCAGTTTTCTTCTTTTTTTCTCTCTCTCTCTCTCTCGCTCTCGCGCTTGCCTCGCGCAGTTCTCGAGAGACTCGGTTGGTTTGGTGTGGCCCGTGTGTTGAATCGTGTTTATCATCATCAGCATTGAGTCAACGTCGTCGTGTCTAAATAATTTGTGAGTGTGCACCTCGACCGACGCAAGCAGCAGCAGCAGCAGCAGTAGCGAACGATCTCTTTTGCTCCGCTCGTTAGCTCATCCGCGCGTTATATTGTATCCATCTACTTACATATACTGCAAAGCGACTATCTCGCCTATATATAACCTCATTTTCGTGCGAATCGAGTCGCCGTCGTCGTTGTCGTCGTCGTCGCTGTTCTTGTGTGTTAAAGTGTGCGTGTGAAGTATATAAAGAAGGAAGAAGAGAAGAAAGAGGTGGCTTTTTCCCTAGAGAAGAGCAACAACGCCGACGACGTGTATATATTTTCATATATATACATAACACACACGTAGACAAGACGCAACAACAAGGCAACGTAATAACATGGAGGAAAAGGCGTCCTTGAAGGAGCTCGACCAGTGGATCGAACAGTTGAACGACTGCAAGCAACTGACCGAGAGCCAGGTCAAGACTCTTTGCGACAAGGTAAGCCTCAAAAGCAGCCGTCTATCTCCTTTAATTAGCATACATTACAGGCTGATACCTCAACTCCTCGCGCTCCGTTTTTCCTCTCATTCAATCTCTATCTCTGTTTCGCTCTTAGCGAGCCTAATATACATCAACTTTGCTTCGTCGTCGTCGTCACCGCCGTCATCGATTCGGTGAATCCGACGACTTTTTCGCTAGCCGGTCGTCTACGTCTCCTTCGCACCCGTGGCCTAGCCCATTAGCTCTGTCTCGCTCTATCGTGCACGCACACATATTTCGCACGCCTCGTATACACATTCATGCATGAACACATACATAGACATCCAGTGCGCGCAACTCTCTCGCCGAGCTGACTCTCCTCTCTCGCCGATACTCACACACACATACACATGTATACACAAAATCATATACAGAGCAGCAGCCACCGCGTACACACATACATACCAAATGTACGCGTCGTCGTCGTCGTCGTCGTCGTCGTCGTCGCCGCCGACGCCGCTGTCGCGCGCTGCCGCAGAATATCGCCCATACGTGTGTGCGTGTGTACAGCCGTTTTCGTTCTCTCGGTTCTCGACTCCGTAATAGTAGTCCATTCGTATATAAAAGCAAAATATAGCATACACTTGCTTTACGCACGAATCATGCACGCCAACGTTTTTCGCAGCTCTCTGGGGCTCTTTTGCTCTCTTGTCTATTGTACACATCATAGGTATATGTCGGCCGCGCATAGACATAAAGAGAGCGAGAGCAGCGCGCAAACGTTGCGGAGAATTGGAGTCGAGACGACGACCGACAAAAAAAAATTTGAGACCAAAATACGGGTGGATCTCGCCCCCTTTTTTTCGCTAGCCGCGCGCGCGTACACGAGCATGCGAAACCGTAATAGTCATCGGCCGAATTACCAGCGTCATTGATGCCACCGTCGCGCACATATTTTGTTGATTATATTGTTGTATATATGGCACCTAGTGTCTCGCGTATCAGCTCATACATGTACGCGCGCGTACACACGTATTGTATATGTACACACACGCGCGTGACGTCGTCCGTGTGTACGACGTCCTCCCTCCCCCTTTTCTCGATGTCCCCTTCCTATTTTGTTTCCTTCTCTATCCCGATATACTCAACCGTACGTGTGTGTCTCGAGCATCTCGCTTCGTCGTCGTCGTAGCCACGAGCTCACCTTCCGCGATGCTAATATACCTGCGTGCGATATATGAAAAAATTGACACTCAACGTGATTCGGGCAAAAAAGAATAGCCTCGAATATTATATGCTCGTACACTGCTCGCATCGCATCGCAAACACACTCACACATGCTTACACTCTCGTGCAATTTCGACTCGTATTGCGAATAACGTGCAACGTGCGCGCGAACAGCAGCACATATTATTCAAGTGTACTTATGATAGAGCCACGAAAGCGCGATACTTGTTAGAGGAAGAGAGAGAGAGAAAGATATGAGAATAGTAGAATCGTCGAGCTTGTGTGTACGTAATGTAGCGCCTCGCGATGCCACGATAATACGTAAATAATGTATATAACATGTCTACTCGATAAGATGTTGTTTATCGATAATGAAAGAGAGAAACCTCGGCACGAATTGTTGTTGATTAAACTGCCTTGCAACAGGTGAATGTGCCGCCTCGCAATAGCAGGCGCTCGCATATTTATTAATTAATTCAATTATTTTTATTATTTATATGCCCGAATTCCTCGCCATTGCTCCGTTCATACTTTTTGATAGTACGTATCGTTTCCTTGTGGACTTATTTAGAAGTCAAGTAGCGCTTGGGTGCGTGCATTATTACTCCACCCATGACTATATCGTCGCGTGTTTCTCTCTCTCTCTCTCTCTTTTTCTCTCTTCCTACGCGTAGACAGGCGCGTCACATGTTTTTCGTCATTCTAAAGTAGCCGAGTTCAGAAAGGCCAATAATCGCTACAATCGATTCAATTTGTCGATCAAACACGTTGACAAGCTCTCGTCTATTCGCACATGTACAAAAGTGATCATGCACTTCCACTTGAACACAAACATATACACGCATACGCGAAGATTCTGCAAGAGTTTCGGTTTATAGAAATAGAATATCTTCGTTCCAGTTCATTTGACGCTTGACTTTAATAAGTCTGCGCAAGTGAGTCAGGAAACTCGTGCAACTCTTCGTCGTCTATGAATGTGCATGTACATACTACATAGCTCTCTACACATGATAATGAAATACTTGTATATTCTTGCTATGTACTATGAAATTCTCTAGTTATAAAAATGACTCATTCAGGCATGCTGAGAATGTACATCTCTTTTGCCAAGATTAAATTTACTAAAATTAATCTTATCTATGACTTTATTTACTTGACTGTTTGCTTTTTAATTTGCATTGACTCATGTAAACTCACAGATTTATTAATGCACATGATTTTGTGTTTTATAGGCAAAAGAAATTTTAGCAAAGGAGTCCAATGTACAGGAAGTAAAATGTCCTGTCACAGTTTGTGGAGACGTTCATGGACAGTTCCATGATCTCATGGAACTCTTCCGGATAGGTGGTAAATCTCCAGATACAAATTATCTGTTTATGGGAGACTACGTTGATCGTGGTTACTATTCTGTTGAGACTGTCACTCTTCTAGTTGCACTAAAAGTGAGTAAAAACAAATTCTCATGAAAAGTTCATTAATGGTTTTACTTTAATATTAATCCATTTTCGTTTAATTTTTTTATTGTAGGTGAGGTACAGAGAAAGAATAACTATTTTGAGAGGTAATCACGAATCAAGACAAATCACACAAGTTTATGGATTTTATGACGAATGTCTTCGAAAATATGGCAACGCCAATGTGTGGAAGTTTTTTACAGATTTGTTTGATTATCTCCCCTTGACAGCTCTTGTCGATGGTCAAATTTTCTGTTTGCATGGTGGTCTTTCTCCGTCTATTGATACATTAGATCATATTCGTGCATTAGATCGTTTGCAAGAAGTACCACATGAGGTAAATTTATAAACATATATTTGTTTTACTTGGGTTTATTGAAAAAATTCACTTGAATAATATTTTGTTATATAATTTCTAGGGACCCATGTGTGACTTGTTATGGTCAGATCCAGATGACAGGGGCGGTTGGGGCATTTCTCCTAGAGGTGCTGGTTATACTTTTGGTCAAGATATATCAGAAACTTTCAACCACTCAAATGGTTTAACGCTAGTATCAAGAGCTCATCAGTTGGTTATGGAGGGATACAATTGGTAAGACTTTACTTTTTAATTTTTTAATACTGAACTTTGTGTTTATGTAAAAAATTCTTATTATGAGTTTTGTAAAACTATTAAACTCATATTTGCAAAGCTTTTGTAAAAATATTCTTCAAATCAGCACAAAGCTTGTTTTTTTTTATTAGTAGATATATATTATGTGTTTTCAATATTCTATTGTTAAATTTATTTCGGTAATCTATACATTTATTGTGTAAAATGAAAAGTTGTACTGATAATTGAATTTTTATTTTACAGGTGTCACGATCGTAACGTTGTAACTATATTCTCTGCGCCCAATTATTGTTATCGCTGTGGTAATCAAGCTGCAATTATGGAGCTTGATGATGCCCTTAAATATTCATTGTAAGAATACTTTTAATTATTATTATTTTTACTTTTTTGAAATGTTCTATAACGTTTTTTTTATTTACAGCCTTCAATTCGATCCAGCACCTCGACGTGGTGAACCACATGTCACCAGGCGAACACCAGATTACTTCCTGTAAGATTTTTTAATCGAAATGGGAGTAGTTAAGGTAGGGGATTGGAATGAAGGTGGCTTAATACAAATGCCACAAAAACATAACCTATATTAGAACATCGGTATAAGTGTAAGGACCCGAGCTACCCTTGCACGCCATATATAGTATCAAGTATTATATAATGGCTCGCGTTATGGTGTCTCCTAGTGAGACTAATTGCGCGCTCGCGTGTTTGCGCGTTTATATACACCATACACGTAGTTTCAACAACACTTGTATACATAAGAAACAAACAAAAAATTGAAGGAAAATCAATAATAATGTACACAGTACTGAGAGTAAAAAATTCACCTAAAAGCATTGAGTTTGACGATTTTCATTGTATGCTTGTATTTTTATTGATGAAAACTATCATGGACATTTTTGAATTGTAACATCGTTATTGTGAATGGCTAAAAGCGTTAGTGGTAATGTTCTTTAAACTCCTGAATGAATGTTAAGTTGTTGAGTGATTTGCGGAATGGTTTGCTGTGGAGAAGAAGTGAGAGAAAGAAAGAACGAGATAAGGCTAGGGATAAAGATATATACATACATACGCGTCTTTTCTCCTAACTGTACTGCAAGATGATCACTGTCGTTGACGGTTACTAATTATGTACCAATATGAAAATAGCTGTATTTAAATGAAAAATATTATCTCGTGTTTTGAATTGGGGTGAATGGAGCGACAAGTGATGAATGTTTTTTATGAAAGGGCATAGATAGCTTACGTAAAAATGCAGGGTTGATGCAACAGTGACTTTCATCCCACAGTACACCAATACTCCCTTGTTGGCGTACATCAGTAAAAATATATCATCGTGTACTCATTATAGTTTGTTTTTCACGGTTGTCAAACACAGTGTTCTTAGAGCATAAATGTAATACTGTGGATTAATCCACTGAAACCTAAGACAAATTTTTTTACATGAAAATCGGAGCCACAGTGGACCACACGTTTCTCTAATCAAACAGAACCTTTATACAATGAGATAAATGGCGATATATTGTCTGATCGATTTATTCGAAAATTACTGTTTTATACTTTCATGTCTCTTCCTCTTTTAAAAAGTGATAAATAAAGGAAGGGAAAATAACGTTTTCTACTTACTTAAGAAAAAAGCTTTTTTAATGTATCTATACGCACCTTTGGCATTTACTTTATCTGTCTCATGTTGTGTTACATTGATTTTTAATGCGCTGCGAATTATTCAATGAGTGGATCAAAACGATGCTTTAGAAGAAAATTTGTAACTTTTTATCTTTTTAAGACCTTGAATATATATATAGCTATAAATATTATGAAATAATGCCGAAAACGGTACATGAGGACTAGGACGCGTCGTGACACTTTTGCATCAATCCCTCGTTAATTGATTTTTAAGTATATCCTTATGTAAAACTTCTGATGCTTGGAATGGCAATTATAGTATATGAAAGTTGAAATTGTTCGCGGTAATTTCGTTAAACTTTTTACTACGTAAAAAGAACATTAGGTTAAAAGAATGAACGCTTTGATGAATAAGAAAAAAAAATACAAAATAAAAACTATTGTAATTCAAGCCAACTCGAACACTTTTTTTGTCTCATCAATTTCACTTGTTGAATTGTACATTTGATGTGATGACATTTATAACCTATTTTATTTTATGCGTGAGAAATATCTTACGAATCCAAAAAGGAAGAATAAAAGCAACAATTTTGCAGAATTAAAAAAAAATCTTATGTTGTAAATATCGATATTGGTTAAAAACCGAGCGTATTAATCAAGAACACGGCGCTCCATATGTGCACTCGTTATCTTTGAAAAAATAAATAAAATAAATAAGATAAATTCAAATCAAGTGCCCAGATTAAAAGTGAGCGTGAGAGGAAAATAAACAATTAGTTGTCTAGAAAAAACAAAACTGTAGTTTACTTCACCTATTAATAGGAATTTTTCAAGACTGTGAATCGGTGAATATTCAACTATGTAATATACACATCTCGTGTAAGATGAACTTTAATCTCGATATATCCTTTTTCCTGTATCGTCCTTTTTCAGAAGCATATACAAGAATTATACATGGAACTTCCTCGATTATTTCGAATTTTTTAACTTACCTTTATGAACAACCGCTTGTACATTTATACTGAAAATAGAGTTAAAAACAAGAGTATAAATAGGGCATGGATGTGGTGGCTATTCCTCTGGAAGTTATATTATGCAGAAAATGCATTTTGGTTCTATACAAAGATCCATAGATTCGATTGATTGAACGAGCTAAAAAGGATCGTTTTAATATGGAAAATCAGTATCATTTGTTGGTAGTGCAACAAGTGGCACAAATAATTAATTCGAAAGGCAAAATTTTAATACATATAGTGAAGAGTGTGTATAGCTAACTTGTGTATTTGTTGGACATAAATCACGTCATACTTTTTTTATTAAAAAATAAAAATGAATACATAAATAATGACACGTGTAGCGATAGAAAAAGTAATTGAGTATACGCATCAGATTTGCACGTGCATCAAATAATACAGATACATTCACGTTTGATTCGACGATGAAAGAAGCGCACGAGATTTATAAAGTAGAGAGTAAAAAAAAAGGAGTGAAAGTCGTCCCGAACGAGTCAAGTGTGCGATATGTGTATGCGTTGAGTATATTTGAGTGTACATTGCGAGAATGCCAGGAAGGATACATGGGGCAATGCAAAAAATAAAAAAAACTGTCGAATTCGCGTCAGAGAGAATTTGAGAGAAAGCACTGAAATATTTCATCTTAAAAATTCGGCGAAATTTTTTCCTCGTTTGCACATCCAATATTATTATCCCATAAAAATATATGAATAACTTGTATGCCGTAATGCTATAACTATATCATAAAAAACTATCGAGCGTTGGTCGACGTGACTGATGAATGTGGAATCTATATATTTACAGAGATATATAAAATATATTAAAATAGGATCAACAAGGACATAAAGTTGCACGACTCGAAGATTAAAAGTGATAAGCTTTAGAGAAAAAAAAGTATACCTACTCGTGTGTTGTCTGTACCTTTTTTTATAAAAAGCAAAATTTTCACGTTAAGATAAATATTAGTATATCTGTCTGGGCGCATTATACGTGAGCTCCAAACAGGGAGGAAAACTTTGTGTGATTTGTTAAAACATACTCCTGAGAATTAGACACCGTACGCACGTGCACTCATTATTTTACACAAAAAGAAAAAATACGTAGAGGATACATCTTTTTATTGCGGAATCAAGATTTTTATGCGTCCATCCTTTCGACAATAAGAGATGAAACATTTGAAAAATTCAATATTGTATAACACGGAACACGTCTACTTCGCGAGCGACCAATATTACATTATGATAATGAACAAAAAAGTAGCGGGGGAAAAAAAGGCGAAGAAGAAATCGGCAAGTGACACAAGCGTAGAAATATTTCCTAACTGAAAAAAAAGAGAACCGGCGGAAGTCAAATATTGTTATAAGCTAAGCTCTGTATGCGACGTATGGAGAAAGAGGCCTGTTTCTCTCACTCTTTACTACAGTGCACACGTGTGAATGAAAGGCTTGTAATATTATAATATAGGTATATAACGTGTATATGTATACACACAGACACACGCATTACTAACAGAAATATGAATGAACGACGACGCGCTCTCGAGACTCGCTTAGGTATTATATATTATATATATTATACGCGCACGTTAAAACGTATATACCGAGTTATTACGAAATTTAAATGAAAACCTTTTCACGTGCTCGCACGCGCGCCTATCTTATACATATACTGTACGCGCGCGCAAATATGTGACGATGGAATATGCATAATGTACGCGACGGACGAGCGTAATATGTATAAAAGCCCAAGCACGCGTTGTAATACGAAGAATGTCGAGATTTTTTTGTCGCGAAAAAAAGGAAAAACTAGAGAGAGTTGGCCGTTCCTAGAATATAATATGAACTGCGCGCGGCTCTGCGAATGGTCAAGCGAGCGTGTCTAAATGCAGCTTTTCTCTCTCTCACTCTCTTTAACAGTTGTTTCTCTATTTTATGCCTATAGCATTGTGTGCGACAACAGCCCATGCAGCATATGTCGCGCGCTGCACACACGTGTGCGCGCACATTATAGGCAGGCAGACAGTCAGCGAGGCTGAATTTTGTTATTACCATTGCAAACCGCACGCCGAATGGGCCTTTGTTTAATTTGAGCTTTGTCCTTTTTATATTCTATAATTTTATCACTGATGCGAGTTGATAAAAAAAAAAGAAAAAAAAAGAAAAGAAAAAGAGAATCGTTGAACAAGTTCTACGCTGGCTCGTATTTATTATTAAAAAAAAAATGTCGTCGTCGGTATCAATTATTATTATTAAGAGTATTATACCCCCCATAAACGATGGTGAATGCAATTTGCGCCGTTTGAGAGTGAACGATTGAATGATAATGATGATGAGCATATGTTTATGATCGCGCGCTATTTGTGAGTGTGTCTACCGTGCGATTGTCCGCATAAGAGAGACAGAGAGGTCGTTTTAATTATACCAAAATTATATATTGTAATAAGCGCGAGTGTTGATCCATCACTGCGCTGTGCATTTGGATTCTCTTTTTTGATTAAAAAAAAATCGAATGTGCCGTCTGATATGAGTTTTATCAGAAGGTAAAAAGAAATTACAATAAAAGATTCATGTAAAAAAGTAAACGTGACCTTGGACTTTTCGTTGATTATATCAACTCCTGTCATCGTCATTGTTAAAATATGTACACTTACAATGTGGTTGCTTTGAATGACAAAACTTTTATCTTTATTAGAAATTCTTTCGTTCATCGATTTGCACATATATATACGTATGTTTTTTTTTCTCTCTCTTAATTTATAGTTTTTTCAACAGTAATATTCTTTGTGTAAACTATAATTATAAAAATATTATTTAAAATATTTAAAAAACAAAACGTGCTCGTTCTTACAAAACGTTTGTACATGCGGTTAACTTGCTTTTTTCATTATTTACAAAAATACTTAAATGTCATGTAAAATTTACAAGTTTTCTTTCTTAGCTTAGACAACTATTAATTGACTAAATCTAATGCGAAATAGCGACATTAGAAGTGTCTTTCTTAAGTCAGTTTTTTTTAAAACTAAATAGTACGCTAATTAACAAAATATTAGCATTTGAGTTGATTGACTTTCATTGTGTTTTGGTGATTTGATTTTTTATAAAAAATTAATTTGTCTATTAATAAGAAAAGTTGTACGGAATACTTTCATATTTTCATTCCTGTATCAAGCGCTAACATTTGTTTCATTACTTCATAAGTCGAAAAGCTTACAGCAACCATTGGAACAGCTCTCAAGTAATTTATGCTCATTCCACGGTATAATCCTTTCATAATTCCATTTTCATTGTATATTAGCTTAAGAGTTGACAACATACCAGCACTAAAATATTTAGCAGTTTAGTCAAATTGTGAATGTCAGTAAAAATGAAATCAGTTAATGACACATACCTGAATTTATGTGTATCTGAGTGCATCAATGCAAGTTGCATACGTCTTCTGGTAACATCAAATGGATATGAAAAACTTTGTGCAATGGCTCCAGCAATACCACCACATAATAATTTACCGGGAATGGTCAATACAAGTCCCCCTATGTGAATAAAATTTTTTCATGATATGTGTTTGATAGATAATATTTTTTATATATTACCTGTATTTTTTTCACATTCTTTGCATAAAATGGTAGGGAAAAATTTCATACAGAAGTATTTCAATTGCTCAAATGTGTAGAAAGAGAATCCAGCATAAGGTATCATACCGCACACAGTTGGTATGAATCCTCTATACAGGGCTCTAAGGCCACCTTCCTAAGATAATGATCATAGAAAAATAAGTATAATATAATTACATCAGATTGTTCTCATAGATAAAGTAACAATGCTTCAATGTAATGAGACTTACTTCTTTGAAAATGCAGATGGCTGTATGAGTGATTCCTGAGTAAACATGTTGGCCAGTTACTTGAAAAGCTAATCTTGCTCTTATCATGTCTAAAGGATAAGTGAGAGCAACAGATGTTACGCCTGCACAAGCGCCTGCAGCAAACTTATCCAAGTGGGAAGTACTCTGAAGAATTGGTATTCTTGCGAAAAACTGAGGAATAAAATTTCAATAATGTAGAAAGTTATTCGATATGTGAAAGTGAGCAGAATGAATTAATCACCGTTTTATAAAATTCAAATGATGTAAATTGTGTTGCAGCATAAGGAAATATCCTGATCATTTGAGCAAAATTACCCTTGTACAGTGCAAAGAATTTCTCATGTCGAATGATCTCTTTGAGTCCAGAAAACACACCTATGAATGAGACCACACACATGTTTAAGCATCAGGCACACATATATTGTGCAAAGTTTCAAAGAGAAAGCAACAACAGTAGCTGCAGTTAGAAGCAGGTTTTTAAATGCGCGCTCGCGCACCCGTAAAAATACATCTTAATAATAATAATAACAATAATAAAAAAAGACGATGTAAACACCTCTCACCTAAGTGCTTGTAATGATTGTTATGAGCCTGCAGGAGAATCTTTATTCTGTCCAGTGGTGCGACGGCGGTCTTGGAGCACATACCAGCGATACCTGCGGCAAAATTATATGATTGTGTATGTGTGTATGTGTGTGCGTGCTCGAATATACGTCAAGAAGAGAGAAAGTTGTGCAAGCTGTGCGACGTACACACGATCTTACACACAGCTGCATCGTTATTAGCACAGATACCAGGCGATTAAGTGCACACCGTTACAACATCTTTCTCTCTTTAATCGCGGAACGCGCTCACGCGCTCGTAGACAAAAATGCAAGGTCGTCCGCGCGTGTAATCCACGTGCGACTTCTCGCACTCCGTAGGTGTATTATATGCCAGAGATGTAAGGCGAGAAAGGCGTCGGGAAAACGATAATAAGCCAGACACACACTTTATTATTTACCCTCTCGATCTCGTCATCTCGGTATCTAATACATTATTACAGGCAAAGGCACTTAAGACGCAATAACGAAGGTTTATGGCGCAATAATCACGATTTATGATGATGACCTGGTCGACAGCACCATGTAAATAAATAATAATTGCTGTGTTACGTACCACCGGCGAACAGATTCTTGACCACGAATTCCAAATTATCGTCGCGTCGTTTTTCCATGATTGCAGCTTTGCCGTGATCGTCGTCGTCGTCGTTTCTCTAATAGAATCTTCTGAAGGCGCCTATAAGGAGAGCTGGAACGATATCGGCGTTTCACTTTTCGCGCGCCGCAACGATCGCTACGAGCTATTCGAACGCGCGGGGCTTTAAATGCACGCGCGCCGCTTTTTATTTTTGTCTATATATAGATGTATATGCACGCAGGTGTATACAGGTACATATATATCCTATACACACTGGACGCACGAGGCTCTTGAGAAAGCGCAAAAACACTGCAGCGGCATGAACAACATTAACTGAGCTGCAGCAGAGAGAGAGTATGGATCGAGTAAGTATAGAGGTAAGAAAGCACGTATTTATGAGCTTCGACCGTGGCGCGCGAGCAGACTATACCTTGCTACTACTACTACACCATGCGTTTGTGCGTAAATATTCGCCGTGCGCGCCAAAGAGAGAGAGATGTGCTCGACTCGGACGTAGAGAGTAGACTGGCCAAACTGTTACATTAACGTTTCTGAGAGAGCACCGCAGCAGCAACAGCTACATGTGGATTTCACGATTGTACATAACGCGAACTAACTGCGCGGAGCTGTCTCGCCGTAAAGTAGTGGCGGTTGACGCGCGTGTGCATGCTGGCTCCGGCCAGTGTGCTCCTCCGCGCCTGGAAAACTTCGTGAAAGAATTGAAGAAGAGAGTCAGCGACCTTGACAGACACTCCCTACTATATAAATATACATGGTAAGTATATCGCGCTGGAGAGGGATCGGGGAAACAGGTGTATAACGCGTACCGCCTTGGCCAGAGTATGTAGTACGCAATTCGCGAAGAGAAAGTAGTCAAAGCTCGGCGGATTCCTCGGGCGGCGGACTGCACAGCGACGCTCCTATCCCCGTCGAGAGCCGAAATTGGGTTATGCGATCCCGTTAAAAACAACGAGTATGTATGTATATTAATAACGCAAGAGAGCATTGCCGAATAAGCCACGTATATCTATAGAAGAGGGATTGCCTCCGTCTGACAGCGAGCTTATTAGTACATCCCGTCTCCTACGTAATAATGAAAGAAAGAGGCGACTTTCCGCGACGTGTACGCGTTTCGAGCGAGCTGCTGACGACCGAGTAATCGCCGATAAAATGAAATGTTTTTACCTAGTAGCACCTAACTCAGCAGCTGCACCGACGACGACACGAGGAGGAGACTGCGCAAACTGCTGCAATATTATTTCCGCTACTATTGTACTACTAGCAGCCGACGCGACGATTTGGATTTGCGGGCTTGCGAATGCACGCGAGATTGCGATTTGAGCTTAGACCCTCTACATAGCGGTGCAGTGCACGCGCGCATGCTGACTGCTGAGAGAGAGAGAGGGAAAGAGCACGCGCAGATTGCCTCCACTCAGCCCTTCTGTTGATAGATAAGTGCGATCTTTGACTGCACGTTTACAGCTTGAAAATATTTGTACATACGGAAGTTATTTATATTAGAAAATCAATGTCTACTGAACTCGATAATTGAGTAATATATGACCGAAATGAGGTTTATCTATGCCATCTCTTGCGATAACATGATTCACACGATGATCTTATCGAAATTGTAGCATGCAAATAAGCAAGTCATTAGGTGACATATTTACCGTTCGTCTCGTTGATCGAGCTCATTATTTTGAAAATATCGACTTGCGTTGCGTCATTTTTCGATTGAAACCGCTACAAGTGTTGCCAACCTACGGAACTGGACTACTGCGATTTTGCCATATGCTTTCTTCTTTCAGACAGTCGAGCGGCCGAGCCTTAGAAAAGGCGCAAGCAGCGACCTCTGTCGGCACTGAATGCTACTTTTCATTTACGACTCAAATCTAAACTCACAATCCCTGTACCAATTCATCACGTAGCTGCAGCTCAGTCTTACGGCTGCTACTGCACTCATACTGACAGTTCGTAAAGTGTGATTACACCTGTCGAGCCACGTGTGCACGCGACAATTGTGTAATTGTTTATATTTCAATTAATTGTGCTCAGACATAGTGTCAATGATCGTTGCTCTTTTCACTTTGGTGCATGCGCATTCGATTGAGTGAAAGTAATTAAAAAGTTCCATGTTTGAATAGTGGGTGCGGTAACCTCTAAATTTTGTAAAAGGATCACGAGTGAAAGAAACAAATAATTTACGATGTCCACGTTGAACCAACAAAAAAAGCTGCAAAAACAGAAGAAAAATGGCACACAAAAGCCAGGAAAAAAGGCCGCTGGTTTTAAAAATATACTTGCCAAGCCGACAGAACAGTTTTGGTAAGTAGCACGCAACATATAATGATAAATTTCATGGATGTTGTTTATTCTATGTGCAAATATATAACGTTTTTATTATGTGTAGGCCGGTATTGGAAGACCAACAAGAAATTAGTGAAATCGAAACTCTCTGCAAAAGGTTTGCATTAAATATTGTTTAATATTTTTATTGTATCATACAAATTACTTTAACAATTTCATAATATTTTCAGTTTATTACCTCAATTAAAACTTTCAAAAGTTTCTAAAAAAGCTTCATCTAAAAAACGTAAACTTCAAAAGAAAGAAATGAAGGAAGAAAGCTCTAATGAAATGGAAATTGATGACATATCAAATTCTACAGAAAAACCCTTACAATCTGTAGTTTTTGGTATCAACGAAGTTGCAAAATTATTAGAAAAACAAGAAAGTTGTTGTGTTGTTATAGACTCCACTATTGACAACTACTTTATGATACAACATTTAGTAATTATGTGTGAAAATCAAACAATACCAGTTATTATGGCACCAATTTTGAAAAAAGTGACAAATGATATATTAGGTTTTGCTTGTGCTGCAATGGCCTTCAAGGTAACTTCTATGAATTTCAAAAGTTATTGAGTCTTTTTGTTGTTATATTAATGAATAATTTTTTTTTTACAGAAAAACCAAAGTCAGAATGAACTCTTCAGTGAATTTATTCCAGTGGTACAAAAGATGTACAAAAAATTGAAAAATGAAAAAGTGTCAAGCAAAGAAGTATTTAAACTAAATGCTGCTAATATTGAAAATAAAAATGAATCTAATATAATCAAAAAATCTATTTTTGATTATAAATATGAAAGTGAAAGTGAAAGTGGTAGTGGAAGTGATAAATCAGCAGATCCTGATACATCTGAATTTTCTTATCTGTATATATACAATCCAAACTATGATCAAATTATTGATGATCTCCACGCTAAAGTTAATAGTCAAGACTTTTCTAGTTCTGATGACCTTGATCAATGGTCAGATGATTCAGATGCACCAAAGCCTAAATGTGTTAAAGAGTTTGGGGAGTATATCAAGTTTTCTGATACTAATGATAGTGAAGAAGAACCTTCAAAAACCCAAACAAGCAAAGGCAATGACAATAGATATTTTACTATTCAAAAAGACAATGATAAAAGTAAAGTTTCAAAAAATATAGGTCAGAAGAGAAAAATAGGCAATTCATCACAATCTGTCGATCAAACAACTAGTTCTGTTAGTTATGAACCTTTAAAAGTTAAAAGAGTAAAAAAAAATGAAAACAGACCAAATAGGACTAAAAAGTGTTTGAAAAAATGTAGTAAATTTAAAGTAAAATAAATGTATATATTAAATAATCATATAAATAAAATCATTGTATATTTTGTACAAATTGTTTACACTATTTACAAAATTATTTCACAATATCTGCCTGTCAATAATTGTTATTTAATTTAATAACTAAACAGACAAGGTTGTGCTAACTGATGACTTGCACATTCTTGAAAAAAATATCAATCCAGTGGTTCCTCCAGGCACAGCACTAATTAGAAAAGTCAACATCGCAATCAACTGGCACACAGCACACAACACAGTTAAGGGTGTTGATTGCAAATGCAGAGCAAAATATAAAGTTCCAGTTAATGTGGCTATGTACACCAATGAAAACAATCTTCTCTCAGCAGAAAATAAAGATTTCAAGTAACTCATGGGTCCCCACAAAAATGCAAAGCTGTGACATGATTAATACATCATTAGTGGATCAAAATATGTGAACTATCTATTCAAGATTTATCACATACCTCATTAAAAAGAATAAACTTCCCATGGAGTATAGTAAAGCAAATTTCCTAGCTTTTAAGATTAATACTGGAATATAAATAGCAGAAAAAGTGAAGCACACGATACCCATGAAAAAACACAGTCCAAAAGCAGTCAGTCTTTGCATTCTCGTCTATAACACAAAGATAAAACATTAAGTTATGGCAATTGTTCTTCAACATTTTAGAAGACCTACTGCTTCAATAAATTAATCTTTAAATTAATCACAAAATTAAATTATCTACTGTTTAGGACTAACCAAACTGCAGCAATCTTTTTGGGCACGAAAAATGCCAGATTCTTGTCTCTCTTCGTCTGAACTCCGGCCAAACCATTTTCCGATGTTGGGCTTTGACAGGGACATAGCCGGCATGTTAATTTTGTATTGTTTTTCATTTTTACTGCTCAAAAGATACTCGTTCAGCTCTTTATTTAGATCAGCCATTTTGACACGACGAATTCAACTGCTGATATCGGAGCAGCTATAAAACTTGCAGACAACATACGTGTCCCGCGAGTAAACTGTTTACGTTTCGATCGGTAAAACAGTTGCGTCAATCGTGCCAAGTGTCAAAAACTCGATCCAGCTGAAACTTTAAAGGGAAAGGATGATGAAAAATTCAAAACACCTGATTAGATTTTCAAACTTATATTTATTTAAACAAATCAACATTGACCTTTTTTTTATTGTGTTTTTTTTCTTCGTCGTTTATATCATATCGTGTCGTCGTTTATTAATTTATTTGTTTTGCGTGTAATCACAAATAATCTCGATCTCGCTCGGTTTTGCATGAGTCGATGCGGAAAAGCACAGAGAGCAAATTTTTCCTGTACGACAGAATTGCCGTAAGTTAATAGATTAGCTTCGTGTGTTAAACCTACCAACAACACGCTCGCGTCGTCGAGTAATATTTATTCAATTTTTTTTCTCATTATTTTCTTACAATTGTCATCGTTACATTATTCATGTCGTTTATATTATAAGTAATTTTTTTTCTTTCCGTTTGTTCTTGTATTCATTAAAAGTATTAAGTTCAGATTATCACGAAAAATTCGAGGGGGGATACATCGGATACATCGTTTATAATGATTATTAACTTTGTTGCTGTTTAATTGTTTGTCACTTAAAATTTACAAAAACAAAAAACAAATAATACGAGCGCATGTGTAATAAACACGTGTCGCAATGAAACACATCGTTCGCATCATGCAATTAATATTATAAGATCGATCAGATCACGCACGTAATGCATAAAAATATACATTAGATAATACATAATAATATCATTGGTAACGCTGGACTAGAAAAACGTGGTTGAGCACATATTCTCTCGTGTTATAAGAGTTTTAATATTACTAATTTTATAATCGTACTTTTGTATTTACTTTGGGTTATTTTTTTTGTTTGTTTCAATGAGTGTGCACGCTATATTTTTTTTCAACTCTCGCATACTTTATACAAAAAATTTGCCCGATAGCAACGATTTTATAACGAAACGATTTTCAGAAATCGTAAACGATAGTAAAATTATAAATTCTGGATTGAAATGATGCGCTATACATTTATCACGTTTCACACCGTGCCGTACACGCACACACACATTTATAATATATTATTTATATAATTTTTTTTTTCGTCGCACAATCACAATCGCATTCGCGCGAATCCGTGATACCCGACACCACGATCGTGTCGTTTTTCGCTCGCGCCACTAAGCTCTTTCTTCCGGCGCGCAGAAATATCAGTCGTGACGTAACGATCGGCTCGCTGCGATTACACTCGTCGTTATACAGTATTTGTTATGTTATTATTTTTTTTTTACACAATATCAAATAAATCGAGGGAAGGAGGGGAGGATTTGTCACATAACCCGCACTCGTTCGTTTACATTCGTTAAATATTTAATTAATTTTCATTCACTCTTTTTTTGCGATTGAGGTAATTTTTTTGTTTAATGCTAATGGCAGTACTTGGGAGATACATTGTTTACTAAAGTGAATTGAATTCATCATACTTTGTAGTAGTTCGCTCGTAATGTCTAAAAATTTCGAACGAAAAGAAAGAAGTAATGATGAGCTTTAGCTTTTGTTTTTTCCATTTACGTATTTAATACATAGTTATGGCACTAAAAAAAGAGCGACTCTCGTTTGCTTTGTACAAAATATTGCTATTTAATTGTCAATGACTTTTGTTGTCTTTTCAGGAGAAAAATGTATCAATCGGATAAGGCTAAATGCTTCTTTCTGTGTTAGCGTATGTCACTCTTTGCAATCGAAAAACAAATTTTAACGATCAAAACGATATACACTGACTCTATCTTTGGCTGGCACAATTTAGCTAATACAATATGAGCTACTTAAAATACAGAATTATGTAGTATGTACGTACGGGTGGTATGTATGCTGTTTGGTATAGTAGTTTTTTTTTTTCATTAACACTTGTATCACTGTACTCGTGCGAAATCATTTATCCTTTTTTTTTGACACTTGAAACCTTTTTTGTTTCGTCAATTTAATTCACGTATTAACGAATGAGCATTACGAAAAAACATTATCACGATTGATGTATACCTCGATAGAGGCGAAACGCGATCATTTATGTCTTTAATAAACATCACATGGTTATTTGCTTTTATTTGCCGTCGCGTGTACTACAAGATAGATAACGTTTATGCTTTTTACTAATGCATATACTTGGTTGATTAACTTCTTTTTTTAGAACTGTTATTATTCGATTAGTTTTCAACAAGTACGAAAGAACAACTTACGACTACACTCGAATTTTTTCATATACGTTTCACTCAAAAAGTTTGTACAGTCGGTTTTTTTGCGTCATGAGAAGCATAATTTGAATATCAGAAGGGCATATTTAATGAGAAAAAGTCGGTAAGTCTCGTTTAACATCTTTGGAATTCGTAATTCACGGTAAAAATATGAAGAAATGAAAAAAATAATCTATCTTCTGTTGCAAGATATTACACGTGTATTAATCATTGACACTCATAAATTCCTCGATCGTAGCGCAGCAGCCTTTTTCATCGTTCAATTTCTCGTTTTTTTCTCTTTATCCTTTTTTTTGCATTAGCCTCGTCACCTTACTTGCTCAGCTATTTCTTGACTTTTACAAAAATGACTTCTTCTTTTTCGTCGCTTCTAATTATCATTTCGTCCGCGCAATCTTTGCAATGTACAAAATTACGTGTCAAATTGTCTTCTCGTTCGCATTACGCATACACACATGCACACACCACCCTTCCTTCGTTAAGTTATATTTATTAATGTAGTAAACAGTAGTAATAGTAGTAAAAAATAATCTCATTATTATTATAATTATTATTATTATATCAAGTACATAAAAAAGAACAGAGTAATTTTCGTCGTCGCAAATATACATATCGTTACGCGTATACAATATTTAATAACGTCGGTGTGCGCTTGCCACAATGGCGCACACAATCGGAATAATAATGATCTTAAAAAAAAAAACAATAACAAAGGTGTCATACCATTTAATTATAGATACATCATCCAAGAGTATAGAGATATTATCGCAACATGTCTCTCTGTATATACGGGGAGTACGAATATAAACCTTCGCGTTAACGGAGTATTTTTGGTTTTTTGCATTATCATTTCGTATTTATACATGATTAATTTGAAACAAGACGATCGTTTGACTATATTAATGTATAATATATAACTTGTTTTTTAAATAGAATTTATCGAATTCGGCAGGAATCAAAAAGAAGTATAATAATTATCATTATATGCTTGTGATTATTCGCTAAAAGTGAATTGCCATAATTCAACAAACAACAATCTCGTGTTTTTTTCTCAGCGCTTGCAATGATACATTTAATTGAAAATTGGCCGTATGCTTGTTCGTAGGAATCACTCGGTCCAATTAACGATCGACAGAAGATTAAACGAACACGCGTATAATAGATGATAATCGGCTTCACGAAATATGCTACATAATGCAAACGATGCAAAAGAGTCTCGAGATAGTCTTTGTTATAATACATATACGTATTATATATTCAAACGTTCTTCCGTTGATTTTCATGGATTTTTTTTCTTTCTTTCATCTATATTTTTTTTGTTTACAATAGTGACTAATTATTTTTCACGTTATATTGCACGCACCGGCATCGCTCGCATGCGACAGGGGGAGAGGCTCGGAACGAACCTCCACCCACCCACGCAAGAATCGCGAAGAGTTTAAATTTAATGTCTGTATATCAATAATTGCATTATCGTGCAAATTTATCATTTACTTTTTTTTCTGTCGTATAATATATATATAATATAATATTTGTCGATACTATTTTTATCCATTATATCCATATTTATAATGCGTGTTGCGTACGTGTGTGAGTGTAATACGTGAAGAAGGTGTTTCGGCAAATGCGTATATTTTTGTCCGAGTTTTTTTCTCATATTACTGCGTTCATATCGGGCTGACGACGTTTATTTATTTTTTTTTTGTTTTCGCCGTCGATCCAATAATAGTATTATAATGTTTCTAAGCACTCGCTCGCGGGGGAGGTGCACTAATGTGTATTATAATTAATTACTATGTACGCTCGTATACGCTCAAAACTGCATTCTCTCGCTATATTATATCGAGTAGATGTAATCGTGTATGTATGTGTGTGTGTGTGGGGGTGGGCGTGTATCAATAGGGATTATTTGTGTGAGCAAATTCGCAAGCTCAAATACACATAATTTTTCGTTTATATATAATATAGCGAATGATCGCGTACATAATGAGGAGACTACTTACGATCTAAGCTCGATATCTTAATTTTTTTTTTATTCGCTTCTATATCGATTAATCGTAAATGTTACGTATCGTATAGTAATAATAATCAATAATAATAATCAATAATAATCAATAATAATCCATAATCGTAATTATTATTTATAACGAATGTCGTTGAAGACGAGAAGTCGCGTGCATCCTCTCTTACGCGCAAATTACGTATCATGTATTTTTATATATTGTGTGTCGTCGTGTTTATTTTTATTTCTATTTAAGCTTCGTCGCGGCCAACGTAAAAACGAAACAGCCTCTGCATCCAGCCCCTCGTTATTATTAATTTAACTTTTTTTTCTTTTTAATCGTCTGCATCGAATCATATATATTCAATATATTGTAATGATACCATTAAATATATAATTAACGCTAACTTCGTTCAAAGACGTTTACGGCCTCGGCCTCATCGTTTGACTCTCAAAGAAATTGGCATGAAGAAGATCGTTAGTCTCGTTGCCGCTGCTGCTGCTGCTATGTCATAGGCGAACGGGATGATCGTTCAGACCGTCGTGACGTACTCGCGTAGCTCGGCCTCGAGGTCGACCCCCTCGTCGTATTCGTAGTCGTCCTCGTCGCCGCTGAGCCAAGGATTGTAGCGCGCCGCGTCCTCGCTCTTGGCCCGGAAGTAAAGGCCCCGCTTGACGCTGGACTCGGTGCGCCTCTTGGGCCGGACCTCCTCGCTGAGCGATCGCTTGCTCGCCTCCATGGTCGGTGCCTCGAGCAGCAGAGCTTTCGAGCGCAGAAGTTGTGGTCTGCGACGTTGATTCTGCTGCTGCTGCTGTTGCTGATAGATGTCCTGGTCGTCGAGTCGAGGATCACCGCGACGCGTCGAGTGCTTGACGGTGGAGCGTCGCTTGTCCTGTCGCGTGCTCTCCTGCGACTTGGCTCGCATGGCCGCCTTCTTCTTGCTGCTGGTCGAGCGAAGCTTGAAGGTCGATCGCTTCTCGGGCGGCGGCGAGGGCGTCACCGCCCGCACGGACTGCTGCTTGCGCACCGGCGGCGGAGTCGGCGGTTTGGGCGCCCAGACGGGCGTCGACAGATCCGGGGCGGGTGGACTCGGCGGCGGCGTCTCCTCGCGCCAGGCGCCCTGATACATGGGAAAGGCCGAGACCTGATTGAGCATGCGCATGCGGAAGGCCTCGTCGTCGTCGTCGGTGCCGCTGCTGACGCCGTGCTGCGGAGTGGCTATCGGAGGCGGCAGGTGCGTCGGGGTGACGCTGCTGAACTCGTCGCCGGGCTTGGGTGGATCCTCGGCCCCGTAGATGCTCACCTGCTTCTCGAGGGTGCTGTAAGCCAGCGGGCCCTCCGAGCTCTCCGCAGCCGGAGCAGCCGCGTTGGCGCTCTTGCCGATGTGAATGGGCGACTCGTAGGGCTGCCACTGGATCTCGTGGACGACTTTCTTGGTGTCGCGTCGTCGCATGCCGACGTTGGGCAGCGGCGAGTGGCCCTCGTACGGAGCCCACTTGGCGTCGACGAGGCTGACCTCGGGCGAGATGAGCTTGCGCACCAGTCGATTGTCGAGGCGATAGACCTGGCGCGGGTCGGGATCCGGCGAGAGGCTGCGGCGCACGCTGTACTTGGGCCGCTCCTTCAAGCTCTTGCTCTTGGGGTCCTTGTCGCTCCAGAGCTTGTGGCCCTTGGGCTCGGACGGCAGCGAGAAGTGCGGCTTGACGGCCCACTTGGATCGCATGGCTTTACGCTCCTCGGCCATTCGGGCCTTGTCCTTCTTGCTGGCCTTGCTGTTGGCCTTTTGAGCCTCGGGCTGTGGCTGCGGCGACGGGGTCCTGGCCTGCTGCTCGGATTGCGGCACCGGTGTCAACGATCGCGAGTCGGTGGCGCTCGGCCGTTTCTGCAGCAACTGTTGCTGTTGCGGCAAGTCCTCCGGTGACAGGGACCTCGAGGCTCTCAGCGAAGGTCTGCGGCTGTCCTCGGGCGTTTCGTCGCTCGGCGAGGGCGACAACGAGACGGGCCCCAGGCGCTTGGCGCAGGTGCAGCGCTGGCGCGGATTGGCGTGCACCTCGGGCACCTGCAGGTGCTCGGTCCAGCGGGGCTCGCGGCTGCTTCCGGCCATGCGGCAGTCGTCGCTCAGGTGCTTGCGCAGATCGTGCTCCGACTCGGGCTTGAGCGACCACTTGTCCTTCTCGGCGCTGTGATGCTTGCGCAGATCGCCCCGCTGGGGATGGCTCCTCGGCGTCAGGGTGCTCTGGCTACGGTGGCAGCCGCAGGTGGTGCTGGTGGTCGTCGCCTGGCCCACGTCGCTGCGCGAGCTGTGCAGCTCCCAGCGGATCTCGGCGCCCTGGCTGGCGTGCTTGCGCAGATCCCGCAGGGCGTCGTCCGGCGACAGGAAGCTCCGGCAGCGCCGACCGTCGCTGCTGACCTCGAGGCCGCCGCTGCTCTGGGACTGGCGCAGTTGGCGCTGGCGCTGGTCCAGCGTGTCGAGGTCCTCGATCGTGTAGGAGATCTCGAGGGGCCGCCGGTGGCCGCAGTCCTGGCAGCGCTCCGAGTCGTCGTCCGTGGTGGCTCCGTCGTCGCCGGGGCTCTGGACGTCCTCGTCGGCCTCGTCGTCGGCCTCGTGGCCGCCGTCGCTCGTCATCGTCGTGTCGAGGGTCGAGTCGAGCAGCTGCAGCGGTTCACCGCCGGCCGAGGACTTAGAGGTCGACGGGAGCGCCGCAGCTGCATCGAGACTCGCAGTAGCAGCAGTCGAGGCAGTTTTGAGGTCAAGCTGCGTGGGCCGTTTTTCCACGACTGGCTGACCGCTGTCAGAGGGTCGTGACGTCGCAGCGCTGCCTGGCGATCCGCACCAGCAGGTGGGTGTAGCTCCGTCAAGCTGCCTTGGTTGGGACTGCGACCCCGGAGACAACGAGGTTTCGCTCGAGGCCGTTCACAGGCGGCGCCAGGCTGCTACGGTCCGTTGTTCCATAGCCCTGCAAAATTCATAGCCCCAAGCACGCACGCAACAGGGCTTCGTGTTAGTCGATTTCACTGTTCTTTATTCATTTTTATCAACGGCTGCTTGCGAAAACTATTATTAACTCTTTGATGAGCTTATTTTTTAACGTCAATAGTTGAAGATTTAGTTTTCGCAGACAACGTCGATATATTCAGGTACTAAATTTACGATGTACATGCTTTTATACTTATGATAAACATAAAATACGATTTCGATTACGATTGATCCGATACTTAGCGACAGTTGATTCGTCAAAATTTCTAAGTTTATAATGAAAAAAGTACTCGTTTAAAATGATGCAGTAACCATGAGGTCAAATAAGAAGAAAAATACAACTGAGATGGAGTTTTATATACTTTATGCGTAAATTATAATGAAAGTGCAAAAAATGATAAGACTAAAAAGATAAACACTTGCTTTCTCAGGATCGTTGGATGCAAGAATGCACTTTAAGTCTGTTTTTTTTTTTATGTATTGTAATTTTTCGTCGTGCTGCACACGAACAATCCTGCACTAGTTCAGCCAAGTTTTAAAAAAGGCCATGCACGAGTCGGTGTACATATAAACTCTAAATTCGTGTTGTTCGCATGCAAAAGTTCGCTCCTCTATACGTATATCTCCCACTCGCGATCCGCTTGGCATAGAAGAAAAAAAAAGGAGAAATAGTGGATGAAACCAAAAAAGGGGATAAGACAAAATAATAAAAAAGGAATACGGGATTTTGCTGTGTTGCGTAATTAGAAAAGAGCCTTGTAAGCGGTTTTGTAATCGCGGTTGCGATGGGGTCGCGAGCCGTGCGCGGGTACGCAACGTGCCTTCAGCTCCGAGAAGATCTCGGTGAAGTAGCCGGGCTCGCTGTTGATGCGCAGCATCTTGGCGCTCAGCCGATTGACGATCAGCAGGCAGCGGTCCCAGAACTTGTCCTTGCTGTCCTCGACGAGGAACGGCTTCAGCGGGTAGCTGATCTCGTTGCCCATGTAGCTGTAGGACAGGTAGAGGCAGGTGAGCACCGTGGCCTGGAGCTCGCGCTCGCTCGCCTCCTTGCCGTCGACGAGCTCGCGCACCAGCATGTAGACGAACACGACGTTGGCCGGATTGATGAACGCCACGTCCTGCAACGACATCGCCATTCGAGTACATTAATTGTTGCCTCATATTCATTATTATTATTATTTGTGTTGGCAACGAGTGTGCTGTGAGTATGTGTGTGTTTCTTTATCGAGTTGACGTTGTATGACCGATTATAGATCCTATTTCCCATCCCCCGTATCGGAACTAATATACATTTTCTTTTTTCCTCGACATCCCCTTATAGTTCCGCTATTCGTGTTAAATAAACTCAGGCGAGAAATTCACGCGATCATAGAGATCGAGGGCAATAAGTGCACCTGTCTAACAAAGCCGCATCGTCGAGGAGTGCGCTCGAGCTCCTTCTGGCAAGTATAGCAGATAGAGAGTCGCGGCGTTACGCTCCTTATAAACAACGCGTTCTCATATACTTTGCATTAATTGTTAATAGAGCGTAGCATAGCTTACACGATAAAGTAGATAATAAAGAAGAAAAAGCTGAAAAAGTGAAATAAAACAAGTAGCGACATAGTAGCACAAAGTCGTCCTCTCTGCTATTCAACGCATCGTAAGCATATCGGAGTAAAAGGCCCTTTCGATGTACGAGGATCGATGACCCTTTTCTTATTTTGTAATTGACTGAAAGTACTTTTTTCTGATGTCCCGTTGGTGTAAAAAACACAATTTCACTCGGGTTGGTTCTTCTTAGTATTGAAGTAAACTCGTTGAAATGAAAATTTTTTTTATTAAAAAATAAATTCACGCATACAAATAATGACTATTTACAATCAAGTACAATATTATCACACTGAATTATGAATTATTATCCATATTATATAGACAAAATTTACAGGTACATATCAGCGCATCAACCGTATACTTGTTGTATTCTAACACATTCTCTCTCATTCGCAACGGAGAAAATTTTAATGTATGCTACAATGCAAGCCTGATGAACCTGACATTGGTCATGCAGACGTCGCACTCGTGTTGTTGTTCTATATCACTAATGTTTGTCTGGTCAAACAAATGAAATAGATCCTCGTCACTCATATTTTGAGCAACTTTGAGGCAAACGTGATACGGCAGATTCAATTTGCAATAATCAGTCATAAAAAGATCGGCTGCGAGCAATTCCAAGTCCAACCATGGCCTTATTAGAATGTTTGCAAGGTTCCTTTTTGCAATAATTGTCATGTAATTAACGTTGTAAAAATCATCTATACACCGTAAATTATCCATTGCTGGTACGTGCCAATCCTTCAAATTTCTCAATGCCGAGTAACCCTCACTAGGGCTCATTTGGAAAAGTTGATAGAGTGAGACATCTTCGGTTATTTTAATGTCTTTCATTATCTCCAATTGTTGGCTGCAATGTGCAATTAAAATTTGGTCGAGCTCAAAATTATGAAAGCGAGCCGGCACTCTCGATCTTAATTTCTCGCATCGTTGGTTCAAGTAATCAATAACTTCTTGTTTCATATAAAAACCAAATTTTTTTAGAATAATCATGCGAACCCCAATATGCAAGTAGATATGTATATCTTCTCCATCATCCCCTAAACGAAAGAAAAAAAATTAATCACGTTACAATTATTCTATTGGGTAAATGAAATCACATACCAGTATCTTCAGGGACAAGGTAGTCCATATCATTTCCTCGAGCTTTTATCCAGCATTTGATCATTCTGAGTTTAGTGTAAAAGTCCATTTTATAGCCAGCTGACTGCAACAATCGCATCACCTCAATTATGTTCAATGTGACAGGATAGCACTTCAATTCAAGCGATGAGAAATTCTGGATGAACATACGATCCTCGTTCAAACTGCTTAGATTCGCACCGTGTTTCAAAAGCGACCTAGTGAGTTCAACGTCAAAACGAGATACTGCCAACTGTAAAGGTGTATCCCCGTGACGATTCCTTAGTTCGATATTTGCTCCCTTATCTAGGAGCATTTCAACGAGTTTATCAACTGGTCGTCTGTGATCGCAGTAGTCCGTACGGGACACGCAATCGCATAGACACATCCACGCAAGTGCGTGTAAAGGTCTCGATTTCTCGTGGTCCCGTTGGTTTGGATCGGCTCCGTGATCCAATAACTTTTTTACAACAGTTTCCAGCCGATACTGGGCAGCGATATGCAATGGTGAGCACTTGTATGTGTCAAGATTAACGTCTACGCCTTGCCTCAAGAGTGAATCTATTGCTCTTTCATGACCTATCATACAAGCTCCGTGAAAATACGTGTAGCCGTGATAGTCACAGTAATTTTTCCGTGGATTATTCTCAAAAAAATATTTAATGTATTCCATGGTCGATGCTTTTTGGTCAAATAAATCTGTTGATCCGTACAATTCAGCTGCATAATGCAAAGCAGACTTTCCATCTTCAAATATAACCTCATGTATTTTAAACCTCCTCTTCTTCTCCAACCGTTTTATTATAACCATACTTTGCTTTTCAAGGGCATATTTTAGAAAGAATTGTTCATCTTCGACCGTCGGAAACAGAGTTCGGTTGTTTATTAACCTTGCTAAAATTTTGCAGCCTGCTATGCCAAGCCTCCAACAGCACTCTTCATATAAACGGCAAAATTCTTTTCTTCTATCGCTCACTTCTTTCATACTTTTTAAACGAATTTCAAATTTATTTACACGACATTCAAATTCTTTATTTATTATCATTTTGAATTTAAATGTTGATAAAATTAACTCGTTAACACTAATCACTGAATACCGAGCACGTGGCCGAGAGCACTACTGTACGAACACTTGAATAAGATAGGATGTCAACGGTATCTCTTTAAAAGCCTCAGTATTTTGTTTATAAGTACCAATGGTCCAAAGGGACAATTTGAGGATGATGGTAAAAATAGATCTCGATAGAAAAAATACTTAATGTACACTACTTATAACTGCTGTTGCTATTGCTGTTGCATCCTTCTAAGGTTACGCTGTATTTGTAACCTTTTGACAATTCACCATGTGCTTTTGACTCGATGTCAAATCGTCGATGGTGATTCATGAAGGAATGGAGATGGAACTATTCATGCGCATGCTTGGTCCACTGAAAATGGAAAGTCAGATGCGCACGCACACACCTATTCACACTCGTGAATCCAGCTATGCAACGAGGCTGACCGAGACATATGAAGCAAACCATACAGAATGTCACCAATGAATTACACGGTCATGTCTCTCCTGAGGCGATCAAGCGACTTGTTACAACGAGCTATTTCGACGGTCATTGCCCGGTAGATCGTTCCTGCATCAGTATCGGAAAGGGCCCCGATTTCTGAAATAAGCGTTGGAGAGCTTCGTACAGCGTGCCGAAAAATACGAGATCAGACAGAATCATAAACCTTGCTCTTAAAACCACTATGAAAGCTGGTTTTGACCTCTCCTGGAAGCTTTCTGGTGTGCTGGAAGCGACGAAGGCCTGTCCTGATGCTGGAACCAGGCAAGCTCGCCGTCGAGCCGTCGCCGTACCACCCTCTGTGCATTTAGGATACTATAGTAGCAAGATTCTAGAATAATAGCTAGATTTCTGGACGTTTACACTGAGTTCTCTCGCAGTTCGGATTTTGCAGCGGTCGGTATTTGGATATTATTCTAACGTTGTTTTAATTTTTCATCAAAATTCATTTTTTTCAATAAGGGAATATTGTAATTGTTCAAAATTTGACTATAAACATTCAAATGAACTTTTTTTCGTTCACCGTGAGACACCAGCGATCTCAAATTGCTTTCAGTGCCGGCTTATTGAGCTACGATCAGCAAAGCCCATGTACATAGGTATGAGACTTGATGTAACGCCAAATATGCGTGTACCTAACTTCTACACGATAGCCACTAAGCTAACATGGAATTGATCGACAAGGCGACCGCACATGTCGGACATTTCAGTGTCCGTAAATGAAAGAAGTGAAATTCCATTTGATTTCGCAAACTTTTACAAACTTACGGGATGAATCATTCAGATAACTCGAGCTACAGACTATGTGTATTCAAGTGTACATTTCATAACCGTCTAGCGTACATCTCGAGTTAGACTTGGGAAATATTGTAATAGGGTGACTATATACCAATACTCAGTAAGTTAAGATGTGATGATCTAATTACCCAGCCATTTTCTTGTTCAATAATAATAAATAATTACATCATTTATTTTGATAATAAAAACTTAAAGATTACCGTCGAAGCTATCTATCTGAATTCACAAAAAGATTTTGAGAAAAATAATTTTAAATGTCATAATTTTAAAGAAAAAAGTATCAAGACATTTGTGGTGAAAAAAATCTTTTTCTGAAAATATTCAGCCATTTTTTATTATAATATAATTTCATTGTTTTACTTTGAAAACACTTTGCAAGACATAAACTACATTTATTGAGAAGTAATCAACACAACTAAAATATTGAAAACATTTTAAAACTTCTCAAAATGTTTATGTGACTTGAACATTAGTGGCCGAGAATTAGTGGCCAGTGGTTGTAAGTATTTTGCGTTCACGCGGCTCTATAATATATATAATATGCAAAGTGCTTTCTCTGTTTGCGCGCTCGAACCCGAGCCTTTTGGCTGGATTTACTTACGTATACGAGAGGGGCTTGCGTGTATTTGCGGCTTTTCGTTGAGAGGTCAGTCGGATGGATGACGCGGGAGCGCTTTTGATGTAAAAAAGAAAGGGGGATAGAATATTTTACGCTGCAAGTAAAATTAGTTGACCGAGCAAGAGGGAAAGACGATAGCGTTACGCGTACGTGCCATTCTGTAAGCGGTTGCGTGACAATTTTTTTCTTTGTATTTTTTATCTTCTTTTACAACGATATAGGTTGTAAAAAATATATATAATAACATGTACCGCATATGTATTTGACCATCGCTAAAGGGGTGACTTTTCTCGCTCGTTCGCTCATCTCGACTACCAATGGAAACGTCTCTCTCTTTTTTTACGATTACAACGTCTTTTATGGTAAAATTACTTCTAGCGCGCGGTCGGTGCAACGACGACGATTAAGAAAAAAAAACGTGTGCGCGGCTACGTGTGCAGCTCGCGAGAGGCTCGAGTAATAATGCACGTTTACCGTAAGCTCTGCAATTTTACGATCGTCGCGCGCGATGTCTGCGCGCCTTATAGCCTCTTGGTGAAATTTTTACTGCTCTCGATGTATCGTAACCGAGTACGCAGGTATGTCGTAGATATACGTTGTGCCTTTGTAGTTGGCCATTTACTCGAAAAACAAAATCAAATGGGAGTGTTTCGGCAGTGTATATAATAAATGGAGGGTGTTTTGTTCCATTCGGCTTTTTATCAAATTACATTCTCGTCGAGTCATGGGCTTGCGATACAAACACCAATACTGCTGGAACGCAGCTCGACAGCGGCAGCAACAAACAAATGGTACAAGTAAGTTTAGCGAGCCGGTGCTCGTTTTACTCTATATATAATCTTTTCGCGTCGGTGTACACAGGCTCGGGTTGTATGTGCGAATGCAAACGTCGAATTCGAGCAGTCCGCATAGCTGCGAATTGAAAACTGTAATTATTGATTCGCTGGTACGTTCAGATTTTACGTTGGAGTTTTCGTTGTGTCGTGTAGAGCCGAACTTTTGAAATTCGAGGTTCTCTTCGAGAGAAAAAAATGACACACAGCAGCTCGCGCTAGAATAATTTACAAAATACATCGTGACACGCGGTATCCAGTCGAAATGACATCGAGGCAATCCTCTTACACATTACGTATAGATATACATTGGCGAAGAGAGCGAGCGAGATAGCGAGTAGTCAAAAGGGCTTCGATGACTATGTGTCGTGTGATATACGAGCGAGTTTCGCGTGTGTAATACCTGCCGCCTTGTGCCCTCGTCGCAAAATCTGTCATCGTACACGCAAACACACACTGAAATTTTCTGTTTTGTTTTTTATGTACGAAACGTAATGAAAAATAGAAAAACCTGGGATAACCTCGCACCGGGGAATACAGCTCGGAATTTTATTCGTCGTTGGGGTTTTATTTTCGTGGCAGCATCCGCATCAGAAGAAACAAAAAAGAGGCAGGAAAAAGAAAGAAATTCAGACGCAGCAGAGATTCGTCGATTTGACGCAGTGGCTCGCTGCTGGCTTGGCAGACCCGAGCAAGGTGCATTTGCGCAATGTTTACGAACTCGCATCATGCGGCCAAGGTATCACATATGTGTATACATCCCTATATACATGTAAGGTGGATGCAGCATCAGCCCCCACAACGTATGTAATATACGCTGTAACGTATATAGATATATAGCGAGAGCGAAGAGAAGTTTAGCGCCGCCAACAGCGCCAGGCCCGCAGCAGCCGTGTAGAGCAGCGGCACCCTCGAAACTGAGAGAGACGCGAAACGGGTCGATATTTACAGGGGTTACTAGCCCCTGTGACGGAGCGACAGAGACAGACAAGCAAAGAGAGAGAGAGAGAGAGAGAGATGGTGGAGAGGTGCGTTTTGCGCCGTGCGTGCGCATTTGTATCGGCGCGTCTAGGATACGAGCGAGCTCGACGTAGTACTTGTCGCCCCCCCGGACAACGATAATGACGACGATGATTTGAGTCGAGACGCTGCACAAGACATACCAATGGCAGACACGCGCACGTGCACGAGTGCCCGCATGCATGCATATAATGATAGTTCGTCATCGAAATTAATTCATATATCGTAAGAATAAAGAAAGGGATAGAGAGAAAATGAAACGTCGTAAACAAACTTTATCCGTAATCTTACGTACTATACGCGACTTTGGATAATTCCTCGCGACTCGATGTTCGATGAGCTTTCGAGTATTCGTTCGCGCTTAATACGCCTATTATCCGTATTATACACAAAATCGGTGAAAAAAAGGGGCTTCTTTCTCGTTTGGCGAGTTTCGCACATATTGTGCGGAGTTTGCACGAGGCTCTGCCACCTAAACAAGCATTGTTTAGGACAATACAATGCTAGTACACACTGATATAAATACGCCTTTCAACAATATATTACAATATATGCATAGAGCCAAATACTTTTTTTTTCTTCTTTTCTTTTCTACTTTACTCTTTCTTTTACTTTTTTTGGATGATGCATGTAAGAGAGAGCTGAAGGCACTTTGTACGCTTCACTACACAAAGTAATTACGTCGTCTACGTATGTATATGTGCGCCTCTCCTCGCTCGCTCCGACCATTTCAAGTTCGCGCGGCTGTGTGTTGGGCATCTATCTCGCATACAATACATCGTCTACGTATGCACTGCACAAGATGACGCAAAACGAGGCTTTCTTCTACATTATCAGCTGCTAGGCACTTTCCCGGTGAATTACAATTTTCGCAAAACGTCTAGCAGACTATTCTGATTTCGATTACTTCCAGAAAGATCTCGAGAGCTTACTCGTTCATTTTTCGAACATCTGAGAGTTTCATTTATTCAACCGCCGCCACTACTGTCGTTGTCGTGGTTGTTTTTTGCGAGCCTGAAAATCCCTCAGCTCGAGAATACTAATTAAATTCTACCTCCGCCGAATAATCGATCGGCGCGAACGCCTCGCGCAAAGCCGATTTCCTTTCGCACAAAAGCGGTTTTGTTTTCCTCGCTCGTCGCAACTTTACGGTATAGCCTGGAAAGCTAACAGCATCGAACAAATTCAACTATTATGTCGATGCAATACGTTCAACTATTCAATGAGAAAGAAAAACAATCGAGTACAACGATTTGTACGCGCGTCTAATGTGAACTTGACATTGTTATGGATTTCTTGAACTCATCTGATTATATAGAATAGGCCTGTCGCAGCCGGTGGCGTCACAGAGCATCAGCAGCAGCAGCAGCAGCTGCAGTAGCTCGACCTTTCCACGCGCGGGACGAATAACAATGCCGGAAAAGTCAAGTTGAGCTTTAAAGCTTCTCGCTTTATATACAGAGCGAGAGAGATAGAAAAAAAGAAGACAAGTGCTCGGGTCTATATCCGCGAGAACTGTGCAGGTCCGTCGTCGTGCAGTAGTGTCGACCCGGATACGGGTTCGATAATCGGATTTATCGTATTTGTTTCGACTCTGCACGCACACATACACTAACGTGTATGTACTTGACACAACAATAATATCGTCGAGCTGCAGCAGTGGCGGTGGCGGCCACCCACGCGCGTTTCACACATTCTCGAAACCATTATATACACGAAAACAAAGTAAACAAACGTTAAATGCATTACGTACTGATAAGAGGCTATACAGATCGTTATATCAATTGCACGTATCTGTGATGATGTGCATTCATTATGCGACGCGCGTGTGTGCACAGAGCACTAACGACGCATATTTTTCGGTGCTGTTATTATGCTCGCGTATATCGCGTGGGATGATATTTTTGCCCTTACGTAACGGATTATGACATTTTACTTCGCGCGGCTAATGTATAGATGGTGCATTATTTCAAAAGTGTGATATTTGGAGTGGGTAAAATGGGCAATATTGGAAAAATTGAAAAACTTATTTTCTTCTATTTTGAGTTTAATTTTTCCGGACCCCCGTAGTTTCTGACACTTGATTCTTTGTTTTTTCATGGAATATTCACTTTTTACCGGACATCATCTAATCCGTTTATTTTCTTATTGCAAACATGAAAATTTGTCACGGAGGGGACACTCACGGAGGGGACAAATCGCACTTTCATCAAATTTCACGACGACAACAAAGTTGAAAATTTTTTTTCCGATCACGCACAAAAATTGTTTGTATAGACGAACGTTTTTACGCCAGCAGATTCAAAAATAAAAATTGCTAGCTCAAAAACTCGTCGATCACGGAGGGGACACTTTATTTTACTAGTACGATTTTCGTGTGCAAGTATTGTTATAGCGAAGTTGCAACTAAGATTTGAATATTCTACGGGTAAAAATCGAGTACCTTAGTTCTGAAAAATGACCCTCGTATAGTTAGAGAGGTCAAAATTATTGTCTAGCACGTTTACTGGCACTATATTTGTAATGATGTAAAATTTCACATAATTTAAGGACACATTTGTAACTTATGTACAATTGTTTTGAGACTATTTAAGATGACGAGTCATACAAAAAAACTTTCTTTAGGATGTATAGAATAAGGCCCATGTATCACAATATTGCTGGATACTTGTAAAAATATTTTTAATGAGTGAAAACAATCGATTCTGAGTTCAGGACAGGTCACGGAGGGGACATTTGGTGTGTTTATGCGGCTGGCAAATCGATGTGGTCTTTTTTTATGGAAATTTTATAGTTGCGGAAGGTAAAATTCGGTAAAATGAAAGGTTCTACCGTCTTAGTTTTCATTTTTTCAAAGTTTTCTTATAGCTACAATAACAAGACATGTCATATCACGCTTTTGAAATAATGCACCAGATACGTATCTCTACACATGTGTAATGTGACGTAAACAGGGAGTAAAGCGTCTGTGTGTGTGTTGTATACGACTTTTTTTCTCTCGCAGCTAACTACTCCACTCCAACTTCAAGTGACATTGCATAAGATGCGTCTGCCTATACTAATAATTTCGCCCTGAACTTTTGATATCCGCAGCCTCGCCTCACAATAGCTCGATATTATATATCGACGTGAATCGTCAATGAAGAAGTTGGTAAATTGGAATTGCGAATGGCGCAAAAACGATGATAGGTCAAAGACGAGCAGACAGAGAGACAGAGAGAGAAAGCGAGAGAAATTGACAAAAGTTTTCTACGTCAATGCTATTAATAAAGAGGCTGCCGCCGCCGAGTGGTTACCGCACGCCACTTTTCACTTTGATTTCATTCTCTATATAGCCCTTCGATTCTCCAAGCCCCGCAGCTATCTATCTATACACATGCATAATATATAAAAGTGGTCAGGATCGATTGTCTCAGCTGCTGCCGTGGCTGCCACAGTCGCCAATATAAAATTTCTAGATTGAAGCGACTTCGAGGACGAGAAGAATCGAATATACAGTCCATATCCAACACAATGCGGACAAATGGAGAAAAGAAAAGAGTCTGGCGCTCGGCTGCGGCCAACGAGCGTGACACTGGACGATTTAATCTAATTCCCGAATATCCTACAATATATACGGCCGAGCGAGCTTTCGTATTATCTCCGGCGCACAACGCGCGCGACGAGCATAAGAGAGCTCGAGGCCTTTTCTCTACGGTCCAATTCCGCGCGTAATAAATACCCTGCGCCTACGTACATATATATATGTGCCGCCTATGGGCTAAGGATATAAGCTTTCGTCGTGCGCTTCGAGTCGCGCACCAACGGACCTTTGCGTACATATAGCTGGCCTATAGATCTCCTACAGCCGGGCTTAATACAAATTGATATGGAAGCTCGGCTTTATAGTAGCGACATTAATTAAACGTCTCGTTATACATATTTTTTCGTAGCTCTGGCTGTTTGCGTGGCTCGAAGAATAGTGCGCACACCGCGAAGATTATACCATTACTGTAATCGATTGGACACACGCGCGTCTATGCACTTTGGGTGTATGGAAATTAATTGGGTGGCTCGTTAAGATCGAGCACAAAGCGTAAACGTGTGACACACGGCTCTCACTTATTACACATGCAATAGAAGCAGTAGCAGCAGCAGCAGTAGAAGCGGCACTCGAAATCGAGACGCGCGCGCGACGCTCATCGATCGATACATATATTCGAGCTTCACCTCCTCTCCCGCCATTTTCTCGCGGATCCCTCGGCTACATATAAGTACTCTGCATGTTATATCTTCATTCTTTTGTCCTTGGATTCTCCGAGTCGGCTCGTTTTTCGCTCATTCGCTCGAAGCGATGCTCCCTTCGTTTGATTTTATTTTTTTTTTCCTTCTCCATCTATATCGACCCTTACGCAATCTCTTTTTTTCTATATTATTCCGTGTGAATCGATCGAATTAGTCTGAAAAAATTGCATACATCCCGTCTCGTTGAATTTAAATGCATAATACTGTACGTACGCAGGCGTAAATTAATTCGCGCTCATTAGTCGAGCTGGAGAGATCGCCGACGCGACTTGATGCACGCGTCAATCAAATTTATCGTACTTCTCTCGCTCCGTCGCGTCTCTCCAGTGTGAAACGACGCGTTATTTTCTTTTGTCGAATAAATCGCGCACGGCTGCATATAATATGCGTACGCACGTATCGCAGGGCAAGATTGGAACGAATATCGCACACGCGCAATCGTATATATAGGAATATATATAAGGCACACTCACGAAGAGACGCGCGTGCACATTTTCTGGTAAAATATTGTTTATCGACGTGCCGCGTACGAGCGACACGTGCGGCTAAGCTTCTGTATAGTATGTATCGAAGTGCATACGCGTGGCGACGAGAAACAGTTGAAACCCGCTAATTGGCGCTCGCACATACACCCACGCGCCGTCGTTCGAAAATTGGATTTTCATTTATAAATTTGTCGCGCAAGTTGGCACATGTCATTGATTTCGGAATTCAATCGTTGATTTTCCTGCTATCGCGTAATTATCCCAAAATGTTAAATTCACTGCGCTTGGACGAGAAACTATGGCGAAAGTAGAGCACGTAAAATATTGCATAGCGTATTATATAGAAATTATTCTAATTCATCAATTTTCCATTCGGCTGACGCGACGTACTCGTTTTTTTTATTTTATTTTTTCCTTCGCGTATGTGGAGCAAATTTTGCCCATGCTCGCTCGACTGCGAATGTGGATGCATCGCGAAAATGTGGTCGAAACCTTGTGTAGCAAACACACACACACATGGACGGACACGCCAGTCGCGTGCACGCGTGAGGATATAAAACGTATAAGAAAACGAACCCTCGCGGCCCCCCGTAATTTCGTATGTATGCATCTATACCGTTCCGAATTCGTACATGTGCTGCATTATATGTGCATTTAAATGCCGCACACGCGCACATACACACACCGACTGTACGAACTCGATACATGTATAATGCACACGATGCAGTGGAGGAAAAACGCCACTCGTTTCCTCCCACGCGATTCTCGATAGCACGCAAAGCGTATCATTGCTCGCGTCACGAAAATATACAGATATCGCGCGACGCGGTCTTCTTAATAAAGTTTTTTATTCTTTTTTTTTTTTTTGTTCCAGAGACGCACACGCACTATAAAACGCACGCAGGATTCATTTCTCGCTGCTGGTCAATGATCCTCGAGCTGCTCTCGTCGCGCGCGGGGTTTTAAATGTATAGAAATGTATTGCAGCAGCAGCAGCAGCAGCAGCAGCAGCAGCAGCAGGGGTCACAAGGGGTCGCAGCAACAGCGACGCACCAGCAGTACAAAGCCAAAACAAAGATCCGGTCACGTGCTTCGTTCCCATTTTTTTTCAGCTCTCCTTTTTTGTTACATACCATTTATGGAACTAAGGGGGGTTGGAGCAACGGCGGGGGTGGGTCCGTATACTGTCTGTGCATTGCGATCTTGCTCTGTGCGCGCTGCATCTCTCCAGAGAGCCCGAAGAGAAGCTTTAATTGGAGAACTCCATCGGGGATGGACTTGCTCGCACACACACACACACACATACGCACGAGTTCGTACACCCACGACTCAAGAGTTGTAAGCTTACAACACAGGGGGCTGGCGAAATCTGAATTATGCATATTTGTTCTCTGTGTGCGTATGCTATGCTGCGCGCGACGCGACCCTTTCATCTTTTAATGTTTTCGGGTAGAGACCCATATTGATATTGGACGAGGCAATCTTTGCAATTCTCAATATTAAAGTTCAAAATATATACAGATGTTCCGTATGCACGAACACGGTTAAAAATCAAGAAGCAGACGCGAAAGAAGAGAGGAAGAGGAAAATACGAGACGCGATCGTTCACGCAGTTGGAAAATCGAATAAAAATTTCCATATTGCGAGTCTCCGCGTGCGACGATGAAAGAACTCGCGACGTCGCTACATTATACATAAAGAAATTCAGATTCATAATAAAGATCGCACACTTGACATCTCGCTCTGGTATTTACACGCTACGACATGACGATTTCATTATGAAGTATAAATGTGTGCGTCTATATATGTACTCGTGAAGAGTCAGAGAGAGTCGAGTTTATTCCCATTGCGGATTACAGATCGGATATTATTGTGTCCGTAAAAAAAAGTCTGGTGTACAGCTGAGCGACTGCGACGCGTTGCGCTGACGTTACCCGGGTTCAACTACGATGATTCCTCTCTTCCTTACACACATATACGGAACCCCTTTTTTGCCCGGCGCTTATGTATATTACATAGAGTGTACAGTCGACGGCGGAGCTGTCGCGAGCCCCTTCGAGGCCCTTTTTTAGCCTGCGCTGACGCACGTCTGCTGCACTGCTGATACGCGTGTGTGTACACTTGCACCAACACACACACGCGAATATACGCGCGCAAATACACGCCCACGCTGCTTTCAGTTTTTTTTTACCATTTCTTTTGCTCGCGTAGCTTCCAAAGCGTGTAATGCAATCAACGAGAGCTAGTTTAATTCGCGACTTTAATTTCGAGATAGAGCCAAAACCTAATGCGTTCTGTGTGTGTCGTATAATTGTGTCTAGAGGTATACACGAGGATAAAATTAAGTGGATCGTGCCACTCACCTGCCAGCCCTGCAGCAGCAGGCTGCGGTCGACCGTCCTCAGCCACATGACGGCGTCGCCGGCCTGAAAGTCGCGCAGCTTCACGCACTTGGCGTGCAGATAGACGCCGAGGCACTTGAGCAGCTCCGACGTCGACGCCTGTATGACCGTCTTCCTCGAGGCCGGCGCCTGCTGCTGCTGCTGCTGATGATGATGCTTGCCACCGCTGCTCAACTGATGCTGCTGCTGCTGCTGCTGCTGATGGTGGTGGTGATGATGATGATTGTGCAGCAGCTTGTTCTCCTGATTGCAGAGCGACACGCCCGTCGTCGTGTGCGAGTGCTGCAGGTGCGGATGATGGTGATGCTGCTGCTGCTGTTGATGATTGTTGTTGTTCAGAATAGGCGCCTTCGTCTGGTACGAATAAAAGGACGCGTTCATCGGTGGCCCGATCATCGACACCTGTTTTCGAAAGACGAGCAGAGATTCGTGCTTTTTTTCCTGTTTTTTTTCCTTTTTGTTGCTTCAATTTCTCCAATTTCCAATTTTACTTTACTTTACTTTGCCAATTGACCAAATACAATACCGATTTACTTCGCTCTACTTGCATTTTACGTATATAATTTACTCAAGCCACACAGAAAGACATTTGGCGACCGCATCGAGAAAACGATGCACTTTTTGACGTGCACATTTTATCATGTGACACAAAAACTAAAAAAAGGAATTTTTTGAACGTGAAAAAAATGCCTACAGCAGACATTTTTTTTCACCGAACATGAAATTTCAGTTTTTGTGCCACACGAATCGTTGATTTCTCGACGCAGTTGACTAATTTCATTCGGTGCACAGCAATATTACGTTGATCTACGATATACAGTGATATATTTTATGTTATTACTAATAATTTTGTATTACAAAAAGCTCACACACACTCTCTGCTACGTTTATTCGATTGATGCGAATGTACGCATCGTCGTTTATTCGATACAGAAACACGATAATCCACATTGTGCAATATGCAAGCAAGCATTGCTCGACCAAAAAAAAATTAAGCAGTTAAAAAAAAAACTCATCAAAATTGGATGCTCGAAAGAAAACTTCAGCTGGACTGAATAATAAAGTTGGATAACTCATACAGCGTACACGAGCGCGTACTCATGTACACACACGTATTACACATGCTAAAGCCAGTGCTATACATATGTGTGTGCTGCAAGTGCTATGCATAAAAGTTGGACGTTTCGTATCGACCTGAACGAGGTCGACGACGCAGATCGACGTAATATAGAGAAGAAAAAAAAGCGCGGATACTCGAGCATTAATTGTCGCAGTGTGCAAAGAGAGAGAGAGAAAGAAAGAGAAAGAAGCAAGAAAAAGCGCGTATACATAATTTAATATCGTTCAATATGGACGCGATTTGGTCGAGCAAAAGAAAATCATCGTACAAGAAAAAAAGCGTGCAAGTGTGCCATGCTTTGCAGATTGCGCAGCCAAAAATTAAGATGCATATAATAAAAGATCGATCGAGCTTTCACATGGTAATATAGGTATATATGCGGTAGTACACAGCGCGTAATAATAGTAATAATAATAATATAAAATAATGTTTATGCGAATAAAGCTCTCTATATAGCGGTGCCACCGAATCAAAAATATATATAGCATTATACATTGAAAAAAGAAGAGAAGGCAGTTCTCACCTGGGGCGTCTGGATGTTCTTGTTCTTATCGGTAATAGGAATGTTGTCGAGCGGCTGTCGGAACTTGGCGTTCTTGTTCTTATTGTCGAGCTTCTTCTTGTTATTGTTGACTGTGCTGAACCTCTTCCACGAGAGGGCCCCGATGATGTACGAGTTCTTCTTGAGATTCTTCTCGAGGGCCGTCTTCTCGGAGATGATGCGCGCGTTGTCGTTGTTGTTGAGGTTGATGTTGTTGTTCTGCAGCGAGGACGAATTATTGGTCGTCTGCGTCGTCGTCGTGGTGGTCGTCGTCGTGACGAGGGCCGTGGTGCCGGTGGCCGACGAGGAGGTCGTCGTGGTGGCCACCCCTAGCACCGCCGCCGCCGACGTCGCGGTCATGCTGGCCTGATTCGCGGCGGCGCTCACCGTCTGATTCGTCATGGTCGTCGCGCTGGTGGCGCAGGCGGCCACGGCGACGCTCTTGTTCTTGACGTTGTTCAACTGCTCGGCGTAGTTGCTGTAATTGCTGACTACGCTGGTCGGCCGCTGATGATGCTGACCGGCGCTGCTGGCGATGGTGCCGCAGCTCTGGGACTGCTGCAGCACGACGCTGGTGCTGGTGGTGGCGGTGGTCGACGACGAGCCGTGGCCGTGCCTGTCCCGAGGGCTCAGCGACAGAACCGTACCCATCTCAGGTATCGGGTCCCGCTGCTGCTGCTGCTCCGAATCGTTCGACGAATACAAATGTTCTGTGGCTACGAGGGCCTCTTGGTCGATGGGTTGTTCACTGGTATTATTGGGTGGCCGCGCCGGGCTGAGGCTGGTTATTCTGGGTGGGGCTGGGGGCTGCACGCGGGGCACAGTGCCGGCTGCTAGGGCGAGGATGCTGCTGGCCGCCGAGGCTTGCTCCCTCGTTGGCGGCGCTCCGGATCCGGCCGTCAGCCTAGTCGGGCTGCTGCTCGACGAGGCATCGCCCGGCTCGACTGCTTCCTCCACCACGGGACCCACGACCTCGCTCAGCCGTCCTCCCAGCCTGGCGCCTTTGCGGACTGGACCGAAATGAGCTCGCGACTCTCTCTGTCTCTATCTCACTTCTCTCTCTGCACCACCACCCACACTGCTGTATACGCACTCACACCGACACTCTGTATCTATATACCTCTGCTCCCTCGCGACGAGGCACCCTCTATATATGTACGCGCACTCGTAATAGACACAAACTTGCGTGAGCTTTCACCACTACTGGCTGTCGGTCGCCTCGCGAGAGATGGTCTTTAAACTTGCAGCGTATGCAACCGTTATTATCCTTTTTGTTATTTGGTACGTCTTTGGCGGACGCTTCGCCCTCTGTATAAGGCCTCTCTCTCTTGCTCAGTCACTCCGAAGGGTACTGTGCCGAGAGACAGACACACAGACAAAATGGCGCGAGCGAGCGAGCGAGCGAACCGATCGATCTCTCCCTCGCACCCGCGTTGCTGCTACTCCGCTACTACTGCCTTGCGACTGCTGCTCTGGCTTTTCTGCTGCTGCTGCTGCCACTGGCCGTGCCTATAGCTGTGTGTAGCGTGCGCGACACCCTCACTCGCGTCGCGTTTGCACGCACACACACACACGCACAGCGACGAAACGAACGGATATATACGGAGCCGAGCGGGGGATGTACGTATACCTCTACGGGGTAGCTCCGCTCGCCCACAACACCGTAAACACAACGCACACGAGTACAGACGAATGCGCGCACTCACTGCTCTATGAACACACACACAAACACACTCGGACACACCGAGTCGACGCGCGAAATTATTCAGCAGCAAAGCCCGCAAAGCCCGCGCATAGAAGAAGGGAGCGACGAGCTATGGAGCTTTTGCTAGTAGTGGTGGTGGTGGTTGTTGTTGTTGTAACGAAAGCTCGGCACGCTGCACCGCACACACACGCACACACGTAGGGGCCAAAGTCGCGCGTGCTGCTGCTACGATGATCCTTATGGACTCGTCTCGTGCACTCTATCCCTGCGCGGCACACGAGGAGCTTTTTTTTTTAATTTTTGACGGGAGCTTTTTTCTGCTCTGTCGCACGACGCGTTATACGCGAGATTCGAAGAGAGACTGCGACACCGCAGCTCTGATTCTTCGATCTGATTGATATCTGTACGGACGCGTACACCGAAGCTGGTGGTGCTGGCCGCGTTATAAAGCTCGAGCTGGCTCCAAGGCGTGCAGACGACGACTAGTGGTGCAACTGCCTGCGACTTGTTTTGATAATGCAGCCGCGAGCGAATTACTCTCTCTCTCTATCTCAGGCTCAAAGCTTTCTCAACCCTTTTACGTATAACATGTACAAAGCTGAGCCGCATTCTCCGTCTCCGTCACTCGTATGTGCATGCATCATACGCTCGGACGGAGCCTAGGTGTGCGCGCGCGCAATTCCGTTTACAACGCAGCAATACAGTATTGGAATACAGTACGATACATACGATGTACGTACACGTAATAGCTGTGTGCATGTGTGTACGTACCGAGTAACATACACAGGTAAACGGCTTCTCCAATACTTTCTCCCGATCGAGTGGTCGAGCTATTTTGCGCCCGAGACTTACACACTCATTACGTATAATGTACATGCATAGATGCACACATGTACCAGTTCACACTGCACGATGTATACGTGTGTGTGTGCGTGCATTGATACATAAATGTGCATAAAACTCGGCTATATGTTACTCCACTGCTGCTATCTGCATCGAAAACGCTAAAAACGTAGTAGAGGACGACGCGCAGCTTGGCACGCGCAGTCGTTCGATAACATTAGCAGCAGCAGCCACCCCTTGAACGACTCCCACTGCACACACCACTGCGCCACATTTACTCCCTCTCTGAGAGCTGCACGACGACGACGACGACGACGTTGCTCGGGTGTAGGATAGTGGTAGGATAAAATATTGCGATCTCTTTCTCTCTTCAGCTGCAGCACTGCTGTATATATGCTATCTTGCACCCCTACTACGACTGCCGCTGATACGTGCGGGTATTATCTATGTGCGTGTGCCGTATACATCATCGTGTGTGCAGCAGCGAGTCGCACTACGACGACGACGACGACGACTCGGACTCAGACTCATACTCAGACTCAGACGTATATGAGAGCACTTTCGATGCAAGACACTGTATATAAGGCACTTTTTACGATTGCCCGTATATAATATAAGTATATCTACGAGGTCGCTTTTACGACTCGGGGGGTAATACGAGAGCTCGGCGATGACTGCGTATAATGCGCTCGTAGCCCGACACTACACTGTAATGCTCCATGCCTCGTGGTATATTGCAGCTCCTCCGGTCGTTATTATTAATATCCTGTTTTATATGAATGTAGTCGATGTCGTCGTCGTCGCGAAATATCACGGACTGATAAATCGCTCGCGACCGAAATCGGTAGTTTCGTGCAGCCACGCGAGATATGTGCACCTGCTCTATCGCGATCTTCAAACATTCGCGCTCGTGATTCGAGACCGTCGATCGGCCTCGTGTATACGAGCGAAACTGAGGCACTGCTTTTATTCTTTCTTTTTTCTCTCGTCCCCCAGACCCCAGTGTATAGTCGACCCATCTTTTTGGAAGTTGCTCAGAAAAGATTCGCACGCGCTTCAATACACACACACACATTTTTTTGCGTGCTTGATGTGTATATAAGGTAACGACACTCGAACCTTGAAACGTCGCGATCGAGCCCGACCGAACGAAAGCCGATGACCGGCGAGTCGTCATTCGGCCATTCGTCTCTTGGGCGAATACGACTAAGCCCGCGCGTGCCTTTCTAATGACATTTTCGACAAATCGAGTCATTTCGTGAAATTAAACGACGACGACGACGACGATGACGACGACTTCGCGCTTGACTATCGTAACTGGTCTATTCGCATACTTATACATACACGAGTGTGCGTATGTGTGCATTATTTACTTTTCAGACTCGTTACTCTCTATACACTGCTACAACTCGTGTAACTGATGCTCGCAGAACCCAGTGGTGCTTTAAATATTATCGCGCCCGAGTGACTGACCTGCCAAGGTTAACGGTAATGTTATTTTGCCAGCAGCATGTGTGTGTCTGTCCGCGGCGCCAACAATGTAACATGTCGCGTGGGTGTACACACATACAAAAAACACACACACGATCGGGCTCGGCGCGGCCCGCGAGAAAACGAGTGTCAAGCACGAACCGAGAGCGACAAATACACGCACGCGACACTTCTTGTATATACCGTATTTATGTATCCGCACGTTCGACTTTAGCTGTGAAATAATTCATAAATAATATCATATATGCAGACTGGTATGTATGTACATTACGGGCATTAAAAGCTCGTTTCGTGTATACCTAAACAAAAAATTCGAGGCAGGTTGATTTTACTCTTTTTTTTGTACACGCGCGCGATTTTTGACGTAATCGACCTTTGGTCGTTAGTTAAACTTTTTGACATTCGACTCGTGCTGGCTGTTACTGCTGCTGCTGCTGTGGCAATTTTAATGTCCAAATCATGCGACTACTCGATGTGTATCGACACGCGTAATGTCTACACACGGTATATAGACGGGCGCACACAGATATAGTGCAAGATCAGGTCAAAGGGGCTCCGTATCGAGTACTCGAAGCTGCCAATCCGATTGTCATTTTCCAAGTGATTTAAGCGTGGCTATGTGCCGCCGCCGCCGCCGCCGCCGTCAGAGTCACAGTCACCGTCGGTTGCACTACGGCATTACGTGTATAGCGAGATGCTCTCGATAATAATCCACAAGTCGATAGATGTTATGTATGGCAGTACATAATACACATATATAATATTTGAAAGCTCGCTCGCGGGCTGAATCATCGACACGTGTTGTATACATGCGACTACTGCTCGGGCTGTGCGGAGTCGCGCGTCCTTGACTTTGTTACCGAACGATTTGAGCCCAAGCAGATACTTATATATATCGACGCCGCGTTAGCTCCCAAAGTAATTCGCATAAACGTCGCAATATAAACGTCCAGAACTCTTATACGTAATTTAACGGGTATGTACGCTTCGTTTATTTGACTCGCGCGCGCTTCACCCATCGCACCGTATAATCGCCTCGTTTTATTTCCTTTCTTCTTTTTCTTCTTTTTTTTAACGTTTATTCTCTTTATTAATCACTCTCTGCATGCGGCACCCTCGGAGCACACTCATACAAAGTTTCGAATGTACAGTTCACGACTCGGCCAGGCCGCGCACTGCACGCTCCTATTTCGATTGAAAAATTTATTGAAAAAACTAAATCATTTACGAGTAGTGACGCTCGTCCATATAGCGGCGCGCTCTATATATATAACGTAATACTTGTGCGAGTGTGTGTGAGTATATGTAGGTCAGAATCGAGGCAAGAGAGAGAGAGAGAGAGAAAACGTCCCAAGCCCAATGGGTTAATATTATGAGTCGCGGGTCGCTTTGCGCGCGCGCTCCATCGCCTTTATATTTTTATATATAACACACGTGTATACATGCGCCAACGTAAGTATACGTGCTAGAAACACTGGCACTGCAGGACGAGTGGTGTGTGCAACACATTTTACATCGATAAGCCCGAGGAATAAAAATCAATTGACCTGAAAAACATCTCGCTCTCTTGGTGCATGCGTGTCGGTATTGCAACGGAACAACGTGTAATGTACACGTGAGCGCAGTGATATCATGCCACGTTCGATCGATATTTATTATATCAGTTTTTTTTGGCAGAGCCCACCGCATTGCTGCTGAATTATTGATGCTAGTCATTCCTCATGCTGGCGAATCAAAAGGACTGGAGCTCGATTTGTTTTTATTTATGACTGGTTCGAAATTCTCCATCGAAAACGCTTATGTTGTTATTTGTTGTCTTTCTACTATAGTGACCCGGCAAGGCTGCACGAACCTTTGTAAATTATCAATTCGACTCTTAGCTTTTTCGTGGTTTTTATGAGATTATCACCGGAAGCCACTCTCGCTGCCTGGGTTAAAAGCAACAGTAAACTAGAATGAAAGATCGGGTCAATGCCGCGGTTAACGATTCGTAATAACGTATAACATTTCGATTGATCTATTTTGACATGGATTTGGGCTAATGGACGCCTGTGTTTATTGCCATGTGGCGTTTACTACGACAGAAAAAAATCACATTTCATTCTACGAAATACATATTCGTACAGTTGTTGTTTTCATTTGCTGCAAACTAATACGATTCGTTGACGTTTATTTTAAAATTTTTTAATGAGTAAATTTTTTAGTTGCAGATATAAACATTTTTTTCTTATAGAGGAAGCTCTGTATTAGGCTCAAAAATGAGTTTGTAAACCAAGTACTGTCAAACAAATTGATTTACTCATATGTAAATACATTGAATTTCCAACAAATCTGTGTATGCATGAGTTTACATGAACATTTTTTTTCGATTTTTCTGATTTCTATTTTTTTTGTATGTCTAAAAAAAAGAAGCATTTCTACCGCAAACATAGCAGAATCGGGGTTCTGTCTGCGCTAGCTCACGTACTGTTGTTATTATTGTCGCATAACTTACATACACGAGCGCGCCCTACTTCACTATGTGTATGTTTTTCCCGCGTGTCAGATCTAATGTTACAAGAGGATCAAAAATTACTTTATTGAGGTAAAACGTGATTAAAAGCTGCCGAGATCTCGACAAAAAATATAGAAATTATATAAATAAGTTACGGATAGACGTAGCATTCCGTGTTCCAAAGGACGAAAAATATCTCTGTTCGCACAGTGCACACAATTGCTTTATGTCCAGTCAACTGTAGAGGGGGGACGTACGCAACGCCAGGCAGCTATCACGATCGCGGGTATACAAGTGTAGAACTTGCTAATATCGAGTTATAGAACTAAATTCCTGCAGTATGTAAGTGTTTAACCTTAAATGTTTGTGCGGTGCGTATTGCAAAATTTTCCAGTAGATATCATAAAATAAAGCGAGTAATGGAAAACAACGGATTTATAGTTAGGTAAGAATATTTTTAATCCCATGAAATCTTTTGAAACTATCACTGAATCAAACTGGATTGTTCTTCAGGGTGAAGGAAGAGCCGGATGATACTAGGTCAGGTGTAAGCGACGATAATGATTTCGATTCTGTGGACTCTTGCCAAGTGAAAAACTTTGAAGAATTGTCTTTCAATCAATTATCGGTGAGTTCATTCATTTGAATAATATTCTGTTTTTCCACAATCCGAAACTATTACACGATTTCAAATTTAGGCAAATAACGCTAATGAGGTTATGCTGTTACAGGAAAAATTGGATGAAACAATATTCGTCGATATTGAGTGCAAAGATGTTAAACCTGAACTGCCATCTCTACCGAAAATCATCTGCAAATCTGAGGATAGAAGTTGTTTACCTATTGTGAAAGTTGAGAACCCAGTTGAGCCTAAAGACTTGAAAGGCGGAGAACTAATAATTTTGATAAAAAAAGAATTCGATTATGATAATAACTGCCAATTTCAAGTCAATGCCCGATTGAAAAGTGACGAATATAGAGAGGTTAAAATTTTAAGAAAAACTAGTACAACTAAATTATCTCACGAGTGCAAAATATGTCGAAAACCTTATAAAAGAGAATCTAATCTAAAAAAACATATGAATACGTCACATAAGAGCAATAGACCGTACGGATGTGAGGTTTCTAAAAAATTATTTAGAAACAAGCATCACCTCAAAAATCACGTAAATGAAGTACATGATCAAATCAAACCTTACGAGTGTGAAATTTGTCACAAATCATTTGGACGCAAAGGTGACCTCAACAGACACTTAAATTCAGTACATAATCAGATCAAACCATTCGAGTGTGACGTTTGTCACAAATCATTTGGATTCAAGTACAACCTCGAGACTCACATAAATTTAGTACATAATCGAAGCAAACCCTTTGAATGTGATACTTGCAAAAAATCATTTGGACTAAAACGAGGTCTCCAACATCACGTGCACGCAGTACATGACCGTATCAAATCCTTCGAGTGTGAGATTTGTCACAAATTATTTGGATTGAAAGAACAGCTCGCTTCACACATTAAAGCAGTACATCTTCGTAGAAAACCATTCGAGTGCGACATTTGTAACAAATCATTTGGACGAAAACTAGACCTTCAACGTCACGTGAACGTAGTACATGACCATATCAAACCCTTCGAGTGTGATACTTGTCACAAATTATTTGGATTTAAAGAAAAGCTCGCATCACACATTAAAGCAGTACATCTTCGTAAAAAACCATTCGAGTGCGACATTTGTAACAAATCATTTCGACGAAAACTAGACCATCAAAGTCACGTGAACGTAGTACATGACCATATCAAACCCTTTGAGTGTGACATTTGTCATAAATCATTTGGACAAAAAGGACACCTTAAATCTCACATAAACGCAGTACATAATCGGATCAAACCCTTCAAATGTGAAATTTGTCATGAATCATATGGTCGAAAAGGTTATCTCAAATATCACATAGCTGCAGTTCATAATAATAGTAAACCCTTCAAATGTGATATTTGTCAAAAAACTTTTTCATATCAGCAAAACTTAAAGGTACATATAAATTTAGTTCATATTGAAAACAAACCGTTCGAATGTGATATTTGTAAAAAATCATTTGGACTAAAAAAACGTCTCCAACGTCACGTGCACGCAGTACATGATCATAGCAAACAAATTGAATCTTCTTCAACACAATCAACAAAGTTCAGGAAATCAACAAAATCAACAAATTCATGAAGAACCTAGACCACCACCGCCGCAACCTCACTGGCTACAAAGTACGTACATTTATTTTAATGGCCGATATATTGATTGTTTTTTTATTATTTTTATTTTTATTGCGCGCGAAACTGTACTTTCACATCGTCCAGAGTGATCACGAGAGTCTCCTTGCCTGCACTATTACTTACATCGCTAAACTATCTGCCTCTTTATTTTCAGCTTCTGTTTCTGAAAGTGGTCCATCAATTAGGCCAAGTTACGTAAATGATTTCTCAGAATTAAGCCAACCTAAATCTCATCGACGAAGATATTAAAATTTAGGAAGCTCGAGAATTGTTCCGAAATTTTTGAGAAATTTGAAATAATGAAGATTTTTGTTATCCTGTGAGTGTGTTACGAAATAAATTTTGTCAAAGACATTCATAAATAGATTTCGATTTCGCGAATAAAAAAAAATAAAATATTTCAAATTGTTTAATGAATTTTTTTGTGATTTTTAAAAACCTTTCTAATCCATTATCCATTATCCCATTAACTAAAATGTACATATTTCCCAAGTACCTACTTACTCCTCATTGATATGTTAGAAAATTTTCTCCTTGAAACTAGAATTATATCAAGAGGTGCGGTAGCACCTTGCCGGCAAAGTATAAAAAAAAAATTATAAAAAAATAATTTAAAAAAAAATTTATTTAAAAAGAAAAAATTAGTTAGAATTTGAAAAAAAAATTTTGAAAAAAAAATTTTGATATTGAAAAAACAATTTTCAAAAAAAGTTTGCGCAAAAAATTATTTATTTATACAAAAATTTATTTTATGTGTTAATTCATTGAAATTAGCCTTAATTAGCCGAGAAATGTCGGCTTGGAGCAGCGCACCTATATATACACCGAAAACGCCAAATCAAAAAAAGCTACTTCGAGATGGGGTACTTCCCGTACTCAGAGAGGTACAAGATAGGTATCATTCGATAGGGGATCCAAAATCATGAACCCATGCAAATTTTTGGATGATTTGGTGCATTGGTTCAAAAAATTGGACCATCCAAAGTTTTTTTACCGTCAAATCACGTTTTTTCTAAATTTTTAATCCAACATGTTGTGATGTTGATAGTTAGAATATGTACATATAGAGTGCTTTCATACACACGAAAAAACGAATCTTATTTATTCCTTCATTATTACTATAGTATTGCAAATTATTTTTCATGTACAATATATCTGTGGTGGAAAGGCATAACGACTTAAGTCCATTTTTCGTAATTTCGAGAAAAACGCGTTTTAAGTTGATTGTGCCAGCCTAACTAGACGCGGACGAGTTGAGGTCTGAACCTATGATGTTTTAAGCTACTATGAGGTAGCTTTTGAACTATGTACTTATGAAATTGAAAGGCGCATCATAGCGATGATAGGGAGCAAAAAATATGGACTTAAGTCGTTTTGCCTTTCCACGGTTTGCACTTAAGTCCACTTTTGGCGGTCACACTTTTTTCAATATCGTTAATTTCGCGCAGTTTGTTCGCACAACCTCATTTAATGATATTACATCGATAAGATAGCTCATTTAACGTTATACTGCCGTCAGATCTCAAATCTTGCAACGAAAAAAGGCCAAACTGAAAATCGAGAAAATTGCCCCTCGCGTATCAAATGTAACAATCATATAGTTTAATTCACAACATTCGAAGAGTGTGGAGCTATGTTTAACATTCTAATATCATTTTCTTTCATTTTCAAATAAAATTAGACTCTCTATAGCATTTTGAAATTCGCAAGGGTGGACTTAAGTCGTTTTGCCTTTCCCCAGTCTTCGCGAAATGGACTTGAGTCGTTATGCACGATGCTGCAACTAACGCTAGACGCTATATTCGTCTATTCTGACCCTTGGACATTAAAATAGACACTAAATATAGACGTTTTTCATCATAAAATCGATCTTCAAAAAAATGGCTTTCTTTTATGCAAATACCCTATTGGTGCACTGCCGCGTGTGGCGCTAGTTGTAGTCGTCGAGTTTCTGACAACGCTGCTCAAAGTTCAAACCAACGCTGCCGCAGACGCCATTAGTCATTCGGTACTCGTAACTCGGCTGTGGTAGCGTTCCCAGCTAACAAAGTGTTGGCATAATGACGGCACGATGTCAGCACGGTCTCATTTCATGCTAGCATTTTGACGTCCTACTGCCGCCGCATATTGGCGTCACAAATTTGACATGGCGTACTGCGGCACGCCGTGCTGACAATGTGCCGGGAAAGTGCCATTTTCTAACTGTCGCCCAAAAAATCTGGCTGCACGCCGTGACGGCAAAATGCACGCAGCGTGCCGAAGACGACACGTTGACAGCATTGTGACTGCTTGTCGTGACAGCACTCCGTGCCAGATCGTGCTCTAATATAATTTCCACGCAATGTTTATTGGGAATGGACTGCAACAGCGGCATGGTCAAGGAAGCAGTGGTCAGTGAAAGCGATTTAATCAGGTATTGTTGATAATTTATTTTTTCTATTCAAAGTTCTTAAGTATAAATCCCTTATTCCATTAATTTATTGTTTAAGATGTCTGAAAAGTCTAAGGATATTGTGCTAGTGGCAGCTGACACGTGCGAAGAAATGAACGATCTAGGTGACTCTACCACAACTAGAACTGATGAACCAAATTTATCCCAAGATTCAGTCGTAAGTTGAATTTTAATTATCAATCCAATAAAACTGACTGGGAAATGGTATGAGGTGCGACACTTCACAAACGATGCGTTTCATGATAAACTCTACATACTGATGTATGACTGACATGTTCATTGGATGATTAGTCTGCTGAACTTTTATGATATTTCATATTATTTTACATCATTGATCTTGTTTCAGTCTCCAACCCATTTCCCAGCTATTTTTTTTTGGACTATGCTGTTTAATTTTAATACTTTATGAAACTAAACCAACAAAAAATTTCAATTCCAGGCAAATCTTCACAAGTTGGCGATTGTTTTTATTGAAGAAAAAAGTCCAACAATATTGACCAAGACAGGATCATTCACATGTGAAATTTGTCATCAATCATTTTTACGCAGGGCAAATCTGAATGTACACATCAAGTCTAAACACGGTTCTAGTGAACCATTTCATTGTAACGATTGTTCCAAATCATTCGCAAGAAAAAGTTACCTTATCTCTCATATACAAGTAGTACATAATCCTATCAAGCCATTTGAGTGTAAAATTTGTCAAAAATCATTTGGTCTTAGAAACATTTTAATGAAACACATGACAGTGCATGAAGATATAAGACCATTCAAATGTGGAACTTGTCAAAAAGAATTTAAACGAGAAGGTTGCCTCAAAAACCACATAATCGAAGTACACCAAAGTAGCAAGGACGATCGTCATGCATGTAATTTCGAAAATTGTACCAGCTCATTTTCACGGAAAAGTGGCCTCACTAAACACATAAACTCAGTACATAGTGAAAGTAAACCTTTTGCATGTAATGAATGTGACAAATCATTTCATCGCAAGGATGCTCTCAAAGTTCACAAAGCAGTACACAAGGACGAGGAAATTTGTGAAATTTGTGATAAATCATATTCATCTAAGAGTGCTTTTAAAAAACATATGAGTAAAAAACATGATCAAAGCCGACAAAGTGAGAAATATCACAAGTCATTTGGAAAAAAAAGTGAGCTAAAATCGAATGTAAAATTAGTGCATAATGAGATAAAAACCTTCATATGTGATTTATGTGAAAAATCATATTCATCTAAGAATGCGATTAAGAAACATATAAGTAAAAAACATGATGAGAGCAAATGTGTCTAGTGTGATGTTTGTCATGAATTCCATAAAGCTAGGAGCTATAAATCAATGAAGTGCAGAATTCTCTTCCAACGTCACATGTCATTGGAACATAATAATAAAAATCCCATGGACCCTAAGCATTGTCGTGGTATGTAAATGTGTCCTTTTTAACATAAATATTTTATTTTAATTTCGTAAAAAAATGTTAGCTTTTCATAATTTTATCTGTATACATTTTGATTATTTATATCAAAAAATTTTATATTCGTCATTTTTGTTACCACTGTAAAATGTGCGTTAATTGCGAATAAATGTATTAAAAACACGTCTTGGATGTAGTTTATTCAAATATTTTAAATTTTTTGTAAACCTTTTCCAAAATCCCAAACTCTTGATGCACTCTGAAAAATTCCAAAATTTTCCAAATATTTCAAATGTGTGATGATTTTTCGTATCCTAATGCATTTATTTTAATAAGTGATGCTGCAAAGACAAAAATACACATCTGTGATTTGTGTGGTAAGTCCTGTGCACTAATGAGAAGTTTGAAATTATGTATTGATTCAATACACAATCGTATTCACATTTGAGCATGATTTTCATCCTCTGGAACACAAAAGTAGCGATAAGCGAAGTACCAATGATTTTGGGATCTCGATGAACAATTATCAACTTCCACTAAGCGCGTTCAACGAAAAAAATTATACGATAGGTAATATAAATTACCGGGTGCTGCCGTCGCTGATGATTGAAAAGGAAAGTTCCAGCATATAATCCATTTCCAATAGAGTTAGCGAATGAGCAAGAGATATTTTGCAAGAAATAAATGCACGCGTTGCTCTTTAAAACGGGCCGCTAAATCGATCGCAGTTTCGCGAATACCATAATATAATGTAGCTGCGGTAGCAGCGACGCGGGGCAGCCTAATAAGGAATAACGACGCCTCGTGTATCTGTCATCATATTTGCTTTGTCAGTTGCAGTTTAGTTTAGTAAGTTTTTATTGGCATCATAGTTGATATACATTTCTTATTTATACGCTAATCTCTTCAACTGATTCTCGTATAAACAGAAAATTTCTCGTATTAACAGCATCAATTACCGATGAAAAAGCTCTGTAAAATAGTAGTGTTGATTCAGTCCATTCGATGGAAATCATCATATATTTATATCCAGTTATGGAAAAGTATGATTCGCAATCATCGCTTGATTCCGATCAACTATGGTATAGGCAAGTATAACTTTATACGATTTTAATTGTACATATTGGTACATAGCATCGAGTGGTGTAGCGTTCATCGCGAGATGCATGTCTTACCTGATTTAGATGAACATCAATACACGAACATCCGAATATATTTCCAACTTAAAATATTTGTAAAATTGAGGAGAGAAAGTAATCGGGGTAAAAATTCAGGAAAGCAATTCCACGTTGTTTTTCGTCTCACTGCAATCGACGTGTATTTTCACTTTGGACGATACGACAACTCAATTTGCACACGGCTACTGGATATCTCGCAAAAATTGTTAATCGCCGCAGCTCTCACGGGGCTGTAGGATATCTAGTGCAGGATAACAACATTAAGCTGCACCCTATTAGCGCCTAAGGATTTATTCAATTTTCCCTGCCTACGTATCTGGGTCAATTTAACGTTAGACCTTACACACATATATATAATATATATATATAGAGAGAGAAAGATACACGTAATACACACGTATGCAGTATATATAACGCCTATTTCACGCAAAAGGCGTTATACGTCAAAGACGATGCATCGGTATCTCACTCTCTATATTATGTGCGCGCGTATAGACGCGCGCAACATGATTAAATAGAAATTGCGGGCTATACATGGGTCGCGCACGTATATAGCCGAGGCAAAGAAAATAGCGAGCGAGGCGGGTTTGCATAAATAAATTTCCCGGTGACAAAAATATCCTGTGTAATAAGCCTAGAGCGAGCGAGCGAGCGAGCATCGACGATATCAAGGTCGTAAGTTCATCGTGCAGCTAGCTTGGCGCTTAGAAAGAAACGAAAAAAAAAAAACAAAGTAATGGTACGGCTCTTGGAGTACGTTCGGAGCTAACGGGGCTCTTTTGGTGTCGTTTATGAAATATAGCGCGTATAAGGTCAAGCTCGACGGATGAATATTTCGTTGATATAATACCCGAACTTATAGCACGCAGACATAAAAGGACCTTCGTGCTGTGTGTCAGCGGGTGTATAAACTCGCGGAATGGCACACACAGACGGACAGAGACATACACGCAAAGCCGAGCAAATAAAAGGAGTAAAAATAGTTCGTACAGTAAGTACACGAAGTAGCGCTCAAACTGCGCTATATAGCAATGGGGCGTGTTTGTGCATAGCCTGCATAGCGTTAGATATATCGCGTATGCACATTTTACCCATATATCGGTTACATCGACCTCGATACGCCACTATGACTACTTTGCAACTCTCGCGGCAAAAGACGACGCGCTCATCGGTGCACGTATTATTTTATACATCGTATAATAATACGTTAGACGTAACGCAGCCGATCGCTCCTGCATAATCTCCGACTGCGCTCAATATACACGACCGACGATCGCAATATAGTAGTGACACTTTAACGTTTTTACGTATATAACACGCGCGTATCGAGCTTACGACGGCGGCGGCGGCTACTTTGTGCTTTTATATGCAAGCGACTCGTACGTACAATCGAGGGAGAAAGAGAGAAAGAGAGAGTGAGAGAAAAAGCACGACGCGCTCGGTACACAGTGTGACACTGTGATATATAGGCCTGTCTGCCTCTGCACGTGCATTCAAAGAACTATCGGTTTACTCTATATTTGCTGAAACGAGGAAAATAGCTCGACGACTAGATAAATAAAGCACAGGGTTGTTGGGAGTTTGCGTAGGCGTTCGCGATGATCGGCTCTACGATTGATACAATATAAAACATGACGCGCTAAAGTGTGTACAAAGTCATATCGTCGACTACGATCCTGACACTCGAAAGGACGATTGCATAGGGAAAATTCAACACTTGATTCACGGCTATTTATTATGAAGTACTTATTATTTGTAAAGTTGTTTGTGCAAAGTTTAGACAAAGGTTATACATACTACTGAACAAACTTTTTTTAATGTTAGAATTTTTTTCATGTGCAGTTCATGATAATGCCTTATATCATTACAAAATTGATCTCTTGTACATTGGTTTCAATGGTTTATTATTTATTATGGCTTTTTTATGAAAACGCCTAAACCGTGATCAAGATATGACAATAATTTCTACCATGAATTTGCAAACAAATGAATAAAAAATATGCAATTATAGTGATGATATAATTTACAAAATCTTACTCATAGAGTGCAAAGGGTAAGATAAATTGCTGATGCTCCGATAACCTCGATGACTCGACGGCCAACTCCTATCGCGATGCGACTAACGATCACGAATCCAGTTTAATGATTGAGTGCACGATGACAACGAAAACATGACCATTATTGTTATTGTTTTTTACTTCATGAATGCATGAGTTTACATTGGTATATTACAAATCGAAATATTTTTACATTAGTACTCATTCATCAATAATTTAAATTGTACACAGCGCACCAGTTATTTTCTTATAATCTAAATTATTAGTAATTTCAATCAATCCAAATGATCAAAATGAAAAAATTTTATCTTTTTTTTAATAAACCTGAAATAAAATTAAAATCTAAATTTGTGGAATGGCCAATAAATAAATTCAAATTTTTACTTTTATTTATTTGATGATGAGGAAAATATGCAAAATTTAACAATATCAGACAGGAATAAATACTGAAAATATGCTTGTTGCAATCATGAGCTTCTTCGGCTTGCAGCCGCCAAGCATAAATGGTATAAATCTTTGTTCATTAGGTGCTCGATGATCGCTTCACAGCAAAGGATTGGTAAACGGTAGTGTATCAGCTCCAAGAAATAATGCAGTGTCCATCGCCGGAAAAATCCTCTCGATAATTTCTCGGATAGATTCAAAGCACAAGCCCGATTATGATAGTAAGGCAGCTCCCACAATTTGTTCATGCGCGCGAACTCCAAATATTCTTCATGAGTGACTAGTTTCACCGCCTCTTTGGGTCGTAACGAGATCAGGTCGTGGAGCGACAGACTCGAATTTATCATCATTTTTTTCGCTCTTTTTCTGAATTCATCGTGATTGGCCTGAGTCTCGTTAGGGACCTCAAATTCCTCCGAATTATCGAACAATTTAAACTTGTCGAAAAATTTCATCATCTCCAGGGCGTCGCCTCGATCCATTTCGTATCCTCTTTTTTTAAGACGCTCGATGACGCAAAAAGCGCTAGATGCTAGTTTCAGTTTAGGATGAAGCCAAATTCCATCCAACAGGGGTTGCAAGATCTCCAAGAATTGATTCTCCGAAGGAAAAACAAAGCTAGACAGGTCAGCGCCACGATCCAAGAGCACATCAACTGTTTTTGGTAAGAAATTAGCCACGGCCCATTGCAGCGGTGTCCGGCCGAGCTTGTCCTGGGCATCGACATTAACCGTCTGCTGGAGTTCGTCGTTGACTTTGAAGAATATCTCCGCCGCGTAATCATAGTGATGTGTCCGACACATCAGATGCAGTGGAGTCGTTCCGTTCTCGTTTGCCAAATTTGGATCGGCGCCTTTTCTCAGCAGCAATTCGGCCACCTTGAAGCGCCCGCCGCTCAGAGCAAAGTGTAACGGTGTGCAACCGAACTTGTCCCGGACATCGACCAGCAACGTCTGTTGGATATCGTCGCAGATATTAAATAATATCTCCACCAGGTTATCGTCGTCGTTGCATTTCTTGCATTCGATGTGCATAGGTGCATATCCTTTATTGTTCGTTAAATTAGGGTCTGCGCCATTTCTCAACAACAATTCAACTACTTTCTCATGTTTGTGCTCTAGAGCCAAGTACAGTGGCGAATCGCCCGTTTTTTGTACGGAACAATTGGGATTCTGGCCGAAGTCGAGGAATTTCTCGACGATGTCATGAAAACCATAGCGGCAGGCCACATGAAAGTGCGTGAATCCAAATTCATCGATGTAATTCAAGTCGAATCTTTCGTATATTTCAAACAGATCACGGACCGCAGCATGATTATCATTAACTAACCAGCTTCTAACCGCGAGATGCACCGATGTGGTGTAACGCAACAACGGCTGGCCGTCTTCATCAACTTTGGGCTCGTTCTTGTAGCCGCTGCGAACTACGAACCTGATGAATTCTTTTCCCGCGTCATCCCTGCAGTATTTACTTTGGTAATTTATAGAATCCGAGAGAAGACACTCGATTTCATCCTCTTGAAAAGTATTCCGTAGGTTAGGAACCTGACCATTCCAATGGCTGATCAAGGAATAAATTTGACTCAGAAATTCATGACGCTCTTGTTCCATTTCCCAATTGACATCTTCTCGTAGGCTCTTCAATTTATCTAAATTGGTGGACATTGTTTTACACACTCGCGCACAGAACAACACACAAACGCTTTCAAAAGTACTTCTTTATTTATATCACGAAAAGTTGTCGATGTGATCTTTCGTTCTTGACGCTTTGGCGTCGTAACGTGTACTAAACGGAATAAATTCAAGACAGCAGCGACAGTCATGTGTTGTTTAACCGAGCAACACACCCAAACACGTACATCGAGTAAGAGAGTGAGACGAAGATACACGACACTGCATAGACGTTTCGAGGCATGCCGACGAAGTGCTACTTGCTCGCGCTGTGCGTGCCGCTGTGGAGGGAGACGAGCTCACACTCGGGCAGCAGTCATTGTGCTCGTTTGTTTTTTTGCCACAGATATTCACCGCCCAGCGAAACATAGTAGAAGTCACACATCAAAATCAAGTACCATTACCATATCCAATATGATAATAACAAAAAGTCGTGCGGCTGTCTGACAACGTCGACGGCGGAAGCCATAGGACTATTCTCAATATCAAAACACAAATAAATCGCGACTTCGCTTCATTTCATAAAAATGGATAATGCATGAGATTGACGTGGAAATATTATTACGCTTATAATAGTACTCGAAGTAACGCAAGAATAGTCATTATTACGTAGAAATAATTGAAGATCTCAACCATTCAACTCAACGTTACATCTAATCGAAGAAAATTTTAGCTGTGAAATAAGCTCTCATCCACAGACCTTACAGACGGCCTTCATGTGTTATATACGCTCGTGGTCGAAAAAAATGATTATCTCGCCGACGGGAAATCTCTCGCACAGCTGACGACGTCGTCGGACGCACAAAAAAGTGGCCGGAGAGCCACGTCGGTTCGCCTCCGGCTGCGCGATATTGTATACGTAGTAGGCAATAATCATCGCCATAGCAACCCCTTTCAACGTCGTCAACGGCGCGGACGTCGCAGTCAGCGGTGGTGGTGGTGGTGGCGGTGCAGGGCTCGGGACGTGTGCCGGTGGCGCGCGGTCAGAACCCAAATCGCAGCTCCCGTATACTCTGCGTGCATATGCAGATAGGAGATGAGATATCATCGGCTTTTAGTGGCCACCAACCGAGCGCATATACAATACGATATTATATCGATAAGAGCTGATTGCGAATAAATTATGTAACGCGTATGTGTGCAGGGCGATTTTGTCGAGTTTTTGCTTCGGCGTAGGCGAGAAGCTGAAAACCATCGAGACGGCTAGAGGATAGTTCATCTAGGTCTTCGAAGCGACGACTCGAGAGTCTTGTAACTTTTCTCTCGGTTCGTAGCAGCGACGTTCAATTTAGCAGTCTAGAACGAATAAGCCTAACGAAGCTCTCTGTGCGTATCACGCGGCGCGCCCTAACTCAAGATTGTTTCGTGAATTATATTTCAGTTTACCCTCGCTCGTCGTCGTCGTCGTCGTCGTCCACCGCGCATAGATAAACGAAAACTCGTTTCGCTCTCGAGCGCTAGATTCTCGCAGAGTCAGCTTAATGTACACATTATAGATATGTATATAGACGGTGTAAATTCGCACATCTCGAACTTGGCAGCATCAGCAGCATCAGTGGCTCGAGTATTATAATAACAACATATAGTTATAACAAAGTCGAGACGATGCATTCGTTGCTTTCCATCCATCTTACTCTTTCTCGTAATAAGTAAAGCAGTACCTTGGTCGGATCAGCGAAGCGCATGATAACTCGGCGATCCACGCCACGAATTCGTTGGCTCGATTACCTTGAACTCTTCTCTCTCTCTCTCACTCTATTCCAAGTACTTTATACGAAGCTGTAGCGTGCACGAGCTACACCGATCCGCAAACGACGGAAAATCAACTTTGCTCTACATCTCGCGCGTTTCGTGCCCATGTGCACGACATTCTGCGCCTCGACGCATTACTTGTCTCTCTCTCTCTCAAACTCGCTCGGGGGATTCGTATAATAAACAAACGCATATTTCACGGCGAATTTCCCGTCTCGACCTGATTTATACGTCAATTTTCATTACTTCGATGGGCCGAATGTTGCACGGAGCTGCTTTAGATACATTTGTCTCGAGCGACTATTCAGTACTGCTGCATTGTTGCTACTGATCGGAGCAGAGTCATGCGTATTTTTTTTAAATTGTACCCAGCGAGTTGAGTAAAGCTGAGCTTTTTTACTTCTATGAGCAAAATTATTACGTTTCGTTCAAAAGTGACACATTCATCGGAATACGATATTCAAGAGAAATCAAATAGAGAATTTGCAGAGCTATGTCGCGCGAAAAACGAATCAAAATATAATCTGAGCGATAAACTTGGTAATTCGAAGCGAGCCAGTCGAGTAAAATGGAAACTCGAAGGAAGATTCGATTGAGTCTCGCGCTGAGCATCGTCGTGGCAGCTGCAATTCCCGCGGGCAACTGTTTGACTAATTCGCTGGTCGGAGTCATGTTCCCGACACCAGTCCCGAGCAGCAGCAACGGCAGCAGCAGCAGCAGCAGCAGCAATCATCAAACGACGGCGCCCAGTGCCGTTTCCGCCGCTGCCATACACCAAGTCGAATCCAAGAGGATGGAGCAATGGTCGCCCAGTCCACCCGATCTGTCGCATCACATGCAGCAGCAGCATCAGCCGCAGACGTCCTACGGTTTGCCGTCGTACTCGCAGCAACCAGTGCATAATTCACAGCCGTTCATGCCAGCCAATTATTACCTGCCTGTCAATGACGAGCCGACTATCGGTATGACATTGTAATAATCCCGTTGTGTAGATTGCGACCTTCCCTTATGACGTTTTTTCCCCCCGATTAAAAATAAAAAGGAAACAATTACGGGACAGCGGCTGCGACGGAATTCCGCAGCGATCACTACCCTTACCCGTTCGACCCGCCCACGGCCTACGCCTATCCGATCGCGGCCCAGCCTCAAGTGGACACTTCGCTGATACCGACGGCCAAGCACTTCGTCATAGTGAGCTTCATCGGTCTGCTGCTGCTGTTCGCCATCATACAGAACTCCATCGCGGCTGCCAAACGCAAGGACGCGCTCGTCGAGGTGCTGTCCAATAGGCGAAAACGCGAGCTCGACGAGGCCAACTATCAGCTTTTGGTAGGGTTCATCTACCGCTACTCTCTTTTATCTTTTTGTACCAGAATTTCGACGATTCCGTGTTCACTTCTTGATATATTACATGTGTGTTTCTATGCAGCAGCAGCAGCCAGCGGAAGCCGAATTAACGAGAAAGGAAGACTTACGAATACGCTGCGTGCAGAGAAATCTCTGCCTGGAAAATCGGAAACTCCGCGAGGATCTCGGCGTTTTTGGCAAAGTTCTTGCCAAGTATTTGACGTAAGCTTTTTTTCGCCCACCCACACACCCTCTCTCTTCTCTCTGCCCTCTTTTATTGAATTCCTTTTCCGGTTGCCCTGATTTTCAATTTTTTTCTCCTCCGCACGCACACAATGAACGAATAGGAGCAGTATACAAGAGCAAAAAAAAAAGGAAAACAAACTTTTTATCGCGAACAATAAAATCAAACGGAACTACGTGAAACTTCGCTACCGCGCGTGACTTTTCGCGATAGTATAACACACCCTCGTCGCGCGCTCGACTTTGCGAGCGTCAATTGAGGTTTGACCGACAAAAAAAAGTTTTCTACTCCTTGTTCCTCTCTCTCTCTCCTGCTTTCCACAGTGGCTTTTTCATAAACACACACCCTTAGTGTACACGCTCCGACTTTCGGGAAATTTTTTTTTTTTGCAGGAGAAGTGTGCAGGGCTCGCTGAGAGAGATTTCATCGGACTGGGATGATCTCGTTGAGGACGCTGCTTCGGCTGGACTGAAGGGCGACGATTGTTATCAGGTGTACGACAATTGCGAGGCGAATTCCAGTGATGTTGATAATAATAATAATAATTCTGCGACGAATGAAGACGAAACAAAAACTTGACATTTTTCTTTTTCTTTTCAACAGAAAACGAGCTTGAGAAAATTATAGAATAGTAATATTTTGTATTTTTATATTAGTATTTAAATTAAGTTGGGAGAATAAAATTTAAAAAAAGAATTCAACTCGAAAATAAAACAAAAGATCTGCTTACGTAGAAAGGTGGAAAGGTGAACGAAACAAGGCAATTTACTTTATGATTTCTTAAATTTTAATTACAATACGTTGTTTTGCATGTTGTAGTTGCTTGTTTTTTTTCTTTTTTTTTCTTTGTTATCGCTACAAACATCGACATTCAGCCTGAACTATTTAATTTTAGACAGCACGACACTGCTCTCTCTTTTTTCTTGCTTCTTACTTGGCTCTCTTCGATACTTAAATATTATATTTATACTTATTTTTCCGTATTATCACTCGCTTTTACACTATATCATTTTTTTTTCTCGCTCACTTCCCAAGCATATATCTTCGTCGTCATCGTAGTTATACAACACAATGCACGTACTCGTGCCGCTAGATTTTCTCGCATTCACTCGCATTTGTTCAATATATAATATTATACACGTTTAAACGAACTCTCACCTTGGAATCATGTTATTATTATAAAAAATATCAAATCACGAACAAAAGACGGGGAGGATTTTATTTTTAATTTTTATTTTACTTTATTTTTTTTTATATGTATACCGCGAACGTTACAGGTATTGTATCGGACACACACGCACGCATACTAGCATACATTTTATGTATATTGATCAAAAATCGTGTATGCACATTCGTAATTTTTTTCGTCTATAGCCTTCGACTCCCGCACAAAAAATCTCACAACTAATTACAAAAAAACTATATATATCATTATTATCGTTCATAACATTAAGGCATTACGTATATTCATATTTATATAATTTATTTATTTATTTATTCATATTTATATTGTTTTTTCCTCATTCAATCGTGCGTCGTCGGTTCTTTTTTGTGGGTTCATTATTATACAGCAGTGTAATGTTTTTTCCTCATCGTTCGCGAACGATGTTTCAATTATAATTTTACTCGTTACAAGTACGGCTTGTTTGCTTTTATTTATTTCGTTTATTTCAATTAAAATTTTTTTTTTCGTACGACTCGACGTTTTGAAAATAAAACAAACGCTGAGATCGCTTGTTGCAATAGTCCAGTCTTTTTCTTTCGTTCAATACAGTCAAATCAATTGTTGTCGACTTGTACATTATCTGAATCGTCGGATAATTAGTATTGATTGCTTTTATGTGTTTTTTCGAAGAATCTACAAAGCGATTAGCGACTCGCCTATTCATTTACACGTCGTAAAATTTTTGGCTAAGCTTTGAACGTCTAAATCTCTTTTCAAAATTGAAAAACCGGAAGATAACGAGAGTCGTTGAAAAAATATCGAGTCATTTGCATAAAAGTTAAAAATTACGAAAAAGACTCGAATAAAAGCAATGATTTGCTTCGTTAAAAAATCATTAAATATAGCAAACTACATATATTAGTAATCTTTTTGGGTGCCTATATCGAATCGATTAATTACTGCGCGTCAATTAAAAAACATTATTACAAGATATATATTTTTTTCCTCTCGTTCGCAATTGGACAAAGAAGCTTTTCTCATGGCAGATTTCGCGTTCAATTAATACATCGAATATTATGTTTTTTTTGTCTGTCTACAAAGATTGAAACGACGACGCGAAAATCATATGCATATAGCCGACCTCGTGGTGTCCTTATTTTCACTTCGATTAGATATCGATTACAAAATTATCGTTATTGATATATTTACAAGCTCCAGCTGAAACTGGCGTCCATCTTCCCATGCTTAGACTCCACTAGAGTCGCAGGATGAGTTTTTTTACTTTGCTTAATTATACTTTCAATTTGGAGAAAGAAACAAGCTCAATGGATTGCTATTTAAAGTGTTTTGTAGTGGGCTTTCCGAGTGCACGTAGGCTTGCATTTGACTTACTTTTTAATATTTATAATATATCGTAATGTACATAATTATAAGAATGGACCTGAGCACGTTGGATCCAGCCGCGAGTTTTTCCAACTCGCATAAGAGAATGGCACTGTTCAGTTCGACGAGTTGCTGACTTATTTTTCGTTAGTAATTTCACTCGTTCGGTAGACTTGATTTCATTGAAAGAATTGAAAGGTCGATTATTATTAGATTGAGTTTAAATTTGATATTAATTGACCGTACATAGTTGGCGTGATTGGTTTTTTTTTTCATTTCATTTTAGTACAAAAAAAGCAAATTTCAGATCAGATTTTCGCGTTAGTAAAGAGACAAAGAAAAGAGAGAAAGAGCAGGGATGTTAGGTACCTCACACATGTTCGTACAAAAAAGAAGATTCAACTTTGAGCATTATTATGTAGAACATATAAAAAACACTTGTTTTATTTTCTTATGCGTTTATTGTAATAACTTAATCATCACTATTGATAATTATTCGCTCTTATTGTTTATACTCGTAATCACTTATCAATGCGTTAAAAATTAATTAATAAAATAAACTTATATAAATCGTAAGGAAAAGATTTATATCACACGCTGATGCTCTAATCTTTCTCTCGTGTTATCTTTGTCGATTATTCACATCATTGTAACACTTAAATAAGTTAAAACTCTTTTTGAATATTTATATGTTGCATACACGAACTTGGTTTAATCAGCAAACTTCATTTTCCTACCATTTAGGATAGGTATACAATTTTTCTATTACAATCTTTGCTATGAGTAAAAACAATTTTTTTATTTTTAATAAAGATATGCTACGCTTTTTACACATACACGCATTGTTGTTCCGTGTCCGAACGCGAAAAATCATCGTTATTACAATACAATTTCTTTTAAAAAATTCTGGGTTAAATTCAATTTTCGATAGCTGTATAAAATGAATCCATGTATTGTTTTACATGGATTAACACGAGATAATATCGCTTAAGTAATTAAACTATCAAGTGTTATAATAATATTAATATTATCAATAATAGTATGTACAATGTTTTTTTCCCTAAATACTATATTTGTTCTGTCCAGTATGTTCGAGACGATTGTTCGTCTCTGAGGAGGATCTTATAAAATATTATTTCGCTGCAACGCAATCCTAGATTTTTTTTCGCACGTACGTTCTATTTTTGCTGTTCTTTAGTACTTTATTCGCGTATAACAAATTAATTGTCAACGTAGCATACACATATTTTATCTAATTTCGCTTTAATTATGATACTCGTGTGTACATAATTTCTTTGACATAGTTTTTTTTATAAGTTTACAAAGTCTTGCTCGAACTCGTTTACGGACTTAAGAATAGCTTTTCATTCTTATTAGATGAGCTCGAGTTTGATTGTGCTTTCATTTTAATTGATATAATTTATATAATATACGACAAATTATGAATGGTCAACTTTGAAGTCAATAACTTTAAAAATGGAGTCAGGTAATGTAAACATACATTGCTATTGTAATGTAAAATCGACCATGCAAAACATCATTATTTATTGATATGAACAAAAAATGAGATCTACGACTTAGATAGAAGTATTATTCAATCTAATGCACAAGGTTCAATTTAAATATTAAAAATCACATTAAATCTATCGGTTGTATGACAAGAAAAAAAATTGAACCAAATAATTTGGAAGACGCGTCGGGTCACGAGATTTCAGTCTCGAAAAGTCAATTACAAACATGTGCGTCGAACAGCTGTATAGGAAGTTAATACTTATGAACATTGATCGTTTTGAAAAAAAAAAGGAATGTGAAACATAATGACAGATAACGTCAGTCATCAAGTTTTCAGTTATCGATTTCCGAAAATTTTTTCTCAAAGTAAAACGTACGATGTTGACGGAAAAATAATCTTTCGGGCAGAGTCAAAAAATTTAAACAATAAAAGTACACGAAACTAAACTGCTTACGTAGAAGCAGTCAAGGACAAATAATAACAAAAATTATGCGTTACGACAGTGAAGACAGCGTCGTAACGTATTTATATTTACATTTTGCGAAAGTTCGCTTCACATTTCCATAATTGTAGTTTTTTTGTTCGAGTAAACTCAAGAATAGAAATATTAACTAGACAGACCAATATCAACCAGTCATAAAATGTCATGCTTCTATAATAAAAGTTGCATGCTTGATACAAATATCATAACATCTATTATCATCGCTTAATCATCAATAGTCATGCAAGTTTTTTTCCTAGTTTTGCTTTCATAGCTTATTAATATTTCCGATTATACATCTTAAATATTAAATCGAATTTTCTCTATGAACACCTAATTCGCTTATTCAAGCATTATTTCAAATGTTCGTGTATGTTCTTATGCTAATAATTTTTAAATTTATATAACAAATTAATTTTATCAACCTTTCCTTATATAACAAAGAATAAGCGATGATAATTTTCACGTAAGACAATGAAAACGACGAGCTTTAAATCACGAGTTCACAGTGTACTACGCGTCCTCAAGCAAATAAGAGAAAACAAAAGTAAAGCATGACAAATAGACAATTTCTTACGATATCCAACATTTTGCTTGAAATTTGCTTCAACTAGGAATTGATATTGCCACTTATTTGGGAACAAATGATAGTAAAATTATCTGAACCAACCGCGTGAGGCTTTTATGAAATGACTTCATGACGTCTCGCATACACACAGATTTTCCTTTTTCTTTATACATAAATGAACGTCGAACAACTAATACAACAGAAATTCTTAAAATAATCTGTTACTTTTGTTAAATTCGACTTTTCCGTAAAACTATTAATAAACCATTCGTAATGCTGGACTAGAGCACAAGCCCTGAATTTATAGTTGAAAGAGAAAATTAATCGCCAACTTGTTTGGTTCTTAGGCTCAACTAGCTCTAATATGTTACTGGCCAACCATCGAGAACCTTTCAAATATAACGAATTCTCACGACGCCGCTGCGTGTCTCAATTATTTTTATAGTCATTATTTCGTTAGACTCATGAACACCGTAACACAAAAAAGTAAGAAATAAACCACTCGAGCAATCATTGCACACTGCAAATACTTCACATTCAAAGTGAGTACGAAAAATTACGAAACCATATTTCGAGTAAAATCTATCTACAATCAAAGTATTTAAAATCGTTCGCAAAAATAGACGCACCACTTGTTATTTTGCTTCAGCTTAAAGCGCTGCCATTAAAGCGACATTTCTTCCATTATTTTTTGTACTTGGTAATTCACTTTTTTCTTCCTTCAACATGAGAAACACGCAGGTATTGGTGGATTATGCTCATTAGCATACGGTAGGTTCGACAGGTCTTCTGTGCGTTGTAGATTACATCGATTTCGCAATTGCAATGAAGTCTTAGTAGTACTGATCCTAGTTGCGCAGACATTTCAGAAAACACTAGTTAGTGGTTACCTCCTATCTCTATATAGAAGATAAGTTCTCATAGCCAGTGGCAAATGCAACACTGAAACTTTCTCTTCTAAACGCTCCTTTCCTATATTCTGTCTTATGACTCTTCTGCACAGGTCCATCAGTGGCAATGGTTCAGCTGCAATAAAAAAAGAGAATGAAATTCCATTCACCGAAACATGATTTCATGAATTCTCATAAAAGTTTGAGTAACTTACGATCAAGGCCACCAAGATATTTCATTGTAATTTCACAATGGCCCCATACTGCTGACACAATTGGATAAAGTTTCTTTCCTTTTAATCCCCTAAAAGCTACTCCTAGATACTGGCCTTCAACGACAAATGATAATGTGCCTTCATCCATGTCCAAAACCACTGTAAAAGTAGAAAACAAGTTAGTTTATTGATCATTGGCAGTTGTTGGCAATATTATTGTGACAGGCACTCGTCATACCGAGAAATTTGTCAGGAACGATGAAGCTCTCCTCTGGTTTAAGGAGAGCGGGGTACGTAACTCCATTTGCGTTTTTCGAGTCGTGATACAGTCTATTTCGACCAAGGTCCCAGCCCCAGCTGAGCTCGTTGTTGCCTACGAGGCTCTGATAACCCACGCTGTGAAGTGGCGCGTCACCTGTCGCGACGCCGACGACCGCGTGTGTACCTCGCTGCCGCGTGCTCCAATGAAGCTCCCACACGTGCAAACCTTTCGTATATCCTACCTTTCCTCTGATACAATCGGTACTTTGCGCCACTGGGTGTCGGTGAAATGTGAGCTTATCGTCTTCCTGCAAAATCATCATCGATCCATTAGCAATCACGAATCACTCAAAAACTAAGTCAATTTTTTTGGAGCCTATCTTCGACCCAAATTACCTTGACAAATATATTGAGACTGCGATCATCCGCGTTCCAACTGTGCTGCACTTGAATCTCCCTGGAGGCCGGTGGCATGTCCAGTAGAACATCTAGCCTCGCTGGCCGCGAAAAGTCCTGGGCCAGCTCGCGTGGTACTACCGATTTGTAGGCCGCTGCTCCACTGCCAACGACGTTTCCACCGCCTGTGCCAGCACCATTTTCCCGCGTCACGTTTTTCACGCCACCTAAAACAATGACGATTGATTTATTAGTATACTTGTCTATAAAAATACCTTAAATATATTTTTATACCGGAAGGTAAAAAATCCGATTCAAAATCCCTTTCAAAATCCCATTCAGAATCCCATTCAAAATCCGATTCAAAATCCGATGGCATGTCTCGGGAGGAACGGCGTTTACCCTTTTGTATCCCTTTCATTAAAAAGATTTTATACGTATAACGGTTTCAAGGAAATTTTAAAATTTATGAAAAAGTTATAGACACTTTTTAGAAGATTGAAGTTTTCAACTATTGGTACATTTGGTTGACTATGTCAGAAGTGTAACTGGATAAATGAAAAGTATCACTTCTGTGTTATCAAATGAAAAGAGGAAATGATTAGATAAGAATACAATTGCACGAATGAAGCAATGAGATTAGTATTACACTTGAATGAGATACGAGACTTAAGTACTGATACTTAAAGTATATAGTTCACATGCATTTTTGGGTTTGCAAAACTTCCCAAGATTGCAGATGTCGAATGTCCAACGAAGGGATGATTCGTTTACCAAAGAAATTCGCAACAACATAGACAATTACCAGAACAAAGAGCGAGCAATTTAACGAAATTATGCATATGGACTGGAAACTATGGAATAATTGACTGTTGAGATATCGTCTTCGCAACCATATGTTTAGGATCGTCGCTTAAAAAAATCTTTTCTTTTCTACACCAAGGAAAAAACCAAAAAGTAAGATTAACGACGAGAATTTCGTTAATTCGCGGAAAAAAGTTACACTCGCGATTTGCTGTCACGCGAATAAATCAGAGCCGCTGTCTGCGAATCGCGATCGCCTCTCTGACCTTTTTAAACGCGCTTGTATCAAAAGTGGCACACGCACGTGGGTCTAAAACGGTCGGACGACTACTGTTCGGAACGCGTATAGAGAGAACGATTGAAAAATCATGCGTGTGATTTCTTATTTATGCAACAGTGTGTGCAGCTGAAACGGCGTTACCCGAATTGGAGAAAGAACATGAGTAAGGCCCGGATACGTTACGTAGTCGATGAGTAGACAAGTTAGAAATCTACGTGGATCTTCTCTCGGCAGTGTGTAAGAAGAGAAAGAAAAATACGTTAGAAATTAAAGTGATTTAAGAGTAACCGAAATTGGGGTCCGGAACGCACTGCAGGCCCGACGGTTAATATTGAAAAGTCCCAAAAGTGAATGTGCAACTCTGGCTAAGTTTTTGACGCCGGCCGGCAACGTCTACTGCTGGTCGATGAATTACGACTACGAGTCGCCATCTTCCGGCGATATTACGAGTTCCCCATAGAGCTACTATATATAGTGACTTTCTACATTCGACTACCGCACGCATACTTAAATACGTGTACGTACATTCGTGTATACGTGAAAAAGCGAAGGATCAACGCTCGCGAGCTACCGCACACATTCATTAATAATAATACTTCACTCACAGTCGCGCAATACGAACGTGGCAGATACACATCGTACACACAGAGACTATGACTTCTGATACTGCTGGGCGGTGCGTCGACAAGAGATCATCTTGTGTTTTGATTACACTGTCGGTTTTCTCACGCGAATGCGTAACATATGCGAGACTGTAATATCAAGGGAGGTCGTTGTCGTGCATAGTTACACGTTTTTGAGTAATAAATATCGGTCTTTCATACTATCGCCTCGGCGATATTATAAGAATATAATAATACAACAACAGAACAGCCGAACGAAGATAACAAAAAACTGTCACTGTGTTCGCGCGGGTCATTGCGGTCGATTGTCACTGTCCCGTTGCCTTCTAATACGATATTATGGTGATGATGAGGATACCTGTGAGTCTACCCGAACTTCGGAGCGGGGGTCTTCTTCTGTAGGGAAGCGCACACTGTCTCTTGGGGTTGTTCGCGGACGGAGAGGGCTCTGCCGTGGATGACTTCTTTCTTTTGTTACCCATATCTGTTTTGCACCGAGCGATATTTTTTCCCGTCTCTTCGCCTCTCTTTTCTTTTCTATTATATTTGTTCGCCGCCAGGATGAACGCAATAGTCGCAGACCCTGCTGTTTCGTGTGTATGTATCAACTCCCTTTGTTTGGTTGTACCGTCGATCGAGACGCGAACCCGCTGTCTTTGTTGCTGCTTGATCGCTGCAGCGCTTCTTCCGTTTCACCGTGTCGTCCCTGAGTCACTGCTAGCGTCAAAATTTGCCAATAGCTACCAGCTTGGACAATCATTAGCCCGACGAGGACGATTTATTTTTTGGGTATTAACGACGAAACGAGTCTCCGTCGAGAGGACCGATATCCTACTTGTATAGCACACAGCTGCTTTTATGTACAAATAACGTATTGATCTACGTTCACGCAAACACAGCTTGAAGCTTACACTAGAGAGGACTTAACATCCATGACAACACAATGAAACTTGTAATAAATGTAAATCACTCACACTCGCGCACGAATCACGATTACGCACGTTTAACGAACGGTCAATCTTGCGACTCTTATATGGTAATGACTTAAAAAATGATGACTAGTTTAGCTCGGCCTTATATATTTATTGAATACGCACCACACATACTTTAGCGAGCACAGAACTGAGGTCGCGAGCGCTGCTCTGCTAGGAGTAATACGGGGCCGCGTGCGAAAAGTTCGACTGTCGCTGACCGACTGACGCAGCGATCGCGGATCAAATTTGAAAAAGAGAGAGGTTTTTGGTTGGCGCCCGACGCGCGACGTTCGAGCCTCGACTCGACGAACTCTACACGACGTGAGTAAGAGTAGTGCCATTGGGTGGGGAAAGAGAAAGAGAGAGGAGAGCCCCGATGTCAGGCAACTCATTCATCGGCGGTGCGCTATAATAAGCGTAAGTAGGCACAACGATTTTACTCACGCTACACGTAATATATAACGTCTCACACGCACATGTGAGTGTAATACAGCTGTAACGCGCGCTACCCCGCGCTTGGGTAATAATAACTTCTGTATACTTGAACTTTCGGTAAACTGCCGCCCGAGAACTCAAGTTGAAATGGAGCATCCATCGTGTGGTGTTGTATATGGGCGTGCGCGGCGCATCAGAAGCTTTTCGAGGTATAGCTGCTGTTTCGTTCCGAGTATATATATGTAGATAAGATGCATCGCGGGCGCGCGCGCGCGGATGCGAACGAGGAAGCCCGTCGTGAAAGTCGAGCTAAAGAAAATCTTGACGAAATATTTGTGTAAGCAAGCGGACGCGGGGGAGCAATAAACGCGCGAAGAAAGATGAACGGAAAAAAAGTGAGCCCAAGTTATAACCTCGAAATTGTCTCGACTCGGCTTCTTCGCGGGTGCGCTCGCAGCTCTCGAGGCTAATTTAGAAAGGACTTGCGGTACCCACATTATAGGTGTAAGAGCGATCGGGCCCGTACCATTTCATTTTTCGACATCTCTTTCTCTTCGGCGCGCTCTTTTTTATAAAGCAAGTTTTCAAGGTAGAGCGCGAGATCTAGGAAATCCTTTGAATGTGTTTACACATAGATACACGCACACACGCGCGTATGACGCCTCTCGCAGTTTGCTAACTATCTCGATTAGTGCGCGCTAGCTTTATTACAGCGGCAACTCGTTTCATTTTTCAATTAAAATGTAATAACCCATTGGAGTATAGACCTTTGTTATAGGCTCGTATTCGGAAGCTCATTAGTGCAACGTTATTAATTGATGTTAGTTTTTTCCGGTCATTGTTGCACCTCTACATGAGATACTCATCTCCTGTCCGAGAATTTTATCTCATTTCGAAGATGTTTCGTGTGTAATCTAAAAGTGAAAATCCGGTAGATTCTTTTTACTTTTCGTAGAACCCATCGTACATTTAAATTAATGTTTGCCTTGCTGATAAGTCAACGCACCCATGGCTACTTGCGTTTATGATGTAGTGCAGGCGTACTCAATACGAAAGGTATAACAGGTTGTTACGGTTACATCCAGAAACGAACGCCGCGAAAGGTACTTGTACGAGTTCCGTCGAAATCCTTATCCTTGAAATCCGATGTGCTAACGTATCCCCGAGAGCGAATTATACCGAGCACACGTATGGAAGATTATATACTTTTTTCGTTTATTTTTTTTTTCATTTTGTTGAAACGCGAAGAGCGATTAGCCATCTCCGAAAACGGTCAACAACCAACAATTTATAATTGCGCCACTATCAGGTTTCGAGGGGGCAAAAAACACGAGCTAAGCGAGTGAAGTAAGTGCCCGTAACTTCGCATTTTATGAAGTTTCAAGTTCGTCTTTGTGCCAGTTTATTCGAATTTTTACAGCATCATATGATCGTTATACGAGCTCATTTATTTTAAGTTATTTTTTTTTTCGAGGTTGTGGAATGTTTTTCATCGCAGATAGTGTCAAAACATTCATTACCGAGAATTGATAGTATGACGTTTTTTTTTAAAAAAAAGTCAGAATTGATTCACCCTCGATTCGTTATTTATGAACAAACAATATTGAATGAATGATCAGAAATCAGTGGTATATTTTTGAAACGTGCAGGAATGTATATGTTTTCTAATAGATACCCGAATGAAACTTGCATCACATGATGTGTATGTTATTACTACACATCGAACATTTGAATGACGATTGTGAAAAAATAATTAAGTATCTCAAATCCAAACAAAGTACATAATCTCGATGAGAGAAAGGTGTATATGATGATAGTGCGGTCATTGTTAAACCTGTTTTTCTCATCTCTCTTTCTTTTCTTTGTTATCAGGGATTTCGTAGAGCCTGTAGACGTGGGCCGGTGCGTAAACACCTTTCACCAGTTTAAAATAGTCCGATGGACAAGTATACATCCCAAATAAGGCTGGAACATCTGATGCACCAATTTACGGATGCCAGATCGTTAAATAAGAAGAAGAAGAAGAAAACGAGAGAAGGTACGATTTTTAATTGCAATAATCTTGCGCTCTGCCACAACATAACAAGCCGTGACTTGAAGTTGAGCAATTTTGTACGTTTGAATCATTCGGTTGCCAATGGACCTGTGTAAATGTGTGTTGCAATTCCAACAGTTGTTCAATCGCTTTTCCTCCCGCACAGCTGTCGAAAAACAAAACTTTTTCTGTTTGGATTTTTCAAAATTCTTTTTTTCGTAACTTCGAAGTCAAAATACAGTTTCACTGTTTGGGTAAATAATATTGCTGGGTAATCTAATTAGTCGAAACTTTCTAAATCGAAAGATTATGAAATTTTGCAAGTGCTTGGTAAGTTTAAGGTTCAATGACCTATAATCTGGTTAGAAAAAGTATATTATACTGGACTGCGGAGCAAGAACACAGTAGAGTTTTGAAAAAGCTTGCCAAACGATAACATATCTCGGTCGTTTTTTTAATCGTAGATTTATAAAAGCTATTGTTACTTCATCTGGTCGGCCATTGCTTCAACATTTGGATACAATTTCAACTATCACGATCCAAGACCAGCAATTCTAATCTGAAATTTTATTAAGTCAATTGCTATATCCTACGGAAATTCAAATACTTCAAGAATCAATGTATAGGATCACTTTAACTGCGCTTGACAGATTGGAGATTAAAGTCTTCTGCTTGAGGCATGCTTTTTCATGAGCACATGCATACTTGTGATAAAAATAGAAGAAAGTTTAGTTTTCTTGGAGTCGAGCAATGAGGAAATGTGTCATTGATCCGAGCTCAAAGCGACTGGATTACATTCGTGAAATAGATAATCCGGATAGGCGCCTGCTGTACAGTTCTGACAGATCAGTGAGCAGATAATGAAGTTTCGCGCATGCGCAATGAACGAACTGCGCAAGTTCGAAGTGTACCGCGACTTCGATCATTATTTCAAAATATTACCGTCATCGAGTAATTCAGAATCGAAGATCGATTTGTAGATAAAAGAAGAAATCCCATGGTAAGAAAAACTTTAAAAGCCCAACGTAAAGATTTCACTAATGACACCAAGTAGATAAGGCGGCATTATTATCAATGATTAATTTGATCGATGCAATAATTGGTGATCTTGAAATCGTAATCGGCCGATAGGTGCGTATGAAAGAGGCATTGTTATATAGGAGCTCGGGTGTGAAACAAAGAAGAAGGTGACTCACCTGACACTTTTTGGCCCATGTTCATGCCCCGGTGGGGACGAGAGTGATGCGACCGCGTCGACGGATGATAATGCCGATGCTCGGAGCACTGCTTGAGGATTGGATTCTTCCGCAGATGCCTGACTACGACCGTGTGGTTGAGGGTCCCCGTGTCCGGGTGTATGTTGGTTTGGATGTGCAGGTGATTGGTCAGATTATGAAGATTGTGGGGCGCGCCGGGCTCGAAAGTGATGGTCGGCAGTGCAGCCGCCGCCGCAGCGATGGCAGCCAGACCTCGGGGGTGCGACTGCTGTTGCTGCTGCTGCTGCTGCTGCTGAAGCTCCGACTGTTGCTGCTGCTGCTGTCGACTGGTGGAGAGCGCACAGGCGCCTGAGCCGATCAACTCGTCGCCGTTGCAATCGACGTTGGACGCGGCCGAGCCGGGAGTCGTCTGAGACGAGCTGCGCGGACTGCTGCCGCTGCCGTTGTTCTGTTGATTCTGCTGGTGGTGATGATGGTGTTGATGGCTGTTGTTGTGGTGGTGGTGGTGGTGGTGATGATGGTGGTGGTGGTTGTTGGAGGTCGCGCCGTTGAGCGTCGAGCCCTGGGCCTGATGCTGCTGCTGCGTGCCCTCCTGCTGTGACTGCTGGAGCAGTTGCTGCTGTTGCTGCTGCAGATTGTTGCAAGCCGCAGAGCCGCCGTTCTGGCAGCCACCGGTGGACGTGCCTCTGCCGCTAGCACCCCCAGCGCCTCCGGACGACGCGATGCCCGCACCCAGGCCTTGGCTGCCCGCGACCACCGCCGCAGCACCGTTGCTGTTGTTGATGTTGCTGTTGTTGGCACCGCTGCCGCCGCCGCCGCCGCTGCTTCGATTGCCGTTGCCGCGAGCTCGGAGCAGTCTGGTCGCGGAACCGATCTGGCCGTTGCTGGAGCCCAGGCTCTGGCGGGCCTCGACTCCTCCAGCTCCGCCGCGTCCGCCCCCGCTGCCAGGACCACCGCCGCCGCCGCCGCCGACGACTCCAGCACCGACGCCGTTGTTAACGCTGCTGCCCGTTCGGCTCTCGTTGTTCTCGCCGCTGACTCCGTTCGCGCACTGTAGACTGCTCAAGTATCTGCAAATAAGAAAATGGCAATGGCTTAGTTACGTCATTGTTGTACTCGGGCCAAGAGTTACACATATTTATATATACGACTTTACCCACATGCAGATGTTTTTTTGTTTTTTTTTGACAATGCTATTGTTACTATTTGCTCAATATAAATATATATAATACGCAATGTACGAGGAAAGGTCAGGCTTTGAGACTGACACGATCCGTTATGCTCTTTCACCAGAAAAAAGGCGGCGCTCAACAAGCCTCTCTTTTTCTTTCTTTCTTTTTTTTCTTTTTTTTTTTGTCGTTATCTCTCGAGTTAAGCTTGGCTTAATGAAAACATCATATATACTCTCTTTCCTCTCATCGGGGGCATTATTTTTGATATATTATTATTGTTGTGTACGCGAGGACGAAAGGAGAAAAAAATCGACTCTCAAGCTGATTGCTAAAACATTATCGGCTGAGCCGTTTTGTCGAAAGACGAGATATTATAACATACGTTTATAACGTTTCATAAAAAAAGTACGAAATCTTTTGTTTGTCGCTCTCGGCTATTGGTTAACGTGCGAGTAAATGAACTCCCTCGAGGCGTTCGACTTTTATCGCCGAATTATTATTGCGCTCATTATTATTGGCAATTCGCGCGAGCGCACATCGCGTTATCGTATATACTCGCGGCAAAATTACAAGACAGATAAACAAACAAAAAAATAACAGACTGGAATTCGAGCAAAGTTTATTTATGACAGAGACGACAAAATCGATCGAGTTTCGGTGTACGCGTATTTTTTTTATTACGAAGAATCGATGAAATTGAAAAAAACCGCCGAGTTTCTATAATTAGTGGCCGATTTTAGCGTAGCTCATAATGAATTCTAAGCTCGGTATAACTTCCAAGCATGCACGCTTCGACGACAACGCTCATTGTTTGTAAATTAGAGCTATAAGGCACTCGCGGCAGCGAAAAAAAACCGCGAAGCGATCGCCGCGTTTGTACAATTTGACCGTAAGCAGGAGTCGCGAACGCAACGTAATACAATGCCAGTCAACGCGTTAAATAATACCGTAAAGCGAAAAAAAGAAGCGAAAAAAATATTACGTCGCAATTGGTTGTTGTCGCGATGCGGAAGCTCGAGTACGATATCGCGCCGATTGAGCCCGAAGCGACTCTTGATACGCTCGGTCTTAACTTATCGTTCGCGTAGTAGATATAGTACATAATGCATTTAAGTAAAGAGATGGAAAGCGCACGAGCTATGCATCTCTGTGTGTACGACTCCGTCTGTCTCTCCCCTGCATGTAAACAATGCAAAGTTGTTGTATCGTGTAACGAATATCGACCAAGTTTTCGGGTCAAAGTTACACGGCGCTGTATATATAGTTTTCATTAGTAGCAACAGCAGCGAGACAAGTACACACAATATGAAGTAGACTCGAGCTACTGTCGAGAGAGAGCTCACAGCGCCGCACTTCCACCATGGCAGCCTAGCGACTGATATATACAGGCACTGGTAGACAGGCAGCGCCGGAGCAGCATTTAAACGCGCTCGCAATTACGAGACGAAGGCAGGTAGGTAGGTAGGTAGTGGTGCATAAGGTTAAACCGATTACGCTGCCTTTGGCTCGCGCTCGAGTTTCCTCTTGTAAATATGCACTATATTATATAGGTGAGAGGGCATGTTTTGGCTAATTATAGTCGATTGTTTTTGGGCGCTCTCGAGTGCTCGATGTGCCAGGATTAGTAGCTGCTACTGAAGCAGTTGGAATTTTTCGCGCGACAGGCTGAAAAATTTAAAAGGCCGTAATATGCGTTCTAGGGGGCATGTACCCACGCAGAGATAGCCTGACGGCCGTGGAATGCAACGTTATATATCCATACGACCCGAGGGATGCGGGAATTTCGGTACTGCGGACTTGGATATAGTCGCTACGAGAGTATTGATCCGTGCGCAGAGAGAACAGCAGCAGCAGCAGTAGTATCAGCAGTTGCTCCTATATCTATAGGTGCTGCTACAGAGAGCGATGCTCTCTCTTGTATACATATAGCAGTACTGCTGCTGCTGCTGCTGCTGCTGTGCGGTGACTCCTCCCTCGTGATCAGCCCCTCGCTCGCTCATGGGCTCGAAGCTCCGCAATTCTCTCTCTGCTGCTGCTGCTACTGCTTGCGTTCGAGATGAAAATTAGCAAGGAGCACGCAAAAGTAGCGCCGGCATTCGGATATGTAACGATCAAAAGAGGTAAAGCGATGGCACAGTGGGTTGAAGTAAAGAAGGAATCGTCGAATCCTGACGAATATATACGAACACATCTAGCGCACTCGGCGTTTGAATATAATTATATCGCTCGCGCGAATCTTCGCAGTCGACGGTGAACATATATACGTATACGCAAGTAAGCGGGAAATACGAGAAGCGCGAAAGGAAGTCGTACATATACGTATATATACTCACGCACGAAGTTCGCGACTGACGGAAGCCACGTGTTTCGCTACATATATAGGTATATAACGTAGCATGCATCGTATAAGAATCAATAATATGCACCTCTGCCGCATATACGAGCACACGCGGACTCGAACGAACGCGCGAAATAGCGCCTGCACGCAACGCGATATACATATAGGTATATCGAAGTCTATAACGCAACTACCTCAGAGACTATATCAGCCTATATTATATATATATAATGTAATGCTTGTGTGTGCGCGCGCGCGCGCGAGTGTGTACGTACATGGGCGTGACAGGCTGTCTGCATGCATAAATGCAGCTGCCATGGAAATGCGTGTACGTAACGAGACGATATAGCATGCTTAGGAGCCCAGGCGTTTCGATAAGTACAGCACGTACAAATTATATTCGCTGTAAGGCTTTCGGTTCGAGTTGCATTAATAGTATGCGACTTAATGTGGTGCGGTGTTTAGATGTATAGATAATTCGAAGAGTTCGATCGAAATTCAGCCAACTTGTAACGAAAAACACCTGCTACTACAAAGTCCTCGGGATTTTATAAATCCTTTTTTCGTTATTATTTCTTTGCGTTATGCTTGCCACACCCCGTGTATACAGCTCGAGCTCGCAAGAACAATTGCAGCGCGCATAGAGAGCTTAGAGACCCGCGGGGTCTTGAGCCCAAATTACTCCACGAGTACAATGGCTCCTGCTTCTTTTTTTCTTTTTTTCTCTTTGCCTCCGCGCAGGATAACGAACTTCTAGGCTCTATACGCACGCTTGCGAGAATGTATAATGCATGCTATATAATAGCAAGGGGTTAGCATAGAGAGCGAGTGCACTACACATCGTAGGCACTTGAGCGAAATTAACGCGCTACGGATTTAGAAAAGAAATATATTCATCGACGATCGCAACAATGCCCATATGTACGCGCACACATACAAGCTCACAGCTGATTGTCGTCGTCGTCGTCGTCGTCGAGCCAAAGTTCTCACACTCTCTTGCGCGCGATTTTTTTTTTCTACTTCGTCGTCGCGCATAATACATACAATATATTACATACATACACAATACACATGCATGCGAGTATACATGCAAACGTACGAATGCGCGCGCGGAAAAAAAAATCAGCCGCGAGAAAACTCGTAAGCTCGCGCGCGCGAGAGTCCTTGATCCGTAATATATTACAAGTACAAATGAATTTTTATTACGGCACGTTGAGCTCGCGATGCATTATACGTGTGTGTGGGTATTATAATGTATATCGGTTTGCGCAATTTTCGCGCGGCAGCAACACACGCGACTACATATAGCGCGACTCACGATTATTGCATACTCACACACACATCTGCGGCCTGGGACATAATAATTCGTGTGGAATCACGTGCGGAAGGTGGAACACATATATAATAATACATATAATAATACGTAGCTGCGTCGTGCAAACTATTATAACAGCATCGCTCGGTATATAGCTTTTATTACATTATTACCAGCGCGCCGCCTCACGGCTTACATACTTGTCGAGAGAGCAGCAGCATGGTAACCTCGCGCAAGGCCATCTCCATCGCACATGAGTCTACTGCTACTATATATAGCAGCAACACACGAGCATTATAAAACGTGCGCGGGGGGCAGGTGTGCAGCTCGATTACCGCGTGTCTGTCGCATATTGCAAGCTCATACGAAGATGAGTCCACGAATTTAACGGCCACTTTCATAAGTTGATCCTTCTTTCTTCTTCCGCCGTTCTCTATACTCATTCACGTGAGTTCGTTATTAGAAATGAAAAATACGAGATAATTAGTCGAGTCGGAGCTGCAAACGCTACCGATGCTCACTCGGTGTGCTATGCTGTAGTAATGCGATGTAATCCGTTGCTTTTCAAGGCCTCTTTACGCACGTCGCGCAATGATGCCGTTGACGTTCTCTTTTTTTTCTCTCTCTCTCTCCAACTTGGATACATCGTTGTCGTCGTCGTCGTCGTGCATAACGCTGCAGGAGCGTTTTGAAATAATGCCGCTGATGATCCACGTTAGTGAAAAAAAAGCAACTTAACGAGAGGTCAAGGTGAAGTACTCGATTGTGTCGCGGAGCGAAACGAAGCGAAAAAAAAATGAAACACCTTTTTGACGTTTGAGCAAGTTATAAGTTACTTCACCGTACGGACTTGTATCATATAGTTAAAAAAGCGAGAGCACACAAGTGCCTCGGAAAGGTGTTAAAAACTCTTTCACATACGCACGTACGTCGATTCCACGTAATAATTTCCCAATTGCACCTGTACGATAATCATCGTCCGGTATACACAATGTACGAAGGGAGCTTTATATCGCTTTGACGTGTGCGTTTCCTCGCGGCGGTGTACATTGACTATTATATACACACAGACATTCATACATTATATCGCTGCGCGTTATAAATTGCAGCAAACGACGAGCTACTCTTTCTCTCTATACATACATATACACATAAAAATAATTATGTGGCGCTCGCCTTTCGCGATCCCGAGTGATCTATGCCAAGGAGCTGTGGATTTCCTCTCTCGTCCCAAGGAAAATGCAACGAGTGCGCTTACTTATAAATACTATATAGTGACTCGCTATATACACCACTTCTATGCGCGGCAAATATGCCACACCGTGTGTCTCTTATAACGTACCGCGACATCGCGCAGACCGAGTCGCTGCGCTATAACTGCGCGCGCGCGCGCGCGATGACGAAATTATGAAAAACACCAACGACGACGCTCAAGGCTGGAAAAACGAAAGGCCGCGACGTTAATGCGGTACCGCGTGTGTCCTTATTTTTCCTTCGAGTTTTTACGTTTAACATATGTGCGCGCCGTTGTGGCTCGTGAATTTTCAATTCGGTACACTGTACGTGTACGTATCGTATCGCGATTAATTGACCCATTCGCTGCAGGGTATCTCGATCGAACGCGACGCGTCGAGCTTTAAATACTATATACGTAACGATAAACTTTTGACTGTTTGCCGCGCACAGCTGCACAGAGCTGCGGAGCGCCCGGTGGGGTCTGGGGCAATACACACTCGCAGCAGCTTGTATACATACGAGCGTTTTAATGAACGAGCCGCCTCGCGGCGCAAAACAATGGCGTTACGAGTCTTGATATGGATGTATACACAAAACGCGCGCTATGTGTATACAGCTTTATGTAAGAGAAAAGAGAATGAGAGAGATAGATTGGTCGAGTGAATTGCGCGAATGGCACATTAAGATTTTGGACTAATTGACAGACAATTCGTTACGGCACTGCACGGATTAAATTCGACGAATTTCACACACTTGTGGTTGCGTGCAAGCTCGTGCACAAGGCCAGCAAACTTTATCGAGCTTTCCTTCAAGTTCGATGCTTACAATGAATCGATAATTTTTTTGGTTGATGCAAATCAATCGATGGAAAAATTTCTCATTCCATCAATCGACGATTGAACAGCTGAGCATCAATAGCATTTTTGGACGTGCACATGAAGCTCTCTGTGCTTTTATGCTCACATATACACAGAATAACGCGCGTGCTGCACGATCGCGAGAAGGGGACGTGGATTTACGAAGATCGCACGAGCTATGGCAGCTCGAGAAAGACAGAGACGGAGAGATGGCGAAAAGGGTGGGGATCAGTCCGTATAGACAATGAACAATTGTACATTGTTATACGTCGAGTTATAGCATTGTTATAGTGCCGACTGAGCGCGCGACTCGAGACCGGCGGCGGCCCGCTCGCTCGCGCGTACGCTATATGCACAAGCTCCCGCGGATACGTCTGTGTGTGTATGTGTGTGTGCTCCTTCATGTTTCACATAATTAGGCTGTAAACGCTCGTTCTAGAGAGAGACAGAAAGACAATCACCATTGTCTCTCCTGTGTGCCTCGGCTACATACGTGTATATAATAGTCGCCCCGAAAGCACATACACGAGCGAAAATGTCCCTTTTTCTTCGCGCCCACTTCCGAGACGTATCCTCGCATCGAGATCGCGATCAGTCTGCACTCGAGCTGATCTCTCTCTTTCTTTCTGCCGAGTGTATATAATGTAGCGTAGTGCAGTGCACCGCTCCTTGCGCGCGCGCGTGTGTGTGTATGTGCATGCGCTGCATTATATATAAAACGTGTACAATGTGTAGTGTATATGGTGTGTTATACGCGCGTGCATTCAAGGTCAAGCGCGAGCGCGCCGCACATTACATGTATATAGCCTCTCCCGGATGAAAACGAAAGCTCCCCCGGCTGGCGAAGAGAGTGCATTATGTATAAAGAGGTATATGGAGAAGAGTCTGCAGGCGACTCTCAATTTTATCTCTCTCTCTCTCTGTCTCGCACGCGTATTCGTCACTCTTCGACTTCAATCTCCCTCTATGTATCTCTCTCCTTTCTTTCTCCTACATTCTTCTCGCTTTTCTTTCCTTTTTAAAAACTTTTTTTGCACAATCAAAAGCACGTGTTGCGTTGTATTACGCGAACGCTTAGCCGTCGTGTGTTTTACGTTTTGAGAAATGTAAACCGCGCACGAGCTGTATCGCGCACGGATATACTGACGATGCGTCTTCTGCTGCAGCCTCGTGTGTATACGTAAAAACATCGAGATCCGTTTGTATGCGATAACGCGTGCCATGTGTATCCGGAGCATCGCAGTTGGCTGCGAGCATCCCATGCAGCTGTACGATCGTCTATCTATGCCAACGTGCTGCTAGCTCAAAAAAGCAAAAACCGCTCAATTTTTCATGAGTTCGCATGAAACAACTTCTCTGTTTCTCTTGCAACTCTGCAACGCGAGATTATATTTTATATATTTAAAATGAAAAAATAAAATAAAATTGTCGCGCAAGTGACACCGCAAATGCGTCACCGCGTACTCGAACGTGTCTGCGCGGGGTAATGGCTTACTTTTTCACGCCTCAGCGCTTAGATAACGTGATTTTGATACACCGGCGCGCGCGAGGAGAGACTTTGTCTCCTTTGTTTCAGAGCACCGACGACGACGACGACAAAGTCGTCGACAACGAACATTGATTAACGTTAAACGACATCCGGGGGAATAAACACTCACATATATATCGCTCAGCGCAAAGAACAGATTGCCGTAACTTCTTTACTTCTTGAGGGTTTTATAGCGCCGCAGTGGATGCTGATGCGTTTATGACTATTGAATTGCAAGACGAAATAAATGGAGCAAACGTGGAAGTGACGAGAAAACACAAAGTTTATCTTATCCTCCACAGTATTACGACAGGCTATCGATATGCCATTCATTCACTACGATACGATGCACAATAGTAATAATTTAAAAAAAAATTATTTCAATTACCACTGCACTGCAAAAATAAAGTCTTTCAACAAAAATTTTGCCTTTTTAGCAGAGTTAACGATTACAATGAAATAAGCCGGCGTTTAAATTCACGATTGTGCTGCAACGCGGCATCAGCCTGTACTGAACTCCCACGCATCGAGGCACGCATCGCTGCGCGCGTATCGCCTCTTTCTCTTCCTCTCTCTCTCTGTCACTCTCCCGACGAAACACGCGGTACACTCGGTGAGCTCAAAAAGCCAATTGCCATGTAGCCGCAGGAGGAGCCGCAAAAGAGTGAGAGAAAGAGCCAAAGTGGGGGCGTCATTCATCCAAATTTGTGCGCGTCAGGGAGCTAGAGAACAACAACACGCGCGCGCGCGTTTTCAGCTGTTTCAATGATTTCAGTCATCATCGGTGGCGTAGTTGGGCCGTTACTGCTCGATGCAATTCGCTATACATACGCGCGTGAAAGTGTGCTCGAGTAAATATAAACAGAAAATGAGAGAAACGCACACGAAGCAGAAACATCAGCGGCATCAGTTTGTGTAATCGTGTACCCACGCGGATCTAGGCGATAATTTTCCGAATAAACACGAGGACACGTATGCTCGTATGCTCGAGCGAGAGAGACACCCATCGCATGTTCGTGGGTGGGTGGGAAACCGATCTTGGTATATAATAACGAAAAAAAAACTACTTGGGACAATATTTTTGAAGAGGAGAGCTGCACACGCGTATTGAATGTACTTTGCGCTCCAAGTACGATACGAGGAGGCGTGAAACGTCTCGTTACATTTATCGACGGGTGCGGGACGGGTCATTGACCGTGTGCAGTGTGCATGGAACTTCTCCAATTCTCTCGCTGCAAAAAACGATCGAGAAGAAGCACAAAGAAGCAGAAGAATGAGCAGGTACACGCAGGCAGATGAGCAAAAAGAGAAGACGAAAAAACGGCCAAGAATAAAGAAGAGGAATCTCGTTTCGCGCAGTGCGTGTGCAGTGCTGCGCGCCAAAGGGATGCGGCTGCGAAACGCACAAGCACACGATCTTCGAGAACGAAGAAGCGAGACGATGCTGCAGCGTATTACTATCGTTATTATTCAACGTCCACGGCGTTCGTTGGCCGTGAAACGCGACACACAACAGCGGCAGCAGCAGCAGCGGCAACGAAGTGAAAGTAGCCAGAGTTGCATCGCTCGTCCGCAACGAGTGAATATATACCCAAAAGGACACGGCAAAAAATATCGAGAGGCTTGATTACAGAAGTCGCGGCGGCGCACAAGTGTCGAAACGGGCTCCTTTTTTGTCAACCGCGCTATACGCACTCGTACACATGCACCAGCAGCACTCCTTACTATATACATTGAAAATATCGTAGATATACTGGAGGTTTTTAAACCGCAGACAGTGGCGTTACGCCGTTGTCATCGTATTATATTGATTGAATTTTTCATCGTTAGATTAAAGTCGCGCGACCGCCTCTGTTTATTACATATTGTGCCTCATTGAGCAATGCGTATTGCAGCGTGCGCGCGAATGTGTGTTTGTGTGTGTGCATGTCACGATCGCAAGCCGCGCTCACCGTCGTCGTCGTCGCGCTATATACCATGTGACGCAAAATATCATTGCCAATCCTATTTCTACATCGGCGCTCTCAAGTGCAGTAACACTTGGCCAAGCCGCGACTGCGACATAATTCGCAGCTCTTTCACTCCATACCTCTCTTTTTCATTAAATGAAATGAGGTAGAAAAAAAACAGAATGAAAGACAGATGGAGAAACAGAAGGAGAAATGGAGAAACCATTGGGTATTGTCTCTTTCTCGTCGAAGCATCGCACGCAGCACGGAGGAAGAATCATTACTCAAAATCATGCGAAGTTTTGAACTTCTTTTCACATGAAATAATGGTAGACGAGCGCGGCTTACGCTGAGAAATGCACCGGAATTTTTCATATACGTATGCGAATGGCAGTACGATACTGTAGCGCCTGGAGTCTTTTATAAACGGCACGCATGTATATACGAGAATAAAGAGGTAGCTCACGTACGTACGTATACATCGGATCGTTTACAATCGTGCGCTACTATACTGCCGATGACGCGAGCTTTTGCCTACACATGTTCAATATAAATACACACACTCACACGGGCACGTGCAGCAGCGGCGTTCCACATTCGCGCCCGCTTACGATCATATTCAGTAGCGCACATGCACACACACACACATAAGTGCAGCTGCAGCAGTATGCATATATAGCTGTAGATTTAATATCGTCGCGTATGCAGCACTTGGAGGATATAATATAACAATAAACGATTGTGTGCTGCGCCGTGCGTAAACGTGAATATATATGAAACCGCTCGACGACGACGACGACGACGACGTTATCCAATTTTTCGTGGCAACGAACAAATGATAATTTTCATTTTCTTTATATTTCATGCGAGGTTGTACTTTTCTTACGCCGCCGTCGCCGCTGCTGCTGCTTTAACGAGGATAAAGAGACGTTTGCTCATTCGGAGCACGGCGAAGGTTGTCCACTTTGTTTATAAATGCACGCGCTCGGCTAGTATAGTAAAAGAGAGAGAGAAGAGGTATAAAAAAAAGAAGAAAAAAAACAGGAGTCGCAATCAAATCTTTGGTATACGGCTTTCGATTACGATCTAAGGCGGCTAATCTTTATTTCGAGCTTGCGTGCGCGCGTTATTATACGCGCGAGCGCAAAGCAGCAACGGCACATCGCATACAGAGGCAGTATAGTGCAGCGTCGCTCTATTCTCGTTTTCTGCAGTGGTATTATATACCTATAGTTGATATATTTCTCAACGGGCGCTTCGTCTTTTTGTGTGTAATGTGCAATCGGCGGCGTGTGCGCATATAACGTCATCGCATACGCATATGTATACGAGCGCGTGCACATTGGAATTATGTCATCGTTTACGCTTTAATAATAATAATAATTCATAAATATATGTAATAAACGCCGAACCATCCTATTTTTTCTTTGCTGCTTTTTTTTCGTTTCGAACTCTCGTCTGCGAAGGAAGTCGTTGCGAGTATTATAGTCGCCCGATAAGCTGGGTAATGCGTTTTTTGAGATAACGTAGAGAGACTCGCCTGCGTTATGCACAGCATCGTCCCCCGCTCGATATAGCGTGAAATCAAAAAGAAACAAAGAAAGAGAGCAAAGAAAAGTAACGAGCAATAATAATTTGTCTTCTCGCTCGTTCTCTCGCTTCTCTCGGTGTGGTACACGCTGCGACTCGAGTGACATATCTTTGCATACTCGCCTTTGACGTGTACGCATGCATAACAAAAGTTTATTTATCTTAAGGTCAGTGCGCGGTTTATACGCCGACGATCCACCTATATGTGCATCGAGCTTGCAATGCCTTGATAAATATATCACGCTATATAACCCACGCGTACGCGCACACACGCACACATATAAACTCGTTCCCTCGAGTTGCACCAATTACACGCCGATCATTTGTTTATAAAGCCATTCCTCTGCTCTTTCCTTTTCTCGAGCCGCTCGAGTTTTTACTCGCGCGCGCGCGAGTGATAAATTTTTATTGTTTTTCAAGAAAAAAAAAAGCTGATCGAGTGCAAGTGAAAAAGAAGAAGACGAAAAAGAACGAAGAAGAAGCAAGGCACATTATACGTATATAATGCGACACATGTGCTTACATGACGAAATTATATTATATCCTCGCAACAACGCACGGCGACAAGTCGCGACTGCACACGATAACATCATCCTCGAGTCACGTCTCTTTTACTCGCTCACATATAATACTCTTTTACGCGCGAGCGGTAAAGAGTAATAAACCCACTTTTAAATCCTTTGCTCGTTCTTTTTTTTTTATTTTTCAAAAGATATTTTTCTTACGTTCGCGACGTTTTATTTCTCTTTCGCGGCGCGCGATAATGCCTCGGCTATGCGCGCGAGATTCGAAGTCAAGGATATCCTCAATCAACGGCAAATACTTGGCGCTCGCACACTGCACGCTCTCTGTATGTCGATGATGAAAAGAAGAAGAAGAAGCAGCAGCAGCGGCAGAGGTCTAGAAGAAGAAACTCACTGCTATTGCCACTGCTGCTGTCCGAATGTTGAACGCCTTTCGTAGTTTTCGCGGTCGTTATATTTGCGGTTGCTCAAAATGCACGAGAGCGCGTCGTCGTCGTCGTCGGCTCTCCGGCTCTTGCGCTAATGTATAAAGCTCTGTTGGTCGTGTCCCCCCTTTTCTTCCTCTTTGCGCAGCGAAAAATGACGAAAATATACTTTGCCTCTCCGAGTTTGTATTTGTGTAAGTATGTGCGAATGTGTGTGTGTGTGCAAACTTTGCAACTGTGCGGCCGTGTGTAGTGCTGGTTTCGCCACGAGTTTGCGTCAAACGACGACTAACGACGACTCCGAGCGATACGCGACGTGCATTCATCGGCGAGCATTACACACGGCTTTTCATTTCTGTATACGATAAGTATCGCCGTTTCCGTGGCCGATCCTGTATCGAGCGCGATGGTTTCGGACGGAAAAAATTAAGTATGTGCAGGGGCACGTACCAAAAGAGAGAGAGAGAGAAAAAGGTTCGTCGTTCGCGCCTATGTATAGGCTTTCGCTCCAACGACCGTGTATGAGTGTGTGTGTTTGTCCTTTCAAAAAAAAATTGTCTCTCTTTGTCTCTTTTTGTCAGTCGTGCGCTCTTTTTTGAAAGGAAGAAAAGCCGCGCAACGCGAGATCGCTTCTTTGTACCAACGGAAGAGGAGACACCCGCGCGATTATACGTTTATAAGAGCATACAATTTATAATGCATTATAAATACAGTAGAAGAGAAGAAGTAATTTAATATTTTCAAGGATGAGTTCCCGGTAAATATCATAAGCGCGTACAATATTTACAGTATACACCCTTCGCTCTCATTTCTCGTCTCTCTCTCGCGAGTATTACGATGTGTGTATTAAAATATGTACGATACACAATGTTACAAACGCCTCGACGCGGAGCTACATAGCTCGCGCTCATATATACAATAATCTTGTATCAACAAGAGTCGCGATACACACACATATACTGTTGATAAGACACGATATGCTCGAAGTGTGTAGCTAACAGCGGCAGCCGAGCATACGATAAGCTCACATGCGTTTATTTTAAGAAAAGGCGCTATGCACGCCAAAACTCAACAGCGACGCGCCATCGCGTGTGTATGCGTATAATATATATATAGTAGTGCAACGCACGCAATCTTTTGTCGCCTTCTCCTCTCGTGTGCGTTAGCGATTAGCATCGCCCGTTTATATAGTCGCACGCTTATCTGCGCACTGTATGCGCCTGCGTTCTGTTCTTCGAGGCTCGCAAGCAACGATCGAATATAATATTAGTCGTACGTGCTGCTTCGTAGTTTCAATTCGACCGATCGCGGCCCATATATATTGAGCCGCATCGACGCGAGTGTCAACTCACGGATTCGATCAACATTTGAGTGAAAATGAAAAAAAAAACGAAGCGACCGCTGATTCCGAGTTTATATTTATACGCCTTGGAGAATAAAAAAATCCGATACTCGGACGCTCGGAAAATATTAAACAACGATCGCATGTACGCGAACGAATAACACAATCGCCGTTGTTTTTGTTGCTGTTAAAGCGCACGACGATTTCAAGGCCGCGCGCGTGCGATATTATATAGCCGCCGTCGCCGCTGAATCGGGCGACGCTTCCTCTCTTTTAATCTCTTTCTCTTTCTCTCTCCCTTCGTACGTGCGCGCGCGCGCGTATCTCGCGTACAGAACTCTTTTCTCTTCTTTTCGCGCGCTCACAGCTTTGCCCCGATCTCTGCGTGCACGCGTGCTCCGATGTAAGAGCGGGTAAGCTGTAGCAGCACAGATAAAACTTGAGCGCAGCCAGCACCACCACCGCCGCCGCCGTCGCTGATGCCGCTGCCATTCCATCTCGAGTTTCGCTCTCTTTTTCTGCGTGTGGATCTGTCTGTCTCTCTGTGTGTGAAACCAGATAACGCGAGCGAGCGAGCGAGAGAGAAAGAGAGAGAGACTAGGCCTGAATAAGCGTCTCTATGTGCTGTACACTGAAAAGAGTCTCTTCTGCCTGCAGCTGATATAAAACTCGGGGCGCTCCCTTTTTTATTATATATAAGGGCTTCTTGTTGCTGCGCCGCTGTATAAATGTACCCTGCGAGCCTGCTTAAACTTTCACTTTCGTCTGAAAAATCAACTTCGTACTTTGTAATATATATCGCGCTTTGGAGTATTTTTTAATCAGCAGCGTTACGAATATGATTCACTCACGCGCGCGGGAGAGGCTCGAGCAGTGCTTTTACGCGGGCTCCAGTTCAAAAAAGTAAAGTTGAAAAAAAATCATACGGGTAGAAGCGGCAAAAACAGCAGCTGCTCTGCCCGCAGCATCGGAATACAAACGTCGACGTTTTAAAAAAAAAAGCGCACGTTCGTATGTATTATACGAACGTAAGTCTAATTACGAGCAATTTCTTCGCTTGGTAAAAGTATTAATACTTATTGCACGAGAGAAAGAGCCGAGTTCGAGCATGTTAACGCAGAAGCCCGAGCAGGCGACGCGTTAACAATTTCTAGCGTTCAGATTCTCCTCTTTTTTTCTTCATCTTATTTTTTCTTCTTTTTTTTTCAAAGCTCGACCTTCGATGGAGGAAAGAAACACGCGCAGAGGCGAACGCACAACTCTCGAGCGCAAAAGTATTTCGGAACAACATACACGTACGCAAACACATGCACTCGAGGCGCAGATGTTCGCTTCGTCTTTTTTTTTTTTTTTACTTTTTTCCTTCTATATGCTCTTGTTCGCGACGAGCCGCGAGAGAAAAGAGAGAGAGAGACGTGAAGAAGAGTCGATGCGGTGCCTCTCACTGGCAGAAAACGTCGATTATTATACCTTGCAGCCGTTAAAAAAGAGAGCCCAGGCAGCAGCGGCACTGCAGCAATTCGCGCATTCCACTATTGGCTAACGACTTTGTTCGACACACAAAAAAAAAAGGAGGAGTAACTTTTTCGGTTTGATTTTTATTTTACTCGTGTGTGCGGGTGCGTACGTATACGTGTGTGCTCTCGCAATTTCACAAAGAAACGAGACGAGCGCGAGAGAGATGCGCTGCGCTGCACAAAGAGAAAGAAAGCTCGCGTTTCCGTTAACTGTGCACACACGCCTGCACACACACACACATAGACAGACAGACACACTCACATACATACATGCCATACAAATAATAATCGTTCCATTGGGATTTATCGACTTTGAGCGAGAAACAGAGAGAATAAAACTTTTTCGTATACGCTACAGTGCGATTAGATGTATCGAATATAAAAAAATAATGAGAGAGAAAAGGGCGACACTGCACATACACGTATATTACAGGGACACACACACACATGTGCACATATGAGCAACGCGCCAGACTGTGCAGAGTCTATGTTTTGTCTGGCACAGCGTCAGCGTCAGGGTTTATAAAGCCCTTGTACGTATGTGCCGCAGCAGCAGCAGCGAGAACGAACAAAGTGCGGTATATGCGTGTATGCGAGCGTCGAGCGTCGTTGTCGGCCATGGCAGGCAGCAAGAACCGGAGCTGAAAACATCGACCGCGACCGTCAAAAAACACGCCTGCCGCATACAACTCTCCTATGTACGTGTGTGCGTGTATATATGTGTATGGCTCTCGTGTATGCCAGACACAAAGGGATTTTACGTCCCTTCCAGCGTGCAGTAGTTCCTTCTTCATCTCTCTTTCTCTCGTTTCGAGCTGCTGCTGCTGCTCCATGAGCTCTACGCATTATGACGCGACGAATGATTCGGTCGCTATTGCCGCTACCGCCGTCTCCGAAGATGACGAAGAAAACGTAATTGCTTAGCTCGGTGCTTAAAAATTGTGCGATGATTTTTTTCTTTCTTTCTTCCTTTCTTTCTTTCCCCGTAAGTACTGATAATCCTTGAGAGTAGAAAGATTTTCACAATAAACTTTTCGACGTATTATAACAAACAAGACAAAAAAACATAGCTTCGAGAATTGAAGGATATTATATATAAGACTTGTGCCGTGGGTGTCTGTATCACGGCTCGATTCCCATAAGGAGAAAGGGAGCACATATTATACTGGCTGTATACACACACACACACTTGTATACACGAGCGAAAAGCGTAAAAGTTCGTTTCGTTATACGATCGTACGAGAGAAAAGAACAAAAAGCACTGGTGCGAACGCGAGCGCGTATAGCTTGGATTATATGCACCCAAGCCGAGCATTTTAATCTCTTTTTCACATACACACGTAGCTAAGAAATGCAGTTATGCGTTTGTGTGAGTGTGTAAGCTGCTGTATCATATATAACAACACAATACTTGCACACACACACACTTGCACGATATAAAAACAAAGCCTGAAAGGGCTCGTGCGAGCGTTAGATTATTATAGTTTTAACACGTATAAGACGTGCAAAAAAAAAGTGGAAAAAAAATTAAGTTTTCTTAACGACGAACTGCGCCAACCAACGTGTTATACGAGCCTGCATGGCTGCAGTTTATTACGGCACGTGTTATAGAAATTATATTTATAAAAAAAAAAACGATGACTCGATCCCGTGAGTGTGAGAAAGCACGTTGATTATCGCATGTAACTGAGCTCGAGATATTATGGTTTTTAAATTCATCATATTTTCTATGAACTGCAGTATACGCACTGACAGGCATAACGAAGTCGAGCGAGAGAAAGATTATCGGTGAGAAAAGTCGAATCGACGTGGTTTCGACGTCGTACGCAAGCTTTTCTCTATAATGCGTCGACGAGGAGCGATCGTGTCGTAAGGTTGCAGCTGCGATTTTGTAACTATTGGCGGCTGTTCCACTGGTTATTTCACAAATATATCTATGTATTCGCTGCGACGATCCTCTCGCGTGCGCCACTCGTGTACAGTGTTTGTGGGTCAACGAGCTTCTTGTCTGTCGTCGTATACAGCAGCTCGCGAGCACACGCGTAAACACATACACAGGCGCATCAAGAGCAAGCTGCAGATAAGGCGCGATGCGATGCTTGGCTATACATTAAAATTACATACACACGTAATCTCTCTCTCTCGCGAACGAGCGAAAGTCAATATGACGCGCGCATAAAAACACGTATATTCCGGGGCTCGAGCTAGCTATAAGCGCGTGCGCAAATGAACGCGAAAATTGCTAAACTAAATTGCCTATGCGCGGGCCTTGTTTGTCCAATGAATTTTCAAGCTCGCGCCGCGCATTCCGATATAGCTGTAACTTTTTTTTCTGTCTGTCTCTCTCTCTCTAGTCTTGTGCCTTTTGCGGACAAAACGTGCCAATTGCTTCTAATGGAAGCCTCCTGAGCTGCTAGCGCTAGCATAAAGCATATACAGTATATACATGCCTGCATTATTGATAATAATTGCCTTTTCTCTCGCGCCAACGTTTAAGAAAGTTTTAGCAGTGGAATAATACTGGAAAAGATGATGCGCGCTTGAAATGTTGGCCAATTAGAGATACTTAGCCGTAGTCTCTCGGCTCTTTGACTCGAGCTACTGCTATACTTGCTACACTATATAGCTGGCGTTGCTACTGCAGTGCGGAGAATCGTTTACGCATCTGCGATATCTCGAAGCTGTGCAGGCAGGTTTATTAAGAATCGCGAGCGCCGCGCGCGACTTGCACAAGCCGAGGTAATATCGAGCAACGAGAGAGAAAGAGGAAAAAGAGGAACGGAGCAATCGCAAGTGTACTGCCGCGCTGCATGTCGTGACGGTGTTGTTTTCGCGCTCTACGCAGCGCAGTTTATAGAACGGAAACGGATGAAGGCAATATTGGTTTAATATCGTACTTGGCGTTAAAAAACGTTTACATTTTTTCTCTATAGAAAAAGGAGTCGACAGGAGTGGCCTTTCACGCGGTACGCGCAAGAGAGCGTCGATTTTCACGAATCCGTAAGATTTATCAATCTCAGGGTCACGGGTTAATCTGCGAGGATAACCATTCGAGTATTTAATTTAGCGATTAGACTTGCCAAGTATTGGGATTTATGTATGCATTACATCGAGTCTGCCTCTCTCGAGTTATCACGCAGTTTTGTACTTTCTAAATTTACGTAGAGCGGCTGCGCATATATGCGCGCACGCAGTTTTATGCTCCGGCAAGAAACGTTTCAAGATAGCGCGGCACACACACACACACACACACACACACACACACACTTTTATAGTTATTTCCACGACATTTGTTTTACGCGAAATTTTAACAATGGCAGCTCGTGTCGTATAGGCGTAATATTTATATTTGGTGTAAGTGTGTGTACGCGTATACGACTCTGTTGGAGCTTTACGAGAACTCGTATTATATAGTGTCACTCGATCGTTGCTGTGTGTGCGTAGTATATAATATAATGCCCCCGCGAGAGTCCGATCGAGAGACTTTTATTACTCGAGGCACACACTATACGTACGACACAGCATCGATATAAATGCACGTACACGCACTGTTTGTGCACGCGCACAGAGAAGGAGGAAAAAAAAAATTATTTCGCTGACCTTTTGAACGGATCTCGGCTATATTGCGTGTACGTAGTCGTAAAGCCAACGACCAGAATAGCAACAACAACAAAAAAAACGACAAAATGTTCGATATACGTACGAAGCTCCTTTTGGAATCGATTGAGATTTGAGCAGCAACGGTAGCAGTAGAGTGGCAGAAACCGGCGCAGATACCCGAGGCTCGCTCTCCATAGAGCGAGGAGCGATAAGATCGACGAGTGCAGCAAATATATGTTTGCATGCGCAAGTATCGCTAGCAGCGGCAGTAGTGGCGGTAGCAGTTGCGATTCGCGCGCAATATAAGAGCGCGTGTGCAGCCACGAGTTCCCGATCGCAGCCATTAGATTGTTACACACACACATATAGAGGTTGCTACGACGCGTCAGCGCGTACGTACGGGTATTATACGTTACATCATACTCCTGCGCTGCGGTACCCCCGTACTCCAGCGCAGTGTACATTTTATAATATATATAATACCTCGAGCTCGCGTCTAGCGCACGTGCGTGCGTTGTATATACCTGTGTGCAGAACTGCTCGAGCTGTGTGCGAGAGGGGCATTTACAATGCAGATTTCGCGAGCACGTCTCTTTCTCTTTTTCTCCTCGGCAGTGGAGCTCTTCTTTCGAGAAAACCGATTTTGTCGAAGAAAACGAAGGCTCTTTACTTACTCGTGAACGGTTTCGCATCGAGAAAGACAGAGAAACGACGAAGAGAGAGACGGAGTGGAATGTCGCTCGCCTCGAAAATCTTTTGCGCAGCAGAGCAGCATTATACACACTGACTCTGACAAGCCGTGCAAAATAAGAGAGAGAGAAAGAGCAAACTCATCCAAAATTAGAATGTTTAGCCGCAAAACTATACCGAGCAGCAGCAGTAGCAGTACGCGAATTGCTGCTCTTATATATCGCCGCTGTACGCGAGCATATAAGTTCTAGTTTATACATTCCTTACGTTGGACGGTTTATATGACTTCCGCGTAAGCGCAAGGCTTTTTAGCATCGGTGGCGGTGGCAGTGCGGCGCACAGTCATTGTGCGAAATATATCCAGGAGCTAATGGAATAATACCGGGATATCGGATTACGATACAAGAATGATTAATGTGACTTTATTGCGAATAATTGAAAAATCGATGCGTTAGAGCTAGTGTCTAGCGCACGGCAAGCTTTCGATGTTCAAGACTCGTGGTTCGAATGCGCGTGCCGAGCTTGCAAGCTCACACGTGTAATTATGCATTTTTTTCCGAGTTCTTATACCCGACGATAATTATGATGAGCTTGCAGCTACTCGAATGAAGTTTGCGTGCGACTGGCGAAGCGCTCGAATTGCATCAAAGTTTCAACATTCAGCTGCCGATGTGCCGCGTGAGCTTTTCGACGCATGTCAAGTTCGTTTTGTCGTTTTATAAAGCTCATGTGCACACGTTTTATATATAAAAAGTCAAAGAACGAGAGATAGAGAGAGAGAAAAGGCGCGGACTGACGTCAGCGCGGCGTAGTATATAGCAGCAGCGCTGGATGACGAATTCAAAGCAAATTTCAATGTCATGGGAAAATTCTGCGGCAAAAAATAAAATATCGTTGGACTTGTGTAATACGATTTTCTTTTATATGCCAATCGCATATATATCGTATATCTATAGTTACGTACGTAATAAAGCTGCTGCTGGTCGTAAAAAATGTTTTATAATTTCGGTCTATCACGCGCACCTAATTTTTGCGCTCGTGCGCAAGAAATAAATTATTGAGATTGGCGCTCGTTAGATGGATTGGCATTGAATTCGTGCCGGTGTATTGGTCCGTGCGTGTGTAGTTTTTTCTATACGGAAACATGCCGCGATCGCAGGATTACATAGCCTATACAATTTTTGAATAATTACCGAGTGTCAAGACTTCCTAGATATATATGTTCGATACCGTTCGAAGTTTGCAGTAATCGGCTACTACTGGCCTTTATTGTAATGGAATCGGAAACATTCGAAATGATCTTGGCAAAGTAATATTTAACACATAAATACTCATAACGCGTAAAACGTTTTGAAAGCCAAGAGCCCGTCAATTTAAGTGTATAGATAATTTGGTCTATGCTTAGTTTTTTCATCTTTTTTTTCGACATTCTTTCGTCGAATTAGTATAGAGGCACCTTCTCCCGGGACGGCTTCGAGGGAGCAGACTATCGTCTCTTGGTCGAGCTATATTTTTCAAGATTTTTTGAAAGTTTGCTCAAAGTAATCACGCAAGAATCATCCGCAGAGAGTCGTGTGCTGCTGTTGCTGCAGCTGCGGCTGCTCGAGCGAGCCAACTTTTGTTCAAGGTCGCCGCCTTTTTGCGCGATTCTCTTTCTCTCTCTCTCTTTCGTTTTTGCGCCGCTCGTTTCTCCGCGCGTTGTACACGACTGCTATATATATTATGTGCCAGTGTGTGGCATGTGCATTCGTTATATTACACACATCTGCACGCACACATGCACGCACATATACATTTCCTCCTTTCTAATTCCTCGGAGTCGTGCGCGGAATTATATATAGCCGACGCGAAAAAGAGAGACCACATCATTTCGGAGCAGGCCTCGAGTGAGGGACAAAAAAGAAAGAAGAAGAAGAAGCAGACGATGATGATGATGATGAAGAAGGCGAAATAAGAGAGGTGCGTGCCGAAGAAAAGTCGTATACGCGCTACGAGCAAACGTGTTAGCGCCCAGTCGACCGAGTAGGCCTTATAAACTGCGATCTGTAGAGACAACCTACCTACGGAACTTTGAGAGCCAGGTCGAGTCGAATCTTTGCAGAATATATTTCAGAAAATCACACTATAGTAGTTCGTCTCGAGCGGGCAGGCAACGGCAGCAGGAGTAGCAGCAGCAGCAGCGCAACAGGAGCGGGACAGGAGAGAGAAGTGAGAGGGACTCTCGACTCTTGCTCGCGATCGTATATACACACACGAGAAATAGAAGAAGACGAGCGAGGCTGTGCCAAAGACTGCTGCAAGGCAACGGCAGCAGCAGGATAAAGAGAAAGGAGAAGTTTAAGAAATAAGACGAAGAAGAAGAAGAAGCCACAGCCTCGGAGCAGCAGCAACAGAAGAAGAAGAAGAAGAAGAAGAAGAAGAAGAAGAAGACAAGCTCACGACGAAGAAAGAGAGAGAATGAGAGAAGCTTGGGCTCTCTCGGTGCGCAGTGCGCGCAGACTGGGGCTGGTCAGCCGGCGGGCAACTTACATCCTGCCCCGACGATATACTTTGTCTGGAATTTCGAACGGCCCTCGGCCATGAGCGAGAGAGAAAGAAAGAAAACCAGTTGTGTGTCTGCTGCTGCTGCTGCTCTGTGAGTGCCATGCTTTCGTCGTATTTGCCGCCGTCGCCGTTTGCTGTCCGACAAAGGGTCACCAGCACCGCCAAGCCAAGCCAAGAGCGATCCAAAGCGAGCTGGAGCTGCTCCGTCACGAACGAAATTCGCTCGCTATAATATAATCTGGGGGGCTCTCGCTGGGAAAAACTGAGTCGCATCATTGGAGCATCATCATCATCATCGTCGTCGCCGTAATATCGCATCGTATCGCAACGAGCACGAATCGAGCTATCATCATCATCATCATCGTGTACTCCTGAAAGCTTCCCTCCTCACTCCGAGGATAGAGAGCGATTATTTTCGTTAGACATTCTCACGTCTCGCACATGATTCTCACCGCATGTGTGTGTGCGCGCGCACACGGCACATAATACACATATTTGCAGCGACGCAATGTGCCGCATATGCAGCCGCACGGAGAAGAGAGAGAACTGGTTTGGATTTTGACCTAGCCTCTCTCTCTCCCCGTACAAATATTTGGCTTCTTCTTGCTCGGCTGCTTGCTCGGCCATGCTTAGATATATACGCGCCGATTCTTTCGCCTATTTTGCGGAGCAACAGCTCGAGGCTGGCCACGAATAGCAGTAGGAGCAGCGCCTTTCCTTTGCAGCCTTCGGTCATTTGCATGAGCAAATTCGTTCTGTCGTTTTTTGATTCGATTGCCTTTCAAAAAATCATGACGCACGTGCACAATAATAATGTGATAATATAAAGAAGACGACGAGTTTCGACAGAGCTGCAAAAACAATAACAAAGCGATATCGCTCGGAGCGAGCATCGATGCGTTTTGTATTATTATTTTATTATATAGTGCAAGTATAACATAAGCAGCCAATGTATATTATAGAAGAGTCGGTCGATATAGATTAGACGACTCGTGGAGCGTCTCGCGGGCACGATACACGCATACACCTTGCACTCGGCCATAATAATATTATATATAGCAGCATCGTGTGTGAGTGTGTATACGCTCGATGCGTCCGCAGAGCTTTGCAAGCCTGCGTGTAATAGTGACTATGTAGTGTATACGTATGGTATAGGGCGGCGGGATGTGTATATGTATATAATATGCGCTAGGCTGCGCCCGCTCCGGTTCATAATATAAGCGACACGCTGCTATGCACATGCACGAACTGACGCCGCTTATGCCGCGCACATATACAGCAGCAGCAGCAACGAGCAATTGTAGACATATATAGTTTCAAGCCTCGTGTGCTCTATCTATATATAAACGACGCTGCTGCACATATGCACACGCACGTCTTTATTCGTGTGTGTATGTGTATGCGAGGTCGTTACACCCTACAATACATCATCGTCGCATCTAGCTCTATATATACATAGGCGTTGCGCCGACACGAATATAATACACACACATGCAGATACTTTGCTGGCTTTATTTTATGTAAGCCGCGATGACGATGGCTCTGTGCTTTCGTGTGCATGTGCTTTTAGATACACACGCGCGTTATATTATGGAGCTCGTGTTTATAATAATGCCATGCCCGGCAGCAGCGGTCATCGTCGTCGTACGTCCGCGTCTTTCGTCGCCGCGATGCGTCTGGTTTAACTTCTTCCTTAGCAACTTTTAATTCTCGAAGAAAGGTAGAAGGGTACACATACATTGTGCTTATCTGACTCTCTGCATCTCGCTAAAGAGCACCGTGAGTACCTCCGGACAGATCGTGTAATTCGAAGTACGAGACGCATTATTACGCGAATCAACACTCTCGCTTTATATTTTCAAGAATATTTCTTGGTGTTTGACGAACGTGCGTCGTTTTCTCGCGAGTTAAAATGGATAGCGATTTAGCAGCCATGGTCTCATGTGCGCCTCGTCACTTTATCCACTATATAGCTGCCGAGTTTAGCGCACACATCACTCGGTTAAAAGACACAGGCAGAGAGAGAGAGAGAGAGAGAGGAAGAGGAATAACTCTGGCGAACAGCTATATAAAGTAGACAGATATACTAGATAATGACTGTCTGACTGACTCGCTCGACCATGTACCATCGTGTAATGTACATATGCACATACATACGTACATACAGACGCGTTGAGAACGTGTTGTGTATAGAAAAAAGCGCAAAAAATTTCTGTGTGTATACACAGAGTGTCGAGAGACATACGCGCGCGCACACACATATTGCGACGTACGTCTTGGTGTATCGTCGTCGTCTTTTTTTCCATTCCTTTTCTTTTCTTTGCCAAAGTAAGAGGGAAGCCATGAGCGAGGCAGCTATACACATACGCACGCTCGCAGCTGTCACTGCGAAAGCGAATTCGCGAGGCTAAGGCAGCGCAGATGTTCAACGTCGACTGCACACACACACAACATATATTTCACATGGAGTTAATATACAGGCACAAGCTGGCGTACACGGCGCACACAAGAAAATTTCGAAATCTCGTCCGAATTTTGATTTGCCGCAGTGTCGATTGGGTGCATACACGCGTGCGTGTGTGTGGCTATAATAAAGAGGATGTGGGAGGTGATGCCTGCCTCGTTGCATATAAACTCAATAGTAGAGTGAGTGTGTGTGTGAGAGAGTAGACTGCATAATGCATGTAAAAGCAAGTAACACGCGAAGCCGAAAGCACTAGTAGTACTCTCTGCCCTCCCTCCCTTAACGCAGCTGAAAGTACATCGGGTAATTACTCGGGTTCTGCCGCATGTATGTACCTTGTGCGTACTTGTTCGCGTGCATACACACACACACATACACGGACACGGAGCAAAGTGTAGAATTAATCCACGATCGAATATTTATGACACACACTACGTAGTACATACGCACGTTACCTTCCGTGTATACAGCATATATTGTACGTTACACGAGTACTGCGGCTGCTGCTGCTGCTCGTATATCGATCTTTGGGACGATTTTTCATTAAATATTAGACAACTAATCGTCGTACACACACATGATGCATCGCGCACACCGCTGGAAATGAGCTGTGTACGTGTACCGATGTACGTATAAATAGAGTTTTACCCTAATGCACAGTTCGAGCTTAGACGGGAACAAGAGAGAACGAGCGAGCGAGAGAGGCAGCAGTGAGAGCTAAGCACATTGGGGTGATTTTTCGCAACGTCTCTCTCTCTCTCGCTCTCGGTTTAATAGCTCCATTCATAGACATCAGGTGTGTGTGTGCGTGCGATGTACTTCGGGTCGAAAGACACGTACAGCTGTGGCGACGATTATTTCCCACGAGACGACGACGACGACGACGAGGAGCACACACAGCACATATAAACATGCTGCTGCACACACGACGATCACATATATAAGTACGTTGAGCCGAGATCGATACAATCCTCACGTTTTATTTATTCCCTTTAATTCGCTTTGTGAGCGGGATCTCTTCACTTCTTTTTTGGCTTTTGGGCCACGATGAGCCGATGCCTCGCTAACGCCGAGAGAGCAGCGCGATATTGCACGAGAGAGAGAGAGACCGAAAAACGAGATCGCACACGTGCGGTGCACAGAGCATAGAGGCCAATAGAGATCGATCGGCGCACACTCGAGTCTGCTGCTACATAATAGCATTCACACTTTCTACGTCCCACATGCACGTGTGCGTATCTCTATTCTTCATCAACATCTCGCAGCGGCACACGGACTAGCACTGCTACTAGAGCGTATTTTTATGCACACGTCGTTGTGCTACATCGCACTTGTGTAATCATCATCAACAGTGTATGCGCGCGTGCAGATCGACACGACACTTGTTTCTGCCGATCTGCGGGCACAGGTGCACAAGTGCACGATATACAAGTACACATGTGCATGCGCATAGCGCTCGATGATCGTGCGAGCTTTTTCATTGCATTACGGCGCGTATCACACGTTATAACTATAACGCCTTGCGCTGCATCGAACAAAAAAGGAGGAAGAGGAGCTTGAGAAAAATCGTCGACGCGCGAGCAGCAGCGGCAGCTGTGTAATATTGAGTGGCTCAGAAACGACAAAAAGAGGTAAAAGGTAAACACACACACAAGCCAGCGAGCGCCGAGGTGATCGGCAAAGAAATGTGAGAAAAAAAATTCACAAGGAGAGAGAAGAGGAAAATGAAGGAAGGCTCGGTTCGCAGAAAGAGGCGGAAATAAGCGCTCAGGATTCTCCTCGACGCGCATCCGTTCGCGTCGCGGATACATAGTATATACCTATAAGCGTGCACACATGTATGCACTTGGCAATGCTCGAGGCAGCAGTAGCAGCAGCAGCACATACTGCCGAGCGCGCCAATATATATATAACATCCTCCGCGAGCGAGGCTCCTCGCTGCAGTGCACGTCGTCGCAACGCGAGGATAGAGAGAGAGAGAGAGAGAGAGAGAGAGAAAACGCACATGCAAGCCACATGTTCTTCGCGACCAACCTCCCCGCGCTATAACCATTATACACACATAGAGCATAAAGCAGTGGCAGCAGCAGCCACTCGCGTATATCGCGCCAACATCGTGCAGCGATCCTCAGAGTATACGTATACGTGCGAGATATACACTCTGCTTTCAAGTTTTTTTACACCCCCTCCCTTCGCCCCTCTTTATGGGTCGTTGTCGTCGTCGTCGGTCGACGGTCGACGGTCGACGTTCGTCGCACTGCAAGTTTCTCTATATATCGGCCTGGCTATATAGTTAAGTACTGCAAGCACGAGATAGCGAGCACCATCGTATCGTGTGGGGGGACAGGGAGATAGAGAGGGTAACGGTAACGCATGCGCGCATACGAGCTTGCGCGCGTCTGTGCGCACACGACGGGGTCGAGCTTTCGTAAACAGAGAGGGCGAGAAAGCTCTTGGGCTAAAGCTCTCTCTCTCTTTCTACAAGTATATAATGTCTGTGGGTGCGCACGCGCGCACCGCCTTTATAAGTGTACATATGAATTCGAGGAGAGTATGTATTGTAACGGCGAGAGATATACACGACGATATGACGCTTATAAAACGCCACATGGACGAGAGATATGATGTTTTCATTTGCTTTTGTTTTCGGTTTTCAAGAGTTCTCTGACAGAATCGAGTTTGAGCTTGGTTTTCTTTTTGTTTTTGTCGTAAAATCAGTCGTAGGTGTTGAGCTTTTTTTTTTTTTTTGATTAGCAGTTTCGTGAGTGAGCGTTACAGAAAAAACAGATAAACACAGTCACTAATAATAGTGAATTAAAAACAACAAATAACAGCAACAACATAAACACAGGCAACAATAAAAAAGTGCACAGATCTATAAAGCTAAAGTTCATCAACCAGTTATTTTTTGTCACTTTTCGTTCAAAGCCTTTTCTGCAGTGGCATTGCATCATTTTTTGCCATCTTTTTGTGAAATTTAATTTTCTTTTTTTTTTTGTTTTTGTTTTTGTTCATTTTTACCTCTTTGGAATGCGTATGGAACTCGCCTCGCCTCTCACTGTCACGTTGAATCCGTCGGACGGGATTCCCGAAGTAGCTTCGCGATCATAAAAATCGTCGTGGGATGTTTTGGCGCGTTTTTTCCTGCACAAAATAGCGATTTTTTTCTTGTACATATTGCCAGTCATGTGGATGATGATTGTTTTTTTTTTCTTATGCATCAATTTTTAATGTTTGTTTTTTTGCTTTGTCTTATCTTTTGCATTTGTGATTGAAGGAATTAAAGCAAGAATAATTGTCGACGTCAGAGAAAACAACGTCAAGTTTGGTGGGTAAATTTTACTCGCGAGTGCGCGATTCCCTATAAATATTGATTGGGTGAATATTTTTCGTGTCTTTTATTTTCAAACAGCCGTGCTCGCGTGTACGGAGAAGTTTATTAATGTTTCATGCTAAAAACAGCGAAGCGCGCGGGCGCGAGCACACACACAACACACATGCGCGCGATGAACCGCGCGATAATTCAAAATATATTCCGCGCACAAGCTCGTAAATCGTGTAGGCAAAAATTTCGTCCACTGTAAGTATACGCTCGGTCAGCAGAAAAAATTAAAAAACTGCGTGAGTGCGTGTGTGCGTGTGTGTGTGCGTCTTCTGTATCGGTACAAGTATTATACGCGCACAAGTTAAAGGGGTCCCGCAGCAGTTCGCGAGCCAAACGATAAGAATCGCTTCGAAAAAAAAACGAACGATATCGGATGTACGTGAGTGTATATAATGCAACGATGTGTGGCCTATCTGTTGGCGTCGCGTTCGTACGTATACACTGTGTTCGTTCGCTTCGTACACACGCGTATATAGTACAGCAGGCAGTAAGTTACATAAGTTACATTTATATATGTGTCGTTTCGAGAGCTCCGATGTGTATGTGTCTATATCATTGCCATACGTTGCGCACACGCGTGATTATTTGCAGTTTATTATACATATATCGTAAATCAAAGTAGTGTGCTATGCTCGCACGAGGAAGACGTCCGAGTCATACGAGCATATATGTGTGCGTCTTCGCGCGCGCGTCTGCCTGCAGATATTATAAACCAACGAAGGACAAGTTCGCCTAAATTGTCTCGCATGTGTATACGTGTGCTTTGTAACGTGTGTGCGAGCGAGTATACGACCGAGCTGCGAGCGCGCCCGAGCGACAACTGAGAAATTTTGAACGATAAGGAAAAGAGTTTACAATATGTGTAAAATCGCGTTCTCGACTCTCGTACCATATGTCGTGCGTGTTGTCGCATGATTAATATATATTTATTATTATTGCAAACGGACAGCGCGAGTTGCGGCCGTGTGTGCGGCTCGCATACACATATTATTCATAATCTAATCGAGTAATGACAAGTACCGAGGTTTTCTTCCGTACGATATTTTAACCGTATGGACGTGTGTATTTTATTCTGCTTGTTACGTTCGAGGAGTAATATTAAACAAAAAAAAAAAAGGAGAGAACAAAAAAAAGACATCTCCGTAGTTGTTTCGTTTCGATTTTATACAATGAAAATTCGGTGGACGTGTGTGATCGAAGAATGGGACAGTTTTTGTTGTTGTTGTTGAGAGAAAATGAACTTACGCTCGGCGCGCCTTGACCGTCCAATCCATATCGCGCAGCACTGTACAAGTGTTAGATGCACACTTTTATCTCAATTTTGATATTAAAATACGTATTGCGACACACACACAATAACTGCTGCTCCGCTGCTTCCGTAGTCGCGCACCTTCGTACGCACAGATTTTCGTGTCTGCTGCTCCGTAGCTGCTGCTTTTTCTTTTCTCTCTCTCGATCTTCACTTATACATATGGTCGTCGAAAGCTCGGCTTGGTGTGGCCGCTCCTCGCTCTCCTCGTCGGACTTTGTTCGCTCCTCTTGTTTCTTTCTCGAAATTCGAACGTGCGAAGTGTACGAATAAAAATTTCACCGCGTACGAAATGTAATACAAATATATACTGTGTCGCGCACGAGCGCAGAAACTTCTTGTATCGCGCACGAGAGCGAGCAACTGGAGCTGCTGCCGCTGCTGCTGCGGGCTTTTATGTATACGGTGAGCTTATTGCACTTGCGCACACAACACACTGACTCCGTTTCAGGGGCCGACGACGATGCTTCGTCGATACCTTCCTCGCTTCGTTTCGGGTTTTTTTTTTATTTGTCGCTGCCAAAACGTTTGCTCCCCTATATGTTGTACTTTCGCATCTGGTGCAATGCAATGCTGGAGCTTTTCTTTCTCTTATCTTTCTTTTCGTACGAGAGGAGAAAAGCCAACACTCGAGTCGAGCCGCGATCGTCGGGCTCTCGTACAGTTGCACTAACACAGAGACACGGAGCGAGAGACACACAGAGGCACGACGACGACTTTGGTGCGAGGCGAGCTTTTGCAGCACGCAATCGAACGAGCGACGAGGAAGACGTTTGCCGAGCAGTAGAGTGCTAGTATGGTATATAGCAGCCAGCACAGACACTCACACACACAGAGCACAGAGCACAGAACGTTGTTGATGGTAGTAGTAGTAGTAGTTGTTGCTGCAGTAGCAGTTGTAGTAGTAGTAGCAGCAGTAGTGGTGGAGGGGGCGGCGCGCGTCGACGCCCCGCTTTTTCAACAACAAAAAAAACTAAAAAAATCGCAGACGAAGAAAACGAACTGCACACTTTTTTTTTGAGAGAAAATTTTGCACTAGTTTCGATGCTGGAAAACACACTTTAGAGCTTTTTTCTCTTGCTTCTTGAACACATCGAGTACAGGCGTTTCGTCGACACGATGGCTATCTTACTCGATCGAACGTAGCATTTTTTGTACTTGCGACGGGGTTGTTTTCCGAAAAGCTTTCTTCGTTTGCAAAGGGTGGGTCGTGGTAAAAATTTACGTATTTTTCCAGCGAATCATGTACGTTCCCATGCCAAAGTTATCAACTTTGTTCTCTCTCTTTAGCCACTGCAGCAGCTGCTGGTCGTTGTGCTCGAGGTCGAGAGACGTCGGTCGTCGTCGTCGAGAGCGAGATAGAGTCGGGCGCGCGCACACACACAATCGCGCACGGGGCACACACACCTTCTTCTTGTGATCTTCGGTCGACTTGTTCTCGTCGCCGTCGTTTCAAACGCGCACACACTTTTACGCTGCTGCTATCGAGTTGGCTGCTCTGCTGCAGTCTCGACGATTTCCGTAAGCGCTGCACACTTCGCTTAGCCAGCATATATACACTTTTTATTATGCATAATCAACTGCCGTACACAACTTCTTCGGATGTGTGTTATTTATAAAATAAGTGTATGTGTGTGTGAATGAATGTAATGTATTTCTTTTTTGTTGTACGATACGAGAGCGCACACACACGCACACACTGGGCGTCGAGTACGGCACAAACAAAATTATTAACAATTCACAATTGATAGCAGCGCCGAGGCAAACGCATATAACAACATATATATATGTTTTTTCCGTGTTCTCTGTATTTAATATTTGAATTCGAGTGTGTGTGCGCGTGTTCGTGTTGTGTGTGCGTAAATATGTGTTGTGTGAAGTGTGTTGATGTGTGTGAGTGTGTGTGTGACGTCGAGGGGGTGGGTGGCAGAGCAGAGAAAAGGGGGGTAGGTGGGGGGGTCAACAAACAACACACACGGTGCGGAACACGGAGACGCGCAGACGAGGCCGCCCCAGCGACGGCCGAGCAGAGACTGAGAGCTCGAACGCTACTTGCTCGGCGGAGCGGATGCGCATCGCTTTTGGCGCAGCCCAACGCTCACCCGTACTCGCACACACACACACACACACACGCAAGTACTTTATATGTATGTACGGCGCTGCCACTCGCTCGCTCTGCTAATATTTGCGAGCACTGCTGTGTGTGTGCGTGCCTGTGCTTGTGCAAACTGCCTGTACTACCTACACCAGTGCGCGTGCAGTCACACCACTGCGCGCACAGTGCAGAAAGTAGTGGTGGAGGTAGGCAGCGAGCGAGCGAGTGCGAGTGCGAGAGAGAGATACGTATAAGCTCGGCTTGGTTTCGCATATACACACAGCTCCGACTTTCAATGTGTCGCTGTTCGTATAGCTATATAGATATAAAGTTGGTTGGTTGGTTGGTTGCGCGAACGAGTCAGCGCACGAGCGCAGCAGCGGCGGCGCACACTGCCGTATGCCAGGCTATATAGCTATATCATACACACGGTAGACATTCACGGTGTGTGCAGCCGCAGGAACGTAGCCAGTCGCTCGCGCGGCCCTGTGCATCGCTTGTATATGGCGTTGAGAGCCAGGCCAGAGCTGTACTACACTGGCAAAAATATATAATACCTCGAGCGAGGCCATCGCCCCTTCGGCCACAGACCAGAGCAGCGTAGCCTGTATATATGTACGCTTGCTCTGTCCCTCACTCACTGGCTCACTCACTAACTCAGGCTCTCTCTCTCTGAGCCTACTGTATACCTCGACACCCTCCGTTGACTACCACTACCTCGAGGCTTGTTGCTGCTTTTTCCTTTTTTCTTTCGTTTTTAGCAACGCCAAAAGACAGAGAGAGAGAACAAAATAAAAACAGTTGCAAGTTGCGCTCCGATTACAGCTGCGAAACTTGCTGGGCCTCGAGAGAGCTTACGCGACCAATATACGAACGGACTCGACTCATTCGTACATAAGGTCGAGTCTTTGATAAGACCGAGGCACGATTCATGGTGCTCTTGGATATATTTTTGTTGAAAGTCTGGCACAAAGCCTGCGTATATATACGGAGTACTCGAGAGACACGAGCGGGGGGAGTTCACACATGCATTCAGTAAATAAAATGGCAAAAAAAACCTTTGCAAATGAACGTACGTATAATATGGTTTCCTTGAGCTCGACGCAAGAGTGTGCGTGTATTGTACAGCGCTCACACAACACACATGCACAAGCACGGCTCGGAGGGTAGCTTTCGAAACTACACGACTCGAGCCTATACCTATAAGCGTGTATGTGTGTGCGCGAGCTCGTATGGGGAGGTAGCCGCGTTTTGTGTACTTACACACACTCTCGCATAAACGCATTTATTCCCTACGAGTGACTGTACGGGGCCATTATATATTTGTAGCACATGGTGGCGAGGGCTTCCAACTTGGTTTTTAACTGCTGTATACGTGCTCTATGTCTGTAACTATACGAGTAAGGCTTATATTCGACGACGGTCGACGCTACGGCGCTAGGCGAGCGCTATATAGTTTTCGAGCTACTGCTCAGAGTTAAAATACCAGCTTGATTTTAAATGCTCTCGTTGTAGCCGCTCTTTGAATGCATTGAAAGGCAGGCTGCATTCGGAGCTCCGAGGTGAATCTCTCCTCGAAGTCGTATAAATTTGTTATTTTTATTTTTCAAATCTCATTTGCCCGACGACTCGCGAGCATTTGCGTAAAAAGATGCACGCTCCGCATCGACGACGATACAAATCCGTACGTTTCATTTCTATATTTAATACCCCCCGAGTCATTCAATAAAAAAAATTGTCTGCACATTTATTGGCATTTAAGCCTTATAAATGACGCGTAGCGATCGCAATTTAAATGCCGGCTGTATATAAGTATAAGTTTTAACTCGCTCAAACCAACTAGACTACACTGCTATAGACGTGTATTGGTTTTAAAAGCCGCAGCTGACGAGCTCGACGCAAGCTCGATCTTCCATCGCGATCGTGCCTTCAGCTGCGCACGCTCGTGTTTACTCTGTGCACCCATGACTTGGCTCCGTATACATTTTGTCCATATTCGCAGCTCGACTTTTTGACGAATTCGCAGTAGTGGCTACGCGGGCCTCCTAATGCAGCGACGAGGCAAATCCAACAGCAGCAGCAGCAGCAGCAGAACGAGAGATAGGGCGATTTAATGGCAACGATGCGGGACGCAACGCTACAGCACATGTACAGAGATACGTACACGCTGCAACGCAACACAGCAGCAGCAACAGCAACAGCGCTGGCGATGATGTAGCGCATCGTGCTCTCGTTGCGCCCATATACACAGTGCAGAAAGTTAAAAAAGGGATGTGTGGATGTATACATACATCACGCAGACACACGCACGTAATATACACATAGGAGGGTAAGGGCATATAGATGTACGGTGTAGCGATGCTACTCTCTGCTGCTCGTACCCCCTCGTCTGGTTCGAGCCTAGGGTTTTGATGGAACCCTAAGAGCCCCCACCCAGCGCCCAAAACTCTATACATGTCCGTGTATATGTGTGCCTGTATATATCCGCGCGTCTGTCTGTCTGTCTGACTGTCTGTCTGTCTGTATATATATCTACTCTCTCTCTCTCTTTTGGCCCGTACAATCGCACTCAGCTTGCTCCGATGTGTACTGTATACATAGGCAGCCAACCAACCAGCCCCTCTCTCTCTCGTGCTCTCGTGCACTGATCGCAAATCTATATGTGTTATGTGTACGTGTGTATGCGAGCGTACGATATCGTTTCGACTCGTCGAATTAATCCCGGCAGAAAAGTCTGTATGTATATAGTACGTAGGAGTGATGACGTGACGGTCAGTGCATGTATACACTGGTACTCGCTCAGCACCTCTATCCCTCTCTCCCTCCTCTCTAGCCTATCTCTCAATTCATATATGTTTGTACCCACATGTATCTATCCCACATTACGCGCGCACGAGGGCTGCCTTCGGCTCGACTATCGAGATTTAATATCGTTTTATGCACGTACGCACACAAATAGTATTTATATATGGTCCAACAGTAAAGCTCGCGAGAATCGTGCAAGCTCGCGTTCGTTTGCCTATGATATAGACGAAGCGCCACTATTGGATGAAAAAAGCTTTGGCCGCGCAGCAGAGTTTTTTCAATGGTATTTACTTTTTTATCATTTTTTACGATCCTTTCATTTCTCAAACTGAGTCTTTATGTAAAAAAATAATTTTTTATTTTCATGCAAATAAAGCAAGTAAGATAAATAAGAGAAAAAATAAAATCATAATAGCATCGGACCTCGTCATGTGAAAGTAAGGACGAATTTTGAGCCCGATGCGCTATGTTTGTGTTATTGAAAATCTTCGCATATATCCTATAATATCCTCAAAGAGCAAATAAACTATCACGACGACGACGAGGACGAGGGCATTGAATATTCATCGATGTACAGTTGTGTAGATTCGTTGTTTTGTCGCACGTGATTCGAAATTAATTTGCATCAAAATGACGAGGTGAAATAGACAGAGAGTCGGAGAGAGAGAGGGCCATTTCCAAAAAGACAAACAAGCCGCCGCAATATACATAGGTAGATAGATATTACGCGCAGTTGGTCGAGCCAATCGGCTTCCGGCAAAAACATATACAGGGACCGCATAGAAGAATTCCAAGAGCGAGACCTTGTCATCCTTCATTTCGACTGTTACTTTTTTCCCTGATTCTTCTCAATTTTTTTTGTCTCTCGTATTTGCAGAACAGTCGGACGAGCAATTAATCTATGCCGCAGATCGATTTGACGTTATTCAGCAGTCATCGAGGCATACCCCCTCGCGCGCGCACGAGCACATATTACACATTATATTATCCGTCTATAATCGATGGCCAATGCGATATTGTATTTCTCGGTATAATCGTTGCAAAACCGTATACATAAAACACGCGGCAAAGGTAGAGTTGGATCGATTGGCGATGCTCCACGAGCCAGTGAGTGAGTGAAGGAGAGAAAAAAATTTAGCGCGTTCGATGTTTATTTCGGCCATAAACGCGAGTTGCGAGTGTGTAAAAAAGAAAGAAAAAGAAAGAAAACCAAGTACCTAAAGATATAGGTATTGGTGTATCGGTATGCGTCTGTGTGTGTATGAGCGCTTGTACGTGTGAGTAAGGAACAAAGGAAATCGTTGAAAAGCGAGCTGCTGTCTCGTGAGAACGTAAAATGAGCGAATAGTCGCTGCTGGCTTGGTGTGCGTACTTATATATATAGCTGCGAAAGAGAAAGAAAGAGAAAGAAGCAAAGCAAAGAAGCATTGAGCGATTGCTCCTATTTGTGTGTGTGTCTATCTGTGTGTGCACATGTGTTTGGCCGCCGCGTGTCTGTGCAGCGAGGGCACACACACACATACATAGACGCGTGTGTATCGTAGTAAAAACCTCCGTCGAGTGAAAAGATACCCTGAAGTGAAGATATATAAGCGCACACACACACAGGTAAAGGGCCTTTTAGGACCGGGTCCGAAGCTTGGTATAAGGCAGCCAAGTACACAGCTTTTGCACCGCAGCAGCTCTCTGGCAGCCGCCGCCGCCGCCGCTGCAGGTAAAAGGAAGTCGAAGTCTGCGCACGTTCATATGCTCTCGTTGGGAGACTAAGTGGAATGACAAATGCGCCAACATACGTGTGTGTAAGTCTGTGTAAGTCTGTGTGTGTGTGCAATACGTGGAGACTGGCGAAGGGAAAAGGTGAAAGGACCCCGCCACGGCTATGATACGAAATGCCGCTAATACTCTATATATAGCCAAACGCTATACACCGGCACACATTCATGTATACCTGCGTGTATGAGTGTGTATATGTGCATATGCACACACGTACAGACGGAGAAAAATACAAAAAAAGCATGTATCGGACCCTGGCTCGAGATCCCTCCTTCGTGTATTTCTTTTAAGAGGTATAATACACGCGTATAATGCGTTTGTTGCACAAAACAAGCAACAACAACACATTTACCCGAGTAGGAGAGAGAGAGAGAAAATTTATTTATTCCGTACATTATGTATACGCGAGAGATATTTTGTCAGTATATTATACGCGTTATAAGCAAATTCAGAACTTTTACTTTTACGCGGAGTTGCGTTATTATGTATCCGTGCCGCCATGTATATAGCCCATATATGCACCGGTCTCTATTATTGCCTCGCTACACGTGCACACCTTATCTCGCCTTTTCTCTCATTTTTCTCGTATTCGTAACGAACGCAATACGCAAAGCTACAAGTGTAAACTCACGTTAATGTTTTAATAATTTATCGCCCTAATATTGCGTTATAAATTCCGTTCATCCGAATAATAAAAATTCGAGAGACAATGAGTATATGCGAACGCAGCTGTGGCTCATTGAAATTACTAATTATACTGACCGCGGCAATACGTCAACATTAGTATAAATACAAGTTTGGAAAGAAAGAAAAAAAAATAATCAGCTTAATGCTCGTTATACAGCGGCGTTCGAATGAATATAAATATACATGGTACGCATAAAGCACGCCTTGACGCTTTGAAAGAATTTGCAGCGTGTATGTGCTCAGGAACGTTTTCGTTGAAATTTTTCATTTATATGTACCTGCGCCAAACATGCGAAATTCGCATGTGTAGTATATACGCACATAAAAGTTGCCGTTTTCGCTTAGCGAACTGCTTGTTGAATTGGCTTACCTGGAACAGAAAAAAAACCGTATGGTCAATATACAATGATGTAAGAATCCAGGAATATTGAGTTATTATGAGGAACTTGAAAAGAACAAATTTTTCGCTTATTACGCATTTTATGGTGTTTAATTCGACTCCGAAAAAATTTTTTTTCGCCACGAATTAATTCGTATAAATAAACAACGATTATTTCAGTGTGGTATCTACAGCTTACGAGACTTTTAAGGTAGAAAAAAAAGGAGAAAAGATTGCACTAGAGAGACCATCGCTGCTACATATATTGTGTTGCCGAGAAGGCTATAAGAAGGATCCATTAGGTCGTTCTCTTCAGTCCGCTTGCACGAGGCTGCGTGCCCGAAGTTTTCAGGGAGAAAAAAAAGATGCGCTTGGGGAATCCTCGCGAGCGCACCGCCCGCTGCCTCGAGGCTTTTTATTGCAACTCGAGGGATATCTTTTGGGAGAGAAAAAGAAGAAAAAAAGAAAGAGAGAGAGATCGCACTTCTTGAATCCAAGAGGGAGAGATACTCGCGCTGATGTTGCTGCTGCTGCTGACGCTATATGTTTCGTGTACTCTGTTTGCTGCACGAACAAGAGGATGATGCTCGTCAGGACTTTGTATGTGTGTGTTTATAAGCTGCATCCAGAGAGCAGCAGCGAGAAAAATAATAAAGATCAGGAAGAAGGGTAAGAAAGTTCGTTTTCAGCAGGAGAGGATCGAATCCAAAAGGGGATACACCGTGTATACTGTACGTATACAGAGAGCGCGAAATTGATCGTTAAACCTGGCCGTGGCAGTGATGCTTCTCTTCTCTGTTTTTTACCCGAAAATGTATCCCAGTATTTTTCCACCAAAAGTTCACTTCGAGCCCTGCCAGTACAGTGCATTTCACGTACTCGATACATCCTGTGGCTCTCACACACATCTATATATGACAAATTCAGTCGGCTTGACAATCCTGTATAAGTGCTACGTATAGTCAATATAACAACAGCGGTGCAGCGACAGCAGCAGCGGTGACTATTGTATACTGCACGTTAAGGCAAGCACAGCAGCAGCAGCAGCACGGCACAGGCAGACCGATACGGCAGATTAATAAGCTCTGCCTCGCGGGGAACAATCGCGAGAGTCCGAAGGGTTCAAGGTCTCTCTCTCTCTCTCTCTCTCTCTGTTGCTGTTGTGTCTGTGTGTCCGTGTGCGTATACGTGTGCTTGTGTGTGTGTGTGTTCACACCGCGAGAGAGGCCGCAGCACAGCCAGCAGCCAGCCCGAGCGATCCGTTTCAAGCAGCGTGCAGCTTTAGCAAACCGATGCAAAAGAAGCAATGAGCCCGAGTCTCCAAGGCTTTGTTGCCATTGCCATTGCTGCCTCGAGATTTTTAGCTAACAGAGAAAGAGAGAAAGAGAAAGATTGATCTCACGTGCACGTACGGTGGTGGTCAAGCAGTCGCTCGAACGTATTAGAATACATCCACCTTACGGTGTGTGTTACGTGTGTCTGTGTATGCGCGAGTGCCGTATACCAGAGACAAAAGAGCTGGAAAAAGGAGTAGACGTATTCCACCTTCTGCCTTGTTCCACCGTATTGTATGCTAATAATATATACGTGTATATAAGTACTGCAGCAGTGCAGCAGACCTCGAGGAAGATTTCGATTTAATCGACCGAAAAACCATCGCGCGCGAACGCGAATGTGTACATATACTACGTCTTCTGCCTGATTTTCGCATTGTCTTTCTACCACACGACTTTTTCTTTTTTCTTCTTTTTCCTTTTTTTTTTTCAAGCTCGAGTTGTAGTTAAATTATGCTGACGACCCGTGCGCATGTACGCACAGACGCATAAACTCGTGGGGCAATACGGCTATTTCGAGTACGCGTACACACGTACACGCGTATTTACATTTATATTATTTTTCATGCGACGTTGATGAAAATCCATACAAGTGGCGTCGATTAAAAGAAGCTCGAGACTGGCCTGCCTCTGGCTGCGTTAATAAAAGCAGGAAAAGGTCGGCCATTGCGACCGAGAGGGAAAATCCTCGTTTTGTAATGGAGATTTACGATGCTTCTCTCTCCGGTATATGTTGAATTTCATTATATTTCGGACTCTCATCATCTTGGTCAATATTACACACGTTGCATACACGACGTATCTCTACCATCCCCTCCTTCTCCTCTGGCCCTTTCACGTGCTCCGAGCTGGCCTGTATAAAATGGGCCAAAGAGTAATCACTCGTCGCGTCACGCGCGCGGCGCTGCACGGACATCATGGCGATCCGAGCCGAGCTTGCAGCCGGATTAAAATCCGCTCACATACAGACTTGGCATGTACGGCTGCATGTATAGCAGATTACGATTTTCTATATATAGTAAACAGTAGTAGTAGCCAGTCGCCGAAAGCTCGTGATCCTGTATTCTCTTTTCGGAGGTTTATTTTTTTTTGTTGCTACCGATGCGTTGCAAGTTCGGCTTTATACGCACGTATACTCGATGTATTGATTTAATTATTGCGCACGGGGCTAAGCTGCGCATTTGTGTAAATGATATTCCCCATCGGAAGTATATTCGATTCGTGTAAATAAACTTCGTCAACTCGGCTGAGCCAGTATATGATATCGCGCGATGCATAATGAATTCCGCATCCAGAATATCGCATGATATACCTGCCGCGTCGATCGAACCGCAGCATAGAATCGAGGGCTTCAATTTTGTGTTTCGTGCGTCATTTTTTTTCTCCGGCTCTAAATAAAAGTCGACGCGCGTCGGTCCGGAACGAAATCTTTCGGGGCGCGCGCTCGCAAGGCCACACGCTGATTATATCCAATAAAAGAGCCGAAGATGAAAAAAACTTATAAGCCCATATATAAGCAAATGAGAGGCAATATATGTGTAGCGAGCTGCAGACGCGCCGCGCGCATTATTCTAAGCGCGTTGAAAGATAATATCGCTCGTTTAAGCGTCTACGCCTTTTGCGAAAGAAGTTTTTTTTGTTGTTTTTGTTGTTGTTCACGCGAGAAATAGAGAGAGAGAGATTGGGAGGGGAAAAATTGTGCATAATGTAGAGAGCTAAGCTAGACAGACGGATTCGTAAGCTTGCGAGCCGTCATCCGGCTAAGAAGAAGAGCTCTTCAGAGAGATTGCCGAGAAAAAATAACACACATATTTTCATTCGTGTTTATGTTATTGTTGAGCATCGGATCTTCAACAATCGACACATACAATATAAAAGGCGCCTGCGTAGTATGCAAAAAAAAGAGAGAGATGAAAAGAACCGGAGAGAGCGAGAGGACTCATAGAAGACAACAAAAAAAGGAAGAAAGAAGAACTGAGCCTTAGAGAGAGGGGAAGGGAGGGGGGGAATATATATGATTCTGTGCGTGCCTGTGTATATGAGGGTTCTACACACATAGGGTCCTAGAAAACTCGTGCGTTACAATAAGACCTGAGTCATTTAATGCTCTGGGATGGATTGCGTTCACACCAAGCATAGTTCGAGCCCTCATTAAATATCCCCGTGTACACACATACGTAGAGATTTTTTCTGATCCGGCGCAGCTCCTCTAATAATGCATACATAAATCTGCACCATACATACGTGTTATCATACATATATAATACGGCAGCTACATTATAAGATTCTGGAGATGATGATGACGACGATTTAGCTTCGGGCTCGAACAGGCAGCTAGAAAAGAGGGGAGTCCTAAATTGGGGAAAAGTCCTTGTTGACTGTCAGGCGTTTAGAGGAGTTTAAAGGCGATAGGAATTGTAATTCTGCATCGACCTCGAGAGAGAGAAGATTTTTATTCGGATTTCGATAAATGACTTTGTGGCGTGCAGCAAAGTCAACGATGCCCAGATCATGAGTGTCATATAAAATAGTACAAGTGACGCCAATATCGTCATGGAAATATTGTAAAATCATCGGATCATTATATCTAGCAAGCATCGAAGATATAATTTAGTAAAATCGTTCGATTCTACTGGGCTTCTTAGGCACATTATATTATATCGAGGCTTACGCACAGATCGGAGCTTTGTAGGAATGCTGGTGCCTGCTTGTAATATACATCAGGGAGTGCGAGAGCACTCGCTCGAGAGAGGCATGGGCTCTCTTTGTGCTCGAATGGGTCCACCAGTCAGTCGAAGAGCACATCAACACGTACACGCACACACAGACACACTTGCACAGGATGGGCCTTAGCGCGCGTTCGTAAAAGTGCTACACACAGGAACAAAAGAGCGAATATAAGTTCGAGCGAGAGAAAGAGAGAGAGAAAAGTTTACTAACCACAGAAAGAGCGATATCCTCGTGTGAGTGACTGTGCTTGAGCTTGTGTCTGTGTGTGTTTGTGTGTATGCGTGTGGTTGGCGAGTGGGCCCCGTGTAAGCTGGCACAGGTTTGGTTTGGTAGGGAGCCCCGATCGAGCTCGACGGCCGCAGCAGCAGCTCGCAGGCAAGGAAGAAGGCAGTCTTAATATACACTATACGTACAGGAGAGCTGGTCGGGCAATATAAGCTGCGCATATTGGCGCGAACGCGAGAAAGAGAAAGGTTCCTCGCTTCTCGAGTTCGAGCTGCCTGTAGTAAAGTAGTAGTAGTAGTAGTAGTAGTAGTAGTAGTAGTAGTAGTATGTACGAGCCGAGCCAGCCGAGAAAGAGAGGAGTGAATGTCAGCTTTGAAGGTCGGCTTTTGTCAAGTTCAGAGTCTATTTTGCCGTTGAGGCTCGCCACTGCCTCCACCGCCGCCGACGACGACGCCGCCGACGCCGCATTATATATACATGTGTAGTAGTAGTAGTAGTATATATTCCCTTCCTTTCCGTTCTTTTTAGGCCTGGCCGCAAGCGCGATCTTTTTCGTTTTTACGCGTCTCGCGTGTATAATGTTCAAATGTAAGATCCAGAGTTTCTCAGAGACTTTTTTTTCTCTCGACCCGATCGCGTTGTGTTTATATAAAATGTTATAAACGAGGCAAGCGACTTTTTCAGGTTTTTGTTGTTGTTGTTCCTTGGGAAAAATAAAAACGATGACGATCTGTTCTATGCGTAATGCGTTGCAGCCATCAAATTTCGGGTATTTTATAAATTTATTTTACGCGCCGAAAGCATAATTTATACATTCAAGCTCGCATTCGTCTCGAATTTGGTATACAGTTTCTCGCAGAAGCTTCGGTGAGATAAACCGCGTGAGTCAAGATGATTATACGCACACGCGCTTACTCATTGTCGCTCTTAAAGTCTCGAGTTTTGCAGCAGCCGCCACACGATCTTACATCCCTTTCATTTCTTTCAAAGTACAGTAGCTGAACTGCTAAAGGCACAGACGCGTCCGTATATTATTGGCTATACTCTTTATGGGATTTTGCGCGCTCGCGCTTCTCTTTGCTTCGGAGTCGCGGCGCTCACTGTACTATATAGGTACTACTATACGGAGCTGCTCCGAGCAACAGCTGCCGCATAAGTATAACCTTGGGAGGCTCGGAAAGGCGCGTCGTCGCAGCTTTTGCCTCACAAAAGGACAATGACCAGTCGTCATCGTCGCTCGCGCGCGCAGCTCGTCCAGCAGCGATGGCTATGTGTATAAGGATGTATATACAGCGACGCTCGCCCGAGCAATATGCAGGTACAAACGCAGCGGCACTGCAGCCGCGAGCCAAGAAATGCAACTCGAGAGCTAAAAGAGACGACGACATTGACCGCTCGATGCGTATATTACGAGCGATGTATATTCCGCGCCTGTGTATGTGTGTATGCGTTTACGCATATTATACACATGTGTATACGCTCGTGTAGCAAAATTCTATATGGCATATCGGCGCGGAATCTATATTTAAACGTTGAAAATATTCGCTCCGAGCGTACGACACTGTGTTGCGCTTAGCAGCACAGCTCTCGACTGCAAAGATCAGCGGGCCAGGAATATTCGACCACGAGGAGCGAGAGCGTTTTTTTAATGTAGCAACAGCACACGTACCTCCTATAATTTTTTCTGCCCATCTCGTTCATCGTTCGTCCACGTGCGTTCGAAGCATATGCGTAATATCGTGCAAAGTAATACGCGACGTTCTGTATATCTATTTCTGCACTGGTATAAATTGACAGCTCGCGTACACCAAGCTCGCGATTACGCTTTTATCTATATATTTGTCGAGATAGATGAAAAGCTATGCAGCCACACAGCACCCAGTAACGCGCGAGCCAAAACACACACAATTATACACGTACAAACACGGACGCGTGCACTGACACGCACACACACAAGGCACGATGCACGATCTGCACTCAGCGCATCGTTAGGAAAATCGGCACCAAAAAACTAGGCACTGTTTGTGAAAAAAAAAATGGAACTGGACGATGGTTTTGCGACTCGCAACGTGTTCGACGGCGTGCTAATAATTCAAGGCTCGCGCACGCGATCTATCTCAATTATATCGTTGGATTACCTATAGCTAATAAATATAAATATTATTAGCAGTCAAATAAATTTATCGTGTATTTATCGATCCTAGCCTAGCACACTCACGACGACGTATATAGTATTATCATGCGGCACACACAATGGCAAATCGCCTCGCGCTCTATGCTGGCTGGCTCGCGTTCGCTTATAAGCGCGCCCCGGCACACACGCTATAATACAACCAGTCTGACCAGTCACGAGAGCCCGCGCACGCACAATATATATACGGCACACTAACACAAACACGCGCTGCCGTTGCTGATCGGTACATGTCGCGCGCTTGCTTGCCGATTATATATAACGTATCGATGGGCTAAAGAGAGAGAGCACGGGCTTTTTATTTCGCTTTCTTTTTTCTCTTTTAGGGAAAAATTTGTTTAATCCGCGAAAGACGCCCGGTGCTTTGTATTCGAGTCTTAATTCGAATTCGATTTATACTTTATGGTACGTGTTTGTACGTAAGGATATTCATTATAAATATACATAAGCATGTGGTGCAGCTGGCCGATATATCGTGAGCGGCTATTATTTATGCATTATACACGCATCGTCGTCGTCGTCGTCGTCGTCGCGAGCGGGGGCGAGTCGCCGAGACAAGGTGCACCGTACGCATATCTGACAGCGGAGCCGCAGCAGCTGTCTAAAAGCCATTATGCACGCATCTCCGGCTAAGTATGCATCTATATGTGCTGTGCCTCTGTGTGTGTATAGCTGCAGTGCACTGTTTGATGCGCTGTGTTCGCGGCGCTGCGTTAATTTCAGCGAAAATCATTGTTCCCCAGAGTCTACGCGCATGTGTGCGTGTAGGTATACTCCCTATACGGCAGAGATCGTGTCCGTGTGTGTGTGATCAGCCGCGCTAGTGCGAGTTTCGAGAGCTCTACATATATATCCTATGGCTGTTTGCAAGCAGAGAGACGAGCTCCTGCAGTAGTAGTGGTAGTGGTAGTAGGTGTACCTGCTACATGCGCACATCACGAGCATATATTAATTACATCGTCGATCTCTGCCGCAGAGCCTCGTTTCATGCATCACCTGGCCCCTCGCACATGTACAGCATATACCTATATACCGGAGAATGTGTCATAGTTACGGAGTGCGTCTGTATATATTCCACACATACATATGCCAACACAAATGTGCCCAAAGACGTGTGTATACCTATACGTGCGCGCGTCTGTGATTCGTAAATGTATATATCACGTACACATGCGCACAGTGACATGCTCTGCGTATATTGTATACAAACGCGAGAAGCTGAGATCCACGGCTTGAGCTGCGGTCGATACTCTCTGTCTATACGTACAAGTAATATACATGTAGCATAGGTGCGGGTTGAGGGCCAAGAGGCAAGGGGAATATTATCAGTATCTTGGGCCTCCCTATATGTGTACATCATGGCGTTTACTAAGCTCACGCTCGTATATTTGGAGCTTCTATCGTATATCGTTCGTGCTTGATTCGATGAGACCATACGCATAAAGTAGAGAACGGATAATCATGAATGCATTACATGAGTAATCAACAAATACGATCAATAAGATCAGACGATTTTCCCTTAATTTTCCATAGACGATTGATGACGATTACGCATAAATCTATAAAGATACGTATTAACTACCTATTTTTTTTAGAAAGTGTCACAAATTTGTTGATTTAAGTTTGTGCAATTGCAGCAAAGCCATCTTCAACGCAACATTTATCATTCACAATTAACACTTAAAACATAGAATTGAAAAAAGCACAAATAATTACGCACTGGACTTAACCAAACATTCGGAGCAAGCGAGACAATCGACTGATAATAAAAGTGAGAAACCAGCTATTCAGTGTTGATGTACATTCAATGGATCGTTAATTTTAATATTCTTGCTTATAACGATAATATAGCAAAGTATCGTCTTCTCCAAGCTCGTGTTTTCCCCCAGCTTACCTAATATTCTCGCGAAGTTACTTCGACTCTTTTGTTCGAGCTGCTAATTTTCAATCGGGTCTCGATCGCGCGCCTGAAACAAGTCTAGAATTAGGTACTGCTTTTCAGATCGAGTTAGTCGAGTCCGATGATAATTTTGGGAACTCGACCCTCGATTCTCCTGACCACGCGATAGGTTTAAACGTAACGTATTCGTGGTGATCGTGGAAAACGCAACTGGGTCTGCTGCAATTTGTTTTTTTTTCTTTTACCGTAATCACCCATCTGGTTTTATGAGATATATGAAATGTGTATATATTTTTCGCAGGCCCGGTTTTTATCGCAGGTCAACAAACTGCTTTTTTCACTAGTTTTTTTTGTTCATTCCATTTCTCAAATGTATTTAACGCAAGGCGTACAATGGCCAAGGTGAATAGGTAGTAAGTCGCACGACACGACGATATAGAAGTCGAAGAAGAAAAACAGCCGGGAATTTTAAACGACGAACGTTATGGGCCGCGGCTAGTCTTCCACGAAACGAACGAAAAGTCGTCGCAGTCGTCGTTGCAGTGCCTCGATGCATTGATGTGCCGCTTGCGACTTGCTCTCGCTCGAGTGTCAATCAGCTGCAGCTAAATCGTGAACGACGAACGAGGAAAATATAATGCAAAATGTGTATAGAACCGAGTGCTGTGCGGCAGCAACGTGGCACGCGATGTACGCGTATATGCGCCTCGCCTCGACTTTGTGCGACGCTGCAGCTTGCGAGAGCGCGTCATGTGAGTCATTTTCGAAGAGCGATTTGCCAAGCCACGCCGCCGTTGATGAATGCGCCGTCGCCGCTGCTGCTGCTGCATCTCCGAGTATAAGCAAGACAGGAGAGTCTATTTCAGTTTACGGAGCGACGCGCCAAAGCGACAGAAAGAAAGAGAGAGGGGGAGAGGGCCTTTAATTTTCATAATTGGATACGGCTTTTCTTCTGCAGCTGCACACACACACACACATACACACATAAAGCCAGAGTTAAGCGCAAAGCTGCGCAATGCATCATTGACTCGAAATGTATATAAACGTGCGTTTATGCGTGCCATGTTGAAGAAAATGAGGGAGGGAGCATTGCCTGTATAGCCAGTAAAATCTTGTAGTCTGCAAGAGAAGAGCTAATATAATGCAACATGTGCATTTGCCCTTTGTACCTTTTCCACTTGCTTTGCAACAAGCTCACTCTCTCCTCTCTTTCTCTCTCCTTCTGCTTTGCTTTGCTCTCTGCACGCAAACGGGTCTATACATAGCTCGAGCCGCTGCAGTTCTCTCTCTTCTCGAGTCTAAAAGAGAGGAGAGCTTTTTATCTCTCGCCACTGTCGTACATAATGCTACCTTCCTTGCTACTGCTGCTGCACGAGAACCTTTTTTTCACCTCCCAAGAGACAGAAGCTGTATACTCTATTATCAAAGTGGAAATGCTAATTCGACGGATATGTACTATATAGCAGCTATCTTTGTATTTAGCGGCCATGAGCAAGATCACGAGAACAGATGAGCCCTATCCGTTCATGCGCACTCCGTTATCGGCAACGATAATAACGTCGTCCATATATTTTCGCCCGAGCACATGCATACAATATTATAATATAATAAATTAATAATTATCCTCTGGTACACTGCTCACGCGACATATATTATGTTTCGGGTATTCTCTTTTGCGTTGTAACTCGTATGTGTGTATACTGCACGTATAGAGGCGGAGGCGATCGATCGCGTTGCGTAATTTTTTTTCTCTCGTTCCTTTTTTTTACCTGCGTGACACCGAAAACCGGATTTTCCCTCCCCGTTTCCGCATACATCCGGTATACGCTGTACGCGCGCAACGAATAAATTCGCAAATATTGTAAATATACGAACGCGCGCGCGCGGGGCATACAAAAGGCCGTTAAACGCCTCTTTTTCTCTCTTGTCGCTTCTGCCGCTCTTCTTTTTTTCTCTCTCTCTTTTTTTGCTGGAAAAGTATGCTATTGCAATGTGTTCGTGCGCGCGCTCGCGAGCCGTATTAACGCTAATGTGAATTTTCTGAAAATATGGGGTCTGGCCCCTCTCTCACTCTCTCTCCGGAATACACGTATAATATAGAGCTGCCCATGAGCAATGTAAATAGATGTACCGCCGTATACCAAAGTCGCAGTGAGAACCGTCGAGGCCGCACAGGCGCACACAGCAGCGAGCATTACATGCGTATATTTAATATGATAAATTATACATTAGCCATTAGCGCTAATAAAGGACAATTACCGCCGTTTTATATATATGCTGTATGCAAAAATCATCGCAGCGAAACGCCGCGCATGTGCGATTCCGGTCGTGCAAATTGCGAGCCCGAGTTATCCTGCGCGTACTGTACTACTAGGGCGCGAGTGCACTTTTCCTCGCTTCTGTGAGCATCGCAAGCCGCGGTCGTATACAGCATATGCGCGAGTTCGATGGACGAAAAAATTATGCGCATTCCCGACAACGCGCGAGTGGTGAGTGGCTTTTTGCTCGCACATTGGCTGATTATCCCTCGCTCTTGAGAGTGAAACGCCCGAACGTGAGCTTTTGTCCCGAAAAATCGCGGCTCGGTGGTCGTTTCAGTGGAAAATCATTGGGTGAAAAAGAAAAAAGGAAAAAAAAGGAATAAAAGGTATATTTTTGAATGAGAGAAAGTAGCAGCAGCAGTAGCACGAGAGAAGAGCCGATATAGCAAATGACGCGAGTAAACAGCATTTGAAAGAGCTTTTTTCCTTACGCGCGGTCCGCATTCCTCGCTCACATTATATACGCCTGCACGCGCATACGCTGCTGTTGTGCTGCTACTCCTGGTGGTTGTGGTGGTGGTTCTGCGCTCGTCGAAAAATCGAAGCACTGCCTCCGCATGTGCGTGCTTCGTCAGCAGCAGCAGCTATATATACCGAGCCTCGAATGTGTCTGTGTGTGTGTGTGTGTGTGTGTGTATGCGCGTATAATGCCGAAGAACGAACCCAATACGCTTTGTGAAGTGAAGGGAGCTGTTCAGCCGCACTGCGAGCGCTGCGCTGCAGTGTCGAGTTATATACAGCGCGTCGAGGGAAAAAGTTCGTGCCGCAGTCTGGCAGTACGCGAATGTGTGTATGCGAGTCCTGGGCTTCCATATGAATGCGTATACACACGCACGTACACTCACAAACGCATGCCTTGGTGTTTTTCTCTCGGTCTTTCTTCCTATGCTACACACACACGGACACACAGACACATAATTCACACACAGACACGTTATTGCGAACAGAGACAGTGGCAGGCATCGGTTCCAGGGAGACGCGTTTCACGTTGGGGTCTTACACCGCAGCCACTGCCTATCCGCTACTGTGTTACACGCGTCCTGCTGCTACTGCTGCTGCTGATGAGTTGGTTTGCTATTTTAGGTTTTCAACGCTTCTCAATATGTGTATGCTGTGCTTCGAGCTCCTGCATGGGGTGTCGAATGTCGTCCTCGTCGTCGCAATTTCGCAATATAAAATCCTGTATACGAATCTTTACGGAGCAAATATTATTCACCTGCTTTTACATCCATCCAATAAGCCGTGTTTCTTTGATTTACATCTGTGTAGGCAGCTACTACGTGGGTGAAAACTAGATAGTTGCAGTAATTACGTTGTGTTGTAAAACAATGAGATGGCAAATACGAAGGGCAGCCTGTACACAATCACATGATCGATTTTCCGCGGATGTTTTACGACTATTTTTTGTCGTGATATCGTGGCTCTCTTTCTCCATCCTTGACGAGATATTTTTATTTTTTTCACGCGCAAAGGACAGGCGTATAGCACCGACAAAAGCGTTTTTGCGTCATGTACGTATCCATCGAACTTTGGAGCATGATTCTGTCCTTCTCACTTTAATAAATACATCTCAACCTTTATTCCATTTGGTCAGTGTACTCTGTTTCGTCGGAGTCTACACACTCTACTATACACCACTGCATCCGAGTGCACGCGCAGCTATGAATATTTTGAAGTTTACTGCCTTTCGCAGCCAAGGTGAACCGGTGCATTCATAGAAGTTCATAATATTACATACAAAAGGATATAAAGGCAACGGAGAGAGAGAGAGAGAGAGAGAGAGAGAGAGAAAGAGAGAAGCGAGAGCGGTTAACGACCCTGCGAACTCGTCAATCAGCTTCTTTTCTCACTTCTTCGAACGATCTGCATTTTGTGCACTCGCGCACACGCACGCACCGATCGCTGTACCTATACAGGTGCTCCTCGAAGCCCTCGTGCATGTATACCTATACAGAGAGGGTTCACTCGCTTCTACCTCTCTCTTTCTTTCTTTCTTTTCTGGCTTTCAGACAATAACTCGGCATGAAAAACTTGAAATTACGCGGCTTGAAAAATATTTTACGCAAACTGCGTGTATACACACGGCACAAGCTGCAGAGATATAACACTGCAGGGAGGTTTTAGCACGCGGAGAGAAAGTTCGGGCGCAGGAAACAGCAGCAGCAGCAGCTGAAGAAGAGCCCACGGACCAGCTGTTATATAGGTGTATTCGTGTCTTATGGGCGCAAAAGCCAACAGCTACCACTGCTACTGCTGCAATATAAGTTTTTCTGGATTTTTAGCCCGTTACGGATGTGTTCGTTTTCTCTCTTTCTTTCTTTCTCTCTCTCTCTCTCTGTTGCTCGCGAGGCCTCCAAGCAAAGTCATCGTCGCGTGAGAATTGGCTGCTACCACCGCTGCATCATCTCTCTTTCTCTCTGTACACAGTGTATATCTGCACAAGCGGCTGGAACCTATAAGGCAGCACATATCTCAGATTATCCGCGTCCTGAAATTCGAAAGGGGACGAAAAATGGAAAAAGGTGCACTTCTATTATATATATAAATACATCGCCAGTGTTTTTCACAGGCCTATTGTTATTTATGAATCTCCACAAGTCTCTTCGCCGTTGGCAGCGGCAGCAGCAGTAGTACACGAGAAGCTACTGAAATTCAACTTTATATATAGCTCGACACGAGCGCGCGAAGAAAGTATGAAATATTCATATAGTTGTGACTCTGGCCAGGCAGCAGCAGCACTCGGCTGCGGCGTTGTTTTGCAAATTTTCACAATAGGCAACAAATCGATCCCCGCGCACTTCCCGAGTAGAAGTAGTAGTAGTAGTAGTAGTTGTAGCTAGCTTGCAGTATATATATGCTACACCAACGAATGGGGTATTTTTAATTTAACTCGACTTTTCATTGTCTCGCAGCTGCTCTCAAGCTGTATAAATTACGCGGCAGTTATTTACTTGAAAAGTAAATGCAATACTGCGCATGTATACGTATACGATCCTTGACTTTTGCACCTCTCCGTAGAGCTCGCGTACACGTATATATTGCCTCGGCTCTTTTGCTCAAAGTGCAGCTTCGAGAAAGAAAGAGTGAGGGAGAGAGAGACTAATTTTCTTTTGCCTCGACGCCCGATGTATAAAATCTGTCTTGCGCAGCACTCCTATCTCGTATTATACAAAAGGGCCCTGTGTGTAAAGCTGCTAATGCGATATTTAATTTTCAAATTTTATTAATTAATCCTTTCCTTTAACCCGTAATAGCGATTACGGCGGCCGATGCTTTATAATGGAAAATTACGAATCTCGGGGAGAAATAGAAAGAGAGAGAGAGAGAGAGAGAGAAAAAGAGACGACGTGAAAAAGCTTGAGATATTTTACTGCGGCTGTTCAGGCAGTACGACGTCGCCGCGTTCAGCAAAGTGCGTATGTATATAAAGTGTATAGTGCTATATGAATATGTCGATGTAGTGTGGTGCCCCGGACACCTGTTGGTTAATGTATACGTACACGTTTACATGCGGCTATGCAAGAGTAGCCTTTCTCGCGAAAAGGAACTTGGCTTCGCTGTAAAATTGTGTGGACGAGTGTGCGTATTATGCCAGCTTCGTCTTGCGCATTTTACAAACGTGTGTGTATGGTGCGTCCACCGCATCGCGCGACAGCCGGGCATGTGTCGGTTTTTCTCACCTCGTGAGCCAAATGTAATACAATAAATATGACAATGACAAACCGGATTTATTTTTTATCACTAAAACTCCGAATGTACTTTATTTTTCTCTTTAGGAGAACGCTGCGCGCGAATGTCAGCGACAGCCGAGGAAAGGCGAACGATTTTCTTTTTCTTTTTTTTTATACGACGATAGAAGAGTACCTCTCAATAAAAATCAATCCAGAAAAGCTTTAATGGAAAATCGTTTTCGCGCGAGAGAAAAAAGATGCGAAGAAAAAAGGTAAAAAGAAAAAATGAACGAATGCGCACCAAAACGCATTGATATGAAAAAAAAGTATTGTACATTCGACACCAATATTTGATAGTTCTCGATGTGTGTGCGCGCGTACATATACCTTTCTTCAGAACCGTGATGTTTATCTTTTTTTTTGTATGTTCAAGGAGAAATGTATGAAATAAAAACTAAAATCATAAGTATGATAAATTATGGTATTGAATATAAAAAGCATGACATATTTTTATTTTCAAGAATAATATTGAGATCTTGACGAATTTTCTTATATTCATAACCGTTTGTTATGTTTAGCAATCTCTGAAGAAAATCTGAAAAACACTTAAGTATCCCAAAACATTTTAAGACTCAAACTTTTTTTACTCGATTCGAGTTCGAGGGATTATAATTTAATTTTTAATTTTTGTCAGTGTAAAAATACAAAAATAGAATCAGAATACCTAGATACAATACTTTCAGTAAAGTTTATAGTAATTTATTTTTATAAATTCTATTATTATTCGCTGGACTAGTCTCTCCGTGTACGTACGTACGGTACATCGCTCAACTTAGAGGGCCTAAATGCAAGGCTGAATCGAAGGGATCGCAGTCGTTTGTTCCGTATTATAAAGCGCAGCTGCTAGACACTCTCTCAGATATAGAAGCAAGGAGCAAGAAAAAGGAAGATATATCATATTGTATTATATATAGAGCAAGTATATTTATAAAAGGTCTCGACGTTATATAGCCTTGTACGCCGAGGAAAAAGGACTCGATATTATATTCTATATATGAAGAAATGAAAAAGCGGATATGTATGTGCATGTGAACGCACACACCCACACTTTTGTGTGCTCGCGCGACCATTGAAGAAAGTAGGACATCGTTGTGTACGTGTATAGGTGCTCGTTGTGTGTATATGTCTCACAGCTGTCGCGTACTGCGTTGCGCCCTTTTAGCACTCAGCCCAAAGTGGAGCACGTCTCGAGGTATACACCTTGCGGGCCGCGCCGCGTTCTCAGACGATTGCGCGCGGACACCACCACCACCGCCGTCGTGTACTTATAACCATCGGCGTGATTTTTTTTTTCATTTTATTTTTTAGCTTCGGTTACAATTTGCAGCTGTGCAACGCGCGTACGAGAACAGCCGACGCTTTTACGAGCTTTTTTCGCAATTTATTCGTGCGTACTCGAGCGCGAGAACAATATGTATACGTACGCATTGTGCCCGTACACTGTATGAACTAACTAACGTAAAATAATTGAGAGTCGAAGCTCTCGCGGACGATGTATGGCGTGCGTGCGATATATTTATTGGACAATTTTTTTTTATTATTGCCACACAGGCACGCACAATTGTGTCTTGCGCACGATGCGCGTGTGGACTCAAATAAGTGTGTGCGTGGTGTAAAATTGGTCGACACGCGGGGACTATATAGATTTATTTACGGGACAGCTCCGGAGTCGCGGTTATTTTCTCGTTCTATCGCGATACTCCGCGCCATTCCGGACAAAAAGACTTTTTGCACATTCGTCATCGAGTCGGCCGAGCTAGGCTCGCTAGAGCTATGTATAACATGATTGGCAGGTTGTTTAAAAAATCATTTTTATTCATCGGCGATCCGTGCGACACCTCGCCGTATAGCATATTTCTATGTTCAAGCTCGAAACTCGCGTTAATTTTTTTCTTTCCGTGTTTTCAACTTTACTTTTTTTTGTTACGTATAGCAGCATGTGTACATGCGGGCCTTAAAATACACGCACAGAGGCAGCGGATGGATGAATCAGTCGCGTGGATGGATGGATGGCTCGATCGATCGATCGAAATGTGTGTATATAAGTTGCGAAAGGCATATGCGCCGCGAAGAATCGCGCTATTATATACGGCTGCGCGTGGGAAAGCGAAAGAACCAAGTGCCATCGACCAAGTAGCAGCAGCGGCATGAGCAACAGCAACAGCAGCAGCAACTATGTACAATAGTTTCGCGTGTGTGCATGGGTGCGCAAGAGAGGCTACTACTCATCGAAGCCCGCGAGGGAGTAATATACGTACACGGAATATAACGTACTTGCTGCGATGCTACACACGCACATATGGACGCGGACAAAAAGGCCAATTGTCGCGAAAATTTTACGTTCAAAGGCATCGCGATCGCGCGGAAAACTTATGCCATATGCAATGCGTGCGTGTATAATAAACGCGCGAGTGCATTGACAGTGCAGTCGAACTGCGGCGCATGCATACGACTTATAATGTGTGTGTGTGTGCACCTCAAGGTATACTAAAACGAGTAGAAGAGGAAGACGACCGCGAGGAGAGAACTCGGGCGCGTCCGGGAGGGACGTTTTTCTTTCTGCCTCTCTGTCTCTTTCTCTTTCGTTCGCATATATACGCGACTATATGCATGTGTGTGTGTGTAAGTTGGCCTCGGACACACATTCGCCGGTGAACGTTCGTTGAACTTGCGCGCGTATATAGTATGGGTATAAGGCAGTGCCTTGGCCGAGCGCGAGCCAAGGAGCGACTCGGCGCGCTCGAGTCCCAAAGTGTCAGAGCAGCCGTTCTTTCACCCTGATGGTTCAAGGCGATCTCCATCTCTCTCTCTCTCTCTCTTCTTCTTCGAAGCTTTTCTTTTGCCATGGTCGCGTACGCGCGTGCATACCAAAAAAAAGCACTCGGGGTAGCAGCAGCTATACATTCCCATCCACGTGTGTGAGTATATAACGTGTGTGTGCATCCGGTTCTGCATTCGCGCGCGCACACTTATATATACGTACATTTGTTTATTTCGTCAGGCCGAGTCGTCGTCGCGCACACCAGTGAATTTTTTCTCAACTTGTTTGATCGATTGCAGTCAACATACCTCTCTCTATCTCTTTCTCTCACACGTACGAGTCTCTGTTATATATAGAATCGATTATTTTGCGTGTTACCGGTAATGAGGACGCTTTGTCTTTACATGTTACACAGAAAACATATCTTTTGGTTCGTCGTTCGGCCGGATCTCTCGACTTGCTCGCACACGTACGCGAACGTGGATTGCACGCAGCCGACATTATTATTGTTAAGGCCATTGGCTCGTTACTTTGCAGCTCGCTATATATGTGGCTTTGCGTCGTCGTGAAAAATTCGTGTGTGTGCGCGCGCGGAGCACGTATAGCAGCAGCATATATACACGTCGCGAGCGCGAGGTTGGCAATTGAAAAGTCGAATATAATTATACGCGATTTTTCAAGCATAAAATCTTGATCGAATGACCGTTGGAGCGGGTAATTGGTATAATTATAAGTGTACGTTATTCGATAATAATCAAAAGGTAATGTCTCCTGTCATAATTTAGAATACGATTCCTCGCGTGCGCGCCAATAATATAGCGCCGCTTAGCTTATACAGCAAGTGCGCAATATATACGCGGCAAAATATGCGCATGGTGATACGCGAGAGATAATCGAGCCTCTCTTGTAAACATTAATATACGATCGTTTTAAAGTCGTCGCGTATAAACACACACACACACACAGACACGTAGGATTTCCATTCACCCGCGTGCTTTGGCCGCGCACTCGAGCCGCGCCGGGGCTCTTTTTTTCTACCGGGGCTTTCGAAGGGATATATTCGCGTGTATGTATTAATGCGTGTGTATCGCGAGGCGTGTGCCATAGCAAATAGCCTTTCTAAACCTCTCGTGGCTGGTGCCGATCGGCGCCCACCACCAGCACACAGACACACTACGCATTTTCGCCTTGCTTTGGTACTCGCGCACTAAGAGCCTTACCGAGAGAGAGAGAGAGATAACTGACATTTCAATCGCGGCGCCAAAGTGAACGTGTATATAATAATATAATGCGAAAGTCGATCGACGCCGCCAGTAGCGGCGGTATACGGCTTACCTATACCACCAGCAGCGTGAAAGTTCGTCGAACCTCATTCGACTTTTTGATTCTGGTTTACGCTGCATACGAGCCCAAAAATGCCCCTGCTCCGGTGCGTACCTACGTGTGCAGCTGGTTCACGTTATAAAGCGTGTATCAGAGCGAGAGAAAGAGTAAGGAAGGGAGAGAGAGAGAGACTTTTGAGCTGCTGCAGCCCCCTTGCGAGCAAAAGAGAGAGGACCGTAGTACGTGTCCTTTTTTGGGCAAATCGATTGCACGTCGCATGAAAATTTTACCGAATATGTGTATAAAAACGTTTATACTACACACATTAAACATTTTATACTGCAGCAGTGATCGCGTGGCTGCTACTGTTGCTACGCGCGCATGAAAAATTCTACTAAAGAGCCATTCAATTACGTGTATATATTATATGGGAGAGATAAAGTCGCTTGATTTACGACATACCGAGTGAAAATGTCGCGATTAGAAGAGGCAGAGAAAAAAAAGCAGAGCCCGCAAGACTTTTGTGCAATTGTTGCGAGACGTATCTATATAATATATAAAGTTTTCACATAGATCGTAAATCACCTTTGCCATGTATATTTAATGAAACACATACTAAAAGTAAATGAGCGAGCGGGAGAGGAGTAGCATCTTTTTCCATTCACTTCGGTGCACGGTCGAGTCAAGCTCGCGATACCTCGACTGGCGCTCACATGGGATGCGTGCAAGTACAGATATAATGTAATACCCTCTTGGCGTTGCTCCGATCATCGTATTTTTAATTTAAAAACCACGCTCTTGTGTGATCGAGCCATGAGCGAAACAATACCATAGGTATATTGTAATACGTTCGATCGGGCGAGCGCAATTTCGAGGCTGTGTTATTGTAGGCGCTCGATCGCGTGATTTATGCGATTTTGTCGGGACGCGAGTGGAGAAAAATTTCAATGCTAAATAATCGAGAGTTGAATTTCGTAGAATCGATGCGCGGTTCTTTCGATGTAGTAACGAAGCTGAGCATCGTTTACACCTGCTATATGAGCGAAGATGCTTCAGGAATGTCTACGATGTAATCAAGACGAATCATTCGTGCAGTATTTTTTTTTGGAAAGCCGAGTTTGTCCGATGTATCGATACGCGACTGATTCAGTACGAAACTATTTGCACGGTTATTATTACTCGAGTCTCGGTAATCGTGAAATTTCCACTGCATCAGCGGCAACAGCAGCAGAGATAACAGCTCGGAGGCCAAATTAAAAAAGGGCCGAACCGATTTTCGTCGTCGTCTCGGTCGGGCTCATGCATCGCACCGAAGAAAGTTGCGGGGGCAGCTCTCGACACGCTGCGATCGCAGAGACTACGAACGAGCGAGCTCGCGAAAAGAGAAAGAAGTGAATGTGATTTATATGGCTATATATACACGCGCTATACGCCAGACAGAGTGAGAGAGAGCAATCTCTTCCGCGTCGATCTCCAATGGGCTTTTGCGCTCTGTCATTAAATCGGCTCAGCGAGCGAGCGCGAGATGTTTTTATAAGAAGATGATTTTCCCTTAACGGACGTTCGAGAGCTCGAGGTTCCCCACCCCCTCCCGGCCGATTGAAAAAAAATGCAAGGAAAAAAATAACGCGAACGAACGAGCGAGCTTGCCTTCAAATGTTTACATTCTCTGGGCTGCTTTAGCCGCTGCCGCTGCTGAAATGGAAAATTCATCGATCTGCAACGAAAAGTGAACGGCTAAAGTCTTCGCCGTTGGTGTGTTTATATGATATAAACTGCTCTCTCGAGTTAATCGAGCGTAGCCGATTTCCTTAATTTATCAGAGTGACTTTAATAAGGGCTCGGCTACGGTAATTAAATCTCTGCGCAGCAGTCACCGGTCGCCGCCAAGCTGCTGCTGCACTGCATCGCAGATTGTTGACAGCTGCTCGATCCGCCAGTCGACTACATTTTTATATACTTTATCTTTTTATTTATTTATTTTTTTTTTGCTTCGCTCGAGTTGTAAACACGATCGTTTCGATAAAATAATATATAAATCGATGATTAGACGCCTCTACCCAGCGCAATAAACGTTCGATATTTATATACATTGCACAAATAAAATCGAGGGATTGTGTACAAACTCGAGATATGCAAATAGACCATTCGATTGTTCCCCGTATGTCTATGTGTGTGTACATGTCTATTGGTCGTGTCACTTTTAGGAGCTAGACGATTGATCACTATATACGTAGAGCAAATTCACGGCTATCCTATAACGGATCTATTCCGGAAGTTTGTGTGTATATATTCGCCTATCGGTGTATACGCGGATTGTGCGGTTTACGCCGCGTTTGCGTCAGTCTGTGCGTCTGTGTTTGTACCTGCGATCGCTACACTATACGGCGCGATCGAAAGCATCAGCCGCGATTATTATTATTTGCCAACCTTTGTCCTATCGAATGACAAAGACATGCACTGAACGTGTACGTGTAAGTGTGGACGTTATATACGTAGCCGTGCTCGTGCGCACGCGCTTGCGCCGATCGCGCGTTTGTCGGTATAATCATTTCCGAATATATACGCGATTGCCCTCTCACTCGTTAATTTTTTCCATTTTTTGTTGTTGCGGCAATAATGGCAAATTTTCTGTATCCGTGCGATCGGTATTATGCACGGTACATAATGCAATATATACAAAAGTCGAGCGAAAGTCGAAGCCGGAGCTTTTTTTTGTTTTGTTTTTTTTTTGCAGAAAACGCGCGGAAACATACACTTTGTTGGCTTCGAGTCGTTCTGGTGTATACGTCGAAATCGAAGCGCTACACGTACTTATATATACCGATCATCCAATGCATTCACACTTTGTCACGCGATACCACGTGTGTGTGTGTGCGTGTATGTGTATAGTAAATATTATACGCAGGCTGGTCAATTGTCAACGAGATATTATTAACGACCGCAAGCGTCCATTAGTTCGACGTATGCGACCGGACACACGGGATCGGAAATAATTCGCGCAAAGGAATTGGTGAAGAAATCTGCCGGTGGTATACTTGGCTGCAGTGCGTATCGATCACGTAGAGTACATTACATCAGGCGAGCATCGCCATCCGTGTATATCGTCGAGATCGTATATAACTACGCGAAGCGAGGGTGTCGATCGTTGTGCTATAGTCAACGGGGCCTGTTCCGAATGATTATTTGAAAACGTATTTGCTCTCGCACGCGCACATGTATGGGCGCATAATACGGACGTTATAATTTATTGTTCGACATGCTTCCACAAGACACCCTAGAATTACCATACATACGATTCCCCTGTTGCGAATATTCTCTCGCTCTCTCATTCCCCAGCTCTCATATTATATCGAGGCCAATCAATCGTTTCGATCGGTCCGCGCGCAGCTCGTAATATGTTGTATATACAAAGATCTGTAAAATAATATGCATGTACGAGCTAGCACAGGCGGCGCTTGCGTTGACAGCTGGCTCGAAACTCGAAATCGCGTCGCGTCGCCCACACACGTACACAGACGCACGCGTTGCTCGCGATCGTTACACGAAAATTTAAATGCCGCTTGTAATATTTATTAATAATTACTTTATGCTGTGTAGTTGGTATTAAGCTGTTGTATATATCATATTATGTATGTCAGTCGCGAGCAGCAGGACTACAACTCGTCGGAGCGCTCGCTCGCGGGCAATTAAGCTTAATTCGTATTCTCGTGCCGCGGCAATTCGTGCTCGTGTGTGTGTGTGTGTGTGTGTATATTATATAGTTATATATCTTATAATATTGTATACACGCGTGGACGTGACAAACTAATGACTCGCTGAGTAGCAGCTCTCGAGTGATATAGGCGCGAATTAGACGCGATATATGGTCGCGTCGTACATTGGAAAATTGATCGATATAGGCGGTGGCTTTAGCGAGCTTGCGTTCGATCGGTTATAGAGATCGTTACGTACGACGCGCCACGTGCGGATGTTATTTTCGACTTCTTTTTTCGCGATAATATATAACGCTCGTGCACGCGCGTCTATTGCTCGAGCGCAGCGCAGAACCTTGAGAGCGCAAAGTCGCGGTTTAGCTCTTTCTTCTGTGCTGCCGTGTGTTGTTGCAGTGCAGCAGCGATCGGTGCGCGCGGCGTCCTCGAGCCGAGGCAAAGAAAAATCGCGCGCTTGCCGCACACACACTGCACTTCGAGGCAGCTGTATTGTAATGCGCCCGTGTGCGCGAGCTGCTGCTGCCATTGTGTTCGCTGTAACGCACGTGGTTTAAATCGACTTGTTTTAACGTCGGGCTCTCTGACTCGACGCGCACCGATCGGGTATTATATTTTATATCGAGTGCGTGCGTTTATGTACATGCGCGCCGGCGAGAGCCCAGGCAGAAAATTGCTACCGGCGGCAATAATATCGACTCGGTGGCGGCCGATCAGTCTATGTAATATATCGCGTACAATACTCGACGGTACACAATATAACTCGCGGCTCGATAAATTTCAGCGGTAGCAGTGTAGGAGCTTATGAAATTTGTCTTAATTTCTTAATTCAAGTCGCGCGCGCATGTGTGCACTGGTAAAAAAAGCTCGATCGAGCGCAGTCGCGCGTTTCTATGTATTATGTACTCGTATATTGCCGAGCGATATACCGTATGCGATCGTGTAGTAGTAGTTGAGTTTCAGCGATTGGCAAATCAATTAAAATGTGTCTCGCGGCTGCTGCAAGTTTCATTGCGCGCGTTATGGTACTTTTATATTTATGTATAGCCGCGACCACAAGGGCGCGAAACGAGCTCTATGCGCAGCAGCGACAAAAGCAACAACAACAGCGGCAACAGGAGCCGCGGACTTTGGTCGTTATACGGCAGGGAGAGAAAGGATAAAAGTGTACATTCGTTATATTACGGTATAGGTCGCGAAACCTTACCCGCGCAGCGCAAAGGCAGCGCGCACTTAGCGACCAGAGAAAGAAAGAAAGAGTGGGAAATTCACGGTCTTTATGTAACTTTTGGCATTTTCTAATTCCCTATTCACCGCCTTCAGTCCTGACGGCAATAACATATTGCACAGTGCATAAGTATACGTACGTACGTGCGCTTTTTATTATGCATTTCGGTATTAAACTTGCCGTATATACATACTGCATACTGCAGCACAGTATAATTCTCACAATCTTGCGCGACGCCACACACACACATGTCTATATTCGTATATGTACGTAGTAGGTGCCCGAGCGAAAAAGAGAGTGAGGCGCGAGGAATTAGAGCGTTGTCGCAAGCTAATCGAATCAGAGCGAGAGAGAGCCGAAGCGATTAGAGCTGCCGCTGCATAACGATTTCGAACGGTGACTCGCGATCGCGAACTGTCTTCCCTTCTCCATACGTATAAAATAGTGGCATTATTCGACAGACGTGTGCTCGTGTGTAGTAACAACGCCAAGTAAAGCCCGCGAGCGTACCTGAGCGCACCGAGCTAGGCTGCAATTGCCAACGATCTTGAGAGTACACTCTTTTGTTGTTTTTTTATACTCGTAGAAGTGAATTTAGGAAAAAAAATTGAAATTACTGCGCGGTGGCGAACAAGCGAGCACAGTTGGGTACGCTCCTATTGCCAAAGCAACCTGCTAATTATCCACTCGGTTTGGATTAGAGGGACGGGATCCGGAGCCTCGGAAGAAGTTCTCGATCCTCAATAACATATTATTTTCTTGCTTTTCTTTGGATAAGTACGACTCTCCCTCTATCTCTAGCGAACGCAAGTCTAGTGAAACTACTTGTAAACACGCGTATACGTACGATCGGCGGAGTGCGCGAGGCTAAGAAGTTCAAATGCCAACTCGGGCAAGTCCGCATGCAAAGGATAGTCGATGCCAAAATGATGGCAGATCTGATTGACTCAATCGAGCATGTCCAGGACGTGAATTATATTCTTTATAATAGGCAGTGGTAATATATTAGGTGCGCGGAAAACTGCTCGAAAACGTGCGTATATACACGCTTGGCGCGAATTATTACTTCACATAATGACGTACACGTGTAGAAATTAGAAAGTTTAAATGTGTAAACGCGTATATTTATATCTATTATGGACAGTTACTTTGGTCACACGGCCACGTACTTATATAGCATAAGGTGCAGTCAACGCGATCGCGCACGATTGCCGAGCCCGAGTTCCGCGCAATCTAATATATAATATCGAATTTCCATGTAACGATGTAACTCGACTGTATGTCACACACGTGCATAATCCTCTGTGAAAAATTTCACGAGTCGAATTTTACGTAGGCAGCTCTCCAGGATTGTGATTGGACGTTGCAGTATGTCGTGAATTTGGTTTTCGAGGGTGCGGGAAGGTTAAAAATTGATTAAAACTACATCGATAATACCAATCTAACATAGATTGATATAATAGATCTAAAATATATTGATATTGTCAATATAAAAAAATAAATAATTTTAATGTCAGGTGAGGGCTCCTATATATCACAGTTCATTACTGTTTGTGATCAGTCAACGGTAGAGGGGGATAGTGTCGCCAAGGAGCTACTGCGATCATGGGTTCACCTCGCTATGATAAGATTAGTACGTTCATTTGCTGGCGAGGATCTAGATTCCTCAGTTGCAAGTGTTTACAAATTTGTGAATTCAAGGCGTATAACCTCAAATATTTTCTCAGAGAGTGTCGTGAAATTTCAGTGCGTAAATACATATATAATCAAGCGAGTGATGGAAAACGGAAAGATGGCAGTAAGGTATTATATTTTTTGTGAATGCCATGATACTTTTTCAAGGGATCACTTCATAAAACCTGATTATTTTCAGGATAAAGGAAGAACCGGAGGATACTTGTCCTGATGAACATGACAATTATAATTTCGATTGGGTGGAATCGGGCGAAACAAAAAACTTTAAAATCTTCCCGTTTCATAAATCACCAGTGAGTTTAATGATTTAAATTATTTATTTTCGACTATCTAAACTATTGCGTCATTTTTAATTTTAGGCAAATCACATGAATGAGGTTATAGCGTTAGGGGAAAAGTTAGATGAAAAAGTATTCATTGATTTTGAGTGCAAAACTGTTAAATCTGAACTGAAGTCTTTAACGACTAGCATCTGCAAAACTGAGGCTCAAAATTTTCAACCTATTGTGAAAACAGAAAACCAAACTCAAACCAGTTACTTGAATGAAAGAAGTTTAATGTTATCGACAAAGAGAAATTTCGATTATCATTATGTTGGTCAATTTCAAGTAGATCCTCGGTTGAAATTTGATGAATATAGGAGTATTAAAATATGTAAAAAAAAGTCTCAAACAAAAATATCTAATTATAATTTTTGTCGAAAAACTTGCGATAAAGAAGCGAATTTAAATATGCATATCGATCCGACACATAAGAGGATTAGACAATATGAATGTGAAATTTGTCATAAATCATTTGATTACCAGAGCTACTTAAAAAGTCACGTCAACATAGTACATATTCGGAGAAAACCCTTCGAGTGTGACATTTGCCGCAAATCATTTGGACAAAAAGGTCACCTTAAATCTCACATAAATACAGTACATGGTCGTAGCAAACCCTTCGAGTGTGACATTTGTCGCAAATCCTTTGGCTATAAGGGTGATCTCAATAGACACATAAATACAGTACATAATCGGAACAAACCCTTTGAATGTGACATTTGTTGCAAATCATTTGGAGAAAAAAATAGCCTTAAAAGTCACATAATGACAGTACATGATCGTAGCAAACGCTTCGAGTGTGAGATTTGTTATAAATCATTTGGAATAAAAGGTAACCTTCAACGTCACGTGAACTTAGTACATGACCATATCAAATCCTTTGAATGTGAGATTTGTCACAATTCATTTGGAGTAAAGAGTAGCCTCAGAGTTCACATGAATACAGTACATAATCGAAGCAAACCCTTTGAATGTGAGATTTGTCACAAATCATTTGGAGTAAAGAGTAGCCTCAGAATTCACATGAATACAGTACATACTCGAAGCAAACCCTTTGAATGTGAGATTTGTCATAAATCGTTTGGCCGAAAGTATAACCTCAAACTTCACATAAACGCAGTACATAATCGTATCAAACCCTTCGAATGTGAAAATTGTCACAAATCATTTGGATATCAGAATGAACTCAAAAGTCATGTAAATTCCATTCATGATTGTAGTAAAAAAAGAGCGTGACATTTATTTCGAGACATTTATGCTATGGAATTTAGATAATTTTTCACATGAGTATCTTTCAACTATGTGTATAACAATAAAGGGTTTCAAACAGTTTAATCAATTTTGTCGAGATTTTGAAATATTTACCACTTTCCTATTTTCTTTCACTGAAATACAAACAATATTTTGTCTTCAATGCATCCTTTAAAATATTGCTCTTAAACTATGATCTTTCAACATTCTAATTAATAGTTGAATCTTTTCTTAAGTACGTACTTTACATCGTGATGCAAGTTGAAAATCCTTATCATAATGTAAGAATTATTTCTAAAATTTGCGAGCAGACCCCTTTAACCGATTTCAGTACATGTGGAAGATTGAACAACTATAATTGTTGATAAAAAAGCTTGGCAAGTCGGGTAAATTCAGCTCACTCAAATCTCAAATAATATATTGTTTTACAATTATCGTTCGATTCCAATCAACTACGCACCGTGAGTTGATCCTCATGTCGCATACACAAATTTGTATATGAAACAATTGTACTAACGAATGCATCAATAATTAGTATAAATCAATGTCATCAAGATTAGTTCGGGATAAATTCAAGAATTTTTTTGGTGTTAAGACAAGTATTATCTGATTCTGGCAGAAAATTCGAGCAAATTCTTGGTAATGTGATTTACTGTTCTATCAATTTTAGCCACGCTAAGTGTGTTGGATGGGGTTGGTATATGTAAAACTTCAAACGAGCTTGAATCGTTTAAAATCCTTTTGGCAAGAGGATTGTAACAATTGTATATACCAATAAAAGCAATCGACGAGCTCTGCACTCGTTTCTTTCGTTCCTCTTACAAGAAAAGAAAAATCATAATTACAAAGGTCGATCCTCTAGAGCTATATGGCACAGTCGATCGATTCTATTGTTGCTGCTGCTGTTGTTGTTGCAGTCATCTGAAATTGCAACAATCAGCCGTTGCAGCTGCATATTACACTATTATACGAAACACGTCGAAATGAAGCGCGAATCGAAGGTATCTCTCTCTCTCTACTACTACCAATGCTACTATTTCTGCTGCTATATATACGTGTACATTTTATTAGATTTAGTTGCACCATCTGCCATTATATTGCTGCAGTATACGTGTATGTATATACCTTCATTTATGCCGCACCGCCGCGCCGCTCTCATAACGTAACTATCGGCGCTGTGTGTACACACTACAAGCTTGGATCCCGATGAAAGGGAGTAAACCACGTAGGATTTTATCCGATCTGACCCCTAGAGCTCTGTAATACACGAGGCGAGGCGCACACATATTTACGTATACACACAGGCAAGTCCGATATCTCTATATAGGTATATATGTGTTTATAAATATTTACAGGCAAAGAGCAAAGTGGAATTTTCTCATCTGAAACACGTACAAATATATATCGCAACGCGCGGCAACGGAGCTTGCGCGCGAGTCCCTTCGAAAATATATTGGATCCATCCACGGCAGCAGCAGCTGCCTGACTCGATCGCGATAGCTATCGCAAAAATTTCGCCAACGAGAATGTCTTGTAAACGAGCGCGACTCGGCGCAAGAATTCGCCATCACGCGAAATGCATTTAATATAAATGCGCTAAAAGCGCAAGATCGACGAGAGGCTCCGAGTAAATACGTCTTTCCTTATACTCGTAATACGTTCGCAAGCCTCTCTCTCTCTCTCGCTCGCTCTCTGTTCTATAGAAGAAATTTGTCGTGCAGTGCCATTTGTCGTTGAACAAATAGATACACATACATACACATACACACACATGGACGCATATATACAGAGACAGACGTGGAACGTTGCATATGACTCGAGTCGCGCTGCTAGTTTGCACGAGCATGACTGCAATGGCACGTACACTGCAGTCGTATATAGAGATCACGCAATGCTCCAGCTATACATGTATATTGTGTATACCCTCGTTTCTCTCTCTCTCTTACTCTCTTTCTCTCGGTTACTCTATCTGTATAGATATATAGATCGCACACGTATTACTACAGGCCGATGCATTGAAAAGCGTCGGCGATAATCAGCGCCCTGGATCGATATAAAGCCAGCTAATACAATAATAACATACTGCGCCCATATTACGCGACGCATCGATATATAGCATATAAATATTAACACCCTAAATCTCTATAAGAACTTTTATATATATAACGAGCACACCTTTTAATCTTCGCTTATTTGTATAATATACATGTAGGAGCTCCTATACAAATAGGTCGGCGTGCTGCACTGCACCGCACCGCACACAGCGGTGAGAGGTCTTTGCGCGAGCCTGCAAAAGAGAGAGAGAGAGAACGATTGGCTTAATTTGTCGCGTTCGCTCGCGTACAGACACACACAGACACAGACACACACGCACACGTAAACGTACAGAACACATAATGCACGTCTGTGCGGCGTGGATCGGAAAAGAGAACGGCGTCGGCGACGTGTGTTTGCAGTCAATCGCAATTGCGATTCATGAGTGTACGTGTGTATGTGGCCTTCGTTTGTTTCGCTTCTTTTTACTTGCGCGCACATGCACAGAACTCGATTGTCTCTCTCTTACTTATCCTTTAATGCAGTAATAAACGAAAGTTCGAAACGATCTGCGAAAATTCGGTAAAAATAGAATTATTAGTCGCAATGAAAATTAATTGTTTTTCTTCATCAACCTTTGGGATTAATGCATCTCTGTTAAAGCTCGCCTATGTACATACTGCAGTGTGCTTATAATACACGCAGTAACGCGTGTCACAAACGCGCTCGAAGCAGCAGCAGCAGCTCCAACAACGACGACGACGAGGCGGTGGCAATCGTGCAAGTTGCAAAAGATATATTATGTAAGCGCGTCCCCTTCGTTTCGCGGCGCTGCAGCGGCTAACAGCGCTCGAGATATCACGGTTCAGATATCGTCGTCCGTGCACAGCCAAAAGATCTCGTATGCCCCCGTGAGAGAAAGAAAGAGCCGAGTCCTTTTCTTGCGGACGCCGAATCGCGCGGCTATCGTCGACCTTCGCGACCGAAGCAGCCACACAGCGGCTCGTATATAATATACGGCGAAAAATTGCAATTCTCTCCCGTCCAGCTTGCGATGATTCATCGCTTTATCTAGGATATATTATCGAGAGGAGAAATTCGATCCGAAAAACATATATTACGTGCGCGCGGTAAGGGGGAATCATCTTCTATAAATCGATAGAGCACAATGTTATCGGGTGAAAAATGTTTAATTATGTAACGCGCCGATATAGTACTACTCTGGCACGGCCGTGTGCACACGCGAGCATTAACGGGGGGAGTGGGTCGAAGAAACATTGCGTACGATACATGTATTATCCAAGCTTAGAGCTCGATCAAGGGCACGAGTCTCGAGTCTTAGCCATTATAGCGCCGAGGCTCTCTCTCTCTCACTTGAATGGTAAAAGCTCCGCAGCGGCAGCTCGACGATGACTACGCGACTCCTATGGAGAGCGGGGAGAATACATATGCATGCGCGCACACACACGTACGTATACTGCAGTGATGTGTCTATGCGTCAAGTAATAGAGAATGAGAAAGAGAGAGAGAGAGAGACTAGTTGCCGACGAGTTGTGTATGCGCGATACGCTGCGATGATTATCTATGCCTTGCTAACTGCTACTGCAAACACGATCGTTTTAATAAAAAAAAAAAGGACGCAGAGCGCGAGAAATTATTACGTGTACGTATGTTTCACGTGCGCTTTTTAAACATTGGTGCTTCGCGAGCTTTCGTTATACGCACGACGTATTTCGCGTAAATACAAATTATTTATCCTCTTTTTTTTTTTTTTAATTTTAACAAAAAGAGCTTTAAAAGCGCTCACGGCAGATGTCGCTTTTGCGCGCGTAATATTGGCTCGATGAGCGTAATCGAATTCGTTATGCTTAAATCAACTGTATACATGCACGATATAAAAAGCTGTAAGAGCAACGGATGAGAGAGACGAGTAGCCCAGCCGTAGCTACACTTTTTGCACGCGTATATCTACCCCTGGGGACTCGATATTTATACCGATGCACTGCACCTATATTTATAGCGTTTACTTGTGTATGTGTGTATCATTGTGCCCGCTCGATCCCTAGACGTCGATGATTATGCCACTTGGACTCTGTCTGCGTGTGCGCATTGGAAATGCGGCGCATATGGCGCTTAGAGAAAAGCATCGGTGTATGCAGTAGAACGTAGCAACCCGCACACGATACTGCTACTACTGCTGGTCGGTCGTGCAGTGTGTAAAAAAGCACACGCCGAGATGAAATGAACAAAATAAAAAGAGAGAGAGAGAGACGAGTCGTACGTACGTGTGTAGACTATGTGTGTGTGCGCCCGTTGGTATATTAGAGCCGCCACGCGCCGACGTCGTTGACACACGTCCCATGGGGAGTTTTCCTGCCTCTCTTCTCCACACATAAAAGTGCAACGCGCACATGTGCATGTGGCACGTACGTATACATGCACGTTGATACCAACACATTTGCCGTGTAGGAGTATCTAGGAGCTGCAGCCCGACGTATTGTATGGCAACCAACCCCTTTTGTCGCGCACGTACTGCCCAAAAAGGGGCTCTGTGTGTATATGTGTGTGTGTGCTTGCGTACGTGTGTCTCTCTCTCTCTGTACGCGTGTAACGAAACGAAAGTATAAATGCGAATTTCCATTGATCGTACGTGTACGCGCTCGCGATACGCCGCGTACATACTCTTTATGCTATTTAACGATATAGTCTCGAGAGCAGCGCATGACCCCATACATAGCGACTCGATCGGGAACGATAATGGCCGATACGATGCTGCTGCTGCTGTTTTTTTCGCTCTTTCTCATCGCGATTCGAGCTGTGTGCACCCTCGTGCGCGTAGTCGTCGCCATGATGCCCCAGCGCTTTATATATAACGTGTGCTTTGGACTTAGGTACTCGCGAGTTTTGTGTGCTTTCCAGTTCTCGTTATTTTATAAATATAGGATATAGCTTGAATTTCTCGAACTGGAGCATACGTCAGTAACGATTCGATATACGTACGTACACAATAAATATATTTATTAATGGAGCACGTCGAGCTTCGTTGAATAAGTGAAATGTTAAATTCAGAGCGGCGAGGATATTTTGATATACGTTTTGCCATGAATAAAGGATAAAAGCTCGAGAGCATCGAGCAACGATGACGCAAGTGGCAGGTATCCTCGCTGTGTATGGATATAGATCGAGCTCGCAAAACGAGAAATAGATGTGTTGTGTGCAGGATCCGATCGTTCGTACGATCTTGAGGTATACATTTGTGAGGCAGCGCTAAACCGAATCGCTCGCGGAGATGACGTCCGACCGCACCGAAGCTCTACCTTCCTCGTCTCTTTCCCAGCGAGCGTATTTGTACATTTATATAAATAAAAAATCGATGTGAGTTGCATAAAACAGGATAGCTGATCGCGATGATCCACTGACCCGGACAATTCGCACATATTTATAATGCACACACCCATGCTCGACTATTTTTTTTTTCATCTCGATTTCTCGTGCTCGTACACGCGCGAATAACGATCCAAATAACGAGTTCAGAATGCAACGCGCGCAAGGCGTTTTCTTGTGTCACGCTGCAGTACGTTTGTATATGTACGATTTATAATAATGAAAAAAATCCTCGTATGGAATTATTACTCAAGCTATATGGAACGTGAGCAGCGAGTAAACGAGCACCCACGGACTCTGCATATGCGCGGAGCTCTTATCTATTATAACGTGCTATATTATATTGTATATTATATATATGTACGCAAACGAAGCTGTGTGTAATTGTTGTGTATGGCGTTATTATATATTTTGCCCGATTATGCACTGAGACGATTAAGGCGACGCCGTGGTATTTAGGAAAAGGCGCAGCTGGTGCCTATATAAAAAGGCAGTAGTAGAAGTAGTCGTAGTCGTAGTGTACATTCGTACCGTATGCGGACTATATAGAACCGCAGAGAATTGATTCTTATGCACTTTGACACGGCACTCATCCAAGAGATCGTTATAATAATGCGTACATAAAGCCACTGAGAAATCATTCGCTCGAGCGATTGGACTTATTTCAACGTACGTGCGTTTAATGCGCGCCTTTCGTACTATACGTAGGCTCGTTGTATTGTGCGGCATAAAATAACGACTACGACGACGACGACGACAACGAGCGATTGCACTTTAACGTTGACTTTTTCACGTGGGCTTTCTGCAGCGGTGCAGGAGGCCCTTGGATTTATACTTGGCGCGGACTCGAGCGATCGGGCCCCGAGATATATGTACGCGCCAGCGTTCGGGGCATTGTGTATTCGGTCTTACAAAAAAAAAAGAGAAGAAAAAAAAAAGAAAAACACTTTTGTTGTTGTATTAACATAGCCTCGAAACTGCAATGTATAAACTATATTAAAAACAATAAAAGCCAGGCATATCGCGCGCGCACACATTTGCAGCAGGTATGTGTCATATACCTACACAACACGAGTCCACCGAGAGTTCGTATATAAGTAGTCCAGCTCGCCCTTGAAAACTTCACGCCCAGCGACCAATCTCTCTTTCTCTATCGCCCGAGTGCACGCGCGTAACTTTTGCAGGATATCAATGTGTGTTACGTTTGTCTCATTCTTTTTTTTTCCTTCTTTTTCTTTATTTTTTTTTTCTCTTACTTGTCTCGTTTCGTTTTCCTTACCTCGCAGCAATCAGCATAGTATACACGTATGCGGTATAGTATGCGCGATCGCGGGGAAACCTTGAATCGCTGTGATTTTTTTTTATTTTCAACTCTCGTTGCAGAAAGAAAGAGAGTCAGTCCTCGAGACCGAGCTCGCTGCGCCACGAAGCCTCTGCTCGTCCGAGACAGTTGTAACCGGGTTATATTTTTCTCATCGTGTGAATTGGCATGAAACTACCCTTTCGAGTCGTTGTCGTGCGGCACACAGCCACGAAATGAAAAATAGGATGCATATGGATATGTGCGGCAAAAAGCACAGGGTGCACATGCGTCGTATTTATATTATTATATCGTACATGCGATAGAGAGAGAGAGAGTCAGTTTGCTATTTTTCGCCTCGAACGATGCGAAAGGGAGGGCGCTTAAAAATTTTCACATGAAACCGGTTCAACCGGTTGTCGCGCGCATATTTTTACGCAAATTCGTTGGTATGCAGCTCCTTATAAACCGAAAGGTATCCGCTACATATACATACGTATGTGGCTGAAGGTGTGTTTGTATGTGTGTGTGTGTGTACGTTTGTATATCTAGATGTGTAAGGCAGCGCCATCAGAAACAGCAGCAACAGCGGTGCACACGGGGTGTGTTTTTTGGCCTTTTGGTTTAAGAGGGTAACAAGTATAAACGCGCGACTTATTCGCACAGGTAGCTTAATGCGTGTGCGTGTATATAGTTCGTTAGACTAAAAGGGCTCGAGGGGTCGTGTATGTACGTACCCAGAACCGGATTGATATTGTTAGACATACTCGTGTGTGTGTGTGTGTGTTCTGCAGTGCGCTCGTCGTTCGCGATCGACTGATTTCAATAATTAGCTGGATGAATTCGAAAAGCGAGTCAATAAATCCTACCGTTACTGACTCGTGTGCATGCGTATTCATGGAGGATACATTCCTCGAGCTGGAATAGATAGATGAAAAAAAGCAGCGAGTTTCCGATAAAAGCTGCCGAAGCAATATTTACTATCTAGCTACTGCTGCTCGTGTGTTTGTGTGCGTGCATAACGCGCCTCTGTATACGTATGAAAAACTGGCGTAATCGAGGTTAACGATATATTATAAGAAAAAAAAAAGAAAAAAAGAATAACGTCTAACGTAGGATATGCGCGCGCGCGCGGATGACGAGAGCGAGAGAAAACTTGGCGCAATTGTATATATTGAGAGATAATCAAGGTTTTATGTACGCAAGTTATATTACATATATAATGTATGGCTATATGTAATAGTTCCGCAGGCAGCCGCAGCTCTAGCTCGATGCGGATCGAGCAGTTCCATATCGCGGAAAAACTGAATGCGAAAAATGCGCACAGCTTTTCTCTCTCCATCCTCTCTTTTTTGCATTATTTATATAGCGCAGTGCGTATATTATATATAAATGAAAAAAATAAATAAAACGAGAGTCAATCTCTCTAATGGGCGACCAGTCGGTGCTCCTGTGTGGCTGCATGTGTTTGTGCAGTGTGTACCTGTCACGCGAGTGGCTTGCAAGCGTGGTTGTGAAGGCAAGGATATGCCTCCAAAGCTGTCCTATGCAATATAGGCATACACAAACACGTTGCGTACTTGGAGAGACTTACGGCACGCCGCATTGCCGCTGCCACTTTTTTTTCTCTCCTCTCTCTACATAGCGCGAGAGCGAGGAAAACTTGACCCAGTCTCTTTCACCGGTCGCTATATAGCCGTGGCGGGCGTTTGGCTCTCCGTCTCGCTCGCACTCGCTCGTTTATATATATAATATACTCGTAGCTGCACACAACGGAGCATGGCGACACTCGTTATAGTCTAATGAGGCGCTGCTGCTATAATACACCGCGGAGTAATGAAAAAATTGCTCAACCCAGGCGATCGTGCGAGAAAAGTCAAGGTTTTTTCGGCATTGCTTCGGAACTGTGCTGTTTCTACCGCCGTATATACTGCAGCAGCGAATCGCGGACGAGATAAAGATTATGATGGCTCGTTACAACAGACGATCCTCCGCAACGCAGAGGGCCTTGTTTTCTTTTTCATGATATTTTTTTTTTCTTTTTTGCTGCTTGCTTGCTCGAGGAAATTATATACACGCGGCCGCGGCTCGGCACTGCCACTGCCACCGAACGCGTCCTTTGTTTCCTGCCAGCATAAGACAAGAGAGGAGAAAGAGCTGCGCAACGAAGGGCGAGTCGTAAAAATCGCTTAATTTAGACATTTGTTACGTGTATGTTCATATATAGCCGCGTATATATTTTATATAATGCACCGAGTGTCTAGCGTGTAATTTTATTAAATCTCACGTGCCACTGTGTGTGTGTATGTGTACAGCAGCGATATAAACACCGCATCGTCCATAAGCGCAATTACTCTTGCATTAGCTGGTGAATAATAGAAAATGGCGCGGACGATTACGATAATAATTAAAAGACACGACTTGCGCATGTGTGTATGAGAGCGTGTATGTGTGTGTAAATGTAATCACGCCAGCCACTCGTATAGAGTGGCGCTGCCGCGAAATTTACGCTGCGCTCACCGTACGTATACATCTATATACGCGGCTAAGGAAAAGTGATTTCCGGCACCCACGCCTCTGTCTCTCTCTCTCGCTCAACGTCGTGCCGAGAGATCGCGCATATAGACATTCTCTTTTTCTAATTCATGTTAGATAATAGCCATTCATACAGGTATTGAGTACCGTATATATAGTGTGAATGTGTGCCTGTACGGCCGCGTGCAACTGCGCTATTATAATACGCACATAAGCGTTTTACGCCATCGTCGCGCAAGCTGCTGCCACTGCTACTGCTGTTATAATGCCATTCGTGAATGAGCCAGCAGATAAAAGATATAAGTGCATAATGTGTATATTGTGCAAAATGTCAAGGAGGAGGGACATTTTTATAAGATTTATAATTGCGCGGCCGCGAGAGCTCTTGTGTCTCGCGGAAAAGTTTTTGCGCGTAGAGAAAAGTCGTGGAGAAATTAAACTGAAAGATATCAAGTTTTATTTAATTAAGGCGTCTCATAGAGCTTGCGAAACAGCCGCATTCACGAGTCCCTTATTTTTATCGCGTCATGCGGTAGGCTTCCATATTCAATACCGCGTCTCCGACGTTTGGAGCGCTTCGTCACGATATTCTGTATTTTCTTGAAACGTACTGCGAAAAGAACTCGTAGTCATTTGGGGGGCCGAAAGCTCGAGCAAAAAATCTCCCCGTCTCTCTCGTAATGAGACAAAAACTTATTGCCGATAGCTCAAAGTCAACTTTCGGTGACTGATTATCGCGACTAGCCATACGTTTCTCTCTAGTCAGTGCAGCTTTCAATGGATATTAAAGCGTACTTTATTTCCTTATGATCGATTGCCATGGCTATAACGTAGTAATGGCAGCAGCAGCATTGCGAGACCAATCATGCGTTCCAAGGGGGTTGTGCTTTTTTTTTCTTACATGCACACATACACACACGTTTGCGCGCTTATAAAGCTCAGCGGTTCCTTATGTAGAATACGTAAACTCGCGCGGGGCTTTGTGAACGCTTTCAAGGTTCTATTGTCATTACAAGCACATTTGAGAGAAGAAAGAGCGCAAGAGTAAAAAAAGTAGAACTTTTGCTTCAGGATCGGCGTGTGTATAATATGCGTTAAATTATACGCGCTCGCGTTCGACAAGTGAGTCAGGCTCGTGCTGTGTATGAGCAAGGTCATAATGAGCGTGGCCCAAAAGCCTCTGACCGTATAGTAAACGCGCGTGAGCGTACGATACGGCGTTGCCCAATATCTCGACGCATATCCGAAAGTCTATGAATTTACCTACGTAGCTGCAAAAAAACCAAAGAAATATATTATACGAAAGCTGTTAGTCGCTTACATATAAAAATGGCACAAATATTTCGGCAGTAACTAGTCATACGAGATATGTATCGACTCGAGAACTCGTATACGCGACGCCATATACGAGCGCAGTGCAAATATTTCATGCACACTCACACGAATTACATTTCAAAGTTCGGAGTGCGTGTGCGTTATTATGCTGTACTTATATATAGACGTGTCGCGTTGGGTTAATTCACGGGCTTTTTTGACGCGAGCGGCCGACGCCGAAGTTGACTTTCTCTCTAACGCAAAAGCACAGACACACACACGCGCACATAAAGTGTCCCTGTACACATATTAAACGCGTACACGCCTGTTTGTTTCTCCTTCTCGCTCTTCTGGCTTGGCGCGCGGGCTGCACTCCCAACGATCGTGCTGTAACGTAGATACACATAAACCGCGCGTTGTGCAGCAGCATAGCGCCTGTAAATATGTGTGTGTATGTGTGCGAGTCGATGGAAATGCCATGACCCACATCGCTCGGCTGCAGACATATTATTTCCTAATAAACGACCCAAATTGCGTATACACGCGATACACGTATACGTGCTGCAGGAGTAGCAGCGGTGGCACACAAGTGCATTTTTTTCATTCTCTTTTCAACTATTGTGTATATTATACGGGTTCGTATTATGTGGCTATGGGCGATCTTATTAATAGACAAACGATATATACGATGTAGGTGGCAGCTTGCGAGAACTGCACAGCACCAGAACTTCTGGATGCACTTGCGGAATCCCAAGTGCAGCGCTTCTTTCTTCTCTGCAGCTCGAGTCTCTTTTCTCTCTGCTGCAGCTGTGCCCCATAATAATGTATACCTCTTAATTCTCATGCAAATGGCCCCGCACGAAGCATAATATATAAGACAAGGAAAGAGAAGGAGAGGAAAACCCGCGTGTGTACATCGCGATGCGTATAATGTTAAAAAACTTTTACGAATATTTTTCTTCTTCGGTGTCCGCGTCTGCGCTGGGTTTTTTTTGCAGCGGAGCTCGGTACGGAGAGCGACTCTCGCGAACCTTGCGTGGGACAAGATAATTTTTCATTTCAATTAACTCCGCTAAGTGAGACGATTTTTCTTTCCTTCTTTCGTTCTTTATTATTTTTTTTTCCTTCTGACTCGCTTACTCGTGGCCCTAAGACACACGCGAGTATATGGCCCGCGTCGTCGTCGTCGTCATCATCATCATCCCAGCAGTTCTGTTGCGACGTCGCGTTTTCTTTCTCGGGCGGCATGCGCGTGTCTGCTGTGTATTTGCGACTTACCTGCAACAGAAAAGAAAATAAATTGTCAAAAAAATCCCCGTCAAGACTTTATATAAATTATTATTTATGGCAGGGCACGCAGGCCAAGGAAGGATCAGAGAAATAAAAAAAGGAATGAAAATATAAAATAAAAATCAGTACGGCCGAGAGCGGTACACATCGAAATTTTGCAACGCAACAGTACACATGTACTGCTGCAGGGGTATAACTATAAATTAATAAAATTGTATACCTTTCAGGCCTTAAACGATGACGAGTCGCGTATAAATAAAATACCGAACGAAATCATCTCTCTCTCTCTCTCGTGTGCGCGCGCGGGTCAAGTTGATTCTGCGAGGCTGGGCTGCAAAATTTACGCTAATGAGTACTTTTGCGCCACTGCCGCCGCCGCCGCTGCCGAGCTCACGATATGAAGAAACGGTCACATGGACACATACACATTCGCAGTCCATAAAAATTCGGGACGATATCTCGGCGAGTTGTTGCGCGATATAACGTGCAGGAGAGATGCACCCATGACACATGTACACTAACATATTATATATACAGAGAAAGAGTAACTGCAGTTCGGCAGATCAGCGGCAGCTCACACAGAGAGCAAGAGAAAAAAAGACTTTCTCTCGCGGCAGCAGTAAAAATATCGTCGTTCATCTCTCGAAGCTTCTCTCTTACCTGCAAAACATCATCTCTCGAGCGCGCGCAGACGCCCCTTTTACAATTATCCTCGACGCGTATCTCTCTCTCTCTCTCTCTCTTTCGTTCTTTTGCTCTCTTACTCGAGCGTCGGGTCTGGAAATTATTATTTTCGTAATGAACATTCGCAATGTTTAATTTTGCAACTGCAAAGGCAACTGCAGCAGCAGCAGCGGTGGCAGTTCGAGCTGCATGGCACACATACACACAACAATGTGAAGCCGTATTTTCATTAATACGTATACATAAAGCCACCTCGCTGCTGCCACGCACCCATGATATTTATTGAAAGAAAAAACTCACTTGCGACCATGTGCTCGCGAGCGCATATATTTATGTATGTATGTGAGTGCGTGAGTGCATGTGCGTGAGTGCATGTGCGCGCACCTATAATGCAACACAATTCAACGAGCCGCTTGCAAAGTGTCATTTTACGAGTCGCGACACGAGTACATAACTACGTGGTTTCGCGTTTTCTCCAAAAGCCGATTGGAAAAAAGTGTTAAAATAAAAAAAGCATAAATACATACAGTCAACGGCTCTATGTGTGTAAATTCCACAGGATTCCATACACACACATGCCGCGTATAGTGTGTGGTGTACCTTTTTCGCATGAAATTTTCGTTGTTGTGTTGTTGTTTTTTGCCTTTCGCGCGTTTCCGTGCTTAGAATCGACGACGTTTCGCGTCGTTGCGACTCCTCGCGCGCGACTACCTGTATACATCATCGTATATAAAAAAAAAGTACGCTTGCGAGCGGAGAAAGGAGCGACGACATAGCTCGAGGGAAAGGACGTGCCTCTCTCTCACTCGCTTATATACGGTTTGTGTATGTGTGTGTGTCAGTGCAAGTATACACACAAGAAGACATGCCGTAATCGTGAAACGATGCGCAATCGCGTATCTATATATTTCAAAGCGAGACTGCAAAACTACGTATACGTATTCGCATTATACGCGTATGTGTGTAGCGCACACAGCGTAAAGAGAGGGAAACCTTGTGAAAGTTACATCACGGCAAGGATGTGTGTGTGTGTGTGAGTACACGCTATCATACGTGTACGTGTGTAAGTACGCGTATGTGTGAATCTATCCGCTGTGGCAAATGTGTACATATAGGTAGACGAGCAGTGGCGGCAATGGCAGCAGCGCGTAAGGAACTACGCTTCGATGTACTCGTTATACTGCAGTGCGAGTGCAGCAGCATACGTGCTATATGTTGGGCGTTGAATGCAGTTGGCTGCCAAGATACCATACATTAGCGCCTAGCGCGAACTCGCGCTGAGGGATGCTACGTACGCGCGATACTTTATACATACAGCAGGCGCAATATGTACCTGCTGTATATAGCTACGATACGCTCGCTCGTACCTATATGAAATGATACGCGCGCTGACACTTTCGATTTTGCCCTTGACATTATGTAAAAGGAAAAGAGAAGCGGAGAAGAAACAAAAAATTGCAAATGCATACATATCCATACGTTTGTAATAAGAAATATCTAACAACTATATATATCGAGGCGGTGGCAAAGGCGGCTAATAAGCGGCGGAAAATATTACGACTACCCGCGCGCGCGATTATTATTTATGTATTTACGTCGGATGGAGGATTGATATGGGACCGAGGCGCGTATCGAGGTTATTCCGACCTGCTTTACGGTGTGTGTGTATGTATGTGTGTGTGTGTGCGTCGGGCATGGAATAGTTGCACTCGTGCACTTGCAGCTGTACACAGTATATATATAATGCGTCAAGAGAGCGTGGCAGGAAACGTTGCATACTACTACTACCGATTATCGTAGGATATTTTTTCAAGTTATTCGCCGTGAAAGACCGTCGCGGCTATGAAGCCCGCGAGCGTGGATCGTAATAACGCGAGTGTGCGTAAAAATATATTCCGATGAATCCTCGTTTTAGTTTTGGAGATAACGTTTTAAAAATCAAGCGGTAGAATTACATGGACAAAAATGACACACTTGTCGCGAGCAATCCACGTAAATATAATTCACCGAGTTGTGTGGCTGCATTTGCAAAAGCCGCGTCAAGAACGCGCGTACCTACCTACCTACCTACCAACTGGCCGCCGCGGCCCGCGAGCATAATATACACATATCGCTACCGTGTGTAACGCTATGGAACACTCACACACATGCACAAGAGCCACAAGCGTATATCCGGAAAGTTTTGACCGTTGCGCCACTGCACTATGCACGCTCTGTCCGTGTGTATGTGTGTGAGTGTGTGTGAGCGTATAATAAATACTTGCAAACGTACATTTTATACATTACGAGTACATACGTCGAGTGCATATGTGCGCGCGCGCGAGGCCCGAGGCGCGCACTCATATTTATCAGAATTACGAACGAAAATTTGCCGTTGAAAAATATATCTGCTCTCGGAGTGATATTTATACACGGCATTTAATGTGCGCAGCCTTTTTTTTTCATCTACTTGTATGCACACGCTTTTATGTATATTAAAAAGTAACTAATCCGCGCAATAAACCGAAACGCAATAAGCGACTTGCATTATGTACCTAGGTATATGGCTATTGGCAAGCGCTGAATGGAACATAAATTGACAATTCAACAGCTTCGACGGGGCAATATGTCTTTATAGCTCGAGATCCGAGTATAATATATGTAAAAGGTATAAAGCAGCGTTGTGGCGATGGTGCCGCGTGTAAATCTGTTGCATATACGTGCCACTACCATAGACATCGTTCGATCGAGGTGGTGGTAGCTGCTGCATGGCGCACGTGAAAATCGATGAAGAGATACATAAGAGAGAGAGAGAATCTCGACGATCGCGAGAGAGGGAGAGAGCTGCACACGAGGCAAAGTCAAGATAAATGCCATATCTAATGCCATCGACACCGGTCTACCGTCTCTCTCGCGTATATACAGCAGTATAACGTTAACTCGCCGAGTCCTTTTGCGATATATAGATATAAGTCTGCGGGGGCTTCCATTGCACTTTGTATTAAGTGCAGCGCGAGCCTATATAGCTCCAACTATAATATGTATAGCAGCCGTAAGTATGCAAAACATCGATCTCTTCCCTCTCGCTCTATATAGGTATATATATTCTCTTTTCTTCCTCTCTTTCTCAGCGCTGCACTTTGCTTCCTCCTATTTTCTCTCTGTCTCTCTCTCTCGACTGCTGCAGCGAGTGCAGCGCTACTCATATGCTACCGTACAGCTATATATGTATGCGACTATAATACGTACTGCAGGCAGGCAGTTTTCGCGATCAAGCTCAAGGATAATACGGCCTGGCGATATTCACTGCTGCTCATACATGTGCTACGTGTGTGTATGTATAAAGTAAGTATGTAGCTTTATAACGGGAGGGGGTAGTAGTATAGCAGCGATTCGCTCGCGCGCGCAGGTGAAACTGCCAAAAGGTCAAGCTCGTTCAAGTGCTCCGCACAGGATCTATATACAGATATATATATGGGAGCTCGAGTTATTATACGTACTTAACTACCCCGAGAGCCGAACCATTGCCTTGATACGTCGTATCTTATCTTCTTCGTCTCGCGATAATGTGTCTCCTCAGACTCTGGGCTGCGAAATATATATTTCAGCACGTTTTCAACCTGATTTCCATAATCGTCATTTGGCTAACGGATTTTCTAGGCTATATTGGAGCTTATCAGCTGCGAATTACGCGATATCATTCGTTTCCTTTATATTAACACACTCGATGAATGAGAAAAGAAAACAGCTCGTAAAGCTGCTGCAGAGCCATGGTCGTGCATGAGCACGATAAGTTTTTTTCTTTTTTTATTTAAGCCCGCACATTTCATCGCTCGCTCCACGCTTATCTTTATAGTTTTTTCACTGGAATCACAAAGACGCGTGTGGACTGTCAGTGTATACGGCGCATGGCATATAATACGCACATTTGCGCGCGCAGTTCGAGAGCTGAATACCGATAGCCTCGAGAGTTAAATAGTCAAAGTTTCGTCGGTGCAAGCGAGTGCGAGTGTGTGTATAGTTTCCTCGGGTTGAAAATAACGCTTGAAAAAAAGGCACATTGTCGCGCAAGTGGACGAGAGCTGCAAGAGCAATCAGGAAGGATCGTTGTTTTCTGCCCGTGTGTGTGCGCGCGTATATGTTGACAGTCGTTGTCTCACACCAGGGGATTCTTGCACATCGCGTCGCACAGACACACCAAAAAAGAGAGAGAGAGAAAGAGTGTAGAGCTAGAATTACTGTACGCACGTACATTAGACATATATACTTGTAGTGGCACATTGAAATAAAAAAGAATGAGAGCAACGAAGACAGAACATCTTAAATGTGAAAAGTAAAAGAGAGAGAGAGGATAGAGGCTCTCTGTATGTATGAGACGCAAATAAAGACGGAGCCACTACTATACCTAATGCATAATTCATTATGAAAAAAGGGTATGTGCTGTATGAGCCTCCTCGCTTCACTTGGCTTTGTGTTCCGTATTTTTAGTCATTTTAAATATTTCAATGCCTAGTCTCTCTGTCTCTGCTGCTTCTGCCACTGCTGCGGTGGTAATGTCGCGTGCTATATATAGCTAAAATGACGAGTTTTCATACATAGTAAAAAAGAAGTCGCATAATAACCTATTCAATATCAGCTCGTTCATCATCGCTGCTGCCACTGCTTCTGCTGCTGTGGCTGGCGCGAGACGTTGGAAAAGTGATTCGAAATCTCTCTCTCTCTCTGCCTCCTTTATATCTAATGCTTCATTGGCGTATATAAGCACGTTATATGGGGGATGATGAATTTCCAGAATGTATAGTAGAAAAACTTTTTTCATCCCGCAGACACTACTATTACTGCTAGTAACTATATACCATGAAAAGCTCCGGGTTGATTCATGGCGCCTCGAGTGCGCGCAGGGAGCTTATTTTTGCGTTGCAGTAGCAGCAGCAGCAATATAACATCGCCGAATGTCCGTCGTCGTCGTCGGGCTAACTTGCGTTGTACACTTACACTAGAGAGGGAGGACGACTGCGTCTTAAATCTTTCGTTTAATTGAATCTTGATCAGAGGGCACACGAGGGCAACGAGCAACGACGACGACGACGACGACGACGGAACGACGGAAACTTTTTTGCTTCACACTCAAATTTATTCATACATATAATAAGTTTTAGCAGCTTCGAGGGGCTTTATTGCAAGTGAAATTAATTAAAATGTTTGTAACAATGCGAGACGTGTAACGAGCATTAAGCGCCGCTGCAATATCGGTCGAGCCAAAGATCGGCTAATACAACCGTGATATTCGCTTTTCCACAACACGTTGAATTTCGACTCCTACAAAGAGGGGCTTTCACAGACAGAGACAAAAAAAGACCTGCACCAGCTACATGTATTAAACATAGGCACAGTAGTAGGCTCTCCCTCGCTCTCTTCTCTCGCGACGTATTTCGTACTATACAGAACATTATAACCTTGAAAACGGTGTCTTTGGCTCACGAGAAAGGACGATTTTGACCTCGTGCGCTACGTTTTTCTCGGATATATTATACAGACTGCATCAGCATAGTAGTAGAAGCTATGAAAGAAAGGAGCAAACGAAATTCCCGTGAACCGTTGAACTTTGTGAGCCATGCTGTATATATATCCTCCATCCATAATAGTACACATCGTGGCGAGCTGTTCAACTTGGATTCTTATATCTACACCCATGTGCAATTCGATAAAAATTCCCTAAAATCGCGATGGAAATTTTCACTTGACGCGTGTAATGAACGTTGACAATTGTTATTCAAGTCCCAAGTCCCAACAAACAAAAACAAACATTTTTGGTGAATTTTGGTGATTTTTGGTGAATATTAGTTACTCAATAATATACAAAAACGAATTCAAGGTTTTTATTCGACAAGCGTCAACTTATGTTTAGGAATTAGGGATCTGGACCAGATGTAAATAATCCAAAATATTCAAAACAACATACGCTTAAGACGTGTTTTTTATTCGAAGTTTTATTCTAAGTAAAAAATATAGAATTTTTCAAAATCGCGATAAAACTGATAACAATTAAAATTACTCCGAAGTTTTTTTAATAAAATTAGAGAATATTTATGACAATTTCATGGATTGGCTACCAACGTGTTTCTCATTTTTGTGTCTATTGAGATTACCTTTATTGCTAAATGTTTTGTCACAAATCTCACACGGGAATGGTTTCATATGTATTTTTTTTATGTGTATTTCCAGATTACTTTTGTCTTCAAATCTTTCGAAGCAAATGTCACATTCAATGGGTTTGTTAGGATGATGTACTGAATTTATGTGAGCTCTTAACGTATCCTTGCGGGGATATGACTTGAGGCAAATTCCACAATCGAAGGTTCTGTGCTCATGAACTTTATTTTTGTGTTCATAGAGGTTTTGCTGGTATGAAAATGTACTGTCACAAATGTCACATTCGAAGGATTTACTCTTTTTATGTACTCCATTCATGTGAGCGACAAGGTAACTCTTGCGTCCATATGACTTCTGACAAATCTTACACTCGAAAGGTTTACTGCGAATATGTATTTCAACAATGTGGAGTTTCATAATATTTTTGTTTGCAAACGATTTCTTACAAATATCACACTCAAAGGGTTTTCTACGTTTGTGTACTGCATTTACATGAATTCTCATACTAGATTTTCTTGCAAATGATTTGTCACAGAAGTCACTTTTGAAGGGTTTGCTATGATCATGTACTTCGTTCACGTGACGTTGGAATTGTGATTTCTGTGCAAATGATTTGTGACAAATGTCACATTCAAAAGGTTTGCTACGATCGTGTACTGCATTGATGTGAGATTTGAGGTAACCTTTGCGTCCATATAATTTGTGACAAATGTCACATTCGAAAGATTTGTGATAAATATGGACTGAATTTATGTGAGATGTGAACTTATTTTTATATCCAAATGACTTATGAAAAATGTTACGTTTATACGGTCTAATTTTGTCAACTACCGTATTCGTTTGTTTTTTTATACTAGCTCTTGCTGTTCCTAGACACATTTTTGACGTATGCGAGGATGGTTTTTCTTTTAGAGTATTTTCAAAATTTTGTAGCTTCTCATAATTAGCTAGTTTTAAATAAGAGTTCACATGAAATTGACAATTTTTTTCATAATTAAATCCTTTTTTTATCGAAATCATTAGACTTTTTTCATTCGTGTAATTGGTCAGAATTTCGTTTTCTTTCTTCACAATAGCTTGAAAACTTTGATGCTCGGATTTGCACACGGTTGTAGATAGAGACTTCGGTTCTAGTTTAATATCTTTGCACTCAAAATCGATGAGCATAGTGTTATTCTTATGATTTGCCTAAAATTTTAATTGGTTAAAAATGTTGTCAGTGAGAAAAAAAGAACATAATTCGAATCATACCACATCCACCGATAATTTATCAAGCGGTACAGTTTCAAGGTTTTCAGTTTTGCAAGATTCCACCAAATCGAAAATATATTCGTCCGTTGCATTCGTCAAGGTATCGCTCGGCTCTTCCTTCACCCTGAATATCAATCAATCGTTTATTAGAGATGTCTCAGAAAATTATAATGGCATAGAAACAGACACGAAAATCATACCATATTACTTCTTTGTTTCTATCCATCACTTGCTTGATTATATGTATTAGCACTGTAATTTTTCACTGTATACACTAAGAAATAATTGAGGTTATGCGCCTCGAGTAGCCAGTACTGTACTTCAAGATTTCAAGTACGTACTTGTACCCTATTATGGAAACAATTTGTAAACACTGGTTAGTCAACGAAAATTCAGCTTTACACCAATGGATGAACATACCAGTCTATAGGTTAGAAAAGTGATCTTGCGACTGCTATAAGCAATCAGAGGCCACAATAAACAAGCGGTATCTGCGCCGCCGTGTTGTTCGCCTCTGCGCTCGAAACCCAACATCGGAATGTACGACTATAAGGCGATTAGAGTTGTCACTTGATGTAGCCTTATGTGCCGAACGTTGAAACCAGGCAGTTCTTTGAAGCGAGATGCTGCATGTTTAGTTTTATTACAACGGAGACAAAGATCACTTATGTTTTCAAGAAACCATGATTTGTACGACTGAAAATTTTGTCACTTGACACGTATATAATGGAGGTTGATAATATTGTTGATTGTAGATCTAGAAACATTAGGAATTACAGGAAATACTTAGAAGATGCTGGTATTGTCAAAGGAATGAGTAGTTATATTACGGGAGAACACAATTTTTCGTGCTCTGAAACACAAAAATAGAGATAGACAAAATACCTATCAAACTTGTATTGCTTCTTCATGTTTCTGAGACCTTAATGAACTATACCCAAAGTATATTATGAACGGGTGTCTATATAAAGTACGTGTAAGTGACAAGAAATTCAATCGTGATTTTAGTTTTGAATTATAAGAATTTTTTTATAGAATTACTCATTTACGCCATGAATATATCTGCAATGCCGCGCGCGCAATCGATTAAGGGAGATAAAATTTGCCCCGTGAGCGCGCCAAGGAGCAGAGGCGCGCATCTCAGCGTTTATATACTTTTAAAATTGATGCCTAGACTCTACAACGATGCTCCAGCATTGCAGACACACAAATCTTATTATAGACGAAATCCGCGGGCTGCTGCTTGATTAACTTTGCGGTATTCCTCAGGCCGCCTGCGCATATCGCAAGTAACACCAAAGTAGGTTTTCCATTAACGCGTTCTCCGTGCGCAAACTCGTTATGAAGAATCGTCAATATAATTCGAACTTCGCTGTACACTTTAAGAATAAAAGAGAAACAAGATGCAACAAAGACATTAGATTCCAAATAAATTTTCATAATCTTTAATATGAGCGAGTTTCGACTTTAGGACAAAGAAAAAGCAGATACTAGATTGTACCGATTTCGTACTCGTCCTTCGCTACTGCAAATTATACACTTGCACGCGGGTATGTACATGCGGCGATTTTTGCAAAAACAGCAGCTGTATGTTATAAGTGTATAAACTCGCGTTGGACGATGCGCGCACACATATCCTTCGCCTCTCGCCGGAGAGTGACCGCAAACGTACGCCTCTAATTTTCTAATCTCCCCCTGAACGAGAAGGGCTTGCGAAATATCAGTCGGAACTTCTCGAGCGATCGTGCTCTGTAACGAGGCCGCCGTGCAGCCGGCGCAATCGTTACGAGTCTCGGCTTGTGCTCGTCGAGCGCTGATCGAGTTTCTTATTCCCCAATGAGCGCGTGTCGACTTGCGCATGCTGCAGCAGTGGTAGTACACACAGCGGCAGCGAGTGACAATCGATGCCAGATATGGCACTGACGAGCACAAGTACTGTGCAGTACATAAGATCGAGCTGCGAAATAATGAAAATTGACGTTTCAATGCAATTTTCACGAATGGAGATGCCGATTTTGACTCGACTATATACTCAAGCTCCGTCGTGTCAAGACGATTTTTCGCTTCTGTATCGTGTACTCTCGCTAGAAGGTATTTCGAATTTCGTTTACCGAAGCTCTCGCTCATGCGAAGGATTGATTGCAGTGTAGCTCGGGCCCTCTACCTCGCACTACTAACTATACCTACGTATACAAGCTCGCTCGCTCTATCCGCTCGTGTAGCGCAGCCGAAGCTTAGCTACACTATACAGCTATGGGCAAAGCCTGTATCTCTGTTCCAACTACCGTAGCGATGTGTATTCGCGTTATATAGAGCTGCAGTGCGCTTACACGCGCCCGCTCGATTTTAGCTTTCATGCCGCGCGCGCCTAATACCCAAAGCTTGTATATAGCTTTCGTCCGTCCGTCCGTCCGTCCATCGCAGGCTGCGCATTCGGACTCTCTATCTACATTATGAATTGTCCATATACGCGCGTGTACGGTACGATGTTTACAATGAAAATCGTTAAGCCAAAACCGGACAATTCAATTTTGAATACTTTTCTTTCTTTTAATTCGCTCCGATGAGAAATTGCTAAAAAATTATTAGAATTCAAAGCGAAAAGAGAGACAGAGAGAACGAGAGAAAGCTAGAGCCGAGAAAAAATGCAGCGCATACGAGGGTACGACCCGATATCAATTTGAATTGTACTCGACCGTCCGCGTATATGTATTAGGAATGGGGGGTTGCAAAATCAATGGGGCTGATTTTGTTGCTATAGCGAACTGTATGCGGCACACAGGGTGCCTTCGGTGTATAGCGCGAGAGTAGCAGCGGCAGCAGTCGCAGCTCCGCTGCACATATACACGCAGACGCACGTGGCCATAACCAATGCGAATTTTACACAGGAAAAGTTCATTGACATCGCTTTTATGTTCTCTCTCTCTCTCTTGGTGTATGTATGGGTATAAAGCTCATCGCTTAATACTTCAACTCTTTTATTTTTTCATTCCGCCGAACAAAATACAGCCGCCAGGCCGCAACGCTACCGGCCCATGTTTTCCCCCGCGCGTTAGACTGCCCCTGCCCCCACCCCTGCAACACACATGCTTGCATGCATGCAAACTAAACCCTATTTTCGTTTGAATGTGCAACCGACGTAGCTAGTTACTTTTTCAATATTTGTACTTATTTTTGTTCATTTTTCCACGCGTCCATAACAGATTTTCCACAAAATAATATCTATTTTATATTTACATTCGCGTACAAATTGCGTAATCTTGACGTCATATATCACGAATACGCGTTCGCTTAATCGTTTATGTTTGCTCTTCAATTTGCAAGCCGCTTGCCGCGGAATCAACAAAAAGTAGTTAATCAACAAAACGAGATAGCCGAACGAGTTGTGAGAAGTAATAGTAGTAGTAGTCTCTGAATAAGCAAAGTGAAACAGGAAATGAAAAACTTTTTTGATTATCTTGCTTCATTATTTAACATAATTTTTTCGAGAGCCTCTTGCAAAACTTTGGGGGCTGTGTATGGCTTGAGTGCCAAATCCGTAAGGACGGCTGCTATACATACACGAAGCTTGGAGTGCGCGCGCAAAGCCAGCGCGCAGAAACTTCGAAAAGAAAAACTTTTTCAAGTCGGCAGCCCTGCAGTGGATGAGTGAAAAAAAAGAAGGATGAAAAAAAAAGAAAGGAAAAAGAAGCTGATGAAAATTGGCAAACTGTAAGACTGCGAGAATCAGTGAAGCTACTTCAATTACCTTAAAAAGAAATCATGTAAAGCTCGTAAGAGGAAAGCGGTTTTGTTTGACTTCTTTTTTCATGGGTTATGGGCTAGTTTCGTTCTATGTGCTTGGCAGACCGACTCTTTCTCTCTCTTTAGTTTACTCGAGTGGTGCATACGTACCGAATTTGTGCCCTTAAGCCTTTGGAGGAAGTTACACCGAAGAGCTTAAGGGATATCCGCATGTAAAACCGAAACGCGTCTGCGCCTCGGCGCTGCACATACGACTCAAAAACGACTATTGGTATAGTTTTATCAATTGTATACTAATCGACTCGCGGATCTGCCGAGCTTATGCATGCGTGAAAATCTTTCCAAAGCAATTATCAAAGCATACCCGATGAACACGAGGCTGTGGTAGCTCGACGCGAGAGCAACTACTAATTTTAATAAAAGCAACATTTCAATGAAAATTATGGCAAGCTAAACATCGTTAGCGCTGTAAAAGCCTCGAGTTGCACGTGTGTATGTGTATGTTGCACGGCTGAAAACGTATAGAGCATCGTAGCATCGTTCGTCTGCAGCTGCACCCTTAGTAAAAATCAATACAAACCGAACGAGTGCGCACGTATACGTGTTTGCGCGCGTCTCTATATATACGTATATATATATAGGGTGAAGCTTATCCGTTATAGCCGCGTGTATTACTGCTTAAAGCTTTCGTGATGTTTATTTACCAAGACCTCGCCTTAAAACCACTCCTAGAGGCTGCTTTATGTATACATCGGCGTCGTTTTATACAGGCCGTAGCTGCGGCGGCGGCGAAATAACAAAAATACTCTTTTCAGCCGCGCACACGCCCGCTCTCCTCGCTGTACAGGAAAAGTGCCTGCAGTAGTTGCGCATAAAATCGAACGTTACCCGTTCGCAGCTTTTCATATACATATAAACCTTGTGCTATGGCGATGATCCAATGACTTATAACAATCGCCAAATGAGCCTATATCGATGCGAGAAGCAGTAGCGCCCGTGTGTGCGTGTGCATATATGACTCGGCGCGCGCAAGGGTTGAAACAGGCTTGAAATTTTTCCTAACTTTTACGCCGTATATTGTATAATCGTGTCATAACAATAAGCCAGAAAGATAAAAATCTAACGATTTATCGCTGTTAGTAGCTGTATATATAAGCTGCGCACACGGCCCACACACACACACACATACGAACATCTGTGTACGCGAATGTATATAATACGGGCAAGAGGCAGCAGCAGCAGCAACAGCAGCAGCAGCGACGTGTAGCGGGTTATTATATGATAATGGTGCGGTGTGTGTTTCGCGTAACTTTGACGATTACACGAGTACACCGCGCCGCCGCTCACGAGGCTACGGGGGTTACTTAGTTATTAAGGGGGAATTTATGCGAGCACGCGAGCTCTACATTATACGGCGACTTAGCGAATTCTCCGAGGCTGAATATGTTGTTGTACGTATGTGTGCCGTGTGCGCAACTTTACTTCGGCTACATACAACCAACTCTATCGCTGCTGCATACACAGTACATACGCGTAAATAGTCCCTTATTTTATTTATATTCGTTGTTGTTGTTGCTGCTGCTGCTGGCGGTTTATTAACTCGAGTCACCGAGTAATAGTTTTTCAACTGGAAGCCGAATCGATCTCAATAAAACTAAAGTATATGCGCTTGGAATCATCATTTGTATCCTGCACGTACCACGACGTGTGCTGTTGCCTAGTTCTCGAAGCCTCACACAGCCCTGGGCGTGGAGATGGAGAACTTCCGAGGGATGAGCGAGCCAAAACGCAAGTCGCTTGCCGTATACGCGCACGACCAGCTTGCCAAACACTTTCACGATTGTCTGCCTGAAATTTGTTGTTTCTTTTTCGGTGTGCTTAGCTCCGAAAGTCTAATAGAAACTTTCGCTTGTTATGTTTCGTTACTTCGAGACCATGCTTCGACTTATACAAGTATTTCTACTTTGCCACTTGCAGATTTACGAATAAAGGTACTCGCCATCTAGCGGTGGAGTTTTCAAGTGATATTAATGTGGTTAAAAACTGGTCAGTATTACTGTGGTTAAAAAATAATTGTAGCAGAAAGACTAAAATAAACAATCCAATAAATGGTTATTATATTTTAAAACATTTATATCATAATTTTTGGTTTTTAGGCCATTATCAATGTTAAGCATTTCTATCCAGAGTTGTAGACACTTGCGTTCAGTTTGATCAGCAAGTATAAATTGGGGATTTTAATGACTATCCTAATTTACCTTGATAGTTTTAGTACCTAATCCAAAACTATATAGATGTTTGATGAAAAAATTGTTACGGTGCATTAATTTAAAATTTGTACTGATTTTTCAACTGATAAAAGTGCTTACTCATTGTAAGGACGTCTATGCCAAAAGTGAATGAACAATCGCCTGAATTAACAAAAAGTTTTTGTACGAATCTAGGTAAAGGCAATGGCTTTTGTTATATTATGATTGTCAAAGCGTTGCTTAATTCAAAAGAAAACCGGAAACGATGGAAATGCACAACCCGTAAAAACCGAATGAGAATATTTGAATAATTTGTTTAGATGTAACGATGCGCGGACCCATTGGAGAAATTTCGTTGCCAACCTATCCTCTACACTTGGATCGAGAATCCTTGGCCAAGTTGGACAAAATCCAACTCAACGGTCACATCTTTTGCTGATGAAATATTGTTTGAGTGGCAAGCTGACGTCAGCACATGTGTTTTTGTAATTAAGGTTCAATTGCAGAGTGGAACGGTGACATTTTGCAGCAGTAAAAAATCCTTCAGTTAAAAATAAAAATAGCCATTTCACCAGCGAAAGCCGTACAGTTTTGTTAATTTTTTTTAAAAATCAATATTACTCATAGTAAAAAACCTAATGAATTATTCAGCAAATGAACAACTCTAAAATATCATTTTACGCGAAATGGTGCAATAATGTACATTTCGCGATAATCTACGACATTGTGTATGCTCGTTGAATAAACCTTTCAAAAATAGGCGAACTGAAGCGGAAGCTGGAACTGTATCAAAACGCCGCTTGGAAATGCGAGTTACGCATGAGCGAAAGCACGAGAGAAAAATCATCACTCGTTTGGGTTAAGAGGGCAGCGATCAATGGTAAATGGGTTGATGATTGGAAATAATGATTTTTCTCTTCATCGTCGAATGACTAATGAAACGTTGTCTATTATTCAGAGAATCACTCATATGTGACATGATATAGGTACAATAGGGATGATGCATATGCACAACAACACACGCATACACACACATAGAGCAGAAGAGGAGAGTGAGGGCCGGTGGTTAAATACACTGTCTACGCAGTGATTGGATGTTGCTGGGAAATCTAGGAGATCACACGTATACGCACATGTACACGTAGCGACGCGGCGAGTTCGTGCAATTAATCAGACGAAATGCGTTATGCCGGCCCATAAGCCGGGAATTTGGCGTTGCCATGACGTCCGATATCTCTCTCTGCCTCTCTGTCTGTCTGTCTGTCTGAACCCATGCATGCTACAATATACATGCGTGCGTGCACCCGCCCGCCTGCCTGCCTGCCTGCCCGTTGTATGTGTACCTATAGCTGCTGCCATACGATTTTCAACAATCGTTCACGTGCAACAATCAATAACGATAATGTTTGAATGCGATGAAATTCTCGTTAGTCTGAACCGCCTTCGTTGCTATTCACACATTTGCTGCTGATTTTTGCCAGTGAACGCGAATATCGCACAAATGCCATTTTGCTCTGTGTAAAATGCTCCAGCCTCGCTCTTACGATCGATGGATCAAAATTTGTCAAGTGTCGCACACGTAACCACGTCGTTTTTTTTATATCAAATGTACAGTTATAATCGGTCGATCTCGAGCAACAATTTCGAGTTTGGATGCTGCTGCTGCTGCTGCCGTTGACTGTCACGTTGTTATTGTGAAAATCGGCCGATTTCTCCTCTTACTTATTTATGTGGGCGCGAGCGTTGACAAATTGTCGCGCGTATAAGAAAACCGAGAACCCTTCGGCTCAGCGACTTGAAAGTCGCAAAGCAGCAACTCGAGTGGTTTTGCACCTACTTGTCTCGCGAAACAGATATACACATGGAAAGAAAAAAAAAAGAAAGAAAGAGCCCAGCGAGCCCGGCGATGAAATTCGGTGTTTTTCCCATCCGAGCGTGGAACAGCCAAGTTGAATATAAGAGAGGAGAGAGAGACGATCTTCGAAAGCCTGATGTGTGCAACATAAATTGCAAAACTCGCCGATCCCAATAAGTTACAAGGTAATGGTAATTTTTGTTATTTTCCAACAAATTCATTAACATTGCTATACTCGAGTCCAAGGATAATTTGCAGTAGTATACCAGGAGAGCAACTTTGGCATCGTGATTATGTTAATTGAAAAGTGGAGTAGAAAAAGAAGCTGCCACGATTGGAAGCAGCAGCAGCAGTAAAGGAAGAAGCGATACACGGAGCATACGGAGCACTTTCGGCCAATTCTGGCGATCTTCTCTCGATCTCGTGTACGTATACCAAGTATGAAAACTTTAACATCACGAGCACTTATATCTCTCAAGTATCAGAGATAATTTCTCAGCTGCGTGTGTTCCATTTATTGACACGCATATAATATTTATGGTAAACCGGTTTTTTTTTCGCTTTTCATCTGCGTTATTTTGTTTTCGCTTCTCGTGTATCGCTCAAGTACACGTGTATGTACTAATCCATCGTGCACCTCATTTCGTTTATTGTTTATGACTTCGATAAGTATATAAACGCGATCGTATATGACTGCCCTACGTACACACACATACTTACAGGAGAGGGCGAGTTATTTTCGCGTGTACACGGAGACTCATAACAATTTTTTGTGCGCCGCGCGCAGTCATTCCCTCAAAAGATATAACAGTGTAGTATATTTTAATAACTCGAGCCATTACATCAACGCAATTTCGTTGGCGTCTTTTTTTGCGTAATATTTAATCTTTCTCGAAACGAGAGATGAATAATCGTACGTGAATTTCCTCTCAACATCTCTCTCTCTTATTTGCTCCTCGCGGCGCTCGCGCGAGCGAGATTGCGACTGTGTGCGAGGGCAAATCTTTGGCAGAGCGAGCGACATCAGAGAACGAGCATCAAATCAATTCGTCCTTCCGTATATGCATACGTAATGGATAAATTTGCGACCGAGAGCGTCGAGAGAATCAAGAGAAAAAGGAAAGGATCGGTGCGGAAAAAAAGAGATTCAGAAGAAGAAACGGATTGTATTTGTAGAGGACGTGTGGCGCAATCTCCGATGAGCCATCGTGATATACGCGTGTGCAAAGAGAGCGAGAGGGATAGGAAGCGTGACAGGCAACTCCCAGGCTCCTATATATGTGTGTCCGAGAGCTTCAAGATAGATTGAAAATCGCACGAGCATAGCGAGAACCGAGAGACTTGGCCAATTGCTTCGACCGTAATACAGAATCGCTCTCTCCGTTTGTTTGAGCTCCGATACTCTCCCTTGCAAGATTCAACAGCGACGAGCACGCATTTGCTCGTACGCGAGCGAGGAGTGGTAAAACGACCATTGTCCGAAGGCATTTTTGCGTAAGCTAATCGCTTCTCTTTGAAAACATTACGAGCACTCGCACATACGCGTTCACTTACGGGGCTAAAAATAATTATAGATTTTTAAAGGCTTTTCCGAATGCAGATGATGATGATGATGTTGGCAATGGTGGCGATGGGTACGACCGAAGGGGTCGATATCTTATACTCGCGCACGTTTTCCTCGGCTCTGAGCACTCAAAAGTGAACGGTTCGGAGAAATGCCGCATAACGAAGCAGAAAATGAAGCTCGGGAGAGCTTTTGGCTCGATGCGTCGTCGTCGTCTCGTATACCGCTCGAGCTCTTCGCGTTTAATACCTCGTTTTCCAGGTTTTGCGCTTGAAATTTTCCGTGCTTGCCAAGAGCGAGAGGAAAGTCTCGCAAACTCGTCGGGCCTTGAGTAATTGAAAGATGCCACCCGATCGAGAAAGTAGAGAAGAAGCGAGAGAGAGAGACAGAAATATAGGGATAGGGTGGTGGAGCGAGAGATGCGAAACTGATTTTACACCGTGTATATTTTCAACGAAACAGCAATTAAAACTGGCGATAAATCAATGAAGGCTGCAAAAATAAAAACTGACGCATAATGCGTGACGAACGAGCGAAATGAAATGGAATAAAATAATGGCCATTTAGATAATGTGTTTATAGCGTAACGCGCGCCTCGTTCAAAAGGTACGAAAACGCAGTTGTAGTAGTATTCCTACATCGCTGCTACGTATACAATAATATATATAACACCAGCGAAACAAGAACGATACGCATTTATCACAGCTGGGCCAGACTTTGCATAATTTAGCCGTCTTGGGTCGAGGCAGATGTTGGAAAACAGCTGTTATATAGACTCGGGCATACATACGCACGGCGAGCTTGTGTAAGTACACAAAGCCATGTAACCGAGTTTCTGCGAGTACGTATGTACTGCACACATGTACACAATTGCGATGCGAGAAAACTGATGCCACATACGCGCATATTGCACTCATGCATATGTGTCATATGTGTGAAAAGTTTAAGCGAGCTTCTTGCCCTATCCTATCGATGCAATTGCTCAATCGCTGATTTTCTCATTTCATTTTTGCAGTTCGATCTCTCGACATTTCATGCAGAAAAAAAAGTCGACGAGGCATTGAATAATATTTTACAGCATAGTTGATGAAAGAATTTTGAAATATTTCATTTAATTTTGTAAAAAGACCCGCTTTGCAATATTGCATTCTCGACGTGGCGCGGCAACTGATGCAACTTTTGCCATTACTTTATTGCGACTTTACCCCCTTCGCAATATATATGTATATACATGTGAATGGAGGCGCGAGCGCGAAAGCGAGTCGAAAGGTAAAAATCATGAAAAAGTACGTATATTTTCTCTGAATTTTATGCTTCGCAAAAAGAAGCTCAAAAAGAAAACAATCGGTCTTTTCTTTGACAAGTTCAAACAATATAATGGCGACGCGCGCGCAAAAGACATTTTTCCAGCAAAAACACGGCGATAACAAAAGTTTTCGCATATATACATCAGCAGCGGCGGCGACGACGACGACGAGCGCGCATATAAATAAAAATGTTAGCTCATTTATCGTTATAAGAAATCAACCTTCATAGTAAATTGATACTTTCCGCACAAAGGTTACACGCGGTACGTAAGGCTGCTCTATCCTGTGCGATATGGCACATACACACACATCTATACTTTGTGTACCTCCTTTTATTCAATCGATGCAGCCTTTTCTCACTGTGTTATTATTTGCGCTCTTTTCATTTACTGCACGCGTAGAGTCTCTTTCTCCTTCGTCTATCGTAGTGATTCCTCATTGTCTCCGGACGCGCGATTCAATTGTTGTATTTACACTGCTTCGCGAGCCAAAGAATAGGAATTGGACACGTATAAAGAATACATCTATAGGTCGTATTTAGTGGAATCGCCGCGTGCGTTAGCGGCGAAGCCTTTCGTGCGTCGAGCGTTTGACGACAATAAAGAGAAAAAGCACCGGTTTCAAAAAAATGAGAGAGAGAGAGAGATGGAGAAAAACGCGTAACAATAAGAATTTCGCACATTTTGTCGCTTGGCATTTATCGCCGTCGAGATAAGTCCGCTCGCGCTTGTCAAACGTTTCCATAGTTTTTCAGTCGAGCTGTGTGCGCAGTACGTACCAACCTATATCTATATAGGCGTGCGAAATGCGAATCTTGATTCGGGAAAAAAAATAGGACTGAACGATCGGTCGACGTTTGTGCCATGGTGTGACTCGGATATTTTATCTCTTGACACTTTTCGGAGTGGTACGAAATTCCCTAGGTTTGCTCAATGTAAGAACTTTTTTTTTATTACCAACCTATACACCTAGCGCGCCGCACACGTTCGAGCCTTTTTCTCTATCTATCTCCAGCTCGAGTTCGCTCTTTCATTCGACTGCGAAACGGGCGCGTGTCAGCTAGGCTAAAAGGGAGCTTCGATGCATTCGAGATTATTTTTTTTTCTAACCTTTTATTTTATTTTTTTTGCCTTCGCAACATCTAGGTATATAGGTACGTCTCGATCGAAAAACGTGCCAAGTATAACGTGTGCGGTGTACGGTAGGCTATTACTCCAACGTCGAGTGCATACGTATGTATTTTTTTTTCGTAAAAATTTCGACAACTTGGATGGCGCGCGAGTTCGCCCGTATCATTCGAGATCACCGAAGCTCGTATTATGACTCTCAAGAGGTGCACACTCGACGACAGTCAGATATACACATTTTTATGTAAACTTTGGCGAGAGGTAATTCAAGAAAACCTATAAAATCGTCATTTTCACGCCGAGGTGGTTAATTAACGGCGCTCGAAGCGCAATGCAATCATGACGGTTTTGTCGCGTCACGAATATAGGAAGTCGATTTAATAACGTCGCGCGCACACTCGCAAGAAAGAGAGATTAAGCTTGCAGCAGTAGTATACATATTATGTCGTCGAAAAAAAATCAAATTTTCGCGCGGTGCACTTCTGCGTTGCATAAAACTTGTCGTTTTTTTTACATCTACGCTGCATCTGCTTCATTGACTATAATACGATGTAAAGTGTCCTTTCTAAAAGTGACTTTCGCGCAGAGACACATGGCATAAGCACTGCGCGCAGCGATCGTGACGCGATGATGCACATAATGTAATATATATATATCTAGTAGCTGCATCGTATAGTTTGTTTCATATAAAGACAATGTCTCGCGCGACAGATTCGACACTTGCTGTGAGCGAGAAATCCCCGCGATGAGTAAATAAAATGTGATTAGCTCGTTGCGCGAACGTATCACGACGTATGAGCTGCCGCTATTACTACTGCTCTCGACGACTATCTGTGTACACGGGAGATTCACCGCGACTGCAGCGAAAAAGAGGAAGTGTATGTAGCTAAAAGAGATGCTGTGGAAGATGAAGCTGAAAACCGGTTCTCAGCGCGGCTGCTGCTGATGTTGCTGCTGCTGCAGAAAGAGAGAGGACACCTATACTTCGCCTTCTCGGATTAACATATTAAATGCTGTAGGTACGCGCTATATATAGATATATGGTTGCCTCGAGAGCACGAGTTTGTGGTCATTGGGTTGAGGGACGCGAAGATTTACATGTATATTGCACGAATATATACCCAAAGATTGTCTATATTTGCGTATGTGTGCACATTAAATATGTTTCTGCTGCTACTGCTCTTTGCAAGTGTAAATTGTACTATGCGCTGCTCGACTTAATCTACCCGTGAGCTATTCAATTTTGTACTCTCCAGTTGATTGCTACCTGACGCATAATATACTCAAGAAATACATTTTAGTTTTAATGTTTTCCTCTTCCGTGCTTTTTCTTTTATTTTTCGTTGTTTTCATTGCATCTTTGGTAAAACAATGGAAACTTGATTCGGTTTCGTGTAGCGAGTTGACGATCACGTTAAATCAGCTCGAGTTTTGTAATCATCAAATATCTATGAAAAATGTACACTGTTAAAAGTAAAAGTTAAAGCCGTTTTGAATAACACAATTATCATCGGGTCAAAAGTATTTAATAAAAATTTTTTGATGCGAGACAGAAGCAATCGATTTGGCTCGTGGCCGATGTGAAATGTGTATGTATACCGCGAGCGCAATATATATATTGTATATACCTGCAAACCTGAGAAATTGCTCGTCACGATCCTCATCGATACGTATAAGCCTTTGAGAATTCCTCCTTTGAAATTAGAGAAATGCTTGAGGCCAGGCTTATAAAAGTGCAAAACAGATGCAAAATACACAGAGGTATATATGGTATATTTAAGAGAGCCGCGCACGATGACAAGCTACATACACACACTCACACACTTACGTACTGCAAGGAGCTATTACAATCATTTGATTCATCGAAGCCCGGCACACATCGAAGCTGCTGCCGCGACACGATCGCGCAGCAACTTTACGTATACGTATGTATTGCCATGCATGTGCGTGCGGTACTCGTATACGTGTAAGTACGTGTGGCATTAGTAACGAGATGCTCCTTTGATTGATTTATGACGGTCGAATGCTAATGTTTGCTCAATCAAACGACCTTATTTTTCAAGCACGCCAATCGTGAGGCATTGAACATGAATGCGTATATACAGCCAGCCGACGACGATATACGCTGTAACGAGTCGCCAATAACAATACATTCGATACTTTATATATGTATAAGTAATACTCTTGCAGCGCCTGGCAAAGCATGTAACAAGCGCAGTTTGATATTAAACGTGAGAATATATACGCTTTGACTTTGTATTTCTTTTTTTTTCATTCGCGGACTGCAAGAGTTTAAAAAATCATTTCTCTCTCTCTCTTTATATCTCTTTCTTTTGCGCGCTTTGCCACGCACGCGTGTGTATACACGGTCGATTTCTGATTGCAATCTTTATGTAAGAAGGTCATATTCTCGTAATTACGAGCATTAAATTTATGTATATTTGTATTATACGCCACGTATACGTATTAGGGTGTCCGTTATTTCCCGACTTTTTTGTATTGCTTCTCCCCCCACCTAGATGTCTTCTATTTGATAAGACAATGAGAAAGCCGGGTTATAAAGTTCGAAAAAATGATTTTAAGGTGGCCCCCAAGCGGCTTGAAGCTTACATGTATTTTAAATGGGAAGAACTTAAAAATTTGATTCTCAGCGATAAAAATGATGAAAAAATTTGAAAAAATTCAGCAACCCATGTATTTTATGTATTTTTTGACGAGGAATCGATTGGTGACCTTGAATTTGACCTTGAACATAACCTCAAAGCTACAGAGAACCAAAAATCGTTTTTTTCACAGTGACCCCCATTTTTTATTGCAGATTCGAAAAGAGCGGAAAATTTCATGTCTGATTATGTCTTTCGATTTTTTTTCAAGGGTATTCAAAAGGCGCTGCAGATATAGATAAAGCCCTAACTAGTAAAAACTCGAAAATTGCACGCTAAAATTAGGATTTTATTTGTATCTGTAGCATCTTTATAATGCCCTTGAAAAAAAATCAAAAGACATAATTTGACTTGAAATTTTTCGCTCTTTTCGAATCTGCAATAAAAAGTGGGGGTTACCGCAAAAAAAAACGATTTTTCTCAATATTTTGTTCGCTGTAGCTTTGAGGTTATGTTCAAGATCAAATTCAAGGTCACCAATCGATTCCTCGTCAAAAAATACATAAAATACATGGGTTGCTGAATTTTTTCATCATTTTTATCGCTGAGAATCAAATTTTTAAGTTTTTCCCATTTAAAATACATGTAAGCTTCAAGCCGCTTGGGGGCCACCTTAAAATCATTTTTTCGAACTCTATAACCCGGCTTTCTCATTGTCTTATCAAATAGAAGACATCTAGGTGGGGGGAGAAGCAATACAAAAAAGTCGGGAAATAACGGACACCCTAATACGTATGCACACACACGCATTCGATAAATATTTGAAGCTCCGAAGAAAGTTGCAGTCATCAAGAGTCAAGAGTGTATGCATGCATATGTGTATATACTCCGGAGACTCGGAGGCCTTATTACAACAAGTAATGAGATCGTTTAAAGTACTGTGAATTTATTTCTTAAAAATATTATTGGTGGCTTGATTGGCTAACGGCCACGTCAATGTGCAACGACGAAACGCAGCTCGCGAGCGCATGTGTGTATGCACGCGACTGTGGGAGTGCTCAGAGTCGATCCACCGTACATAAAAGTTCGGTTTTTATTTATTTTCTTTTTTTCCGTTGTTGCTGCGATAATATCTAACTCCCGGAGAAATTCCCGAGTCCGATGAATCATTTCGAATTACCGCGCGTGTAACTTATAATTTCTCCCGCGCATCGGAACGATCATCTGCAGCAGCAGCAGCATCATCCCCGTTCCATTGGGATTCCGTGCGTTGTATCGCGCTCAGGCTCGAAGCGAGCTTTCTCACATCGAGTCGTGGTGTGCATATCTCACGCCACGATTATATACGTATATATTCGCATTCTCTTATGCATTATACGCTACGGGGCACGTTAAGGTTCATAAGTTTGTCAGACGCGATCATCTATTGTCGGGTAGAGGCAACTCTTCCCTTAATTCTTTCAGCAGCAGCCCTCATCGTCGTTCATGGTTTCTTTGCGTTATGTTGTAATTTTTTTTTGCGTGCACGTTGCTCGAGCTCTCTTTGAATCTTTCTTGTCTTAATAGAAGGTATAAAAAACGAAGAAGAGAGCATCGGCCGCAGCATCAGTAGCAGCAGCGCACGATGCAGAGCAAGGGAAAAAGAATGACGACGGCTGAGTGAGGGCTGTTGCTGCCACTGCCACTGGCTCCGAGTTAAAGGGGGCGATAACGGGGCTGCAGTAGCAGAGCGAGAGAGAAGGCAATGGCAACGTTGCTCGGTCGATAGGTCCTGCTCTGTCTGTGTGTGTATACGTGAGCGCGTTAGTGTGCTGCTGCTGTGTTTATACACACAGAGAGAGCTTGTGTGGCAACGTCGCTGCTAGTCTCATCGTCGTCGTCGTCATCGTCGCACCGAGTCTCGTGATGCTTTAAACACCTCTAGCAACGGGGCTTGGCTGATGCTGTTGCTGCTGCTACTGCATCCCTCCTCTCCATGTGCAGAATTATGTATATCTACCCATACATACACGCGCGCGAACATCTCATCTCGCAATGCTTCTTTACAGCCGTTTTAGTGACACTTGCTCTCAATTTTGTTTTCTCTCTCTCTCTTACTCTGTGTATACCAACATTTCATTATAACGCGCGCCCCATAAGTTGCTGAGAACTCTAATGCTCATAATAAACTCGGCAGTTATCTCGGTCTATTCATAATGCAATGATTTGACATTTATTTATGTCTACCTGCGATACGTGTGCTTATCGACGAAAATATAACCGAGACTATCGGGGGCCTCGAATATCGACTGAAACAAGAATTCGAATTCGGCCGCTTCGGAGTCGAGCTTGCATTATTAAAAAATATACATTTCCTTGACGGAATATGGAGCATCTTTGCGTGAAAACTTCAAGGGGTAGATAAAATGTGCGACTCTGTAAAGCTGTGTAATTTAGTCGGCGGTGTAACTCATCTTGTAATGGTTATACGCGACTTTTTTACGATCGTGTAAGCGTGATCGTAATTATCCGAGCTCGTCGTGAAGTTTACGCGCTGTACGCGTGTGCAGTGTGTGTGCGTGAGTTTGTGCATTCGTCTGTGCCAAGAACCGCTTCGAGCTCCTACCCTTTTTCTCTCTCTCTCTTTCTCTCGTTTGCAAATAACGATTAAGAAAAGGCTTACCCAGTAGCAATGCGGGTAAAAGCACTAGCGCGACACATGTCAAGAAGAGCGAGCGAGCGAGCATAGAGATTCATTCATTAATGGATATAATGCGTAGAGGCCATATACCGTAAATATAGTGCGCCTCTGCGTATACGTATACGTGCATGTGCGGCAATAGATAATGATATGCACCTGCACGCGCGTTACAGCTCGTAGTCATCGCGCATAGTCGTCTATCTGCCGTTCATTAAATCACTTTCAATTGTGAAATGTTTATATACATTATATTGTACATGCACGGACGCGCGTACGTAATATACATTTTATATGGAGAGCAAGAAAGGAGACCTAATTTTGAAATCGCATCTCCGCCATGTGCGAACTTATTAATATTTATTTGTTGTCATGTGTTTAATGATCTTCGCGATATCGTTGGGTTTTTGTATGCGCCAGGCTCTCGTCCCAATCATCGCATCGATTCAAAGTGTTCGCGATGGAGAAAAATTGAAATAAAGATCTCGCTTTTTACAATAACGATGTCTCGTACACGAGGCAGTTGTGAAGATCGAAGATGCTCGAAAGTCCAGGAGTAATGTTATAATTCTACCGAACAGCTCGTATAACTCAGCTCGCAACGAACTTTATCATTTCCCTGCTGCACGCGCGAATAAAAAAGAGAATTTCCTGACACTTTCCAAAGCTTTCAAAAGTTAATAACAGTATAAATCCGAATATAACGCTGAATGTGGAATTGCAGCCTGCGCGCAACCTGTTTGGGTATGATATTGCGGATGCTGCTCTCCGAGCACGTATATAAATCGCGGGTAAAACGCACAATCGAACGCCGTATACGATTGCTTTTCATCTGAATTATTGCATTCTTCCGTAAACCTACGTAAAGTTTTCTGCTCGAGATTTAATATGGTTATTTTGTTTTTTTTTTTTTTTTTTAAGAAATGAAGCTAAGAATTGCACGACATCTCGTGACCTCTATTCTCTGAAAGAAAAGCCTCCACGGACTCATAGCCAATTAGCCATACTTACGCGACGTTTTTGAATATACGACCATAAGTCGACAAGACGGGATGCGATTATACGTTACTTCATAGCGTCGTTGAATGAATTTGGAATTAATTAAGAAGGAAAATTTAGCCGATTCTTACCCACTTCACGTAGCGAGGCAGGCACGGCTATATTTTTGTTTTTTATCCTTTGTTGACTTACCTGCAATCAAAAATGAGAAACACATATATTTTTAATGTTTTAGTTCGTTCATATGTGTATAAAGGCATAATAATGTACGTAAGCGCTTGCATTAAATGCAGCCGCTATTATGTATATAAGCTCCGAAAGTAATATGGTAATTTTCCTTTCGAAGGACTATAAATCAAAAACTATTTAACATGTAATATGCAATTCCGTTGGTGCAGTGTCCAAAAATTGCATTCATAAAGTTGCCGAGCGAGCAGGCCGTGCATAACGAAATAATTCTTCCTCCCCAAAATGACTAATAGCACGCGGCTACTTTTTAATAATAATGAACAGTCGTAACGATCGAAGTTGGGCAAAAGGAAAAAAAAGGATTACATTTTTCTGCTCCAATTTTCGACCAACTTTTTATGGATACCAGCCAATATTGTAATTTGTATAATTTTCATGCCTGACAAAAATGTCGAAGTGATAAAGTAGAAATAATAACGCACTTTTCGTAACAAACGTGTCAGAAAGCTTTCGTCACGTCGTGCGCGAGCGAAAATAAAAGAAGTAAACCAATCCATCGGTCAAACTTCGATTTATCTTTGACGTTGCAGCAGTAGGTCGTCGATGTATTAATCACGTTATATGTACATAACTATATGAAAGTCTGGAATTTTTTTCCGTCCTGCACAAAAGCTCAACACAGAGCCATGATGGTAGCTCGACGCTCAACGATGAAAAGAACAGAGGAAGAAAAGCCTATGTGTGGGGTGAGAGAGCCAGAGCTTTAAAGCCCAAAGAGCTTGCGAGAGTTTTGCCCGTACGGGAAATTGTTTTTCTTCTCCCTCGCTCTCGCATGCTTGATTAGCTTATTGCTTGCGCGCATGTCGCAAGATTAATTGAGCTTCTGAGCTTTTCTCGCACAATATATCGGCGAGTATGTATATATCTTTCATCAATTTTACACAATGAAAAAATACCAAGGCCTTTTTTTGTCTATTTAGTCGCAGAGGCACCTGTCGCGCTGAAAGCTCTCGCCGACAACGCAAAAAAAGGAGAAAGAATATAATCCAGGGGGAAAAACGCATTAGATGCGACGCGGCACGGTTTCGTCGCTTCGAGTGTTGTGGTATTTTCGGTAAAAGGCAGTAACAACAGCAGCAGGAGGTCGTTGTCGTCGCCGCCGTATAAAAGCACGCGCACAACACACGAGAGCATGTGCCTTCAAGATGCTGCTGCGGAGAGACGCTCAACGTCGCGAGCAGTACACGCCTGTAACGGATGCAAAACAAGAGTCTCGACGAGTCTCGGTTTTTTTTTTGCTCTTTCTTTTGCTCTTTTTCTTTTTTATGTTTCTTTTTTTCGCTCGCAGCAGGAGAGTTGATACAACTATCCACTATATACGCAAAGCTATTTTCTGCATCCGTATCGCAATTGATTTACGTCTTTTGTCTTCCGCGGCGAAGAAAGTGGCAGAGACTCGCGAGTATAATCGAATATAATAATTTTGCCGACTGCGTTCGGTTCAGTTGTCAACTGTTTCAGCGCTCGTAAGTTAAACGAGTGGCTGCAGGAAATAATTTTAATTAGCGGCAGCACTGCACGCTGTACAGAGAAAAGCGAATTTACACGCGTGCGACAAAAAAAAAGTATAAACAACAAAAACAACTGCAACGTAAAAAAAGAAAAGTAAAAGTGCAGAAATGTCGTTGACACGAGATGCTTCACGGTGATATCCAACCGAAGGACGCTCGGAGCCGGATAAGAAGCGCCAAGCTAGGCTGAGCACTGAACCGCAGAGTACTATAATATGGCCTTCAGAGGGCCGAGAAAGAACGTCGTATACGAAGAAGCAGCAGCCGCACGCGCGAGAGTCGCAAAAATGAAGAAGGTTAATAATAAAGGGATATAATAATAATAATGACAAGCGAGGCAGCATCGCTCGTTGTTTAAAATAAGGCAGCAAAAGGCAGCGCAGCATCCACGAAGACGACGGCAATCAGATACGACCTTGCGGCGCACTCGTTCGCCAGCAATTTCGCAGCCACACATTTTAATACTCGTTTCTTCATATGTGCGCAGACGAGAGCTGCTGCATCGCGGGCACACATATACATATAAGTACATTACATTGATCTTCGGATGCTTTCTTCGACTGCTAATATGAGCTCGTCAGGCGTCGTCGTGTCTTTTTTTACCCGCATAAATACTTATGCGTATGCACCGAGCGCATAGAGTCCGAGGATCCCTTCGCTCGATCGTCCGGTTTTGTTGTTGCTGGTGCTCCGGTGTTTTAAGCTCGATTGGCTGGCGCCAAAGTTCGACAAAAAACGAGCGAAGGCAAGTTTATGTTATTTTTTTGTTCCTGAGAAAGAAACCCTACAAATGACAGGCGCGCAGCCTCCAGGTACATAAAGTCGAAGCTACCGCGAGACATCTCTTTTACGGTATCTGGCAAAAAAATCTGCTGTGTCCGCCCGTGAGTGCGTACGAAAAGGAGGTCGATCTCCATTGTACAAACATATAAAGAAAATCGTTTATCGTTGCGCTGTTGCATAGCGTAAACGCGCAGGCTTGCAGTACGTACGCGCGCTTACGTACATATATGCGGTATGCATTGCAAATTAAGGTGACGCGTCATTTTTTTTCTTGCCCCTCTTTCTCTCTCGTCCGCTCTCACTCTCGACTGCACAGCACGAACGGTATACGGACGAGCGAACGGGCGCGATGGCTCTTTCGTCGAGTGAGAGCGTGCGCGCATAAATCCCTTACTTACACTTGTTTGAGTGCGTATACCGTACGTACATGCGTGAACAGAGACTGCACACGGTCGAAGGCGCTCGTAATGCGCCGAGAGCACATGATATTGCTGCACACGGGCGTCGCGTACGCGTCGCACCCACGTATCGCCTTGATTGCGTAAAGGGCTCGGTCGCTCCACTTTCTTCGCTTCTTTTATTTTTTTCCCCCGCTATTTTTACGCAGTCGCGTTCTCGCGATACATTCCCATATGTATATCACGATGTATGAATTCTTTATGGCGAGATACATATATACAGCAGACGTACCGCTTAACGGTACGTATGTGTATGATATGTATATGAATGCACGGGCACGATATAAATAAAGGCCTCACCTCGTTTTCATACTACTGCCGATTCGGCTGCTGCGCGCGCGGTAATGATCGTCCTGCTGCGGATTATTTCTGAAGGGCAGCGCGTGAAAACGTCGCCGACGCTGCTGCTGCTGCTGTTGTCGTTGTCGTTGTCGTCGACGGCGTTGATACTGCTGATGCCGTTGCTGCGACACGACGGCGGCGGCGAGCGCGTTGGCACGATTCACTCGACGCTGGCGGCCAGCGGCACCGTGATAATGGTAATGGTGATGGTGATGGTGATGATGGTGATGATGGTAATGAAGGTGATGATGATGCTGCTGCTGATGATAGTACTGACGATGATGGTGATAGTAATGCGGTCGCCACCAGAGTTGCTGCTGCTGCTGCTGCTGCTGCTGCTGCTGTTGATGATGATACTGAAGGACGAGGCTACTGTTGCTGCTGCAGCTGTTTATGATTCGGCCGCCACGTTTGTACGGCTGATCGCCGAGTCGCAGGTACATCTCACGCCGCTCCAGCTGTCATATTGATCTTTCTCGCAGTTGCACGTCTATGTTTTTCTCGCCAAATTAATCCGTACGATATCTATTCTCGTCCTGTTGAATTTTCCAGTCGCGTAGCGTCGCATCGAATCGATTGTCTACGGAAAAAAGCACCACTACACTGCACAGTCACACAACCGAAAGCTCGCAAGCTCACACATGATATTCCTCTGCTACTGTTGCTGCTGCTGCCGCTGTACAATTATTGTCAATGGCGGATGTGCTAATTGCAACTTGACTTGAAATACGATTCACTGTATATAATATGTGAGATCGATCAGGACTATATAAACCGAAACTATTAATTTCGCACGATTCTCAGCGACAAAAGCACAGCTCACGAAAGTTATATGTATTTTTGTCGTCGGCAAACACTGTGTAGAGATATCCCGGCACGCAGCAGGCCTGGCCGTAGCTGCGCGAGCGCGATAGGGCGGTGTATCTCCATGGGGGGCGCGCGCGCAGCTCCGTACAGCACGGAGGAGAGAACGAGAGAAGTAGCGAGCGTTGGCGGTATATAGCGTATGGAGCACGGCGGTGCTGGCGGCGGCAGCGGCGTTTCGCAAAAGCTCGAGCACCCCGTCGTCGTGTGTGTGTAGGTAGAAGCCAGAAGAGGAGCACGGCACACGGCTGCACCGGCCGGGCGGATTATTCGCCGTTGCTGCTGCCGACGCCTCGCGCGCCTCGCACACGAAAGAAAGAGCTAGACGGCAAGATACATAGCCGAGGACCGAGAGATGAAACCTCCATGTACGCTTTAAACGTGCGAGTCGATGTGTGTGCGTGTGGCTGCGAGTGTGAGTGCACATGCCGTGTACAGTCTTTGGAGAAATCAGAAGCGCAAGCGCGTCGTACAGCACGATCGCTCGTATTTGTCTTTCGCGCATATGCTTGTAGACTCTCGCGTGGTTTGTAGCATAGTCGAGCTTGCAACACGGCGAGCGCGAGAGCTTTTTACTCCTGTTGTAGTTTGTTACGTTCGCTGACCGATTGATCAAGCTTAAATGTGATTACTTTCGTCTGGCTACTTTATAATATAAAATCGCGAATATATAATCGAGGCTGCGCGCTCAAATTAATTTCAATTTCACGATATGTATATGCGGCCGTGCGGATTACCGAGTAATAATGAATTTTGCGAATTTTCATTACGGCCGCTGCCGGCTGCAAGCTCTCGCGGCGTTTCGCCCACACACGCCGGGCAGCGTGGGCAATTTTTGATTTTAATTTCGAGATAAAGAAAGAAGAGCGAGGGAGACAGGGAGTAGTAAATACCCTACTTGATATTCGTTATCCCGTTTATAAATTCGTTTCGCGCAAATATAATGTCCCAATTCGACGCGGGAATCAAAACACGTTTAATTATAAATTCGAAAACGTTTCGTATCGCACGGATCTTTTTTATCGTGCCGCGCGTAACGTAGGCTCATGTATGCACGTTTATAATGCATATATCCTTGAGCAACGATGCACTCCACTTGTGCAGCGTGTACGCATCGATATTAATGCTATGAAAATAAGCTATACAACTTTTGCAATAGATCAAGCGGCATAATGTATAAAAAGTTCAATGTTAGATTATCAGTACAATGTATACTTGCGCATTGCGCGACAATTATTTTTACTCTTCGCAGTGCTTTTTCATCTGCGCGCGCATCTCCGGCATTTTTCGCTCTGCATTTATTACGCACACAAAGAGACATTTTTATATATATTTCATTGTTTTGCGTATAAAATCAAGAAATGTGTTATATCGGTTAGCGGCGCACGTCGCAATTGGTTTTATTTATGTTAATGGATTCACCTGTCGCGCTTGTGTATACCCGAGAAGGTAGGTAGGTTGGTAGGTAAGAGAGCAGAATTTTATATTGCGTTATATCGCCTCGCCGCTCATTCAACATTGAAACAGGAGGAGAGACAGCTGAGAAAGAGTGGGATTAATGCTGCGCTGCAGCGCGCAACGATGGAGAAAAATGCCGTGGTTGAGTCTATTGGTTTTGCCGAGCCCTCGAGAAATGCACTATTACGACAATTGCGTGTACATAAACTAGGGAGTGCATGGTTTATTACGTGTAAATGTTAGATCAATGAATAAAAATTTGACTTTATTTTTTTGTGTTTTTCAGACGATCGTTTGGTGTGTCGCTGACTGCCCGGCTCGACACTTTCGAAAAAACTGCCTGCCCGTAACTGCGCCAGTGAGAATCCGCATTAGCAGCTGTCGAATTTCGCGGGGCAAGCTTAATCGACACATGTTTTCAGACACACACTCACACACACACACACGGTACATCATTATCCACATGCTCTCGCCGCGACGCGAACACGCGAAAGAAAAACCAAAATGCGCAGGTATACAAGCCCAAGCGCGCGAGCCTGACCTTGATCTCGAGTACAGGCAATTTTGCAGAAAGTATCATCATCCCGTTCAACAAGTAACAGTGATGTGCATGTGAGCGAGTCTTCCCAATCGATCTTTCTTTTTTTCCTCGTCTTTCGCGCGCGCGCGTGATAAATCATACGTTCACACCAGTTTGTGCACAGTGCGAGCGCGTCACGTTATATGTATACTATAGGCTGGGTTTGTATGTATAAAGCGTCCGCGCGAAGAAGCAACAAAAAATACGTGTAATTATCCGTGTTCGAAGAGAAGAAAAAGTGTGTGGAGAAAAGATGGCTCATTGCCGATACACGCGTGTACACACACACTTGGATATCAAGCTTTTTTTCTTTTTTTTTTCATCTGCTCGCTTTGCGACGCGCCGCGCAGACCCACAATTATTCGACGGCGAACGGCGCGTGCAAAAACATCCACCGCTTCGGGCGCGATCCGTAATATATATTACCCATTATATATGTTTAATTTTATTAGAGGTCTTCGGTTGTGCGCGCATTACATGTATACCGCACGCAAGAAGCGAAACGCTCGGGCGCGAGATTTTCGCAAATAGTTTTCGACGATGATGTGTTCTTTTTCAACTTGCTCCGAGAGATGAGACGGTAATTTGTGTAATATTAATGAGCACGCACTGGGTGGAATCAAACATGATACCAAAATTATATAATATTACATGTACGTAGAGAGAATATATACTAATCAATATTTTTTTCACTTGTGGGTTCACAATACTCCATCTGTTGATGAAATCAAAAAGCTAACAGTCAAATACGACATCTTTGATAACAATGAATTTTCTTACAATACAAACGAATTCTGGAATATTGATCCTTATTTTCTTACAAAAATATAATTAATTTTGCAGATCAATCAGCAGCTGTGTCAAAAAACTGTTAGAAATAAAACTTTTACAAAATTTCACAAAAAAATGAAGTCTAAGCAAATCAATGAATTTACTGTTCTATAAACAAAAGTCCTATATGATGTTTCCATAAGAAAATGATAATTTTCAAGTGTTTTCTTTATTTTATCTACATGATTGTGAAAATTGTGCATCTAGTGCATCGTTTACATTCAATATCTGTCTCCGATCTTGCGTCTGATTATTTTTGGATTATACATATGGTTCGAGACGTCTGCGAGCTCATCTTAGTAGTTGCAATAAAAGAGACAAGGCCGCGCGCATATTTCAACGATCGTGCGTGGCCCGGATTTTTTCCTCGCCGCGTCTGCGGTTTTGAATCGCGCACAGGATGGGAAATTGATTTTCACATGCAAAACGAGCTGCGCAGTACATAACTTATAATGCGTGTAACGATGCGAGCGCGCGTGCAAGAGATAATTTAACCAAAAGACGAATGTTGCACTCGTTTCTTGGCTGGAGTTTCACGGACGATTAAAAAGTGAAATTGTTTTTTGGGTGACATCATACTTCACTTGTGTGTACGTTATACCCTTCACGAACGCAACAACGATGCCACCGCCGCCAACGCCGCCGCCGCCGCCATCGCTGCAGTTCTCGATATTTTACATAAAACATAATGATTTATCATCGCGGCCGAGCCAAAGATATTCGGCCAACTATCCCGTTGATCTTTTTTCCTTTTTGCGGCTCGCGTTCGACTGGCCGGAGATTAAATACACGCGCGCGGTCGTTTAAAAAAAATCGAAACGATCATGAATCAATGTTTAACTCGCGCCGGGCTCCGTTGCTTTGCACCGCGGCGATCGCGCACATGCCCACACGTGAAAGCGATCGTGTAAAGCAGCTCTTTCTTATATCCCTCGCTTGTTTGCATAATGTTTCTTATCACAAAGCGAAAATAATTTTCGTTCATCTGCAGCATGACGAGCTCTTTATAAGTATAAGACTCTTGTACTTGAATAATTGATACCTTCCAGTAGAAAAATCGTCGAAAAAAAAGTTGTACACACACGCGCGTCGCGTCGCTCAATGCCGGCGTGCGGTCGAAAATTTCGCAAGTTACGGGTAGATCGGGTATATTATAGCAGTGGCTATCAAATCTTATCGCGCGCAAGAGAGTCGTTGGGAAATATTTAAATAGCTCATTTGTTAAATGTAGCCGGGCTTGCGAGATCGAACGTGGCCGATTGTGTGTGTGTGTGTGCACGCTGCAGCTTCGAAGCTTCCACAAGCGTACGCGTGTGTGTTTATTATATTATATTCGTGTTTCGCGATACGTGAATTTCTGATGGCAATGCAGGATAACCCAAATATTATCCCTCTCTCCCTCTCTCTTTTACCAAGACTCGGGCCAGAGATAGTATCGAATTTTGCAGTTGTATATTGTTGCCCAGCTGCTTTTTAATAGCGCGTGTAGTACGTGCTGTAACTCGGCGCACGAAGGGACATGTGACCATCGTCATTGATCGGTGCACGTATGCGTAAATCAATGAAAATACTCCAACTCGACGCATGATATCTCGGCGAAATCCTACTGAACGACGAAACGCAACTCGGTCAAATTTTTCAAGTTTACGTATCGAATCTTTTTTGTTCTCAACTACGGCATCGTACAAATCATTTTTTTTTTTTCCAATTTTCGATGACGAATATTGTTCGATATATATTCATGCAGAGTTATTTGAATGTAACCACGACAAAAATTAAAGTCGTCAGAGCGAAACTTTTAATGGACGTCCATTACAAGCGTTTTTCCATCGTGCGCCCAGATTGCACGGATAGAGGAGAGCTTTTCCAATGAAATTTCATACGATCGAGCTATACGGCATCCGATTACAAGCGAACAAAAATGAAAAAGTAAAGTTTTCGAATCAATGCCAAGTTATTTCACGATTTTTAGCTCTTTCTCGCTCGTAGCGTCAGCACGAAGCCCGCGTCGACGTGGCCGATAACTTCGCCGAGTCGAGCTTGATACAGCCCTGAAATGACATACCCCCATGGATCCGTGCGGGGTAAAGCGAGTCAAACGGGCGCACACACGTATACGATACGTACTGGGTGCTATATACATATCGCTGGCTTGACGTTCGGTACGCCTCGTGAAAATTCGCCAAAGTGCGGCGGTGTCGGCGGCGTCAGCAGCGTCCCGATGCGATGCCGTAGCGCAGAATCTCAGCTATTGATCCGAACTCTGCTCTGGTGCGTGAGATTTTGCGCGATATACATGTATACCGTCGTACGTAGAGTGCGTCTGTCGCAAAAAGCGCTTGTCTCGATGCATTATACACGTGATACGTGTAAGCGAACGCGCAGATATATGCATGCAATTTATTAATGTAATCGTAAACGAACAATAGATGAGTTTTTGGTCATCGCAGTCATCGCGAACGAATTATACGATCGAAAAACATGGCCGACGAGGCCATGTTTTTGTTAAACAAACGACTGAATACTACAACGAGTGCGGCTGCCATAATCGAGTGCGAACCCGATGTTTATGAAGAATTTTTTTTCTGTTAACGACACTTTTTCCAGAATGACTTTCTAGAAAACTTTGTTTTATTACGCTCGCACGCGACGATCGAGCGAGGCCAGAGATGAGATGGAAGCTGCACGAGCCACGAAGAGTGTTATCGAATCGTAAAATACGCGTTACCGATAGTCAATTTTACGATTATGATTTTCGCTACTTTTATCAGTAAGAATTCATCAATAGACCCAGCCACGCTGTCGAAGTCAATAAACCGTCTCGGTGCAAACGGATTATATGTAACAATTAAAGACGGATTTGAATAAACAAATGCGTAGAAAATCTCTCAATTTAACATCTAAATTTTACTCTCTCTATACTATATTTTGTTTCTCCCTTGATTACATTTTTCCAACATTTTAGATGGATAACTTGGACTTTCTCTTTGTACATTAAAAAATTAACATTGTCTAAGAAATCGTTTATAACTTTTAAAAAAATGTGAGTGTTATAATCCTTTATCCCTACTCTAACCTAGAATACACTATTTTGGCCCTAATTTTAAGCTTTCGTAGATAAAAATAGTATTATCAACTGGTACAAACATGGTTTTTTAACAATACTCCCATAGTAGTCACCTTCAAGTAGTACTATAGTCCCTCGTTTTGCTAAAAAACCATAACTGCACCCGTTGAGAAATATACTATTTTCCTGGGAAATTTGTAATTTTGGATGGTTAATTTTAATTTAGACAGTTTAAAACACCATCATCAGATAGATTAGCCTAAAAAACAATACCTCACGTTCTTTGAAGGTTAATAAGTTAATACGCTTACAGGTATTTAGTTTTGCCGCCAGATGTCATATGCCATTCCAAGCGTAGAAATGGATGTTTTGTAATTTATAGCACAGTAAAAGCCACAAAGGTGTATATAATTCCTCTCCTCCTGTGCTTCCCGAACTACCCAATGGTACAAATATAAGACGATGATCATACTTGTGCTCCACTTGAACCTCATGGGGATTTTTCCGCGATACGCACACTGGTACTTGAATTATTTTAATTTTCGCACCTACTTGCATGTCAGCCTTAAAGTGATAATACCTAGACAAAACTGAACCAGCTAGAAACAATCGTTTATTCAAGTGCACTACTCGGCGAGTCATCAATCACACAATTATACAGTTGTTTTGGGGCGCTTTAAATCGCTTCGTATTATACGCGCCCAAGTATGCACGTTATGTGTATACAAGCGAGTAAAATGAGCGACGCCACGCCGTGCATCGCCGCGCTCCGTAATATAGATTCTCTCTCTCTGGCCGCCGCTGCTGTTGCTCCGCTGAAAAATGAGAGTCTGGCACAAGTCTGACAGGTAAACATTAGTTTCGCTCTCGCCTATACATGCATGTAATACAGCGCGCGCACACACGGCCGAGCCGGCGCGTGCTCGCGTATAACCCATATATAATTGTAGCCCGTGTGCATATACGCCTGCATCGTGGAGCATGTAGTGAGTTTCTGTAAACTCTCGCTGCGCGCGGAGGCACATACCCTCATTGATTGATTTCGAAGCGTCGCGAGCCCGGGTAAATAAAATAATTACTTAATGCGCCTCATTACGGGGCCCGCGAGAGAGGCTCATTACCCACCGTATGTGGGCATACGCGATTTCTTTATTCCGAGCGTATATAAGCACACACATACGCACGACGAGCAAATATATTATTTGCCACGTTCACGTGTATGAATACATAAACGCAGTTCCGCGCGCGAGTATAGTTCGCCAGTTGATCCAATCGATCGTGTAATTATTTTTCCCCAATATTGTGTGCGCACACGCAACGGCAACACGAAAACGCGAATTTGATCGTCGCGACAGGAACGGCACGACACGACAGCAGCAGCAGCGACACGGACGATTGAAAATTAACGTTTATATAATAGTCGCGCTTATATGGATCCATAGTGGCCTCGCTAATCGTGTTTAGCCGCGTACATGCACCGACTCGCGCGCGACTGATTATTTTATTCGGTTTATAGATAGAATATCGGCTCCGATGCCCCCCACTGCTGTTGCTGTTGCACATTTACAGGATATTTATACGATAAATCCATAATTAAATTCTCTCTTATGCAGAGTGCAGGGCGCACACACACACACATGTACCTACACGAATTTGATAACAAAGCCCTGCGCCACGCTGAAGTGCGCCGGCTCGAGAGCTCGTTAAAACCGACGGCTATTATAACGAATCGCCGTAATTGGGGATAATTTGAAATTTCCATCGCGTTGGCTGCCGCGCGGCGGAGCTTTGCCTCTCGTTGCTGCTATACTGCTACTCCTGCTGCTGTTGTTGTATGATTTACATAGTATGCATGCACCGGAAAAGCCAAGTTGAATTTCGAGCCAATCGAGAATGCGAGAGGAGCAGCAGCAGCGCCATGCACCGACGCGCGATCGCGAGCAGCTTCGAGAGTTTGCGCGCTGCGCCACTGGTATAAGCGCATGATAACTGCGCACGGCTGATAAAAGCTTAGCAGTCGGTATCCAGATTACGGTGCGAAATTTTTTTTTGCGATAAACAAAATCGACCTCGATTGAACTTGAACGGTTGCATTGTATATTTCTTATTGGAAACTATTGCTGAAAAGAAAACTCTTAAATCCTATCGAATTGAGTTTCTATGCAAGCGGCTTACTTGCAAGCGAGTTGCAGCGAATGCCATCAGAGGTCGATAGTGCCTGGAGAATGCAGCAGCGCAAGGCGGATCCCTACCTTACCCACCTCGAACCGAAGTGCACCATACAACAGCCAGCTCGTTAGCGCGCACGATTGAACTCGTCATTTGCACGTATATGCAATATCGTATCGAGTGCAAATGGTCTCGCATTTATACGCGAAAGAATTTGCCGAAAATAAAAAGGGGGATTATTCGAGCGATAGCGTTAAATTTTTGCGTTACATTCGTAAACACAAGGCGCGCAACGACTGCAAAAGGTACTAATAAAAATGTGTGCTTTTGCAATTTCGGGCTGCACCTCTGAGCATTCAACACTTTAATTGAAATATAATTCACGACTGTGTGTGCGCTCGTACATGTGTGTGCGTGCAAGTTCACGAGCTTTTTTAAAGTACGTAATGAAGCACGCACTTTTAGCACTTGCGTTATACTAATTGACGGACAAAATGTGTATTCCTAAAGCCCTGGTAAACTGTTTCATTTTGCAAATTTTCCAAAGGGCTGTTTACAGCCAGGCCAGTGAACAATCGGTAGCGAGCACACACGGGCGCTGGCTTTAATGTCGCGAAATTAAGGTGGTCTGTACCCCACATTTCACATGAATAGAGTCCCTAGGCTCTTAAGGTAAAACAGGTCAAAATTGAAACTTACAAACTATACGTCTAGATGGCGCGATCGATTGATCATTTCGATTCATCAATTCGATTCATCAATCACTGAAAATACTGATGATCTATTCGTTAACCATTTTTTCTATGTTCGAAATGTTATTATTGTAATTTTTTAATTTAGATGGGGTTTATTATATAAATAGAAGTGAACTAACATTTAGAAAATAGAAAAAATATATACATAATCTAGAGAATTAGAATTGATTGATTTTATAATCATATCAATAAAGTACATTATACATCGTGTTTTATGACACAATTGAATGTCTATTTATACACTTTAATTATTTACAATGCGTAGGAGATGTGCGACATTGACGAGGACTTTGAGACATCTTTTTTGTCTAAAAGTTTCTCCACATTTATCACATACCTGAGCAATATCTTTATGAGTCTAATAAATCAATATAGATTGTAGCATTAGATCATAAAATTGTGAAAAAAAATTTCATGCTAGTAACAAATGTAATGAAATTAGTGGTAGATCAACATACTTAAATTTTAAATGATTTATTTTTCTTTTTTACTTCATGAAATATTTTGTTGTATTTTTTTAGTTCTTTTTAATCATGCATTTTTTTCAATTTCACAAAAAATTCTCATATTTAAATCACGTGATCTTATTAATTTTCAACTATTTCTATTATTATTTAACTACCGCGTTTTATTTCATTGTTATAATTCTTCGATTCTTTACATTCATGCATATTTGTAGTACTATTTTTTCTTAATCACTTTTTTTAAATCATTCATTTACATGCATTTTCAATATTTTTCCTTTTTGTTATTGATCTCATCATTTATTTTTTTTTCATGCATTATTTTTATATGTCCTTTTCAATCTTATTATTTTTTTCCATGCATTTGATTTTAATTTGTTTATCTTAGAATTTCATGAAGTCTCTCAATAACAATTTTGTATAAGTTTTCGAAAAATTTCATTTTTGTAAATCTGATACAACACGGAATACAAATACAAAGAAAAAAATACCTTTTTGACCACAAGATTACACTCATATATGTGGATTTAACGTAAAGTATATGTACAATTTACGGAAGAATCGATTTCAAATTTGCTCCTCCAGTTTTGCGGCTGACAATCGCGTTCAAAAAATCAGCTTTACCTTGCACTGGTTATCATTCGGATCTCCTACCAGGTGGATGGCCAGACCGACGACGTTGTCGAACTTCATAGAGTAGAGATTGCACTAAAGCAAACATTTTTCGCTGCTCAAGGATGCGGCTAACTGGAGGATCCTATAAATCTGTTGCTAAAACATAATAAAGAAACTTTAGAATTCATAAACATTGAATTACAACAAAAAATATTATAAATTGATTATCCTGAGTCTTCCTAGTGTATTTGTTGACTAAATAATATGTGATGATGGATGATCCAAAAGTCCATGTTGAGCCTTTTATCCATATAGTTAATATGTTGTTATCTGTCTTGTTTTTTGCACAGCTACACGAGTTCGTTTTGGGTTTGTATGGCGAGTCTCTCAACCTCATGATCTGTGTGGCTTCAAATTAGCTTTTCTAGAAGTAGTCATATCTTGCTTATCAATTTTGTTGATAGCACCAAGTAAAGATACTGTCCCTACGCAAAAGAAATAAAAACGTTATGAGATTCAATATAAAATTTTGTTTACATGTATTATTTGAATATTGTACCTGTACAATCAAAGCTTTTTTTATGGTAGCTCTATGACCTATATCTTCTTGCAAGTATGCTTTCAAAATTAACTCTGCAAAGCTGTCATTCACAAGATATTTCTGGCAAATCATGTGCAGAGGAGTTAGCCCTTTTGCATTGTCCATTTAAGGTTGCGCTTTCTCTCAGCAGCAATGTGGTTGGTTTTGTGGTCTTTTTTCAGGGTTGTCCTTCCCAACTCGTCAACTTGCACACACTAATTCAATTTGCCGCTAATCTTGAAGAATATCTTCACGAAGCCAGCAGTCATGGTATGCTTTGCAAGTAATATGTAGATTCTACATTGTAGAGCAGACGATCTATCCTGATTGACCAAATTCGGATTTCGCCTTTTCTCAGCAGCAATTTGATGATTTCCTTGTGGTGGCGAATATATCCAAGTGCAATGGTGTCAACCTCACGCGCCATCGATTTAAGAAGATAAACAGACAAAAAAGAAAATAAATTAAGCTTCTGGCCTGTCGGATCGCTCGAGAGTGACCAGGGCGTTGAGTAGGCGCGTGCGCAGCCTCGACCAGACCCGGTGGAAATCGTTGAGCGCATGTACCTGCGTTGCAGCCAGCACGGCTGACTGTAGATAGATGACGGTGCTGCAGACCCGAAAAAACCTTGAGCGATGACTAGATGTACTGATCGAGATCTTGGACGCTGACAGGCGGACAATTGATCACAGAGAACTCACTGTTGCCGGACAGCACGAGGTCAAATCTGTTGCTTCTGCTAAACACGGCGATCATCACGAGCTTTTTACTTGAGTACTCGGCAAAGATGTTCAGGGTATCCTCGATGCCTTGTAGGCGCTGGTCACGATCATCTCGGCCTCGAAGCCGAAATTGCCTGCATGCTTGGCGATCTTTCGGCTGAGCTCAAAAGATGACACAGTAGTTCTTGGCCTGGGACGAGAGTGTGCAGTACCGTCTCATCGGCCACGCAGATGAAGTGCATCTTGATATTCTGCAGATAGTCCTCGGTTATGCTTACAGCGAGATTGCGATAGACCTACTTCTCTTTTACTTGACCTTTGTTACTCTTGGGCCAGAGCTACCAGGAGTCGTCGATTATGTCGACCTTTCTGCCGGGTCTCTCGCCGAACTCGATCTTCATGTTGACGAGGACTCGGTCGAGCGTCACCCAGGCGTGCTCTAGAATCTCGAGTACTCGACTGGGTCGTGATTTACGTCATATTAGTAGAAGATCTTGAGCAACACAGGACTGTAGAAACGGCACTCCTTGAGTTAATTTTAGAGGTGTATTCGAATCACACCGCCTCTCATCAGGTATTTGACCACCTTCTCATGACGGCGCTTGAAAGCCAGATGAAGCAGCAAATTACCTGTTTCTGTCCCGAGGAGATTAAGATCTTATCCGAACTCATCGGCGTAGTTTACGTCAAACCCGATGTAAATTATAAAATAATCACTGACCACAGCGTCCCATTTCAGAACTTTACGTTTAGCCACACGATGCACTGGTATCCAAAAACCAGTGTCCAAGTTTGGTCTAAAAGAATCTAATATTTGTATCTTATAATTTACACAAATGTCACTTTTTTAAATTTCACGTTTGATTTTCTGAGGTAACTAACTTCTAACCTCACTATTCTTGGGCACTGCCACTGCTGTTTCGCTCTTTTGTTGTCACTTGTATGTAATCGTTGACTCACGAATATTGGCAAATGACGCTAACTGCAATACCTCACTAGTCATTGTCATTGCAACTAAGTGCCTCTGCTCACAACTTGTAACTCGCACAGCCGTTCACATACGGTTACGACGTTGTCAAGCATTGCACGAATGATATTCGCTCGCACGCATGCTGTATGAGAAAATTAGGCCAAGCAGCTGCAGCTGCGGCGTGTTTACTTCTCTCAGCAATACAGTGTTGCCACGCGCTACAGCACGAGTTTTGATTCGCCGTGCTATACTGCTGACGAATGATCAGCGAGGTCAGTAACGATAGCTCGCACTTCAGCCACTATTGCGACGACTGCACGACTCACGAGTCTCGAGTCGCTGACTTGTACGGACAAGTTTATAACCATATACTGCTAAGCGGGCTATTTGGCTCCATAGGTGCGGCGTGTGTTGCTAAAAATGGAATTAGCCACTTCTTTACAACATAACTAGTTTTATGTGCTCTTATGCGTAGACAATAAGGAGGATATGCATGTCCCTTATGTGACTCTTTAAATGTATATAGCACATACGCGTATAACATCTCTATAAAAGTATGAATTGGGACGAAATTCATTATCGTCCCAATGTGTTATACTAAAGCGAGAGAAACACCGAGCGTAACACAAGTAATTCCTTTTATATTGCAACAGCAATAATAATTTTTTTTGCAAAAAACTTGCAAAGTAAAAGCTGGCTATATGTTGCTTTTTTGCTCTAATAAAATGACTAAACGCAATATAATAATTGTTTATCAAGAAGTAGCATCCTGTCTACAGAATCTCTATGAAAAGAGAAATTTGGCTGAATTCAGAACCAAGTGCTATCGCATGAAAACTCTCATGAGCCTCACATGATATATAATGATTTGATGATAAAAATTAAACGCTTTTTTAAGATAAAATTGTTTTTACTTTAATTGTTAAGCATGATAATCATAAAAATGACCATGAATGTGTAATGTATTCTTTACAATTTTCAAAGTGAAGTAATTACTGAACGCTTATACTTTATTTTTTAGATGATATTACACAATGCTCATGAGGATTTTAATACAAACAGCAACAGCTCTTGGTTGAATCACCTGCATGATTACTATAAAACAAACATAAAAATACATTCATGATTTTTGATGGTTTTAGTAAATACCGTTTTGACAATAGTCATCAAAACATTTACTTTTTTTTATAATAAATTGTTGTTTCCATTTGTTTTATACAGTTATGCACATAATTCATATAACAATGACTGTGTCATTGACATGAATGGTATTTATCCTAACAGAAGAATGGTAAAGGCGAAGAAAAGTTTCAATAACATGAGTGATGTAAATTTTTTCTCACTTGACGCATGTTAAGATTCTTTTCTTGTTCACTTATTAAGATTTTGAACAAAGTTTGAAACTGATAACGATGAATAATCATCACTTTCTTCAATAACTTGTTCAATTTTCAAATCACACCAAAGTTCATATATTTATTACAGACCTTATACCACAGAACAAATCAAGTTTAGAACTTTAGTATTGGTTACATTAATTGGGTACATTGACTGGTAGCTTGAGCAATTCTGATCCTTGAGATCCTACCTCCAGAAGTTATTTTTTCACACAACATTATAGAGTTTGAAGTTACTTTTTTTAATGAAAAAACACAAGGTAATGTTTCAAAAAATTTCAAACGAGTCATAATCATCATCCTGGTCATAGTCATACGTTTTGATCCTTGAACATTTGATAAACATTCAAATCTTTGCTTGTGTTAGAAGTGGGTCAATTTTACATAGTTTATATCAAGATATACAATGTACACTTTCAAATAATACAACAGTCAGGTAGTAAGTTGACTATGACAGTTAGAGGCTAGAGCGTCTGCTTCTCACAGTAAGGTTAGACTATCACTGCTGCCTGCGAGTGTGCTCGAGTAAACCGTGATCAACGCCATCTCCTAGCGAGATCATTCATTCGACGTAATAATACGTGAAAAATAAGAAAATTGCTAAACTAAACGGATCGAAAAATGGCTCTGTGGGAGCATTCATTTTGTTGCTCTGAATAACTGAGTCAAATTTCAGTTCATTCCGTTCAGTCGTTTCTCCAGAAAACGTGTTTGAAAATTTCAAACACGTTTTCCGGGAAATCTGGTCGGTGATATTGAATGAAAATTTTTTCTCATATTCATAGCAACAATATAAATGCTCCCACAGAGCCATTTTTTGAAATTCGATTTAGAAAAAAAGATATTAATTTAACAAATTTTGCGCCTCTGTCGGTAAAAAATGTGGGGTACAGACCACCTTAAACTTTACGAGTGCTCGCGCGAGCACGAGAGAGGAACGCAGGAAACATTTTTCAACCTCGGTTTTTTTTCTCCATTTTTTCCGTCCTTTTTTTTTAATCAGTAGCACTTAAAAACGTAGTTCGATATGCAGAAATAAAAAAGTAGCTCGACGCTTGCAGCGCACATACACACACCCAGCCAGCTTGTAATGAGTATAGTTGGCGCTCGCTCTTTTACAACGGCTATGTATAGCGCGTACGGCTATTATACGTCGAGGCGGTGCCGGATTAATTAATACGAATTTCAAAGTTTAAACACTCCATTCTGCCACCTCAGTAGTGGAGCGTAAGTATAGACCGTTTGTTACTCCCTTGCTTTCTCTCTCTCTCTTACTTTCTTAGGTCGCGTAAATATTCCGCGCGGTCGCGATTTTAATTTTCTAACTCTCGTCACATTCAATCTCGGGATTATGATCTTGCTCTCTTACTCCTAGCAAGTCGCTCGCAGTTTTCCGAGCTGTAGTGCCCAAGGTATAAGTTGCTTAATGCGATTTTTTCCCCATGAAATTACTTGTTCAAGAAGAAGCCATGAGCTATATCCATGTATAAGATGACGACGACCGAAAGCAAAAGAGACTAAAGGAAGGAAGACAGAGAAAGAGAAAGAGAGAGTTGGAGGCAAGGGTTTGGCTTTGTAAGACTTACGGGGATTAAAAGAAAGAAAGAACGATCGCGGAATCGTATTAAAGGAATTTTCATCCGATAAATCTGATCGTGACAAACGACGACAAATGTTTTTCTTGAATAAAAAAAAGAGAAGCGTATTAAGCTTATAGCGGTATAGTAAAGGATCACCGCGTGCGCGTGAGCTTGACGTATACGTGGGTGGCCTCCGGGTGCTGCTGCTGCTGCTGCGCGAGTCGTGATAGAGTCGCGAGTGAATGATACGTACACCACTAGCAAGTAATCGAGAACGAAGCGGCTTCATGATTTCATTTTCAAGACGATAATGCACTACGAGAAAGAAGCTGCTGTTAAAATTTTCATCCCACGCGCTTTTGACTCTTTGAATATTCACAATTGCGAGAAATGTGTACCAGCGGCGCTATGTAATACAGAGCGATGCACTAGACTTTCGTACACGGGCGCGCTGTATATTATATTTATATTTAGAAGCACTTGGTGCGAGAGGTAAAAGCAGCGCGCTGCACTCGACGAATCAAAAAAGTTGCGACGAGAGTTCGCTCTCGCGAGATAGAAATTACCTCGAGCTTCAAAGGGAACAAATACCTTGGGAGTTTGTACAAGCGTTTTCTGCCGTCACTGCACTGCCATTGCCGCCGCCGCTTCTCCCATGGTGCAAAGAGTACTGAAGAACGCAGTATTAAAAGATACAAGCGACAGTCAAGTCCAATCATCATCATGCTGAGTGCTTTTTCGTGAAATCTTCTCTTCCCTTTTCTCGATTTTTTTTTCTCTCGTGTATATAATACACGAAACGAAAAATTGAACGCGGAGTAAAAAAGTCCGATGACGAGTAGAAAAGTAGAATGGATGTCTCGCACCCGTATAGCCTATCAGTCACTCACAGACGACGGCAGAAAGAAGAAGACGAAGAAGCTGCGCGGAAAATGAGAAGGTAATGACGATATCGCAAAATTGGGGCGTTCGATCGTGAAAGAGAAAAGAATCACTTTCCGATCGAGTGCACACCTGCGCGTTTCCGTTTTTATGAAGAGCAGCGGCAGTGGTAGTAGCGCCCCAGTGGCACAACCGCAGAGGCCACGGTATACCTCTCTTTTATGGCCGTGTTGTCGTGCGCGCCAAGCGCCCACCCCTAGGCCGCCAGGCAAGTACTGTCGCAAGCTCTCGAAAAGCTCAACCATGCAAAGTCGTTGATGGCACACAGAGGCGGCGACGTAATGATCGACCGTCACTTCAACGTCACTTCGCGTGATAATCCATTCGACAGGCTTTCACGGTACATATATACACGCAGCTTGCGAAGATCTGAGCGATATCGAAGTGTAAATGTAAATACTGCCGCTTCGAAATATTATTTGTCTTTGAAGTGTTCTTCCTTTTCTACTTTTTGCGCACAGGATACGATTCTCGAACTCGTTACTTTATTAAATTCGCACATACGAATAAGCATCAATTTGAAATTCCAACTTGCGACGTAACTGTGCGTCGCAGAAAAGGGCTGCACCTCTGTCTCTCGTTCCCGTCTCCGCGCGCGTACAGCAAATACGGATGACGACTTTCTGCGAAGAAGATTTTTACGCATGAATTGCTTATTTCCGTAGCCGATGCCTATAGCTTTCGCTCTCTTTCTCTGTCTCTGACGATTGAGATGATATTTTTCTTTTGACTTCTTGCCGGGAGAGAGCCGCGACGGGAAATTCATCAGAAAGCTGAAGCAAAGCCGAAAGAGAGCGAGAAGCCGGTGATAGAGAGAAGGCACGTACATATTTGCTGCGCACGCCGCCTATATATAGTCGGCGCGGTGGCTCAGTTCTCCTGTGACTTTGAATTTTTCATCTTCGTCGAAAAAAAAGAGGATAAAAAGTAAAAGCTGATTTATCGAATTATTTTTATGCTTCGTTTTCGCCACTTTTCTTCTCCCTCTTCCTTCTTCTCCTGCTTCTCATCCCCTTGTGCCCGCCAATCGATAAGTGCCACAAATTTTCCTTCCATTGATCAATTTTGATACTTAAAAAAAGCTGACGGACTAAGAAAGATCGTTCATTAATTTAAGTCCTATATATAGGATGAATTTTTCACTGTACTAACGTAGTCGAGTCGAAAAATTTGTACCGAGAGAGCTTTTTTCTAATTTCTTACGGTCAAGCTTGAGCAATGAAAGTTCTATGACGCGAACGAAATGAAAAATTTATGAAAAAAGGTCGATCGAGCGCGCGCACATCAAGCAGAATACATAAATAATGCGCTACTTGCGGGTCCTAAAAGAGAAAGAAAATTAAATCGGCCTCGTCATCGTTATACTGTACGCGTATAATAATAGCAAGTCACTGGGTCGCTCCAAGTCCTTTAAAAAGATTATAACTCGGGGTTAATAAATTCTGCAGCCGGGGGTGCAAGGTGTGCAAGGGGGGTCGGCTAAAAAAGAAAAAGGCCAGGGGGCAGGGGGCAGCACGTATCGTCGTCGGAGTCGTCGTCGTCTTTTTGAGCAATTTTTCAAACTACTCGACGGATTAAAGTCGCGCTGCATCGGGGACGGGCTATCTTCTCGCTGTCTATATATGTACGGGTCCTGGCGCTAGGTGCCGCGCGCGCGCGCGCACGCTACATCGTGTTGCTATACGCTATCGCGCAGCGTACGAGCGCGAGTAATTTCTTCAATTTTTTCGCCACTTGAGCAGAGCTTTTTCTTCTACTTCTACTTCTTCTTCTTCTTCTTCCTCTTCTTATCGGACTAGGAGTAAGACAACGACGACGAGGCGCCGCCACCGCCGAACGCGTTCCAACAGCCTCGGCAAAAGTTAGCGCAGTGCAAAATCTCACACCATCAAATTAAGACGAAATTTATCTTTTCGCTCGAGTGAAATTTTCTCTTCTCTTTTCTCTCGAGGGGGGGGGGATTTNGGGGGGGGGGTGTGGCGTACGCGCGTGTCCCGCGTGCTCGTCGGCTACTGTTTACGGACGGTGAGAAACTACGCGATGACTATCGGTCCACCGAAACGGAGTCTTGCGCCTCCTACAATGCTCCAAAACGTGTTTGCTCGAGCAGATACGATCTGTTTCTCGCAGCACATATAGCTTAGTTTTTCTCTTATACATGCATAATGCGTATCATAATATATATTTACTCGCTGCTGGCAGACGGTATTGCCGTTTTTGCGGTCATGTGCCGCGTCCGAATGCGGCCGCAAAAGCTTTGTGATGTATAATAACTGGAGAGAATTTCCTCAGTTGCCGGCGCCGCTGCTGCTGCTTCTTCTTCTTCTTCTTCTGTACTATGCACGTGACTGCATATTTCATGCTAAAATACGTAATATAGAGAGGCTGCGGCAGCTAGTATACGCGTGTATATATGCGCTATATAGAGCTGTCAGAAAAGCCGCAGATAACTCGGTGAGAAATGAGAAAAGCTAGTCCTCTCTCTTTCTCTCGATATATATACTACTTCTCTCATCAGTGGCGGGTAGCAGCAGTAGCAGCTACCTCCTCCTGCAACTACACTCTCCAAGCTCGTGTTCGTGGAACATAAGAGCCGGAAGAGTCGCAGCAGTAATAGAAGAGTAGTATTAGTGATATATAAAAGCCAAGCGCGAGCAAGGAGACTCGAGATTGAATATTTAAGAGCTGCGCTCGCGTGAAGGCCTTATACACCAGTCGCGTGGAAAATCGAACGCTGTTCCTCCATTAGTAGTTAGCAGCTTTCCTATATATCTCGGGCTCGAGTTTTATTGAAGGTATAGATCGAACAGCTGGTGACGAAAAAAAGGATAGAAAAGGAAAGGAAAAGAAAAAGGAATGCACAGAAGAAAAAGAGGAGAGATGTTAGCCGTGTGTGTCGGTGTCTGTCTACAATATACATATATTAAATACGTCGCTCACCTCGATATCGTATATCGTCGAACGGGTTGTGCGCTCATCGATCGAGGTCGAGAGAGAGCCCGCGCGAGCGCCGCGTTTATATGCGCTTATATACACGCTGACGAATCACAGGGTTTTCGCCGTAGTCGTCGTCGGCGTCGACGACGTCGAGCGCTGTGCCGCCTTTATCGCCCCGAGAATACATTCACCGCTTCGAGTTTGCTTCTGAATTTCTCGCTCGAAAGCACGCGAATTTATTGATTATATACAGGACAAGAAGAGAGAGAGAGAGCGAGAGAAAGAGAAAGCGTGACTTTATCTAGAAATACTGTGTAGGAGAGAGAGAGAGAGAGTAAAGGCTAGTCGAGAGGGGGTGACTGCCGAGCGCGCGACGGACGATTTCTACATTTTTAACGCAACGCTGCTCCCTTGGCATACACCGGCTACGTACTATTGACTATTTTATATATATAAAAAGACGTTACACATCAATATATAACTGTATATACGCGGACTCGTTGAGTACTTGTCAAGTTTAAGGATGAAACATACTTCTTTTTTTTTCCTCTTTACACTTGAATATTATCAGCTGTTGCTGGCAGCTGTGGCTGCTGCTGCTGTTGTTATATTGCTTCGATATCTTATTTTATGCAGCTCTCGACGTTGATAAGTTGCAAGAGACTCGTTGGGCTATTCATGAATTATGCCGTACTTAATGGGCTGTCGACGAAAATTCGACGTTTCGCGTTTTTATACTTTTTTCTCTGCCACTGCTAAATGTATGACAGCGCAATGATTTTTTATGACGTTAAATTCAAATATAAGACAGAATTCGAGTCTTTTTGTCCTCAATTCATTCGTCAGATTATTCATTTTATTTTTCCGAGTGTAAATACTTTTACGTATGTCGAGCGTGCGTACACGTACGAAAGCTCGGTGTCCATCGAAACAAAAAGCTCAGCCTCCGCGCGAGCAAACAGAAAAAACTCCAAAACTATACGGCCCCTTCTCCGCGTATATACCAATTCATCCCGTACGCGTGGATAAATCTAAAAAACGTTTTAAATACATATTTTTGCTCGGTTAGTTATGTGGGTACGATGAAAAATAAAGGCATAACAGAGTTAATATAATGATCTCGTGGCTGTACAATAGCAAAATGAAAGTGGTAAAACAGACTTTGTTCGTGCGTATGGGCGATGAACGCTGAAAAACGTACGATTTTATTCTTGCAAACGCAGCAATCAATGCTTGGCTGATTTTTCCTTTCGCCTCACGCTCGATTACACTCGCCGCGCGCGCACGTATATCCTCGTGCTCGGTCGAAGTTCCAACGAAAAATGCACACACGTACGCGCGTGAGCTTGCAAGGAGCGCGTTTTCTTTTAAAGTTGTTCCGTTGGAAAAGCTTACATAGAACTGGAGCGTTGGCGACGCGCTCGCAGCTTATACCAAAAACGCAAATTATCGAGCTTTCCGTTGAAACGGCGTAATACGAAACGCCACGACAGCGTCGCCCTCGTTTTCTCTCTCAGTCGCTCTCTCGGTCTCCCGTTTACAAAGGGGTTATGCAGAAAACTCGGAAAAAGGAGAGGGAGGGTGGGTAGAAGGGCTGAGTCGTTAACGAAGGTACACAGCTATATAGTAGTAGTCATGGTAATAGTATAGTAACAGTAAGAACAATGGGCGCTTGAAAAATTGACGACCAACTTTGTCCTAGCGCGTGCATTAGACAGTGACTTAGGAGACAGCCTCGAGACGTTTGCCGAAGAAGATACAATGAATGTCAAGCCAACGAACGACGCTGCGTTTGTGAATGTTTGATTTTCCTCCTTTGCTTTTCCTTCTACCATCCCCTTCGTCATCTCTCTTGGTATATATACGTAGAATCAAGAACGAGCTCAGCTTTTTCAACATCTTCCCTTTCCCTCGCCCTTTCTCTCTCGCTGTCCTCTCTCGCGCACCCGGTGACTGCGGAGCCATGATGGGTCAAGAAGAGAGAGAAGGAGAAGAAGAAGTGTCGACATCGCTCATGGCTTCCTTCGAGCTTTGTTTCGGCCACCAACCCCTGGAGATGTGTCATTATTCACGATAACACGGAAAACTCCGCTCATATATTTACCGGAGAAGCGACTCTTCCTTTGGCTGCTCCCCGAGAGCAATACGGGATAAATCATCGCGAAAATTTACAAATATATGCGAAAAGCACGAAGCTCGAGCGCGCACACCCCGATGCTGATGATAATCGGGGGCGGAACGATTCTGAAAATGGCCCTTGCGCTTATTTCTCCTTTGTTCGTGCGAGAAAGGATAAACGAAGTAGGAAGGAAAGAAGGAAAAAAATTAAGGATTAAAATATTACGAAAAAACACGCAGAGAGCTAAGGGGTTGCTTTTCAGACTGAAAATGTGTAGTAACAACAACAAGCACCAGCGGTATATAGCAGCTCACCGTGGGGTATACTGACGTAAACTTTTTATTAAAGTGCCTGCAATTATTATTGCACGACCATCGTACGCAGCTATTCTCTCTTGTTATAAGATAAATCAAAGTTTTTTGTAACGGCCCTTCCTTATACTTATTCTTCTTCTTATTTTCGTACCTCTTTTTCCTTCTTTGTGTAATGCTGTACACCTATAGCTGCTATGCCGTTCGAAGGGAGCGTTCGGGGTGTGCGTGTGCACCAAAAGCTGTACATTGACGACGTTCTCCGAATATTCGTTTAATAATTTAGCTTCGTTTGCCGTTCGCTTCTCGAGCTTTTCTGTACAGCGCGTTAGGGACGTTGAGTCCGTGAGCGCGCGATGAAATTTTTTTGGCAACTGCTTCCAGCTGCTACTTCTACTGCTAGAAAAAAGAAAATTTTTAAATCGCACAAAGCTCTGCAATTCTCTTTTCCTTTACATTCCCCTTTTCATTTTTTTCTCGTTGTCACAGCGACAACGAGGGTAATCCTCGGTGATTCTGTGTGCAAGTTCCGGATGACATTTCGGCGAATCGGCATATTTTTCACACGCGTCTTTCGTCGTCGTCGTCGTCGTCGTCGCTGCTCGTCCCGGCTTAGCAGCAACGGCAAGTGATATAAGCTGAGTTTTCATGAAGCGTACGTTATACTTTTAATTTAAAACTCTGCCTGCCGGCCCGCCTGCCTGCTGTTGGCCAACGGACGCGAGCAGCAGCAAAAGCATCGTGTAAAGCCGTAAAGCAGAGCTTTTCCTCGGGAGCATGCATAATCCCTCGCAAGCTCTCTCTCTCTCTTTCTCTCTCGTGCGTCGCTCGAGTATGTACATATATGTTCAGCATGAGCTGCATAATTTAGAGCTGTGTGTTTTAAAAGAAGTTTGACCAATTTAGTCGTATAAATTTGGCAAGCGAAGACAAAAAATGGTGCGTTCCGCTCGAGCTTTCGGTTGGATATTATTTGTCGCTCGTTTAATAATCCTCGGACCAGCTCATGCGCGACTGTACATACTATGGACGGGTTTTAGATCCCCGACGCTTCGCCGAGAGCTGCTTCAGCGAGTTCGCAATATTTGGCAAGAACGACAGGATCGCGCCCGTGTGGCACGTTGTTCATCAAGCTCTGCACGAGTACCTACACAAGACTAGTTTGTGAATCTCTAGAGCGACGAGCAGTTGCACTTCTCCATCTCCCGCCAATTTTCGCTTGTGTTTGTTTCTGCAAGCTCGCAGATATTTTTTCGAGTTAACGAAATGGACCCTGAAACTATCATGTACCTGCTTGTACACATTTTGTGATTGCGAGCAAAAGCAGCTCCGACGAGTGGCCCCTACGCAACGACTGGGGGGGTGAATGAGCTTCTCGCCCGTTATAGTTATATAAATTTTTATCGAGCAATTTGCGGTGAATTATGCGACAATTAAAAGCTATATTTGTATCGTATTACCCGCGTGCGTTGGCGCTCGGGCTTGATTTAATGCGGTATATTGTCTTGAATGGGCTGATTTAATGGACAATTTTTATCGCTGAAACGTAAATTATGGCATCTGAATAGGAAGCTTTAATGCGGTTCGGGTACAGATATATGCTGTATGTATGGCAATGATGAGCTGCTAACACGATTTAAAATTTACTTAAGCACCCGCTATTCTTTTATACACGCATATAAAACATTGTTCACGTGGGAGAAAGTTAATAATCTTCTCTCTCGGTTCTATTGTCCCTTCATAATGTACGAGCTCGCTTGCTTTATATTATAATTTAATTATCACCGCATGCGCCTAAGTACTTGTCTCATTTCTTTTTCCTTCCTTTTTTTTCAGCAGTGGCAGAGTATACGCGTTCGCAATGTATATCATTGCCAGCTGCGAGCTACTCAGAAGGAAGAGAGAAAAAATGATGAACGGCGAGAAAAAAAGCTCCGCGCGCGGGCACGTCGGTGTCGGTGAAACCGAGAGAGCGAGCGCGAGTGAAAAATATAAATCGAAAGCGCGACCGCGATACCGATGAGATAATGATTGGAACATGAATTATGTAAGAAGATTTGGCGAAACAGAAAAACGAAATGTATTCTACGCTATGTGTACAGCGTCATTGACGAGTCTTTAATCAAGCAACGGTAAAAACGATCGAAAAATAATTAAGGCTTACACTGCTGTGATACAAGAAAATCACATGACCTTCGTTGCGGGCAAAGTATTTTGATCTTTGCTCAAGACGGTGTTTTAAATTCTCTGGATTCAAAAAGCAAGGAAAATGGGACAATGGATCCAAAAACTAATTGTTACAGTCGCAACTTAAAAAGCTGAAATCTTACCGCGGATTTTTCATGGAGGAATTCAATGGTGACTTTGAATTTGACCTTGAAAATTTTTTTACATGTATTTTTTGTAATATTAAAATTTCAACGAGTTTCTTTAATTATATATTCTGCAAATAATCTTCATTGATTTCATGATAACTATAAAATCTATTGGAGCTTTGAAGAATCAATTTTTAGCAGAAAATCTGGGGGTGCAAAAGAAAACCGGGTAAAGAAATTAAAAATATGAGAAAATTTAAAATTTGGGACTTCATGAATTGTTGAAAGGTACCTCGGGGTATTTTTTTAGATTGTTTCAGTCAAAGATTTGGAATCTATTTAAAGCCGGAAACAGGATGTGGAGTGAAGATCGAAACACTTTGAGAAATAAGAACCAGTTTTATGTGCATGGCCAATGTGCGTGTGTACTTGCAAATGCGGTGAAGCCATGATAAATATATACAATCTACACCTACACACCACAGGGGTTGAAATCCAATATAATATACACACAAATATACGTTGCACATAACGTACAGGACTACTGGGCTCTGTTCAGGCAAAGCACAGAGAACTCACACACATACACATACACATAGCGACGCCTCGGGCAACCAAACGTCGATCGTTCTGGACCGCGATCGAAGTAATTAACGCGCCTGTCTGCGGTGCTATACCTCTCCCTCGGCCTTTCTCCCTCCCACCCTCCCTTCCCCCAAATTGGCTTGCATAATTCCTCTGTACCTGGCGCGAAAGTACAAGTGCATATAATTTCTCCTTATACCACACCGGTCGGCGCACAAACGAGCTTTGCATCTATATGCATGAGGAATAGGGATTTTTTTTCATGCCACTTCGCCCAATTTCGCCGCTGTATATAATAGATAGGCAATCGAACAAAGTTTAATTGCGATAATCCAAACGTGACTCTCAGAAATTCGATTTTATTCGTGGCCCGCAGAGGCGAAGGAGGAGGCAAGCTTATTGTCGATCTGCCTTTCGCGCGCGCGCTTGATCGGGTGGCTTTTTTTCTCTTCTTTTGTATAAGCTCCGATGAAGAGCTAAAGAAAATTCGATCTGATATTTTTATCGGCGCAAGGATGGAGCGAAGCGAAAGCACGGGAGGAAATCGGCCAGGGCTATGGCACTGCAGGCGGAGAGAAAAGAGAAGGAAAAGGAGGAAGAGGTGGAAAAAAAGGAGAATATATGAGAAAGATTGATTCCCGCGGGACGATCGTTTTCGAGCTGAGAGATTAATTATAATGCCTTACCGATGCGTATAATGTCAAACGTTTATTGTCCTCGTTTTTCTCTCGTCTTCTCTCGCTCTCTCTACTCTCTCTCTCTTTTCTCCCTCCGGGGTAAAGGAAGAAGAGAGAATAAAGAAGCGAGCGCAAGAATAAATAATACCAACGCATACAAACTGCAGCAGGCGCGCGGGAATATATTCCTCGGCTATGTACAGAATTGCAGTGTGTATGTGTGCCTTATACGCGCGCCGCTCTCTGCTCTCTTTTGATGAAAAATTGCTCGTTTACCGTTGGGAGGTATTAGCCTCGCGCGCGCTTGCGTCGGTGTGTTGGCGCGAGAGCGCAGACACCAAAGGCAAAAGACGCGCGCGCTTGTCGCTCGCCGGATCGTACAGGGTGCCGGTACACACGCATATAATACACGCAACCAAGAGCAGCCGAGAGAGAGAGAGAGAGAGGAAAGGAAGAACAAATTTATGAGAGTTGCAGGGAGAAAAGAAATGTATCTTGCGTTGGGTGCGGAATTCAAGTTTTATACTTTCTTACAAGCTGCCGTGCGAGGCGCGTAAGCATTGCAGCTCTCTCTCTCTCTCTCTTTCTCTCTCTCTTCTTCGAGCGAAATACAAAGAAAGGAGGAATGAAAAAGAGGAGATCAGCTGGTGTACGCGCTCTCTCTTTCTCTTGTCTCTTTTTCTCACTTTAATTGACATGTTCCGGAAAGTTTTCCGCCTTCTCTTTTATTTACCTTTTTATTTTTTTTCTCTCTCTCTCTCCACCCACCCTTCTTTCCCGAGCACTCCCCGCGCACTGTGTTATTTCGTATACCTTCGAGGCAGAGCTTGTTGTTTTTTCTTACTCCCCGCTGCTGATGCTGCTGCACAGCCTGGGCTATATATAGAGAGAGCGCGTTTGAGTTTCGCGCCCTGTGCTTTTCCTCCTCGTCGACGACGACGACAGCTTAATTGACATTTTTTTCCCCTTTCTTCTAGGAAGGCGTCAAGCCACACGGAATGAGAGAGAGGGAGAAGAGAGGGAAACAAGTTCACGCCTCTGTAGCTTTCCGAAGAAGCTAATCCAGCGTAATGAGGTAAGAATAAAACAGAAGGTGGGCGCACGGAAAAGAGTGAGAGTGAGACAGAGAAAGAGAAGCCGGAGAGAGAGAGAGAGAGAGAGAGAGATTTTCTATCTCTCTTTCTGTAGCTTCGACGCGTTAAAGGAACTTTCCGCGAGATTTCTTATCAAAATGCAAATCCAGCAACGGATCTCGCTCGCTGTTTCCCTCACTCACTTTCGTGGAGCGTGCGCCTATACACACCGACGACGTGGCAGGGGAGGTACGCAGAGTCGCTATCGCGTACCAGCAGCAACTTCGTTTCTATATACGGCGTTGTACGTAACGTGCCTCTGTCTGTACATACATAAATTTGCATGTGTATAGACACTGGCAATGTTGGCTTCTGCTGCGTTTGAGTATAAGAAAACGAGAGCTTTAATATATATCGGAAGAAACTTTAAGTTTAAGCTTCCGCCTTGATCTTCGATGACTTGGCGGTCGCGGCGCGCGGCTCATCCGATTTTCCGACGTTATTTATACTTTAGACTCGCGCAAGCCTCTCTTTTTTTCGCCGATCCATGTTTCTATACCTATATATACGCTGCGTACGATTCTCTCTATCCCTGTCTATCAGGCATCGATCGGTCTGTTCGGAGTTTGCTCGTTCGTCAATACACGCGGATATATTGCTTATCTTTGCCAGTCGCGAGAGGTTCTTTTTTTGCACTGGAAATTTTTTTTTGCCCTATCGCGTTAGTGGATTCGATTTTTTGCTGCCGCCTCGTCTTTACTTTCCTCGCACACTCCAGCCGTAATACCTGCGCACGGTCTCGTACATGTACAATGCCTAATTAAGCAAAGATTTATCAAAGAGTTGGCGCTCGCTTGAGTAATTAGCTTGCTCGCAGCGCGAGTGCACTTTTTGTCTATCGCTGACTTTTCAAGTAATTTGTGCGCGCGCTGAAAATGTATGTGTGTGTGTGCAAGGAGCAGCAGTAGCAGCAGTCGTGGTGGTGGTACGAGCTCTGTACCCTCGACACCTGCGTAGAGTACAGCGAATTAAGAGTATGACTTTTAGCGTTAGTCTCTAGTACGTTTATATATAGAGCTGCAGCGCAGCAGTACAACCCTAACTGTATGTCGAGCGTTTAATCTCGATAGAGAGACTGAGCTGCAGCTAAAGTGGAGGTGGGTAGGAGATCAGTACGACGGAGGGATAGTTTTTAATTAAATCGCACTAATTCGATAAATTAGCAGTTTAATTAATTTCCGAGGGAGGAGAGAAAAAGTACGCCGGCTATATAGTATATGTATGTAGCTTATATAACGATCGTGCCAGCTTATCAAACTTTGTCCGTTTTCTGAGTGCAGCGAGCGTGAGTGCACCCTCCACCGCCGCCACCGCGTGTGCGACAATTTTTCCCTTTTTCGTGCAGCTTTTTTTCGACGCCCGGTTCTCCCGCCCGTCCGCATACACACACATTCGCGTTTAAACTGTAATACCGATTGCTTTTCTCCACGGCACCTCCTCGATCCCATCCAGTGTACGAGAGAGAGAGAGAGAGAGGCAAAAAATTTTCTCGCTGTATGCCAGCCAGTCTCTCTCTAGCCATCGGTTTAGTTTGGCTCCGCAAGCTCTCTCGCTCTCCTCTTTGTTATTGTAGTTGCGAAAAGCTCGCACGAGCTCGCGGACTTTGCGCTCGCGTGGATTTGCGTTGATTGGCACCGCAACTCCGTACGTGTGCGAATCGTGCACTCACACATACATGTGCACGCGCACGGAAATAAGCCAAGTGAAATTGAAGGGTACCTGCTATGCGTTGTACGTATAGCGTTTGCGTACGAAGTAATCCAAAAAAATGTAAAAATCGGGCATTTATATGCCGGAATATCGATGGATTTTGATTGCCAACTGATTTATAGGTCACTTACACACAACTTTGCATACCAGGCTCTCGGACGCAACGATGCTTTTTTTTAATATTTTTTCTGGTATTTTTGTTGTTTACTCCATATCGAATTGCGTATTTATTCATTAATAGATAGGCTTCTTGCACCTCGCAAATGTATGCCACTTTTACATTCGTATTTTTGTTATTTTTTTAATTCCAGGGCTCGCAATACCCGCGCAGCGGACACATATCTATTGAAAATTTCAAGTAATAAATGCCATTCGAGAAGCGGCTGCGTAATCAAGAGCTCATTGGTACGTTCGCGGTAACAAGAATGATATATATCGCCCAAAAAATCGGCAAATATTTTTTCATATGCAACAAAAAGCGCTGCATACCAACGGCTATTATCAACACGAACGGTATGCTTTTATTATTTGGCGAATCCAGGCCTGGAAAAACAGCCGATGATAAAAATGGATTTTTTTACTCTTGGACGAAATAGCTCTCGCTTTATAAACGCGACAAGAGGCATGGCAAAGAGAGAGCTTTTCTCATTAGCCGCACGATAACCCCTCTAGACGTTCGAAAAAAATGCAAATAAAAACTTAACCATGTTAATTACAGCGTGACGTTGGCCGCTGTCGACGCTGCTGATGCTGCTGCTGCTGCTGCTACTGAGTGACAAAAAAGAAAAAGAAATGTTTTTAACGAAGCGCGTCAACTACTCCTAGATTTTCACACGCGCGCACGCCCCCTCCCCCGGTCTGTTCTTTATTCTCTTTCGCTAGGTAATAGTGCTGCTAGCCCAGTTGAAGGCTCGACGAAGCACAAAGTCCATTTATGCCAACAGCAGTCACGTCGTGTGAGGGAGAGAGAGAGAGCTTGCAGGATGCGGTACATAGTATAGCGCACGAGCTATAGCAGGCCTTGTCAAAAAGTATGCCCGTAACTATCGCTCGGTGTAAAAAAAGGCGAAGGGCTGTTGCCTGCTTGCCTGCTGCCGCCACTTGCTTGCGAGTTAGAGTGCATTATGCGCGCGAGAAGCCGGTTGAGAGAGTCCCGTGTCGAGCTTGCAGCAGGCAGACTTTATATACGTACATTATAATCTCAATATCGAGATCGATTCGCGTGACTTTCCAGAATTTTAATGCGAATGCATGCATATATAGTAGTTGAAAATCCACTCAATCTCTCTCTCCTTCCCTCACATACACACGCACGCACACAGTTTTGCTTTTTTTTACGTTTACATAGAAAACGCGCGTGCAAATTCAGGTAGTCAAAAAAGAGAAAAAGAGAGAGAGTGGGAGCGAGAAAAAAGCCTAACTTTTTCATGCATAGCGATTCGAAACACATTCTCCATTGTCGCAGGTATACCCACTTACTTTCCCTCGGTTCCCAAAACTCCGCGACTCGAGCTTGCAAAACTATTTATAAGCTTATTTTCTCGTGGAAAATGGGTACGTCTCTCGAGCGACTTGTATTCCGCATTTTTCTCATCCATACCGCTCGCGCGATTGCAATGACTTTTTTCTCGTGACTTTGATAGAATATAGCTACGTTCGACTAGCTACCGCAAGCTCGGCTCGCGCAGCGACTGCTGCAAGCACAAATTTCCATTACAGCAGCTCGTCTGTGTTCTATTATGCATCGAATTTAACTTACTACCTCAGCGCGCTCGCGCAACACCATACACACAGTCAGTGGGTATATTTCGGATTTTGATGTATCTTTCCGTATTATATGTCGCCGGTAGTGATATCGCTTCATTTGGTGCACCGCATAAACTGTATAATGTACATATACTAGAAGCGTATACGTGGCGTATAACTGACGACTGAACTTCGGTTTTATTAACCCGCGACGTCATGCGCGCGTATGTCGCTCGGGCGCATAGATACGTACACGGTTTAAATAAAATATCAATTGCGTATACCGTGCGCGCGTCATGGTTATACATAGCGACCGCAGAAATATGTATGACAACTAAATGGAAAATATTTCGGGGGGCGCTTCATGCAATTTGCCCAACGCGCAAAGCAGTCGCGCGACACAATTCATCAGGCCGGACCTGCGTGGCCGAAAAAAGATTAAGCATTCCAATAGCGCCACATCCGATGCTGCTGCTGTATACGCCTGCATTGTACGGCCTGGCAAAGGAAAATTATCGGATGGTTTGAAAAAAATTAAAAAAAGAATCAACGTTTTTTCGGGCGGTTGTTCTATGCACCCACACGCGCACACCTACACATGCAACGTCGAACACAAAAGCTGCACGCATACAGAGACGCAAACGGCTGCAGCGCCTATATGTGTGCGCGCGGTATTTAGACGAGAAAAAACAAGCCTCCAATTCGTACGGACGGGCACGTGTATCGGGGCGCACGACGCGTGCGAGAGCGAGGATATATTCGCACAAAACGTGAATTTTCCCTTTTCGACGAAAGCTTTTTCGCTGCGCGCTGCAGGAACGAGAGAGCCTCGACGCTCTCTCGGTGGATTTGTCAGGAGTATAGTACGACGCGCGTTTGGCCCGGCCACCGCCACCTCCTCCTTTTCTCTTCCAGTTTTTTTTACCCAGTCGCAAATAATTTTGTCGCCGGACACACATATACGTACTACACTCACACGAATACACGCACGGACGCACATACTCGTCCACTACACACAAAAGCTCGCCATCAGGATCGTTTAATTAAATTATATCCCCCGTTCCGAGTCGCAACGACGAAAAATCCAGCTGCATTCAGTGAGCCCAGAGAGAGAGAATGAAAGACAGAGAGCCAGAGAGAGGGAAAGAGAGAGAAATGCTAAATGGATAGTGTGGAATTTAGCCAGAATAATCCTCGATGCACTTTTGGTAACTCGTACAGGCCGATCGTATACGCTATTTGCATCGGTTCGTTACGGACACACTGGGAGCAAAAGGGGGTGGGGATGGGGTGAAAGGGGGCATTAACCGCGGCTCGTCCATGTCGCAGCGCGCTTAAAATTGATCTTTCTCTCTCTCTTTCGCAATTTCGGTCTAGGTTCGATAAACGATCGCTCGCGACTTTTTTCCTCGGTTTTTCTCATATAAACGGGTGGCATGAAAATCACAGGTTCGTGCGCGCTGTAAATATCGAGAATTTTTGTCGTCTAGCCTGATTGTTGTGCGATCGCGAGAGAAAGACGAGAAGGGGGAGAAGGAAGGGAGACGCGACGAGCGTACTTCTGGCACAAGAACGCGGCGCGACGAGACCTCCCCTCGCCTCGTGCAACTGCATGCACCGTTATAGGAGCTGCAAAAGCTGTAAAAAGTCAAGAAGAAAAATCGTTCAACTGGCTGTCTCGAGCTGTGTATACCTGGAGAGTGCTTATGAGCTTGCAGCGCGCAGTGGCAGTAGTAGTGAAGGGAAGCGGCGGCGGTGGCAGCAGCAGCAGCAGCATGCGGCTGCGGAACAACGTCAGCTGGAATGTGCTCGGTGCGGATTCAGCGATTTCGCGGGGGAGACGAGGGAGTGGTAGGCTTCTATACTGCTGTTGCTGTGGAATAGACTGAATGGGGGAGTGGGAGAAAGAGAGAGAGAGAGAGAGAGAGAGAGAGAGAGAGAGAGAGAGGCAGAAGCATAGCCTAGTTTCTGGAAGCATAGTAGTACCAGATATTCCATATCTCGTGCAATTCGCCGATCTCAAAACCGCAGCGAAGGCGAGGAGAGGCGAGGGGAGAAGAGAGTTAGTAGCCCTATTGCACGTGTGCGTACAGGTATGGGTGCAGCACAGTTATATACGTGTGTGCGCGAGGGGGTAAGGGTATACCTTGCGCGCGTATATCTATTCTCTTTCTCGCACATACACATAGACACAGGACGAAACTCTTGGTATATAGCTCTTTCGCGCACATAACGCGAACACGCGCGCCAGATGACGCTAATTGTCATGCTGATGAGAGTATCGCACGCAAGGCAAGTTTGCACATTCTGCTTCGTAACCTCTTGTCGTGCGCTGTGCGCAGTACTCTGCCTCCTTCTCCCCTTCGCTTCCCTTATAGTTCCCCCCGCCGAGAACTTCCTTTATACCGGTTGCCGAGTTTCCTCCCGGCGCGTACATAATACCGGTATATTTAGAAAATTAATATATGCAAGCTGCCTAGTCTCACGTGCGTCGATATTTTTCCGCGTCTAGTTCTCCCCGCTCATTATTTTTCGATCAGTGCCGATAGATAAACTGCATCGTAACACGAGTCGTTAATTTAGCTGGCAAGAGAGTCGGAATTAGAGAGAGAGTGAGGAGGAATCGGCGCGTGCAGCTATTACACGCGTAAACGCGGCAAATTTCGGGGGCCGCATTAGTTTATCGGGCGCGCATATGTGGGCGCAAGCTTTATGGCAGTGGTAGCGGTGGTGGTGGCGGCGGCGGCGGCAGAGAATACAGAGGGAAAGTGTGTGCGTATATGCAATGGGAGGAGAGACAAACGATAACTATATATCGCGCAACAGAGACTTGTTACCTAATACACTAAACTGTGACTGCAATTCGAGCTGTGTGTGTGTATACGTTCGAGTACAGCACCAGCTGGGTATACCTCTGTATAGCAGCAGCGATGGTACATAGCTGCTATGTCAAGTCCGGGTGTGTGCGGTACACAGAGAGCGTCGCGCGCAAAAGAGGGAGAGAGAGCACGCACATAATTAGACGTCGCATTAATGCTTGACATCCAAAAACAAAGTTCACCGCAAAATTTGTATGGTCTTCTGCCTAGCTCGGTTCGCTCGCACTCTCAACCCATTTTCTCTCTCTCTCGGCTGTTCGCTACAAACGTATTATGGCCTCGCTAAGTGAACGAATGAAATTTTCGTGGGCTTGTCTAGCTTTTGGGAAACTTACCTCTTTCTCGCGTATAATTACATTCACATCGCTGTACGAAGCTTTATACGAGCTCCACCGCTCACGGCAAACGCTTCTCCCGCTCTCTCTCTCTTTCCCTCTCGCTGTCTGGCGTATATATACAGAACCTCCTGTACCTCCTTGTACGGTCAAAGTCAGAAGTTTTAGGGAATAGGCTCTTAATACTTCATTGCTATTAAGGCGCTGGGCCTCTGCTAGTCAGAGTAACTACGTTCATCTTAGCGATGGCTTCTTAAAATTCGCAGACTGACGCGTACAAGAGCAAGAGAGAGAGAGAGAGAGAAATTCAATTTCTCTGTCTAGGAATAAACCCCCGCCGCTAGGTCGCTCGCGCGAGAGCTTGCAGATATACTAATAGTTGCAAGCACTACTGTGGCAGCATTGATTAAAACTTGACTTTTATTTGGAGCTTTGCTTCTTCGTCCGCGTCTATCCGTCTATCTTCGTAAGATTTCCTACCCTTTATTTACACCCTGATCTTATTAACTTAAAATATAATGCTATTTTCGTATCACTCCCACTGACGGCATATACAAGAGTTTGTGTATAAGTTGTTAACTTAAAAGGAAAATCTAGGAAGTGTCTTGAGGAAACTTTTTTCCTAAAATGCTGAGTTGTGATCAATAAAATATCGCTCACCACAGAGAGCTTTTTAGGAAAACATTTAGTTGAAATCTCGGAAAACACGTTTGAAAAATTTCATTTTTACACCGACTGCAGTATTCTCTCAACAAGTAGGTTCAATCGGTTTATTCTACTTACCGTTTCGCACGTGAGGTGGAAACTTTATTTCACTTCAATGAGGCAGAAAATATGAGCGAGGAAGCTTACCTGTAACAGAAATTAAACATAATTTTTATTAACCTCACTCGAAAGGCATGTGTGAAACTTTAATTAAATTATGCGACTTTTATTAAAATGTAGACTGAAAAATTCAAAAGTAAAAGTTATTATTACACCATGTTTCTCTCTCGTGCCATCGCGATCACATTTATGAACTCCACTTGTCCTCTACCTATTTACATTCATACGAGAAAATGCAAATTTTCTAGTTTCACGAATGTCAAGCTTTCTGGGCGTTTCTGGCCGTTCGTTTCATTCGTTTCAGATATAATTTGGGAAAATATTTCGATACATATTTTTCGTTTCTACCTTAAAATTCGCAAACGAACGCAATATCATTTAGGTGCAGGCGGGAGCGTCATTAAAAAAAATGCACAAATAATACGAATTATTCCTCTCGGAGGATGTTCGTGACGTGGAATTTCGGGTCGAGCGATCATTATCGGATATTTTTCTCATCGCATACGGCAATCATCGGTGTATGAAAAAAAAAAAAATTATTATTCGCCGTTGAAAAATTACAAAAAAAAAACCGAAAAAAAGAAAATTGAAGCGAAACGAACTAGAGGTGCGTTCGGTGCACTACATACAGCGTGTGTGTGTATGTGTCCTTATCCAGAAAACACACAAAAAACAAATATTGTTTAACGAGTCGTACGTACACGCACACACCGGTAGAAATCAAAGCAAAATTCGCTCTACGTGCGTAACAACGCGCGTGCCTAGAAAAAACTCGAGCTCTCGCTGTTATTTTTTTCATTCTGGTCTCGCTCTTGCTTTCTCTCTCTCTCTCTCTCGCCAGCCGCACGCGCAGCTCGATGGGTGAGGCCTGAGAATAGGGAAAAAAGGAAAACCGAAAGGAAAGAAAAAAACAGGCACACCGTAAAAACTACATTATTCCGTGCGTACACAAAAGGGAAGGGCGTCCCGGCTCGTAATACCGATAAGAAAGAGCGTACTGCGTGCGCCAACCGCACCGAGGCAAAAACGGGAAAATATATACATCTATATGGACGATGTCGAGGCTCGTTATCGCGCATGTAGCCAGTAAAGAGATGGTAACCATCAAAGTGTATCGTCCATTTACGCGTCTAATACGTGTTTGCCGATACAAAACTCCCCCGTCCATATAGCTCGCAGCTAGAGAACCACCGCACGATTTAGCGACCAGCGCCGCTCGCTCGCCGTAAGCGTGTACGGCTAAGCACGTGCGTCGCTCGCCAGCAGAGGCAGCAGCCTCTTGTATTTTCTACTGATCACGCGTGTGCATGTGTGTGTACACATAAATCCAAGACTATATGTGTTGAAGGGATAACTCGGGGACGCTCGAAGCCTCGGCACGTGAGTCGAATATCAGCGGGGATTAGCTGCGATGCTACTACTCGTGTCTGTGTGCTGTCTTCAGCACAAAAGTCCGCTCGTGAGTGCGTCGTGCGCTACGTCAGTGGAGCTCTCGGCGACCTGCGTACTTAATATACTCGAGTTTTATTCAGGATTTTCAACCGGTGGGGAGCTCGGCTACAGGGGGTATACAGCACGAGAAGCAGCTCGCAATGCTAAATTCGGTTGACCACTGCAAAACAGTATCTGTCCGGGCACACGCACGCGACTACTACTCCTCGTGTGTGTGTCCGTGTTTAAAGCTGCCCTACGCAAGCTGCGAGGGAAGAGCGCAGTAACACACGCGAGGACGATTTACATCGAGTCATTTGTGCTCTGCTATACTGCCGCCGCCGCCGCTGCTGCTGTTGCTAGCAGCATAAACCGCTACTATTTACTCGGCGCGACACGCGATCCCCGTGACTCGACTAAATCTCTGCCCCTTGCTTGTAGCGTCCGCTGTTGCGTATATAGCACGTACTGTCCCCTTTCCTCCTCCGAGCAATGATACATCCCGCAGGCATGTAATACTTTTTCTCTTTTTTTCCTGAATCATTTTATTCCTTTTCACCGCGACGACTCGAACTCTTGTTTTGGGAACTTTACACCGAAAGCTCGGCAAGCGCATAGCGATACATACAAAAACACATTGTATCGACAACAACAAGCGCGGGTGAGAGAGAAATCAGACCGACTTGTAATTTTCTCGACGTTCTTTAACCATTTTACCGAGCGCATTTTCTATCGGCTGCGATCAGATGTCAATGAACCTCCTGCAGGAGACTATACAGCGCCTTACGATTTCCGTCGTTCTTACAAAACAGCTTGTAAACTGAGAAAAATTGGATTTCTTCAGGCTTACCGTGTGCCAGAGAGAGAAAGGGAGAGAGAGAGAGAACTGTATACTAGGAGTTTGCATAATCTGAAAACCAGTTAGATCTATACATGTATATATTTTATATATATACGCTCGCTCCGTGGCAAACTTGAGCTCGCTTCCCGAAAACTTTATCGTTATTCAGCAAAAGCAGGAGCTGTAGAAGCGGCGGCATCGTCATCGCATCTTTTCGCGTCAAATCCGCTTAGGGAAAATAGCGGATGACAACGCACAACAACAGCATCAGCAGCAGCATCTTGGCTTCGTTCGATTTTTCTCCAACGTAAACGTAATAGCTGCGGGCTAAAATGCGCGGCAACGGGTTATTAGCACGCAACTCGATCATCAGTAAAAACAATCGCCACGGCTCGAGTTTACATTATACCACCCCGTTGGCTGATCGCCGCATTCTCGGAAATGCTATTTGCGACACGCAAGTGGAGGTAGAAGAGAAAGAGAGGGTAGAGGAAAATGAGGCTTCGCATGGAAAAATAAAGCGCTCGATTAATTATTTACGCGCGGCCAGACACGACAACAAACACGACGTAATGTACCATTAGTTTTTTTTGTATTTCACTGCTTGCTCATGCTGTATACGGAAGAGAAAGAGCGAGTGTATTAGTCTTTGGTGCAGATAATGTATAGCGCAGCGAGCGAGAGAGAAAGAGAGAAGCAAGAGAGCTTGCCAAGCGAATGAACGATCGATCCTTCGTTGCTGCCACGCTGCTGCTGCTGCTGTATCGTTAGAGTCGTAGCTCCGCTGCGCCGCTGCAAGCTCCGCGTCGGATCCCCTCGCGAGCCACGGCACTAATGTGCTTCGTTATGGGATCGATAAGAATTTTTAATTTACCCATCTTCTAATTTGTCGAGCGACGGCGCAGGAGTACCGGCTATATTATGTAGCCAAGAGACTGATAATAAGCACGCCGACGCAAGTTTAACTAGGAGAGAGGAAGGATGAGGAGGGGCAGCTACGTATCGATTCGAGCTTTTTGCGGCCGTTTACTCGATTTTTTGTTTTTCAATTTTCGTTTACAACGTTACGTGGATTTAACGAGGCCATGAACGAGTAAAAAAACACGATGCGGAAGAATTAATCATTTTTCTTTTGAGCTGCGAGCGAGCGCGTAATGCACGCGAGAGGCAATCTAAAAACACAATCGCAAAATAAACGTATCACGTGAATCGTCTACGCAAAACTTTTAAAACTGTCTCCGAAAAAAACAAAGTAAGTTGTTCATGAACAATTATCTCTTTCTCTCCCTCCACTTTTTTTTGGATAAAAGCAAAAAGATATGATAGAAAGAGAGAGAGAGAGAGAGAGAGACATACACACATAAACAGACCAAAAGAGCGAGAGAGAGAGAGAGAACACAAAGTTTCTTGATGAACCTTTTAAAAAAGTTTCGTGACGCGTGCTCGCGGACACACAACAAAAACGAAAACTGAAAATGTTGCTGGTGCCGGCGTTTGAACTGAAACAAAAGCCTGGCAACTTTTCGCCTCGCAGCAAATAACTGGCTCAGGCATTGCTGCCGCGCGCTGCTGCACGCCAATCCCCTACCTCCCTTTTCCGTGTGTATACACGTTTCCTTTAAATTTCATACGTATATCTGTATACCGGTGTTGTCGGAAAAGCTTGATCGGACCTAGCTGCAGAGCATCTTGAGAAACACACATACACAACTGAGATAAAAAATTTCTCTCGCAAGAATTGGAGTCTCGGCAGAGAGATATATATGTAGAAAAAATTTTTTCCCCTCTCTCCACTCCTGGTTCGAATTAATTTTCGGTGCTTAAAAAGCAGAAGCAGCTCTCGCGCTTGATTGAATTACCCTCGCGCGCCAGAGTCCGAGCGTTATGTGCCTCGCTCGAGCTTCTGGACTAGAGCGATGATGCAAATTCACTTGGCCCCGTGCTTTACGGACGCGAAATTCGCATAATCATCCATTCCCTCTTGGACGCGAGCGCAGAGGGAGTCTCCGAACGAATCGAGGGCAAAAATTATTAAACTTTTTTTCTTCTTCCTCTTATTTCTTTTTTCCTTTTCGGGAAAAAGTTGCGCATTGATTTATGTGCGCGAGTGGCGAATATATATCGTAACTTAGTTTTTGATACTGCTACGTTATATACGTTTCGCGCAAGTCTACTCGAGCTCTTTTTGATATATATACGACAAAAAGCGCGTGATTCAAACGCGCGTTCGAGAAATATATCGCGCGAGGTATAATTTTTTTTTTTTTTTTTTTTTGAAAAGAAAAAAAACCAACCGCGAGACAGTAAATTCTTTCGAGTAATACGAAACGCGGACAGCGTGCGCAAAACTTCATCGGCTATACGTGTGATATATATAAATTCGCAGGTCGATTCGACAAACGCAGTCTCCGTGATATTACGAATTAATTATGGATTTGCTTTTCCAGAATATCTCGGATCGTAGAGATGTATATAGTAGCAGCTCTCGTCGACGCACCATCGAGCCGTACTCGACGGTCAATTCCGAAAAGTCAATTGAAGCTTGAAGCGAGTGATCAGCAAAGTCAATTTCGATTTATACCTATATGTATAGATAAAGCCGCTCACGAAACCGAATCACAGAGGATCCATACGTACAACAACTAATTGGATGCGAAGCTGGGACCTCGCGAAGCATAATCATTGGAAAGCCTGCGGAAAATGTAAGCTGCACAGCAGTAATCAAATGTCGCGTTCAGACTCTGCTCTCTCTCACTCTGTTTGTGTGTGAGTGCGTTTGTGTGTGTAAGTGTGTACGCGGTCTTTATCTCTCTTTGAGCGAGCGGCTGTATTTAATATCCCGTGAGAAATTATAAGCGATCAGTGACACTCACGTCATCGCTCGACGTCGATAATAAATCCCTGCAGCAACGCAGAGGCGGCTAAGTATTAGCTCCCACGCTTTACGTAAACTACATATTATTAGCTACTGTGTTGCAGTGCTATAAATACATGAAAAAAAAAGATTGTGTGTACGTTACGTTCAAGTAATATCTCATACGAAGCTCTGAAAATCACATAATAAATATTTACATTAAAGTTAATGTAAAAGTGGAGGAAGGTTTTTACCTCCATATTGATGAATGAACTTTTTTATAAAATGATTCAAATTCATGTGAAAAAAATTGAATTTAATATTTTTTTATGAATCGCTCGAGATAATTTTAAAGTAAATTTTATGTCGAATTCTTTACATTTGATTCAGATTACGTCAATATTAATTCTTTCTTATTAAATTAAATTCATAACAACATAACGAGAAATGCACCGTGGTTTGACGATTGCTTTGCTTATGTACAATTATTTTCACTTTAGGACTTGTAGATTTACCGATAAAGGTACTCGCCCTCTAGTAGTGGAGGCTGGTATTAATTATAATTCAACTTTAATATATTTTTTACGCAATCTAAGCAATCAGTAATAAAACAAAAATTTTAATTCAGAATAAACTAACGAACATTTCATGTGAAAGTAACTTATCTGATTTTACATTAAATCTACATTAAACTTTGTTTTTTTTTAAAAGTGCAACTAAACTAATTTCTCCGTGCGCTACATCACATATATAGCCTGTGTGAGCAACTGTAGCCACGCGTATGTGTGCGCGAGTCTCTGGCAGCGATGTGTGCAGCACACCGCCATACATACAGTGCACACAGGAACGTCGAGTTAGCGCACAGGAAGGACAGGAGGGACAGGCGAGTATACTTGTCAACGGCAGGCGAACTGCGGCGGCGACGGCGACGGCAGCCCGGGAACATGTGACTCGAGCTCTCATCTCGCACTATGAGCAAGTAATACCACTGCTGCTGTGTGTGCCGTATTATGTACGTTTGTACGGCCACGTATAACTGTGCGCTATGGCTACGTAGCGCTAGCCCTGCGCATGCATATATAGATGGCTTCAATACTACTCGGGGCTGTGTGTGGCGCTCAAGCGGAGCGCGGCTCACTTCAATCGCTCCAATGGCACATATTATTAATGCGCCTACATGTCCTTTTGCATCGTATATGTATGTATATAGTGCGCAAATACTGCGGTATATGAGCGAACGCGTAGTACATGGGGTAATTTGGTCTTAAATAAAGATACACGTTCCGATGCACGCCCATCGCAATCTATGCGTTATTATGTGCAAAGCTGCAGTTCAATTGGATAAATAAGCTCCTCACTAGATTATTATTTTATTTGAAAATTTCACATTTTACACGTATTGAGAATTAATTAATAGTCACGACGTAGCACCAAACCCGAATACGTAAAATATATCGTATGTATGATCCGTGAAAAATTTTCAATCGTGAAAGACATAAAAGGATCTTTTCTTTCGCTCTCGAAAGAGATCGAGCTTTCGCGTCGAGGCGAAAATATATATGAACGTGACCGGCTGATTCGGCCGATTTATCGCCATAATTCGTCACGCTCAAACCTCCGGAGAGTAAAATCGAATCGCTCCAGCTCTTTTCTCTCCTTTTTGCTCCCTTCTTCTCATCCCTTTAACGCTTCCAGATATATATTTCTCTCGCTCTTTTCTCTACCCGTATATATGTGCTGCTAGAGCAATGTGGAGCGCGGGTAAAAATATCTGCACGCGCGCGGCGCACCATTGCCGAGAACGACCAATCGGAAATGCATTCACCTTGATTTGGTCAGCAGCAGCACATAGCGCGCGGCGATCGCAGAGCAAGCCCAATGCTTTTTTTCGTTCTACTCAGCGCTCATGCTGCTGTATGTTCGTTCTCTCATTGTCGTGAGAGAGAGAGAGAGAGCCGCTCTGTACGCTATGCTGATGCAGTGCTTTTTTACTTACGGCCGCCCCGCATACGTAGAAAAGACTCAGCCTCGGTCGCAAATCGCCGCCCGCGCGTACACGACGTTTCTTGGGCGAGCTTTTTTCAACTTTCGTACAGCAGCAAGCCAAAAGGAGGAAAATACTATACCCAAGCTCGGACAGATCGAAGGAATAAAGCTCTGGGCCAAAGCTTCAACGGCCGTTATATGCCACGGTGCTCCATTGTACATAATACTTGAATATATATAACACATCATATGCAAGCTCACCCAGTGCCGGTGACTGCACATTTCGAGAGAGGAAGCAAAAAACCTCGGTCCCGAGTCAATATATATCTAAGCTTTCGTGCGCGCGCTCTCTCTCTTTCTCTCCCGCACTCTGGGGGTAAAAAGCTATTTCTCGACTCGCTCGTCGTTTCTTGGCTTTTCACGGGAGAAATCATTCGCGCGCAAGCTCGTAGCGTGTGTCAAGATGTTTATAGAGAGTCAAAAGAAGATTAATGTAAATCTGCACTCGCGTTAGTGTATATACGCGATCTCGTATACGGCAGCAAGAGTAACGAAGAAAAAACAGATGCCAAGTGAACGTCTATGCGTAGATATACATCTTGACTCGCAGCAGCAGCAGCAGCGATGCAGTCTCGAGCGATGTAGATTATATTATTCTAATCGATGAGTCAATGTTGGAACAAAGCTCCCTTTCTCGACGGCGTGGGTATACACGAGTTCTGGAGAAATCTCGCGCACCCCCGGCCCCGTCGAAGAGAAAAGGCACTTTCATTAATTCGCGAAGGAACACAAGGTTTCCGAAAGACATTTACTATTAATGGGAATTAAGTCGTCATTCAGCAGCCACCCACACAGCTCGCTCGCAGTCGGCAGCTCTTTCTTTGGCGCTCTATACTCTCTCTCTCCCTCTTTCTCTTCTCTCTTCTCCTCTCCTCTCCTCTCTGGCTTTCTGTGTGCGCGCGCGGAACATTGCATCTGCAGCCGAACGAGACCTGATTAACTCGAGGGGAGGAGTCGGCTGCTGCTGCGGCGTTAGTTCGTTCGCGCGCCCGCCGAGATTCCAAGTTTGTAAAGTGTTAAGATCCTTCATCGTCGTCACAGCTACTAGCTAGTAGTCGGCAGTCGTCGTCGTCGTCGTCTTCACGCGAGCGAGCGGCGAAATGCTCCGGTGCTCCGTGCAGCTCTCTCTCTCTCCCTTTGCTAAGACAAAAAGCCGCATTGCCAGCCAGTTTGAGCGCTGCACTGGCAGCGCTTTCGAGCGAGCTATACAGAGATTTATAGCTATACGTTAGCTTTTGGATCGAAGTAAACTTAACGGCAAATCGTCTCTATATAACCTCTTTCCCCCCAGCGACGACGTCTTCAAAGAGATAACAGCTCGAGCTTATACGACTTGCATATCAAATAAACGTCTACGCCTTTAGTCGTTTAATTGCGCAGCTCCGCAGTCGAGCCTAATGTTCCACTTCTCAAAACACACTCGCACACATACACACGCTGTATATCCAGAGCGCCTGTGTACGCGGCTTTCATTTCGCCATTAGTGAATTTTACAACAAATCCTAATGTGCACGTGTAATACGATGATTAATAATGCAATAGGTGATCGCTTTGTGGATCGCGTCATCGTAAGCAGGACAGAGCGTGTCAGCTAGCCGGAGCACAGCGAAATATATAATGAAAATGTCGTGCTTCGCTCGTATACGAGTGTGCGGTCGACTGCCAGGCCACATCAGAGATAGAGTAGACGTCATGAGTTTTGCGAGCTGCAGCCGGCACATGTACACACACATATATATGCTACATATAGCACGCGGCGCGCTCGCGTATAATGTGCGTGGAATACCATGCATATTTGCAAATTATTTTATGGGACTGTGTGTGCGCTATGCGTGTATATAAAGCACGCACACACATATTCGCCTGCATAAAAGCTCCCAAATGTACAACTCATACGTATATATACCGCGCGTATGTGAATATCATTGTGTGACGTGAATATATGGAATATAAAAAAATCTACGCGCCACGCTAGGTAACGCCCGCACAGTGTGTGCAGCTGCATTTGTCCGACTGCCCGCCCGCCAGGCCGCGCGCACACGATAATACACACGCACACACACACACATGGGAGCAGTCGCAGGAATTTAATCTTCCTTTTTCTCGTTTTGGTACGACCGAGCGAGCTCACTCGACATATATATAAATGCACCTACGTACACAGTCCTACACACACACACACACACACACATGGAGAGTGGGCGGTGAGGTATATTTATACATCACAGATTCAACAGCGGTGCGGTAGTGTATATATAGCTGCGCGAGGTCATGAGGCTAGTCCTGCATTTTCATGAATATATTTGAATAGAGCCTATATGTGTTTCCAACTGTGCATGGGAGAAAGGGAGAAAGGGAATGAGTGAGAGAGGGAATTGGAGGGATTTCGCGTTGTACTAATAAGCGAAGCAGAGATCGCGCGTAACTATGGGAATGTCCGAATTGCATCGATATACGATCGACTGATCCCCTGCGTACCCTCCATCCGCTCGTCCTCCCCCTGCCCTTTACTATTGTACTGTATCTCGAGTTAGCGCTTGTTCTTGACCGGCGCAATAATCGCTGTACAGCGGCCGATGTACTCTGTGTGGTCGTGTAATGCCAATGTAGCATTGGTCAATATTACAAATACGATCTAAAATAGCAATTATTGTCATTTGTCCAGCGACATGAACGATCGACGCGTTCGAGCGACGAGTGGAGCCAGTTTAAGGATGAAGAATCACACTGGAGCGCATAAAAATTATTAATGCAAATTCTTGCCGATTCGCATAGTTGTTCGCCGCCACCAACAGCGCCAACGTCGTGTAGCTCTAGTTTGCAGTCGGCTGGGACTTGCCGAATTTGCAAGCTCGCGCGAGCTCGAATAATAAAATTCGATTTCCACGGTGATAAAATGCCGATGTGAGTGTGCGACAGCGCGTGCGACGAACTGGGTCACACGCCAGATAGCCCCGTACGTACACGTAGGAACACACAAACACGCCTAGCTCGGGTCCGCGCGTACACACATAAAGTGCGGTGCGGATGCGTTGGTTTGCTACGCTTGCAAGCTCTCTCTTTCTCTCCAAGAGCGGAGAATTCACGTGTTTGCCCACACACATATATTTCTGCAGCGGCCGGCTGATACGTGTGTGCGCGCTCCATCTAGCAAAGCTCGTGGCGAATATCATTCGTCGTTCTATTCAAGAAAAATATGAAGAAAGGCCAAGCTCGCGTGGCGAGCGCAGTGCACACGCGGGAGTGCTGTGCGCAGCTACATGAAAAATATATAGAAAGGAGAAAAAAACACACTTCCAACGAGAGAGAGGGAGAGAGAAAAAGAATGAGATATACGATGGACTGGAAAAAAACCACCGCAGATGCGAGAGAGAAGCAAAGAGAAAAATAATGCGTTATATACATTGAAACTCGCATGACTATTTGTCTATATGAAATTGAACACGCGCAATTGCGTGTGTATGAGCGAGTATAAGCATAGAGAAAGAGATGAGAGACGGCGAGAGTCGAGAAACTCCTCTCGACTTGGGTGTCTATCGCGTGCCGGACTGAAAATTGCATTTTCTTTTTCTTCTCTCTCGTGGCGAGCTTTTTCTTCGCCTAGCTGCCCCATCTTTGTCTCGCTTGCGCATCGCTGTAAGCTTGCCTCTTCATGTATAGTCCCACAACTCGTACGCGCTACATATATAACGCATATAATACATAAACGTCGTGCGAAGCGGCCACCGACGCACGCGGCTCGCTTTCCGCTCCATATAAGAGAAGTGTATGTGTACGTGTGTGTGTAGGTGTGTGTCTTGCAAGCGCAAACAAACGATTTACGTGCAAATCTTATTTACGCGACCGAGACATGCTGATGTCGAGAGAAAAACCAGCTCGTATACTGTATACCGGCTCTTAACAGCTTTTCACGTAAGCCAATGTTAAAACCACCGAGTACCGTATACACCATATATACATGCAGAAATGTTCTTTCAATTTCGTTTCGTCAAAGTCAGCGTATATAGCTGCGGATACAGCTATTTTCTTTTTTTTCTTTTTTTTTTGTACCTTGCCCCGAGTAAAATTCCACAGTCATGAAAAAGCTCTCGAGTGTGTGTGTGTAGCAATTTTTGCTCTTGCCAGCTCGTGCCAGCCGCGAGGCAATGACGATACACGATGATGATCCGAATAGACGAAGCTTTTATTTATGATTTTACGACTCTATTTGCGTTTTGCCCGCAGTGAACGTGACACTGTAGGAAGCTCACACGCACTTTCCTACGCTACACTCGTATATGCGCAGTGTGAAAGCTCGAGCTCGTCGCATTTACACGTGCTGCATGCGTGTAGATATACTTTAATACGAGTGCACCAATCCAAACGCGGCGCGCGTTAAATTTAATTGTGGTTCGCATTTCAAACGCTGCGAAGCGAGCAGTTTCATACATAAATGGAGAAATCCTTTATTGCGCGTAGCGAGAGAGAGAGAGAGAGAGAGGCGCATCTGCATTTTTCACAACGCCCGAGTGAAAGAGAGACAGAGCGCAAAGAGCGCCAACGCAAATTCAATTAACGCATATGCGCGTGGGCTCTATAAATGTGTACGTCTGTCGCGTATGTATGTGTATTGTTTTATAATTGAACGAATTTAAATATATGCAAATATGATTCTCTTTTTCGTATGCTACTTGTATGGCGCGCAACGTATATATTCGCGTGGTTTTAAACATTCAATTACTAAATGAATTTTTCCTACTTAAAAATTAAAAATAAAAATTGGGCTTAAAATATAAGGAGAGAGAAAAGCTCGGATGAATGTTTGAATTATATATCTATATGGGAGACACTTTAGCGCACACAACGACCGAAAATTGTTGAGGAATTTGTAGATTGAGCTCGCTTCATCCGGTATTTTATCCATCATACACGAACCAAACATTTTTAAAAGCAATTTATTCGTCTAGACTACGCATCACGTGATTTTTTTTACCCCGAAGTTCTCACATTTTTAAGGATTATTAGCAGCGATCTGGTTATTAACTATTAAAATATTCGCTGCATCCGAACGAGCTTTTTTATATATTTTTTCCTTTTAAACAATAAAATATTCACAATGAGTAGTGTATATGCCGCGTGGGCGTGTGAATATACGAGAATGCCAAAGTAAAAATAAATGTTCGGCTTATTGTTATACGGTCGTGGAGCAGCAATTGCAGCAGAAGCAGCAGAAAAAAGAGAGGAAAAAAAGCAAGAGAAGAAAAGATTCGTGAACTATATAGTACATACAAAAGGAGCGAGAAGCCATCAGGCAACTCGAAGCCATGACGACGATCACCTATCGCCTCGACGACCAGAAAGAGAGAGAGAGAGAGAGAGAGAGCCGTTTTCACATTTCGCGTCTTATCTCGAATGTTTTACGCACGACTGAAACGGTCATTGCCTCGTCTGTTCGCGCGTGCGGCGGCGACGTTGCGTCTAATATCGTCGAGCTTTGATCAGCGTAAAAAATTTTATTGTTCCGTTGGCACTTTTACGAAAAAAAAAGAAGAAGAAGAAAAAAGAAAACCCAGGGCACGACGGAGCGAGCTGGCTACAAATTGACTGCGTGTATAACGTCTCGTGCGTATATGAAGAACGAGCTTGTCGTCGTCGCTGTATGGAGCCTCGTAATTTCTTTTTAGTTATACACTGGCGCGGCGCGCGCGCATACACTTTTGTGTCGACCGGCGTGTCGGGGTGATAAAAGTTTAGATTGGCATAGGAAGCTTGAGAAAGTTTTGATAGAAAAAGTGAGCGCGCGCGTGCGAAAGTAAGGAGGGTATTTAAGGCGTATCTCTCGCGAGACACATCACTGCTACACGCTATACCAAGAGGGTGTGAGAGATAGAGAGAGAGAGAGTATCCATGCACACACACAGACACTGCTGCACTTTGCGCGCGAGACATAATTAGGCAATGTTTCGCTACTTGGACCTAAGTTAACTTTTTTTCATAATCTTCTTGCTTCTACTACTTCTTCTTCTTCTTGATAGCCTTTCTTTTTTTTGGCTCGTCTTTTTTGCGAGTAATTAATTTCCCGTTTATGATGTAAGATGACGTCGGCAGAGAGAAAGAGAGGGAAAGAGCGAAAGAGATTTTCCTCATCGAGAAAAAAAGTTTGGATGTGCCACACGCCGGAAGTATTTCAATCGAGAAATAAGTATAATGTTTATCACAATAAGAGAGAGAAATACCCATACGCAGTGGGGACAAATATGGGATAACAACAAAGAGAGCTTTTGGTGCACGAGAGAGGGGTAAAAGTTTTTCCGAGAGCGCCAAAACCGCTTGCTATACACGCAGCAGTAGCAGCAGCAGCAGCAGCCAGAGAGAAGACACTTTTTCATCCAGCTGTGCACGTCGGATGTTATTATTTCTACTGATATAACCGGTGTGCAACAACTCGCGCGTGCAAGCTCGCCACGCTGATGATTAATGCGCGCGCCAGTGTATGTGCGTATGTGTGTGTGTGTATGTACTTCATGCTGTATGTGCACGAGGAGAAAATTCACGTGCGCGCAGACAGCAAGCCAAATGTTTACGGCCACGAGCCATGCCGAGCGCGTGCATGCGTGCGTACATACATACCCTAGTTTTTTTTCTCCCCCTACGTTTTGTATTATATGATCAAATCGAGAAGAAAAACCTCTCCTCGTCCCGTGGAGCGCGAGCAAGAAGAAAGAAAAAGAAAGTTTTATGCGAGAGACGCGATCGAGCTCATACATATAGACATACACGAACAAGGCATAAAGGAAAAACAGAATATAAGAGGACTGAAGGGCGTAAGGCCAATGAATTTTTTCTGCTTCTAGCTCTCTCTCTCTTTTTACTTATTTCTCCTTTTCTTTTTTTCTTTGCTAAGTAAAGCTTCTCTCTGCAGCGATGGCATTTTCTTCATCGTTAGATATATATACAAGAAAACTGGTAGGAGAAAGATAGCTCGAGCCTCGGCGCAACGACATGTATTCGTCGAGAACGAGAGAAAAAAGAGCGAGAGGCAAGAAAAAAAGGGAGAAGAAGAATGAATAACGGTGAGGTTGCGAGCAGACGTATATGTGCTCGGTCTAACTTGTAGTGGTTCTCCAGCAGCTAAAAAGCTCCACACACACACGTATACGTACGTACATACACACATGCGAGTTAGCAGGGAATAAGCTCGATACTCGCTTGGAGTGCCTTACATGCTGGTCGACAGGTTAGCCACTTGGCTATTGCCAATCCTTTCGAAAAAATGTTGGCTCAACGAGACTAGCTCTCCGCATGCGGGAGGGATAGAAAGAGAGAGAGAGAGGGAGAAAATAAAAAGAGCCTATATAAACGTATATATAGAAATAGAGATGCTCATAGCAGTCTTTTTTCAACACGCGCTCACATGCCATTGTACCGCAGAGAAATGGCTGATCTGCCGATACTAGAGCTGGTGCGCAACCGTACGTTCGTAAGGTATAAAGGTAGCTGCGGCGGAAAAAAGAAAAGGTAGAGTCGAGAACCACCATCTAATAATTTCTCAAACGGCACTCGAATTCGTCCGTTCGCTCGTTTCGTTCGCTCGTCCTTCGTACCTAAGAGCTGTAGGAGTCGAAAGAGAAAGATGAGGAGCGCCAGATAAATAGATATGGCCTTCCGTGCGCGGCGCAGTGAGGATTTTAATGAAATGCTAATCGACATGCTAATTCGTCTCTTGACCCGCGCACACGAGCACGTCGCTGCCGCCACCGCCGTCGGAGCTTTTCAATATTCCATTTCAACTCGTCGAGGACTGGTTCTGCGGCACGAATCATATCGCCTACGCGGGTACGCCCGCGCGCGCGGCAAGCGTCGAGAAACTGGTTAAAAATTCACTTTCAATATTCTCTCTCGCTCATTCAGCTGCTGCTGCTGCTGCTGCTGCTGCTGAAGTAGGTACTACAAGTTTTGGAAATGTAAAGCTGACTTTTGAATTGACAATTTTGCCCTATTAAAAGAGCGAAAGAGACGACGTACTAAATGACTACTGGATTTAAAAACTCATTTCTAAAGTTTCTTCGCTATGATATTTCGCTATATAAGCACTTCATGATAAGATTTTAATATCAAATGTTCAAACTGCCGAGCGTATACACACATGTGTGTCAGTGCCAGCGAAAAGACAAAAAAGGAGACGGAAAGGGGGGGACGAAAAGAGAGAAAAGGAAAGCAAAAAAAAAGAAGTCTAGGAAACGAAGCGCAATGCCGCGCGTTAGCCGACAATGCGCGGGAAATTAGATTCCTTCTTTCAATGAATTCAATATTGGCTCTAGTCTTGGATGAGAGCTTAATAGAATTTAGGATTATTTCTTTTTTTTTCTTTGCTCGCTCGCTCGCTAGCTCGCACACAATAAAACGAAGCACAGAGGTGTGCTTGTACACTCCCAGTACAAGTTTATGGCTTTGAACATAAATATTTATTGCTTATCAAGTAAAATGCGTTCAATTTAAAGCGCACTCGTACCAGAGCGCGTATACAATATAGACAACAACAAAATAGAGATCTATAATACAATTGGCTTGGTGCGCGCGCGAGCTAAACAATGGACGAGGGCCGCCGCCGCCGCCGCTGCTCCGCTCTACGAGCGCGAAAGCATCAGCACGAAAAATCTATCCGAAAGTCTAGTGGAGCGAGTTAACTTTGGCCAAACACGATTGTCGCCCGCTGCACTTTTATTTCTCGTCTCTCTCTCTCTCTCTGCCACACACTCGCACTCTTTTTTTTCGCAGCTCTTTCGTCGTCCGTACACTGCGACTGCGAAGCGCGTTGAGCTCTAATTTGCCATTCCGTCCGGCTTTGGGTGCTAATACGATTCAGAAAAAAGGAATTAAGAGGTCTCTCCGTGTAAAATTCGAATGTTGCTCTGTAGCAGCATGGCTAGTGCAGCAACAGCAGCAGCAGCAGCAGCAGTGCCGGCAGCTAGAGGACCTTTCCGAAACTGAATATTTGCCACACGTACGCGAGAGACAGAGAAAGACAGAGCGAGAGAGTCGAGTCCCAATTAAGTTGCGGTTTCACGTTGCAGCAGAAAATGAAACTCTCGAGGCTAGTAGTAGCATACGCCGAGAGAGCATGGCAGAGTGAGAGAGAGCTTTTCTTTTGTTGATCTAACTTTTTAACGCCTCAATTCTCTGAAGCCTTGGAGTTTGAAGCTCGACGCACCGAACGGACGCGGCGAGCTCTCTTTTCTCTCTACAAATTTTTTTTCTCCTCCTCCTCTCTCTCTCTCACTCTCTATCTCATACTCGTTGAGTAACATATTACACACATACGCGTGCTCGCCGGCACGAGCGAAAAAATTTCATTTAGAAGTGGCTAGCTAGGGAAGAGAGAAGATGAGAAGCAGGACATAGCTGACCGGATACTTTTCTTTTACTTTTGCCCAGCGAAAGGAAGAGAGGAAGAGTGAGAGCTAGAGGGAGGAAGGAATGGAATGAGGGCAAGCACGAAAACACAAGACGCTAAAGCTTATGGTGCGGTATTTGTCCTTCCTTCATGGTCACAAGTACTAGACGACGTAAACATTTTTCAAAAAAATTTTCTTCCGCACCACTTGTGCAAACAAATCTCACGGAACAACTTAATTATCGAGAGATTATAAAATGCATTTTTTCCTTTATATTTAGCAGAATGATTACTTTGAGTAATGAGAATATCAAATCTCAACAAGTGAGCGAGGAAAAAGTAATTGAGTTTGCCGTGGTCTTTTGAAAGTCGCCGTGAAAGGTAATTCAACCCTGCGATGTACACAAAATACTTATGAAATACATTTTTAAGCCTTGGCTTGTAAAAGGTGAAAATCTTTGACGTTAAAACCATTCCATCGTAGGAAAAAAATAAGGAAAAAAGAAATTTTTATTACTCAATAATGTAGCTTGTGTGTTCTTCAAAGCTGTGTATAGATACTCCGACGCGTATATAGGCAGCCATACGGCGCGAACATTTATGAAACACATTTTCATAAAGCTACACGTGAGGCACGTGCGAGTTTTAAAGACACGAGGAGGAAGAATATATATTACGAGGACGAAAAGAAAGGAGCTGAGAATGTGAAGAAGAACGAAGGGCGCGAAACAGGCTCCGGCTATATAACGGCAGAGGCTCCATATATATATTGGTAATAAAGCTCTTGTGCCTCGACTCGTTCGGCGTTAACATTCATTCTTGCCTTAATATAGAAAGGAAAAACGCCCAAGCACCAAGCGTTAGATCGCTTCAATACCCTTTTTTATGAGCCACGCGAGCTTGCGAGCTAGCGCGCGCGGGAAAAATTCGCTTCTGCTCCAGTCGAGCAGAAACGCGTGCGTTCCCTTTGCCTGCCTGCATACGCACGCCCGCCCGCCTCCGCACAGCAGTCAAGAAAAGCGGCTACTGCAGCGACGGGGCAAAGAAAAACTTGCATATTGTGTGTTTGTATGTGTGCATACTGTATGCAGACGACGTATGGATGAGATTTTAACGCTTTAGGTATACTTTTTCGCATTTGTTTGAATTTATTTGTTCTATTACTTTACGACGTGGTTCAAAGTCTTGTGGCTATTGTGCTATGCGTTATTCGTGCGTTATAATTTTTATACTTCATCATTACTTTGAGTGCTACGGTTCGCAGGGAAGCCGTTCGATAAAGTCAGAGTTGAAACCGATTATCGTGCGATGCAGACATTTTCGAATGTGCGCCTAGTGCGCGAAAAAAAGTAATACGCGTATAACGGCTAGTAGTTTCAGGCAGGTAAATCGAGCCAAGAGAGGAAAAGTGTATTTGATATTTTACAGCGATTGGTTTTTTTTTTTTTTTTTGATAGAATGGAATTAATGTATATTTCTGCGAGTAAAATAAGCGAGCTCAGGGGAAAATTTTTTTTCTCTATCCCAGACCCTACCCACTCACGAGTTGAGCGAAGAATATTACACGTTCGATGTTCTTTCAGATTTACGTGTAATTTAAAATCTGTATTAAAAGTATCGAATCCGTGAAAGCTACGAGTTTATAGAAAACTCGTGACTCTTTTCTGAAAGGATAAAACGCCCGAGTTTAAGACCCTCATTCGATACTGCAAGCTCGGAAGGATATTTGATCGACTGCTTGATAAAATTTTCCGCCGTTACTGCTTATTAATTCTTGCCTCGTTGTCTGCAATTTTTTTCTTTGATTACAGAAATTTAAACGATTAATCAATAGCAATTGCTCGCGATGTAAACTTGATGATTTGAAGTGCAATGCGATGAAGGCTACGAGGCTATATAATTACGAGGCAAAATCAAAGCTCGAGTAAATTCGTTGCGATAATCCTTGAGGCAAAGCTCGACCTACGGCTTTTTCGACAAACATCTCTGATGTATAATCGATTCTTAATCATGTATGTGCTACACTACAGGGCAATATACAATACCCACAGAGAATTGAAAGCTCGTAAGCTTGGTTGCCTTAGGTATATCATGGTTGAAATTTAACTAAATTTAACCTCTGACCGTCAGAATGGTTGTATAAATTATTCCTTCTTTCGTCAACTTTATAAATAAAATCCACCCGGGTGCGAGCAAGAGCAGATTTAATTATTTCTACAGATATTCAAAATCGTAAGATAATCCAAATGTTCCGTGAATATTCGAAATTACGTAATTAGCCAAATGAAGGAGCTGCTGCTACGAGGAGGAGGAGCAGGAGAAAGGCTTAACGCGTAAGACATGTCACGAGCCTACCGTTGGCATACATACGTGCTTGCGCGCATGCGGTTGCTGCTTGCGGCATTATATACATAATACAGAGACACATCGCACGCAGCTCTCTTGGCACGCAAGTATACACGTACCCACAGCTCATATACACACACACACTCGCTTGCATTCCGTATACAAGGGCGATGGCCTCCGGGTCTTGCCGAGAAATACGCCTGACATGTCCGTGTATAAGCTCTACTCGTACGCACAACTGCACACATACGCTCCTGTCAATCTCGTTAATAGTTCGATCTACTTAGTGATTGCGAGTTTTAGCTGTGTACCTCGTATAAAAATAAGCTTTTACTTCGTCGAGGTGCACTGCCTACCATGCGCATATATAGAGTGAGTAATGCTAACAATGCCATACATCCTTCGGGAGTTTGATTAGTTCGACGATAACTATTAGCATTACATGGATCGTTCGATACATTCTCGTGATTTGCACACGCAGTATGTATTGATATTGCAAACTTGATATTTTCCCCACGCGTAGTTTTATTTGATATGCCTCTAGATGGAGACATAGGGGTAAATTATAATTTATATATAAAATATTATTACGATACAAGTGCCATAAATAACACGACTAACGACGATTGGGCGACAAATAAACGGAGCGCGTGGTTTTTCAAATCTAACGCAGGTATCTTAATCATTTCTGAGAAAGCTGAGTTATCTGTAACTATCTAACGTGATTGATTCGTATATGTACAATATCAATTTTATTTATAATACTGTTGAAGATATATACTAACAGGCTATACAATGCACGATTTCATATTTTTATATATACCGTACTACTCGTGTACATTATATTTGCAACACTGTGCACGCGTAACGTACATCCTGATTAGAGTCAGTTGGTTCATGAGTGTGTCTTGAGCAGTACAGCTATTACAATAAATTATCATATTTATTAATATTCAAACGTGTAAATATTTATTATTAACCTGTGTGTGATTATATGTTAATTCTTTTGGTACTTCGATAAATACAATCTTAAAATAATTCAAGTGCTGGATTCTTATATGAGCAACTTTGCTAATTTAACCACGCGTTTTGAATGCGACATCTATTGATGGTGAAGTGAATTACTTTTATCGAACCAGTTGCAAGTTTTTAGGATAAAATCTACTGGTGATTTACTAAATTTATTTTTTAGCGATACTGGCTGTGTCTGAGAATCTATTATACTTTAAGTGGTCGATGTTTTCCAAATTGCCTGCAACATCGTTTCCATCACCCAAATATTGTTGCATTTTTTGTTTTTTAAAAAAAGGAATAGAGATCAGCCATCCTACTTGCTTACACACAAAATTCCCAAGAATTTAAATCTGATTCTTTTGAATGCATCTCGAGCGTTTATGCTGCAACGTGAATCCAAGAGTATTATCATTCTGCAAAAGTGCCGAGTGTGTATAGTAAAACATACATATTCAGAAAACAAACTTGTACGTATGCGTGCGTGTGTATATGTGTAACTACATATACGCTACCAAGCTCGCGTCTCAGGCTACACCTCGTTTTCCTTTGAATGTAAGCCAAGAGGTAACGAGAGCGAGAGAGATGCGCGCGAGAGGTTAACATTCGTCGCTCAATTTGCATCAAATTTAAAGCGTCGAAAGACATTTTCTATAAAGACGAAAGAGGATTCGCTGCATATCGCGTGGTGGTGGCGTTTCTGCCGCTAATGCTGCTGTCAGCTTTAACCCCCCGACCGACTTCGTATTACACCTCTGCAAGTTTTATTTTCAAGGGCTGTTCGTGTATATTATTATTGTATAGGTATAAGCAAAGACGCTGAGCGGGCTCGAAATCCATTAAAAAGTGAAATAATAAGAATTCAGAGAACTACTATTGCTGCTATACAGCTCATTGGCTAATGCGCGGGATCGTAGTATCATCGTAGCTGGGAGGGCGCGACGATGCTTTAACGAGATAATTTAGTGACGTTTAATTCGTCACTACAACTATCTCGTTACGACGTTTAACTCTTTCTCTCTCTCGGACTCGGGGCGAGATAAAACTTTACTTCGTTCGCGGTGTGTTGGTTATACTGTGCGCGCGATGGTCCAACGGCTCCAACATCTCCTACCCGACGATTATTCGCGTTGGAGCGTTGCGCGTGTAACAATTCTCCACCCTCACCGCCGCTTATCCTTTAATTATCCGACAAATACACGCGTTTTAAAGACCGAGAGAAAAGCTAGGCGTTTCTTTGTCTCTCGTTATGTAGCTGTTCTTCGTTTCGTCGTCGTCGTCGTCGTTTTATGTGTAATAAAGTAAGTAATATCATTTCCTTGATTACCTCTATAAGCTCTCTCTCTCTCTCTCTCTCTCTCTCTCTTTCTCTGTCTTTCTCGAGCGTAGGCTATAATATGGGTTATCCTTCGCCTCTCTCCTCGTCGCTTTACGCATCTATATAACGAAACAAGAATTTCCTTTCGTAAACGCCAGTTCTCGATATTCGCTTCTTCGCGCAATGCTGCAGCGTGTATATACGTTCACGGCTTGCTCACTCGCTGCTGCTGCTGCCGCTGCTACACTGGCGTGGCGCGTTCATTAAGGCATTCAAACGGGGTTTACGAATTAAGCGACGTCGTAATTGCGGCCGCCGCGCGAGATCCAAAACGACGACTACCGCTGCTGCTGCTACTGCTATAGAGGGCGAGGCGAGGTGCTGCTATACACACAGCAACGGCGCGCAATCGAAAGCAAGAAGCATTAACACCCTCTTCCTCGAAGCTCGACTCGCGGCTGAATTCCCGCGCGTCAATTTTCCGTATAACTGTATACACACGATTGCATATAGACACAAACGCGCGCACACACATACACAGTCGACTCCCTCGTTGAATTCCAAGAGACGAAATACATAGAAGACGAGTTGCTGCTGCTGCTGATTCCGCTACTGCGGAGCATCAGTTGTCGCTCGATAAATAGTATATACCCTCCACGAGCGCAGAGCTCAGCAGCTGCAGCGCGAAACTTGTATTTTAATTTGGCTGCCACCAAATGCTGCCAAGGATTGTTCATAACTGTTCGCTTTGGCAACGCACACCCACACACTGCACATACCCACAAACACACACACACACACACACACAACGAGACTCAATGGGCTGGGCGGTGTACGCTATAGTGTTTATATATACCGTTCCACTACTTCCACTATGATACTGCACTGTCGTGAACGCGAATAGCAGCTCGGCTATGTTTTTTTTGCTCTCCTTTTCGCAGTTTTCCTTTTTATGATTATTATTATTATTTGCGAAAGCTCGTTTGAATAAACATGCTCGTTCGCCGACTCCCTACCTCTCTCTCTTTCTCTTTCGCTTTTTCGTTGGATTGTCGTCCTCCGCTGTAATCGGAAAAGAGAGAAAACTTTCATCGAACATGAGCCATTTTCGTTTGCTCTCTTTGCATTATCTATTCGAATGTTTTCGCTTGCGACTCTTACCTCGACCAAATGTATTTTTTGCTTCTCCAACACATATCAATTTTAATTTGCTGAATTTACCTACAAAGTTTGATTGAGACGGAAATGGCCAGTAGCACAGTTTAGAGCTTTTTTATTTTTTCCCAAATTCATTCAACTTTTGTTGCTCGTATATCATCAGTTCTAATTTCAGAATAAACGCAGTCGAATTGAATTAGTCATGTCGAAGACTCGATAGACAGAGTGGCAGTAGAGTATAGCCACGAGCGATCTTTGTGAAATATTCATGAAAATCGAGCGGATCTTGACATGTGTCTGGACTCGAGCTGCTCGGACGATCGACTTCGAACTTTTGCTAAAAGCAATTTCATTTCGCCATTTATATAAGGGTAATCGAATGTCTGCCGTTTTTTTTCGGCGCATTCTTCTCACCCGTCAGAAAGAGACATACACACGCACACATTTATATATCAACGAATTATTTACTTTTTACTCTACATTTTTTTTCGGGGAGGGCCAAGCGCTCGGGGAACGGGCAATTAATTAGTGACACTGTACTGTTAGCAGCGGCCTTGTGGAAAAGTTATATTATAGCGGCTCGTCGTTGCTCTACTGCGCTGCTACTACTACTACTGGTGGCACGGTGACAGTGAATAATGCAATTAGTAAAATCTCTCGCGCGCAAGCTCGCGGGCGTAAACTTCTTTGGCTAGCGTACACGCATTTTATATGAAAAATGAGAGCGAATGACGGATGAAATATGAGTCGTCGTTGAGCGCGCGCTAGCGTCACACAGTGTGTGGTCATGCGAGCCGCCGCCGCGCAACGAGCGATCTCCCGCATAAGAGAGTAATACTGGTTTTACCAACTTTCGAAAATGCGCTCTGCAGCTTTGCGCGCCAAATCTTTGACGTAGTTTCGCGAGTGCCGTTTCTATTTTATCGTTTAGCTCGCGAGTTTTCTGGCACGCGCCCTTCGCTGTATATCTGAATCGTTATCCATCATCGACCGGGCACGAGACACACTTTTTTGCCTCAATGGCCATGCGGAGATCTGTGTACTTTCGTTATATCTAAACCAATCTCAATATTTTAAAAATCACTGATGACCAATCAAAATACACCCTTAAAACCAATGATTTTTGTATAAAATTTTATATATACATGAACAATAAATGCATTTTCGAGTAAAAATTTAAGAACTGCTTTTACTTTATGAAATTAAATTACAATACTTGCATAAAACATAATGCAAAATGCTTGAATAATACAAATCTTTTACGCATACAGAAGCAAGGCGAGCGTGCTAAAAATTCAACTTATTTTAATACTTTGGGTACATAGCAGTTCAGAAGTAACCGATAGATGGCGTTTGATCGAATTCTTGTAAACCAAAAAAAAAATAGGCAAGGTTTCAGTATTTAGTAAAAGTCAATTGTGCCATCCTCATAGGAAAGGTCACTTATGAAATAATATACTGATACAGTAATCGTATACGCCATCAGAACTTTGGTAAAAATGAGAATAAGTGATTACAACTCCATCCTCCTTTTTGTTAGGTTGTTCTCCATTATTTTTACTAATTAAAGAAGTGTAGGAGTATATAAGTTGGAATTGCGATTGTAATTTAACGATTTTCAAATTCGGTACTTGGAGAATTTTCTAGAGAATCAAGAACCTGTTAATACCCTCGATAAACTTGCAAGTTATGCCATTGTATTTGAAATCATATTCATATACAAATGCCTTAAAATCTAAGTCTTTTTAAATGAAAATGTTACATTTTATTTATTTTAAGGACTTGAACTTTAATTTTTAATCCAAATGAATATGTAATTTCAATGATGTAACGAATATTTGTTGACTAATAGTAAAATTCAAGATTCACTGGAAATTGACTCCAAGTCCAATTTCAAGAAATGCTTACAGTACTTTACTTGAATTTTAAAAATAAAAACAATTTCAATAACAAGATGTTTCAAGAATACAACAATAACTCCAAGAAATTATCACTTTTGCGCTGGTTTGAGTCATGCGAATCTATATATTTTTCTAAGCCAACTTGGGTAATTGAAGACTCGAGCTGCATTGTCTATGTGGTTATTTTAATCACATGAATAATTACTCGAAGTCACAGAAGGTCTTGTTTACGAATAATATTACTGCTCAGAGAAGGGTTTCGGCAAACTTGTCAGCGCCAGCGTATCTCTCTCTCTCTTTCCTCTGGCATATCATATACATACGTAACGCGAAACACAATGTAATTAGTAAAGTCCACACGCACTCGTACGTATACACATTCGCACATGCGAGAACTCGTCACTGCTACACGCGCGGCTCACTCGAGCTGCTCGCCGTCCTCCTCTCTTCCTTCTATATTTCTCTCGCTCTGCTCTCCGCCGAGTCGAGCAGTAGTAGCGTGTGTATCCACCACTACAGGCCGGCTCTCGTATGTATGCCACTATACTTCTGGCTTATGCGCGCCTGACTATACGGCAGACTCGTACTACTGATATTATACTCGTCGACCTCGAAGCTCCCTCTCAGCCGCGTGTATATGTGTATGTTTGCGAGTGTTCGGATCCTTTTCACGCTCGAGATACACGAGCTCGTAACACGTCGAGGATATGCATAATCGTCGAATTGAGACTTTGAATTCTCTTTGTTACTTTCAAGGTATACGTGTATACGTATATACAGACACACATACATATTACGGAGAATAGTTTGGACTGGCACGGTTGAGTACGAGAGAGAGAAAGAGACGTAGCTGCTGCTGCTGCCAGAGGACTTTGTAGTTAAACTAGTGGTAGCTGCTAGACGCTACAGTAGTGTGTCGCGATTCAGCTGCGACGACTACGACGACGACGACGACGACGGCTTCCTTCGTCCCGCAACTAGTTTGCTCTTGTGGGGAGGCAATTACCTCACTCCCAAGTTATTTACAAGACACCATCTCTCTCAGATGTGTATATGCACGAGTCTCTCGGAGCTGTATCTATACGTATACCGGCCACCTCGCCTACCTACCTACCTAACTGCTGCTGCTGCTGCTGTTGCTCCTGTTAAAGTGGGTGACAATAAAGCTCCCCCTGCGCTGCATTACTGCCTGGCATAGTCTTGTGCGCCTCGCCCCCCGCTCGCAGTTTCTACTGTTCGTTACAGATGTGCGCGCGGCGACTCCGGTTTTATGTTATAGTACGCGCGCGGCACACGCTTCAGCTAGTGGCAGCGACAATTAATATAAGCTGTTATTCACTGCGAAATCTCGGAACGACAGAGACGGAGAGTTTGTCAAAATCAAAGATTCGTTCGACGCGTGCACGTGTATACATTATCGCTTGCGCAATTGCGCACTGCACCGCGGTGTATAAGTATTATGAGCTACTGTAAATATAGCGAAATTTCCAGCGTTTAGAATCAATGTTTATTTTAATTTTCACCGGGATCCGAAAGCGACGAGAAGATACGCGATAATATTAATTATACTTTGAAGAAATGACTTGATTAAAACGTTCCTCCTCGATATATAGAAATGAAGAACTCATTTTGCAAGCAGCAGTAGCAGCGGCGGCGGCGGTGGCGGGGCGGCAGCAGCAGCAGTTGAGGTACACTCACATGGAAATAGATTGAAAGTTTATCTTGCCTCTCTCTCTCTCCTCTGCACGTGCGAGCGTTTCTCCACGCGTACGTTTTCCCCCCTTAACGAAGTCAATTTACCCGTCTCTCTCTCTCTGCCTCTCGCATTCTCTTTCATACGAGCACTCGTACCCATACATGCACACACATTCACGTATACGCGTACGTATACACAGACGCACACGTGTGTGAGCTTTGCTCTGGAGCACAGACAATCAGTCAGATGGATTTTTCTTCTCTTCTCTTGTTCTCTCTCGCTCTCGTTCCACGGCTAAAACCTGCCATTGTACTGGAAATAATCATAACGAGACAGGAAAGGGAGCGAGAGGAGACTCACTCGGTTGACGCTAAATTGCTTTATTCCAATCGACGTGGCTGCGCTGTGTTGTGTCCACGCGTGTGGGCGAACGGCTACGGTAATCAAGCATCGCGACGTACACCACGCTCAACTCGCTGTACACTCGCGTAAATGGCTTTCTTATTAAACCCCCGTGTGCGGCCGCTGCCGGGATTTCACTTGTCATAATTCAATTACGATCCTCTTTCTCTCTCTCTCGCTCACTCGAATTCCGCTATATAGGCCATCTAAGAACACGCTGGTGGACGACGCCTCGACTCGTGCTCGGTATTAGCGCAGAGTAGCGCGGCGAATCGCACTCGACATTTCTACCTCTTTCGGTAAAGAGTGGCTCTCTGTGTAATAGCTCGATATCGCTTCGGCAACAGAGATGGAATCCGCTCGAAATCAAAGTGACTACTGCTGCTGATGCTGCTGCAGCTCCGCGAGAAAGGTGCTGCTGCTGCTGCTTTTGGAAGAGCTGCTGGCTATGAGGTGCTTTTCGACCTTTTCAACTAGGTGGGATGCGCAAACACATTCACGTGTAAAAGCTAAAAGCGGCGGCCCAGCGTCGTCGTCGTGCACTTTGAAGGCGCTGATTGCAGGAGAGAGAGAGAGAGAGAAAGACGAGAAAGGAGCTCGACGGCAACAGCAGCAGCTCCGAAGCTCCGACGAAGGTAATAAGGCGACGACGAGTAGTAGTAGCAGCAGCAGCAGAAGCATTGGATAGGGTATAGTAGTCGTGAAAGGTAACGAGCAGTCTACATTCATGGAAATGCCAGTGCCATCCCCGGCGCAGCAGCGTATAGCCGCCCGCTCGCTTGCACGCTTTCACGTTCACCTCGAGTCTCTCCCACTAGTCTCTCTATCTATAACATTGGCAGTTTTCATGCTTTCGACGAGCCAAGCTCCTGAGCTCGGCAAGCCAGAAGCAACAGCAGCTCTGCAGCTGCACATTGCTCTCTGCAAGCACACGCAGTGTGTACACTTTTGCCATGTTCCATGGCACAATATGTACGTAGCCGTAGCATCTCATTTGCTAAAACGCTTCGGGATCTCGTGCTCTCGTTCCATGATCCTTCCAGTGAAACGCAATAGTGGCAGGAAAAAAAACAACGAATCTACTAGCGATGAGTGAAGAGTACATGGAGGAATATGACCTGAAAGCTTGCAGCTAAGGCACGAAACTTTCCATGAGTCGTGCAACTTATTGGAATTAAAACGTTTGATCGGCGAAAAGTTTTCAATTTCCGAGCGCTCGCTTGGGAGAAAAATTGAACAATTCTCCAGTTAAAGTACTAGCAATCGCTTGCAATCACGTGCTTCGTTTCATTTTCCCTTGTCACCTAGGTGTAATGTAAAGCATTGCTCGGTACTAAGCAATGAGTGCTATGGAGAAAGGTTTGTGTGCGTGGGCGAGATACGATCGAACGCTGTGAAATATGTGACATTGAATTGCGAAGCCATTGAAGTAACATTCATGAGATTGCGGAGAGAAAAAATATATATTACACACGCAGGGATCTTTCGTTTATATCGAGCGAGAAAGTAAGAGCTCACATCTCGAGCTGAGTATGTGTATGCTCGAGTTGTCCCGCATAAATACACAGAAAGAGAGAGAGAGAGAGAGAGAGAGAGAGAGAGAGAGAGAGAGAGAGAGAGAGAGAGAGAGACTAGCGCCCAAATATGTCGTAGGTCAGCAATTCCGTTTCACTAAGTGTGCACATAAATCCTAAGTCGAAGGTGTACATGTGCAGGCGCTTGCGACCGGAAATCAGTTGCTGTGTACGGACTGGAACTGCGATGTGTGTATAGATATAGGTCGAATCGCTATTCGCCCTCGCGCACCTCTCTTATACAGTATATACGTGTCTGTGTAGCTCACGCGATGTACCATCCCCGCCGTATCTATGTGCGCCGGGGAACTGTGGACAATTCTCTGATCCGCCCGAGGTCACAGAACCTTCGCAAGGGTATTAAACTTTAATTTCTAACCCGGCCGCTTCTTTTTTGCTCGTCGAATTCATAAAACATCACCGTGTGCGCGACGTCGACGCTAGGACGGCTAAATTTGCTCTTTGTAATTGAAAAATTACACGGCATGTAGGGAAGACGAGAGAAGACCATCCGCAGACTTTACCGTTATATAACCAAGTCGTTATTAATTCCGTAGCGAGTACGAAAAGACCATCAATACGTCTGGTAGCAGCGGCGACGTTGGCTTTATACGCATTAAATTTTCCAACGGCAGTATTCAGCACCGAGCTTTAAAGTAGTATTTGAGTTTTGTGCTTTGCAAGACATAGCTGCGATATGTTCTGTTGTTTCCCCGAAATTCACCAGTTGTAAACTCACATTATTCCCATGTATATTCCACGACCAAATTGAGAGAGAATTCAAAGTATTCAAGTAGACTAAAGTAATGGAATACATCGAGCTCGTCGCGTGAATTGCTTGAAAAAAAACAATCGCTCGCGCATCGAAAGGTTGTTCCGTTTCTTTGCTTCTTCTTCTTCTTTTTCCTATTTTTCGTCATTGCCTGCCGCCGCGTCGGAAAACGGAGAGATATAGAGTGGAGCGTAACGATAATGTTTATCCTCCGTAAACAGCACACAAGTTTTCGTCTGGCGCGCATATTCCTTAACGTTTGTTTTTCGCCGCGTCGAACTAATAAAAAATTTTTTATTAGCGAAATTTTGCTAGAAAAGACTGAGCTTCTCCGTCGAGCCACCGAGATTCTTGCACATACATTTTTGCGCAGCGGGGCAAAAAGTTGCCATCGTAAGCTTGCGCACACACAAGCACACACATACACATGCCATGTACGCGCGAGAGGCAATTTTCATATTGCAAAGTTTAAGCTCAGGAAATGACTCGGTAATGAACGAGGAGGATAGCTTCTCTCTGTTTTTTCCTTGAAGTCGAGCTTGCGCAAGAAAAAAAAGCAGGGAACGGGAAGAGTGAATTTTCTCGATGCAGCTTGTGCGCGCGCATGAATATTGTTATATTTGCCGAAACGACTCGTTGGCTTGTTTTATTCTATTGATTTACGATAATGCAAAAGAATATATGTACGCGAGACCCATATAAGAAAGCATACCCTGGAGAAATAAGAGAAAAATGCATAGTTTATAGCCGAAGGCACAGAGAAAAGCAGCAGCAGCAGCAGCAGCAACAGAAGTAGTAGCGAAGCCGTGTATAGCTAGCACGCGTCGCGGGTTATATGTATATGCAACGGCGCGGGGCTCCCGTAGACATCGAAGATAATAGCACAATAAGACCCATAGCGCGTGCGGCCGGATATATGTGTATACGCGCGTGTGTAAATCATCTTTATCCACGCGTGTCGAAAGTTTCGCATTTGTTATTTCGTCGATAATACGAGCTCCTCTCTCTCTCTCTAGTACGAACGAACGCGATCGGGGGGCGCATCTCTTGGCGTGGCTCATGCGAGCCGTACGGAGCTAGAGATCTGTACACGCGCCTCGCGTACGAGAGCTGTCGAGCTTAACCAGATGTTTCGCCTATTTCGCGTATCGTATACACGTATGTAGGCGACTGTCAGGCATCGCAGTGCAGAAATATATAGCTTGGGTCGAATCGAACAACACGTATACACGCGCGCGGGCAAAAAAAGCTCGACTAGCTGCAAGCTCGCGTTCTCTATGCTAATGCCAGCCGCCACCGCCGCTGCCGCAAGCTCGTACATCAAAAGGACTTTTCTGCAAATTCGTCGAGAGAGAAAATCTCCCCTCGCCTCTCTCTCTCCGTATAAAGCTATATAGCCAAAAAAGTATTTTATCCGAATACGTGTGTTTATCTGGTGGATGTATTTATCATTCGAGCGAGCGAGCAAGCGTATACCGGTGAACTTCCGTGAGTCGACGCGCCGGAAGTGCAGCGTGCACGACGACGAAGACTCGCCACCGCTGCTGCTTTCTCGGACTTTTTTGCTTCTATATGCGGCAATGCCATAATCCTGCTCGCCTGACGATTTTTAATGGGAAATAAATCCAGTGTACTCTCTCGGCGTGCGCTGTACCGAGCTGTGTGCACTGCCGCCGCCGTTGCTGCTTCTTGCCCCACGCGCGCGCGCGCGAGCGAGCGTGTACTACTAGCCCGGACTCTCAAAGTCAAGCCGAGCGAGAGAAGATGAAATTTATCGCGTCGGAAAATATTCTCTACTCAGGCTTTGATAGCGAGCACGGAGGAGGAGGAGGAGAGGGGGACCCGTCACTGCAGCGGGCTGCTGCTAGTTTTGCTGTCTCGTGATTTTTTTTTTCATTCTTCCACTGCATTGAATGAAGTATATACGCGCGCCGAGCTCGACAGTACAGTTCATCGTCTCGATGAGTTTCGCACTTGGTCGTGTCGTCTTGCCTCTCGCTTATCATCCTCTCTTCATTTGACATTATATATATCGCGGACTTGACTGCAACTTGAATAATACATGCCTAGCAGTGCAGTGCAAAATCTTCATTTAAATGTATGAGTCTAGAATAACTCTTCATTTGAATTTTTTTCGCTGAATCTACACGTTCTCAGCGGAGGAAAAGCAAGCAAGGAAGAGGAGGAAAAAAACTAGAGGAACGAAAAAGCTTAGTGTATCGAATAAACAGAACTTGATTTAAGTAAATTCAACAGGGAATCAAGACAGCTGCCGCGCGCGAGCGCTAGCCGAGTTTAGAGCGGTTGTATTCTTCAAGTAGGCAGTCAAAGTACAAGGCAGACTATGGAAGTACGAGCAAACTCATTGAAAAGAAACACAATTTTCAAAGAGTGTACTTTTCACGAATATATATAATGGGCATATAAAGGGAGACACGAGCAGGACGGGCAGGCGAAGACGCCGACGACGACGACTTTCAGCGGACGCGCGCGCGAGCAAGGCAAGGAGTTATTCGTCCTAACTATCCTGACAAGTTTTATACACATTATGCAAACGGACCAGTGAAATGCAGCCAAAGTTACAATGCACAAGAGACATGGAGAAAGCGAGCACGAGAGAGAGAGAGAGCAAGAAGACCGAGAGCATAAAGTAGAGTAAGAAGAAAAAAGGAGAGGGGGGAAAAAGAAGGAATATAAACTGGGAGTGCACGAGAGAAAGGGAGACAGAATTATTTGTTATTCATTTTTATTCTTACTCCCTCCTCTTTTGGGGAAAACTAGGGAAAATATACAGTACCACCGGGAAGAAAGAGTATATATACACGCGCACAGAAGTGAAGCGGGACTTTAATTTTAAATTTTTCCGTCTCTCCTCGGCGAAATCAGCGAAGGAATTTGCTTGTAAATCGTCTGTCAATACCAGTTTCTTCTTCTTCTTCTTCTTCTACTACTACTACTGCTTCGTCTTCTTCTTCGTCTATACATATACGTTTCTCACCGAATAACGTCTGCACGCATATTTCTCTCTCCACCTCGCCATCTCTCTTCAGCTCTGTCTATAAATGCTATATAGATATATGATACGCGTCGTGTGAGATGAGCGCACATGTACGGTATAGATTATATTTGCCAGAGACATTTCCCGCTGCTAAGTTTTCGCAGGCGGCATTGGCAGCAGTCGCACCCACGCACACACACGCGCGTGAATATATAATATAATATACGCCTTGACGAGTCGTTGAATTTTCAGTTCTGCTGTTGATTTCGGGGGTTTCAGCTGCCGCTAACATAATTGTGGCACGGACAGTTGTAGAAAATTCAATAGCTCGTCTGTATCATCGCCTCGCTTTCTCCTCTCTTGATAGATATCACGTGCACACGAGCAGCAGATATCACAATATACATAACATATTTCATCAGCGTATGTATTTGAAAATTCCTCAAGCACGTTTCTTTCGTCTTCGCTTCATTGAGTTTTGTCAGCCGAGTCCTCGTTATATGCCGTATACGTGCTTGAGCTATACACATACTGGAATGCAGGTATATGTAATGTACGACTCGCGCAGCTTGTGCTGTACTGTTTCCCCGAGGAGACACCATGTCACCGTTTCGCGACGCAGTTTCGATGACGCTACGTGAACTACTAATATACGTGTGCGTGCCAGTGTTGTGTGTATCAGCTATGCACAGCGTATGTGCGAGTGTACCTAAGCAGTAATTACGCACGATAGCAGCCTGTAACGTCGCTCCGATATGCGCGGCAGTCTTTTCTTCTCCCCCCTGCCGAGCTTCGCTATACGCATGCGACTGTGTTGTACGTGTATATAGGTGTCTTCTCGAGAGGGTGCAGGCAGCAAACGTATTCGCGCGAGCGGAGCTACGAGACATTAATACGTATACACACACGAGGCGCAAATCAGGAGCATGTGTCTTAAGGGAGAGAGAGAGAGTTTGATCTTGCACCGCTGCTGCTGCGTATAATACGTTAGAAATCACGCGACGTGCCAAATCTAACTCAAAGCATAGGCAAAAGCTCCTTCTCTTGCGCAAGTTTAGCATATCTTCCTCTCATTCCCATACTCGGTGGAGCTTGCCGAATGTGTCAACGGGCGTCGAAACGGATTCTAATATTACGTCTCGCTTTTCTCCTTCTCTGCTATTGTTACTGCTGCTGCACTATGACAGTTCGGAGAAACTCGTATTTCAAGCAGACTCGAGTTTATGTAAGGCCTATATGAGCTGGTTTACAGCTGATTAAATAATTGAAGGCTGTAATAATTAACAATGTTTTAATCACAAGTTAAAAGATTAATGCACACGTCCGCGTGTGAGTTGCAAATTGCACAGGCGCATTGTCAAACGAGGATTCGACAAACAATTGGAAAGTTGGGCTTGCACAAAGAGAGCTCGCGAGATTTCAAAAATACAAAACTCCCCTGTATACGTATACACCACGACACGTCGGTGTGTAAGCGCGTTTTGGCAGTTTGCATAATTTAGCGATCTCCGCGGGCTTGAGTACTGTGCCGGAGCTACATAGGCAAGCTGCAAGGCGGCGCGGCTCGAGGCCAGGTATAGGCGGGGGGACTGGGAAGCTGTATACACATTTACAAGATGCAAAATGCACGAGGCACTTGAGATTCATATTGCTCATAAATCGCTAATGAAGAACCAACAAGACTATAGTGCGCAGCTGCCTTGCAGCAAATAATCTCCAATGCATCTTTGCACGAGCAGCAGCGGGCGTCGACGGTCGTTGGTCGTCGTCGGCGTGGTAGGTATATATAGCGAGCGTCAGGCAAGCAGGCACACAAGCAGAAGCCTAGCAGGTTCTTCTATATACCCACCTCTCCTCTGCCCGCCTGTTTCTCCTTGTTATCCAAGCTACACAATACGTCACTTTCGCTGGGAGCTCCCTTGGCCCTTCGACACTCACTACTGCTGGCGTGTCTTTCAACGCTCTATTGGTTTTCCTTCCTTCTCCTTCTCATCCCTCCTCCTTCTCTCACCCACACACTCTCTCTCTCTACTGCAGGTTCCTTCTACTATATACCTTCCTTCCGCTACTGCTTTGTTCGACTAACTTTCTGCTGCTGCCGACGACGACGATTTCGACGGTATATCGCTCCGAGGCTAATCTCATCATTGCGCTCTCTAGACAACACGTGCAGACTCCTGTGATATACATTGCTGCTGCTGCTGCTGCCACCAAGGCAAGCCATATAGTTTCGCTGACCATACACATTGCACGTCTGACTAAAACATTTTACGGGGCTGGCCTTCCCTTTAATCGCGCTTGGACGTATTTTAGTATGATAGAGCCTCCTTCCTTCATCAGCTCCGATATCTGCTCGCGTCGGCTCAGCCGCGTTTATAACATAAGCGTGTAACTCGAGTGAGAGGGAAGGGAGGGAGCTTTACTTTGTGAATGATAGGCAAAGAGCGAGATAGAAAGCTTAATGTGCGGCCGTCATCACAACTCGCCGCGAGAGCCGCCGAGTCATACCTTATAGTTTCTGCTGCGCTATAGATCGTGTTATATATATCAAGATAACCCCGTTAAATCGTGGAAATAGCACATTTCAACTCGAGCGCGCGGGATAAACTATCGGGTAGTTTGTCAGGAGCAATGACGCAGAACTCAATACATAGAAACGACTTAATCCGTCAGGGCATCTCCTGCCGATGCTGTTCTATTCTTATTTTTTTTTTCTTATACGTATCGCGCGTGGGGCTACTCATCTATACATACAACGCCACGGCTGCGAAGCAAGACACGGGGCAAATAAGAGCTAAAATCGTAAACAAAAGTACTCGTCGGTCCATAAAAGAAGTTGCGCGAAATATCGTAAAAGTCATTCTCCGTGCCTCGGTCGTCGGGTCGCGCGCGCGCTACACACCAAGATCTAGTCCAAGTTTTTTTCTTTACCTCGCCCTCTCCCACCGCTCTGCACCTCGTCGTATACGCTCGCCATCACGCGTCGAAGTTTCAATTCTTCTCTTTTTCTTATATACATCCCGCCCGTCACTTTTTCTTCTTATACGAGACAAGTTTCGTTCATCGAACTCGTCTCGGATTCGCACATAGCTCACAGACGTACGACGAGGGGGCATTGACGATCTGCGAACTGAGAGCCGAATGATTGATCTCTCTGATCGAGCTTACTCGCGAGAAATGTCGTTTGTGGAATTCGTTACAACGTACGTATGTATTGTTCGATTGCTACCCTTGAGGTTGGCAATTTTATATATATAGGTACTTATATTATACGCAGTGCTAAATGTCACCGGCGCTACTCTGTCGCTCACCTTGAGAAATGTACTTTATCGGTCCAAAGGAAATTCCCACTTGCGGCAAGAACACATAGTTATATATACGTAGCCCGAGCCCGAGTGCGATATGCTTCTCTTTCTCTTTCTGTCCATTCGTCTTAGGTACATATACCAGTTCTCGTGCTGCGTGGCGTCGATCGATTTGGCTTTCTTCCCTTATACGACTTTTTTCGCTCTCCACGAGTTTCTGATGACGACGACTGTTCGACCGGTGTAGCGATAGGCCCCAGAGTCTCAGGGCTCGACGTAGCTACGTTATATACGCTTTCAACCCCCAATATACCTACTGTCGACAATTTCAAAGGATTTGCCGCGAAATTTTCTTCTTTCTACTTTACACCGTAGCAGAGTAAATTTTAGCGGTGGGTGAGAGAAATGGAGAGGGAGAGCTAAGAGCGAGAGCTTCTATTTTATTACAATATTCATATGCTAAATACGCAAAAAGAGAAAAATCGCGGATAGCTAAAGACGTTCAAACTGACGGATATATAAGTTGGAAGTTAATGCTCCGGGAGTGAAATTGAATATACACACGAGTCTCCGTGTTGTATGTACGTGTGTGCGCGTAGTGCACTGCAGACTGCAAGAGCTGGAAGAGTGAGCGAGAAAACGAGTATGTGTGTAACCTATATCCTTTTATATCTTACGCCCTATAAATCCGTACTGCAAACTCTTCTCTCTACAAGTTTGAGAAGTAAACGCATAAAATCAACTGAAATAAGAGCTGCCAGTGCTATCGCTGCGCTAGCTTCTGCTGCTGCAACTACCTACTGCTGCTGCTGCTGCTGCTGCTGCTGCTGCTACGCGCTGTCGTGAGTTAAAGTCAGCCATCGCGTACATACACACACATACACACTTTAGATGTGTGAATGTGTATAGCCTCGGCTATAAGCGCGTACATGTGCTTGCGCGCACGTGAGCGTAGAAATATATACACTCACGAGTGTACGCGTGGGTGTATGTGTGTTCGTGTATTTCATGTACTTTTACGGAAAGGCAAACTTCCGCGTGGAAAGTACAATATGCTAGTTGAATAATATCTCGCGTCTGTGTACATGTGCTTTCGCACGTGTGTATGCGTTTATATGCTGTGTACGTGCTCGTGTAATTGTGTGCGTAAACATGCACTATACTTTGCCCGACGATGATGATATTAGAGAAGGGTGCACCGTCCAAACTCGACTACAAGTCAGAGAACTCTGCGTGCCTGTACACAGACACACCGTAAACAAACAACTGTTGAACTAAAAGTTGAAGAGCAAAAATAACAAGCCGGTGTTTGCGATTTTTAGCTTATCAATAATACCTCGGCAAAGGAGTATATAATGCAGCTGGAGAGTTTGCAACAACAACGAAAAAAACCCTCGGTATCGTATTTTTGTGTACGTGCGGCAATAATAAGCGTACTGCGCACCGTAACGATCATAAACGCACGCGGCTAGCTTAAGCGCGCGCTCGCTCCAAATTGCCTTTATCGCACGACCACGTGCACTCGCTCAACCCCTGAGCTTTATATATATTTACTTTATTAATTGTCTTTGGTGTTATAAACGCACGTTCATACACATGTATTGTGTAAATACACCGTGTGTGTGGATCACCGAAAGCTCGAATTTCATGATCGAAAATTCTTATTTCCTACGACCATCATCGATTACAATAACGAGCTTTCGGATGATTATTAACTTTTTTTTCAAACGCGATGAAAGTAAAATTAAAATGAGTATATATGTAGATGGAATTTTGAAGACGAAAGGAAAGTGCGAGGAGTGCAGCAACCTACGAGTCTTGCGCTTTTGTTTTGTGTGCTTCACCCGCGACGTTTTTCATCTCTATTCATTTGAGTTGCTTCTTCGTACGATATATAATATAATACCTGTATAGACATTCTTCATCGTTGTTTCACTGTGTTCGCTTCTTCACCCAGTTTCATCCATCTCTTTTCTCGGCTCTCTCTTTCTCACATTCGCGCGACGAGAAGAGGCAGAAGACGTCTTCGTTTCCGTTCGAGTGCGTTATATATATTTTTTTCCTCTCCTTCGGAGCGAGCGCATACGAGTGCCGCGCATGGTTTATTTTTTCTACCTTTTCTTCGTTTTTTTTTTATTTCTATTTCGTTCAAGAATTCATTACTGAAAAAGCGGATTCATTGTCGTTTTCCGCACTTCTTCTTTTTCAAATACCCATATATTTAATATTAAAATATTCTCCACGCCGAGAGACTGGTTATATAAGGTGCAGAGAAACGAAAGCGGCTAAAGCTCTTTGACAGGTCATTGCGCTGAGGGGGAAAGGTGTATTTCCGTTTGATCGACTATTCACCTTACTGCCTTTTTCGCCATACAGTTTTTTTCCATCATCGATTCTCGTTAGATTATTACATCGAGCAAAAGGGGAGCTTGATTTTAAAAATTCTTTAGCTGCAGATTTTTCGTTTAACTCATCGATGTATCGAGAGCTCGCGAAATTAGGTATATGAATTTTATACGCCAGGTTCGGTGTTTTTCATACGGCGTATAAATGCAAGCTTTTTGCGCGTTATTTAAAAAATATTCATCCACGTAAAATGACTTTCACGGGACGATAAATGCCTCATGGGCGAGAACACGTTGATCGCGCGACTATCGCCATCATCATCGTACTCACACACGCGCATACGTAAAGTTAACGCGTAACCTGACTACCACGAAGCCGAGCTTTTAATCATTTGTAATTTTACGTATCAATTCAGCAGAATCTGAAAAACAAGAATTATTATACACATAAGCGCACGAATGACCTCATTAATTCGTATAGGCTGCCAGATATCATCGTATGTACGTAATCCTGAAGCTATGTACACACACGTATAAATGCGCAGGGTGCACAGATATTCATCGAACTCTCTCTCTCTTTCTCTCTCTTTCGAACGCGGATATTATTACCGAGCAGCCGACGAGTTAATTATAAATTTTATTGGGCCGAAAGCTCGAGGAAGAATTATTATGCTAGTGTGTTGTTGCGGCTGCTGCTGGTGCTACAAGGTTCGAAATAGAATTTTCCTCGCCCCCATACAGCTCACGCAAGCTCGACCCGCGTCGATCTATAATACATAAAATCGCAATGAAATAGCCATCAGCGTGGGGTGGTAGTGCAGTAGCAGCAGCGGGCGGGAGGTGGTCTTTCGCGCCATGGCTGTACACTGTACGATCAGCAGCTCGCGCAGGCAGGCGAGCGAACCGATCGACAATACGCGAAAAAGAAATATCCTGAACTGTGCGCCCGAACTGGAAGCGGATGGATAATCCTGAAAATTGCATTTTTTCTATCACGGCTACTATTTTTATACATCATTATCGTTTCCTCCTTTTCAGCGGAGCCGAGCTTGCGACGTACGTATACACACATACACACGAGCTGGATGGCCAAAGGAGTATTGCTATTAATACATCGTTATGGCTTTTTTTCCTTTTATTTTCTTGCTTCCTTCTTTACTTTTTTTTTTCGTACCGTCCTCGTTGCGGATTACGACTCTCTGAAAGTTCGCTCTTTTTCTCTCTCTCTCTCTTGCTCTGCTTTCGCGCCCGCCATACAAATGTATAGGATATGACGAGGAAAAGCGTATATACGAAACGAGAAAGAAATTCGATTGGTTTTGACACGAGTATGTGCGAGCGCGCGCGCGGCTCTCTGGGTACTGCGGGGCGTACTGCTATACGACTGCAGCAAGTTTCTCGGCATGTACCGCGTATACGTACACAGATACACACGCGAATATAAAGGTGTGTATATGTACCGGAGTAAAGAGAGAGAGAAAGAGAGAGAAGAGAGAAAGGGAGGGATGGAGAGAAAAGTTAGCGTCATGCAAGCAACAAACATACATGGCAAAATTTATATATAGGACACAAGCAGCAACAGCAGTAGCAGCAGTGGCAGCGAAGAGAGAGAGAGAGAGAAACTCGGTCCGGAGAAGAGAGTATAGCCCGGCTTGGTCGTAAATCCTCTTTCGCGCATATAATTTATCCTAGCGTTCCGCTATCTCGGTGTATTATAACAGTTGTGTATACGTGTGTGCGCGCGTATGTGTGTATGTGCAAGTGGGTAGGTGCATACACACAGCTCGCGTATATGGATCCACCTTCCGAAAATAATGCATATTTCATGGCATCGTTCGCCAACTTTTTTGCTCTTTTCTCTCTTTTCTCTCACTCCAGCCAAGTTGTACAGCCGCGTATACAGCGTCGTCTGTCTCTTCTCGCGTATGTACGAGTATTTGCCCTCCACCCCCGTCGCTGCCACTGACTGCAATAAACAGCCGATCGATTGTCATCCGTCGTTTGATACATGTACCTTATTTATTTTGCCTGGGCGAATTTTAACAGGCCGCGCGCGCGCGCTCATACGAGTTTCGACTCTCTCTGGCACAGCTCGTGTGCTCGGCTTCGGCCTCGGCCTCTCGGTTCGGTTCGTTCGTTCGCTCGCTATCTATGGTAAAATGTTTTGACACTTTGCAAATTGTTCACCCTTAGTCCCTTAATTGCTTGCTTACATATTGCAGTTTTCGAAAGTTTACTAATTATAACTAATAAATTGTGTGAAAGCTCGTGGCCTTCTCTCTCTTGCTCTCTCTCTTTTCGTCTCTGTATGCATGTGAACATACGTATGCGCGTGGTTGATACTGCACGCACGAATACAAGCGAAGCCGTAGCAGTAGCAGCATCTATTGTAGACCTCGTAAAATCCTAACGTTCCGGCAGCAGGCTATGGTCCCTCCGGCTGCTGCACGTACGATATATGTATTTTGGTCGACCGCCATCGAATCTATGTGTATGTGCTTTTCCCTCTCCCTCTTTGCGCACCGATAGACCAGCAGCAGCAGCAGCAGCAGCAGCCTGGCCAGTTATACTCTATAGCAGCAGATAGCATGATCGTACCATGTATGTGTGTGGGTCGTGGGTAAACGTGCTCACGCGTTATCTGTCCTTCGTCTATGTGTGAGGGTATATGTTGCGCTGCACAGCGTATACATGTATACGTATAAAGCTCGACAAAACGACCTGATGCTCGCTTATACTCTCTTGTTCTCTCTTTCTCTCTTCTTGTTGCGTAACAGTTGCAACCTTCGTATACGTACATACAACCCCAAACATACAGCGACCATCAAAAATCTACCAGCTTTGTCTGATTATTATACGTTTGTCCATTGGGAAGAGAGAGATTTTTTGCCCCCGTAAGCTGGAGGGCATTTTCTTGTTCTTTCCCGGCCAGCATAACCCACCTCGGCAGGTCTCGAATCCAATACGAAAATTATCAAAGTTTTTTTTTCGGTCAAACTTATCGCACAGCCACGTCGATATCGAATATTTTCGGTTTCGCCTCTATATTATATACTCGCAAAACATATACGTGTGTCTGGATACGAAAAAAACTGAAAGCTCTTCACCTTATATGCTCGCCCGCAGTCGAAGTTTCCGCACGTATATAAGCTCTTTCGGTCGGACAAGTCTTATATAAGTAATACAGCTGCGCTGCGCGGTATATATGTCCAAAATCATGGGTAAAGCTTAGGATCCCTCTGGTCCTCTTCCCTCGCTCCGTCTCTCGCTTTCTCTCCGTGTATGGCAGAAACAGCAGAAGCACAGCTACTGCTACCCGAGAGCAAGGCGTTCACCTCGATTACATGTTTTATTCAACATGTTAAGGATAAGAGCCTTCGAGCAGAGTCCAGCTTATTGATGCTTATGCGTCATGTTGTGGTGCTTTCCAATATATGCACCGAAACTTGGCCGAAAAAATGTATCTCAACTGTCCACTACTTATCTCACTTTAATTCGCTTTCGAAAACATTAACATATTGTTCATATTCTCGCATACGTGACTCAATATATGCAATAACTTGATGAATGATTCACGGAAGCATACACGTCCCGGATATTTGTCCAATCGAAATGGGTTTTATATTATTAGGCAATATAATACTGTAGTATCTCACTTAAACTGAATTTATTTTTGAATGATTCAAGAGTAAAGTATATCCTGTTAAAACAAACTTGAATTCAAAGCAGATCAGTGCTGATTTATTTTTTACATAAATTTCACAAAAGAATCATGAAAATCCAATCACATACAATTTAATATTTAATATTTTCAGAGAAAAAAACGAACTAAAAGGATTCAGTTATTTACTTAAAATTATTTTGAATTTAAAAGTTATGATCCAAAATTGATTTTATTGCGTTTATTACTCAAATTATGAAAATTCAATCATATTTAAAGCCAGCCTTCACCACTAGATGGCGTCTACCGTGATCTGTAAACCTGCAAGTGGCAACATTAAAATAAATGTCTGCATTAATTTTAATGTAAATGTTTTGAACGGTTCAGCGCATGTGCGAAACAAATCAAAAAGTTCGCGGGGAGTAATGCGGCAAAACGAGTCTGAATATAATGTTTACATTGTGCTTGGCGATACAAATCCTTCAATGAAAATTTTCTTCAAATGCTCCCATGCATCGTTTCCAATTCTCTCGCAAGCTCTCCAATCTATTTTGCGCTTTTATATATTGACGTGCTCATCTCCGTCTATGACGTCGAGAACGCGCTTTATGCATGCGAAAAATTCAATATATCTGAATCTTCGCATGTGTATTTACTGCTGTATAAAGTATAAAGCTCTTCTATATCTAAAAAGGCGAATTTATTGAATCCAATCTCGATGCTGCCCGTCGAAGCAGTGTGTGTGTGTGTGTGTGTGTGTGTATATGCAGTAAACTGACGTGACCCCGGCGACGAGGATATATCGATGCGGGTGTATATACTTTCCGTACACGTGAAATCTATATAGGAACGTCATTACCGTTGCAGTTTGTCCACTCAGCGTTATAAATAACCTCATTATCTGCTCTTAACTTATTATACACTCTATTTGGAAGGATTCGATCAAGAATACGCGTTTATATATACGTGTATATAATGCGCGCAGTCTTGTTCTTGAAAAACTCTCATCTCTCTCCCTTGCTTGTCGCGAGCGTCAGAAGCAGAAGTTATTATACATATAAGAAGAAGGAGAAGAAGGTCGAGTAACTTTTTTTCCGATCTCCAGGATTGAGCCTCGTTTTTTCTTTCTCCCCTTATCAAAACGTCCAGTGCCTGCACGACAAGAGAGATAGAGAGAGAGAGAGAGAGAGAGAGCAGCACAAGAGAGCGATAAATTCTTATCAAATTAAGGTAAGTCGGTTGCGTACGACATATTGTGTATCGGCGTCGGGCTATATAAGAGAGAAACTGAAAGAGAGCCCCCCTGAGTGTATACTGTACATATAGCAACGGAGTAGCAGCATGGGCAGGCATTACTTGGGGACACGCGTAAAACGAAGCTCTATATAAATGTCAAGCTTTCGCCGAGACACTTTTCTATCAAACGGCTCTCTCTCAGCCGTCGACATGTACGGGAGAGTGCCCATAGTAGTTTATATAGGGACGTGAAAAATATGAAATGAAATTCAAAGCTGGCGGAAAATCGTTATATCGCCTTTTTTCCCTTTGCTTGATCGCAGCGCTCAAGAGGATATTGATCGGTTTGGCAAGCTCGCCCCGGCCAAGGCTCAACTCTTTTGTAATATTAATTAAATCCACAATTCAACTGTACGTAATATCTTCACTCTTTCTCTCTTTCTCTCTCTCTCTCTCTCTCTCTCTCTCTCTCTTTCTCGACTTGACGCGTACTTTAACGATCGAATATATCGAAAGGTACGATATACTTCATGCATTTAATTATTCCCTGTCAAATATGCATAAAGCTAATTACTTCGAGTTGTAGATCAATGACTGGCGACTACACTTGTGTGTGTGTGTGTGTGTGTGTGTGTGTGTGTGTGTGTGTGTGTGTGTGTGTGTGAGTACCTTCATAATCCAGATCGCGAATTTAATCGACTAGCAAAAGAGAAAATTCGCTCGTACAGATTTTTCCGCAAAATGTAACATGCCATAAAGCAGAGCAAATAAATTGGATTTGGGATTTTCATGAATACGTATAATATGAAAAACATCCGCGTGCGCGGGTGCAGCGACGATAAGCCAACAATCGCAGAAGGGAAGCAGAGGATTCGGCGTTAATTCTCCGGGTGTGTACGCCTCCAAATTCCTCGTAATTTCCAGTGGCATTTGTCGCCAAAGTTCGCCAAACCACGCGCGCATTTTCTCTCTTTCTCTCTCTCTCTCTTTTGGGGTAAGAAGTAAAAGCGGCGGCACATCACGCGTACAGCAGCCAGCCATCCACCCACACGTTTACGAGAGCATTGCAAAATTTATAGTAAGAAAGAGTCTCGTAAATGCGCGTACATACATACATACATACGTACGTACGTAACGTACATATCCAAGAGAAGTGCACGTATATAGAGATTAAAGCAGAGCTTTTTCGGCTGTTGTTGCTACTGCTACTCTTGCTGCTGCTGGTGTGAGCTGCCGGTGGAGTGTAAAAGGGGTGGCGGCGGCGGCGGCGGAAGAACGAAAAGAGCTTATAGCTAAACGTAAAAGCGTGCTTTATTCTCGCGTGTCAGATGCGTGCCAGAAAACACTTAAAATTCTCGCGGCACTCAGGAAGGATTAAAAAAGAAAGAAAAAATAGAAAGAATACACATATAGAGAGAGAGAGAACAGAGAAGGAGAAAGAGGGACCCCTGAAAAAGCCAAGAATAAGAATAAGGTGGGCGCGCGCGTGCGTAACACACACTAAAAAAGTTTTTCATCGAAAACACGCTGCTTTCGCAAGTAACTTCCCTACTGCGCGCATACCCACACGCTTATGTATAATCCGTTTAAAGGAGTAGAGAGAAAGAGGAAAAAGTGTGTGTTCCAAACGTGCCATGCTAATTTCGTCCCTCTTGCACGAATGTTTTATAGAAAATTCCAAGGATGGTTGGCTTATATACGTGTGCACGCGGAGATCCGCAGAGCTCGCTGCACTCGAGTAGCGGCGACGACTACGACTACGACTACGACAACTATGACGACGACGACGATGACGACGTCGACAAGCCGAAAGAAAGAGAGTAGCTAGCGAGGAAAGATCAACAGAAGAAGTAGCGAAGAAGAAAAGGTAGCCTAACAAGACGGCGGCGGCGAAGAACGACGAGGTGTGCGTATATATAGCGAATGAAGAAAAAAAAGAAGAGACCGAGTCTAAAAAGAATCTACCTTAGCGGAGCGCGCGCGCGCGCGTACACGCCGTTGGGTCTCTTTGCGAGAGTTAGAGCAAGCGAGCGAGTAGAGAAAAAAAAAAGAAAAACACGCTCGCAAGGGTTGGCTGGATCTTGTAAACAAAAAACCGCCATCAAGCATGCGAAGCTCGTTATTTAAGTTCGCTACACACACTCGCAGCTTTCGCACTAACGCTGCTGCTGCTGCTGTATAACCGTCTCGAGCATGCCAGTCGCGTACCGTTGCAAGTACACGGCTGGGTTGCCCTTGCTTTACCTCGACTTCTCACCCTCCCACCGAATTTTCATTCCCCTTCATCATCCTCGAGCTGCCTTTCTTCTTCCTCGTCGTCGTCTTCTTCTTCTACTTCATCGTCTCTCAGCTCCTTCGCTTTGCTTGGGCATAGATCGGTCAAGTAGTGATACACACAGAGAAGTCGTATCTTTTTTCCTTTCAGCATCAGCTTGTTTCTAAAGCTCGACGCGATCTGCAAGCTACATGAGACTCACGGGGCACGGGATGGTCCAGTCTCTGCGCGCGCGTATATATACGCCACAGCACTCTTTCTCTCTTTTGTCTTATTGGCCGCACGTACGTGGTTGGTTTATTCTTCGACACTTTGTTTGCTGCGTGATTCGAGTAGCTACTTCAATTTTATGTATAGAGTTTGTACCTTGTACTTGCAAGGTTTGGATGAACCACGATCGACGTACACCTATGATATATCATCTGTGACTAAATTCTTGATTCTTGCGTGTTAGCAAGAAACCTTGTCTCGTTTAAGTACAAATTACATCCATTGTTTGGATAAACTATCCAATTTAATAGCCACATGCACACGTACGCCCACAGACAGAGTACAAAAGTGAGGCCATAAAAATCCCTAGAGCTTCGGGCCCAATAGATAATATTTTTCCCAACGCGCGCGCGCGCGCCAATACCGTGCCATCTCTTTATTTTCTCGCCCCCGATGTGCGGCTCGGGTTATGAAGACGTTTTTGCCTTTGTTACGGGCTGTGGCGCCAACCGAGAGCTCTGTATTCTGTACGCAGTCACCCGCACACATATACACGAGAAAGCGAGTACATAAAATAAAGGGCAGGATATATTCCTTCCGCTACGTGTATGTATGAACGTATCTTAGGCTATACTACTTAAGTTTATTTTCCTTTTTTCTTTGCTCACTCTCTTTCTCTCTCTCTCTCTCTCTCTCTCTCTCTCTCTCTCTCTCTCTCTCTCTCTTTCACTGTTTCTCTCCCTATTTTTTCGTCGGAGCTGCTAAAAGCAATGACAAAGGGCGCCCAGACTTATGACTTATGAATGGACTTTCGATTATTGCTACGAAAAATGTACCGGTTCGCTCGATGAGGCAGCGGCGACGGCGTCGGCTCGTATATACACGATATATAAGCGGTAAATAATGTCCTTGCGAAGCAGTGCGGTGTATATAGTCGTCGTCATCGTCGTCGTCGTCGACGACGACGCCTTCCGGTCCCCCGAGTCAGATCGGACGACGATGATCGTCGCTCGACGCAGCCAGCAGTGTACGTGCCCGCTGTTATTGTCGCAGCAGCAGCAGTAGCAGCAGCGATGAGCATCGAAGCAAATCTGCCCCGATAAACCAGCCTCTCATGCGAACGAGCGAGAGAATGGCGCGCGACGCGCGGGGCTCTTCAGGTGTTTGCGGTTGGCTCGCTTTATGTATATATTGTACGTGCGCATGCTATATCAATATAGTCAGATAAGCGTAAGCCAGGAGCTTTTTACTAAGAGAGAAAGAGAGAGGCAGAGAGAGAACTAAAAGTGAAAAGAAAAAACGATCAAATCGATGACACATTACGGCATATAGCGCATAATGCCTTTTAAAGCAAATTCTCCCCTGGGTGGACGTAAAAAGCTTTTTATGCAACGTCGTATATATATACCTATAAGTCCGTACCGTGTATATCTGTGTGTGTCTGTGTATGTACGTGGTGGGTGTGTCTGACAACGACCGAGGCAGTAATGCGTAATTAAAAATCTCCGAGGCATGAATTATGCAGACTTAAAGCTTCTTAAAAATTCATGAAGTTTTTGCTGCAGCAAGTGCAGCATAGTAACAGCCATCGCCACCGCCGCCGCGGTGACAGCACGAGAGATCGTTGCAAGCTCGCTCGCAAGCTTCCTCTATGCAACAGCAGCAGCAGCAGCAGCCGCACAACCAACCAGTCGACGCTCACTAGAATTAGAGTTATATTTTGTAAGTCAATTTCCGTACGTATGCGATGTATATATGCTGGCGCCAACGCCACCGCCGCCGCCAACCGCCGCTTAACACGATATAATTGAAAAAAAGTCTTATTCTGGGTCGCACACAGAGCTTCCCAGCTTGTATAGAAGAAGAAAACTGCTTGCGCTCGCACGAAATGAGACACCCCTAGTGCCTTTCTCTGCATATAATACGTGCGACAGCTACGCGATTGTGTGTATACCGAAGTGTATTAGAGAGGGTGGTATATACGCGCGCGGCAGTAGCTGAAAGAAGAAAATGAGATAGCGCGTGCCACATACCGTTATAGTATCTTCTCTATTATAGGGCCGTCGTGCAGCTTTAGTCCGTGAGCTGCAAAAAAAAGCTGAATACGCTATTTGCCCTATCTAGGCGCTCGAGGATTATGTTAATCATCGATATTTTAATGATTTTCAGCCACGCGCGTGTGCATACGATCATGGCACGTTCGTATAAATGTTTATTTTCACTTGTAAGAGAATAATTCGCAACGTCTCGAAGTTTCGAGTTAAATAAACTACTCGGCGGGAAACGAGTTTAACAAAGTCGATACAATTTAAGAGGTATATATAAAGCCGCGCACTCCACGGTCGATCGTAACGTTTTCAATTGTACCACTCAAATTTCCTGTCACGCGTGCAAATTTTGTTAATTGCGGTCACGCGCGTGCAAGCTTTCAAGTATAGTACTGCACATGAAGCTGAAGTAGCAGAAGCGCTCCTGGCCTCGGAACAACATTAATGAGCTAAGAGAGTATTGAGCCGTGGGTGTATTGTGCACACAGGCACACACATACACACAAATACGTACATGTAAAAAAAAGCTCGAGCTTGCAGCTAAAGTCTCTCCTCGCTTTTTTACTCTCTCTCTCTCCCTCAAATTGATTGCAAGCCAACAACATTGGTGTACGCTCCTTCGGTGTACGGTGGTACAGTCGTTTGTAGCTGGAGCCTCGACTCGAACTCCTCTACACAGTCCAACTGTTGCAGCAGCGTCGAGCAGCAGTGCACTGCAAGGTATAAGGTGTATAGCTTGTAGCACAGTCGAGCTTGAAGCATGATGGTAGAATACGTGACGTGTGTAAGACAAGAGAGACTCGAGCGGCTGATTACGTCTCCAGAGGACTAAGAAGAGAAGATACGACAACTATACCCCTGTATTCTTGGCATTCCACTCTCTTTCTCTCTATCCCTCCCATCCTCTCTCTCCCTCTCTCTCTCTCTCTCGCTTGCACACCTTACCTTAACGTACATATACACGTAGAAGACGAGTGCATGTTCTTGTCGCTTTTCGCCGTATGTGTGTACGTGTACATGTCTCTAGCTCTTTCTCTTGCACAGAAGGTATGTGCGAGAGTATACGTAGCAGCGTATTGTCACGTTTGTACCGGAACTCTATCTCTCTCACTCGGGGAATGAGCATCGTATTCTACCGTCTGTGCGCAAAGCTAAGTTTGAAGGGACACATACAAAGTGTAGCTCGTTATTACGTGCACAGCCGTCGGTATCAGGATCACGATATATCCCCGCAATACAAAACCTCGTGAAACAACGTGTTAAACATTCGAAATTATAAAGCTCGCGAAAAATACGGAAAAATAAAAAAAAAGGACAGGAAAAACGTACGTGGAATGACACATGTCTGCGAGGGCGTCATAACGCTACACACGCCTATACCTACATACGTATTAGCAGTGCACCCATGGTAAGCATCAAATTTCAATGCGGCACGTTTTCTCCTTGCCATTTGCGAAGGGGGCTTTTCGTTACGACTCTTTTCGTTTTGCGTTATGTGTTTTTTCTCTCGTTTTTATTTACAACGCTAGCACGCACGTCAGTGAGAGACTCTCTCTCGAAAGAGAGAGCATTTTCTACACACATGACGCGGGCAGATGGCGGGCTCGAGCTCTTTGCTCTACGCGCGAGTAACACGAGAAGATTTTCGTTGTAAAATTCATCATCGAGCTCGTCGTCGGCGTCGTCGTGGCTTAGGTACACGCGCGGTGCGGCTGCGGGTGTATTATACAAATACACACGCGTTATAAAGCTGCGGGGTGCATAGCGATGAGAAGTACCTCTCTGCCTGGGGTATTTTTCTATTTTTTAACATCTTTTTTTTCTCAAGAAGAAAACCACGAGTGTGACACGGTTATTTTCGCAAAATACCGGGACGACAGTCAGCGAGGCAGCTCGACGACGACGGTAGCGACGACCACCGGTGGGCATGCACGCAAGCTCGAGCTTGCGCTCAAGCAGTACGCTAGTTTCATTTTCAAGAATGTAATTATAATTGCACTCCGAGTGTTTTTAGCTAGCACGCGTATGTTTGCTCGACGCATATTTTCCAGGCATCGTTTTAAAAATTTAACCTCAAGAACGTTGTAAAGTATTTACTTAAAAATTATGCGCGCGTTAGGTTTATTTACAGTGAGACGTTGTTCCGATTAATTGAAAACAAACGAGAACGCTGCATATTTTTCAATGAAATTAACATGGCAGGTATAATTAAATTTTTTCCGCTTATTAAAAAAATGTACTTACGTATTACATCTGACACAGAATGATGAGTCTTTGTTTCGACTTACCTGAAACAAAAAGCAAAGAAGGCAAGGTTAATCAAGGATGAAAGAGACACGCCGGGTGTTGGAAAAAGTACCATCACGCAAATGCATTTGCAAGCGCGTAAGAAAAGTATAAAGGGCAAAATATTAAATTCGCATAAATTTCGAGCCACTGAGTCCTAAAGGCCAGACTATATTTTTGTCGGCTTCATTCACAGTGCACTACATGCTAAATAATAATAACAACAGCGGCTCGCGCGCGCTCGGCAAGTAGGTAGGGTGCGCGCAGTTGCGCCTACTACAAAGTACAAGCGTTAAAAGTGGCCTCTTAAGGAATACAAATTAAGGAAGCTGCTGGGAAGCAAGCTCGCGTACCAGAGAAAGAGAGCGGGAGAGAGAGAGAGAGAGAGCAAGAGCCAGCAAGCAACATATAATTACACGCTGGAGCCTGGCCTGGTGCTCTCGTGCCTGTCTACCTAGTCTTTTGTGCGCGCTCCCTGCGTCGGCAGTGGCGAGCAACCCCTCCGCCTCCTACTCCCCTACTCGTACCGCTCTTTCACGCGAAGAAGATACAAAACGACATTTAGAGCGAGAGCATCCCTCATCCTTGGCGCGAATTAAGGCAGCAGAGTGTGAGGAGAAGAGAGTGAGCTGCGTTACTATACTGCTACTACTAGCTTTTACTATATAGCTTTGCTAGTGCTTTTTCGGCGTGGAAAATCCCGGGTGTGGCGGACATTATGTCGCCGTCGGCGTCGGCGGCGCCAGTATAGTGCGCGCCGCACCAAACGTCGTCGTCTACTGCTGACTTTTTTACCTCCCTCCCTCTTTCTCTTCTACCCTCCAGTCCATGTTCTCGGCGCTATACACTTTGTGTTATTCTCGTTAGACAAAACACCAGATTAAAAGATATGTACACACGCTTAAGCGCGTTCGCAAGCTTCCTCTATCTCTCTCTTTCTCACGGAGCAAAGGCGAGCCTTTCGCTGGAATTCAACGATGATCATCCACTTGTCTCGCATAAAATACACCAGAGGAAGAGAGAGAGAGAAGCAACGAGGAAGATCTAATGAAAATTTCAACCAGACCAACGAACCATATATAAGGCTAGGCTCTGTCTCGGCTGGAATGTTCAGTTCTCCACAAATCAAGCTGCCTTGCGCCGGTATCGATCTTCGGCCCTGTGAGGCGAGCTTTTCGCGGTTATATCCCGCATGCACACACGAGTCTGCTACAAGCTCGCACACAAACATACACACATGTATACAAGCCAACGTACATTGGTATGCGTGCAATACGCGAACACGCGCTTGTCTACGGTTATCGATAGATCGAACGTGCGTACATCGAAGAGAGGCACTGCTCGAGCTTTTTGACTTTTGACATAAATTCGGACCCCGACTACGGCAGCGGCAGCAGCAGCAGCAGGTGCGATACCTCAGTGGTGCGATACCTTAGCGTTACGTCAGACATGCACAGCTGATTTATCATTGCGTACGCGAAGCGCTGTTTGGCGTGCAAAAACACGTGCTCGTACGCTAGCTCTCCCTGACTCTGACGCGAAAAAAGAAACTGTTTTGTGCCCTCAATACATAGATTTTCTATTTTACAGGCTCGTTTTTTTCTGCCTCGAATGGGTACGGGTCGTTCTTCTTTTTTATATTTTTATTTTTTTTCGGAGTAATATAAAATTACCCAAAGTATTGCATCAGCATAAAATTGGATTACAGCAGCGATCGGAATGTTAACTCTGTTGCCGGAATGTAGGTGAGCGTTTCGGCAAATACCTTATCCGCTTATCTCTTTTGAAAATTTAGTTCGCGCCTTTTATTTGTGCGAATATTTTTGTTTTTCAACGCGCGCAACACTTGAAACAATCGCTGATACCCAAATATTCGCAGCTTCGATAACCTCCGCGGCCTCTATAATAGGGGGCATATTATGACATGTGTTTGAGCGTCGAGCAATGCAGAGTATCAACTCGACGTGTTTGTTTTAAATATAATGCCTATATATATATAACGTATAATGTGACTCTCAGCTGGATTATTCATGGCAGTCGAGCTTGCAGCGAGCGCGAGCGCGCGAGTCTGCACCACCGCATTAAGTGAAAATTAATATCCCATCGGCGCGCGATCCTCGGCCCATAGTATGCATGATTTCGTATCAATTATTTAACGCGCTTTTAAACTTTGATGCATGTACGTTTATACGCCGCGTATAATGCGAGCCGTATCGGTGCGCGCGCGAGCTTTCCTTTTGCCGCTGCTCGATCGAAACAATTATTAAATTATTAATGAGTTACGTTTGTACATTTAAACGATCATTAATCTCTCGAGGCGCTGCTGTTGCTGCTCCTGCTATTGCTACTGCCGCACCGATGGCGTGACTATCTGTGCGACGTTCGATTTCAAAGGGTTGAATTTTTATGACGAAAATCTGATTAATAATAATCAGTGGCTATTCGTATGATAATGAAAAATTCTCGAATTATTCGGTATTTCGGTAGAAATACGTCCTTCACGGCTTGGTAAAAGAATACATGGGGATTTCAAGTGTATTTAATTACCGGTGAATAAATTCCCAAAGGCCGTATATATTAATAACGCTTACGAGTACGCAAAAAAAGGAGGGAAAGAAAGCGAGGCTATATATATAGGTAAAGTTTGGGTAAGGAGAGAAGATGTCGTCTGGAAGGAAAACGAGAGGAATCCCTTTTACGTTAACAGCCCGAGCTCATTTCCAAGAGTCGGTATATAGGTAGTAAAATTACTCGGGGACTTGATGAATTTCAGAAGGAGCAACAACCTTAACTCGCCCTCTCTCTCTCTCTCGCTCTGTATATGGGTCTCCACCTCTGTCTTTCCCCGCCCTTGTCGTCGTCGTCGTCGTCATTGCCGTGGTGGCGACTATTTAAATTAGCGAGAAGCGAGAAACGATAGGGAGAGAATGGGAGAGCAACCGGGTTTCTCGGGGGTTCAATGTTGCGCGAGTTATAGGGCGAGCCAAGCCGGGGGTACATAATCCTGTCAGCGACGCGAGCCCGCTTAGTTATTGGTCACTTAAATTTCGAAAAGGACTATCTCATACGTGATGCGCTCGAAATTTTCGTACACGTAGCTTAAAGTGTGTTCACGAAAACATACGTTGATAAATAAACGCGCAGCAGAGATTCGAGAGCTTTTAAATATGCTCTAAAACAAATACGAAATTTTACTTGGAGCTTTGACGCCGCCCAAAAGTTCTAACGAGAAATTCTTCTACGCGCAAAAGCAGGCTTGGTAAATGCTAGCGTGATTTCAATACTCGCTCCGTGTATTCGTCCTCGGGGGTATAAGCAAGTAAAGTATAAGGGAGTACAGCTGGAAGCAAAAAGGAATAGATAAAACGTGCACGGGTAGCGCCGCTTTGACAAAGTCTCTCTTTCTCAATACTTCTGCTTTCAATGTTTCCATCTAATATCCCAAGCATATCGCGTTACAATCGCAAATCGAGGGAATCCCGCGGATTGATATCCTGCTCGACTCGAGCTCTGCGTGTTTTCCTTTCACACTTGTGCTCACGAGAGCTCACTCTCTATCGTGCTATTTTTTTTCTAGGACTCTTAATAAAGCTTTGACTCTTGCCATCATCGTCGTCGTAGCTGTCGTCGCTGTCGTGACCTTTCCGAACGCTCTTCATCCTCTTCTTCTATTTACCTCGCCAGTCGAGGAGAGGGTGAGAGCGAGTCACGGTAGTAAAGTAAAAGTATCGAGTGGCTTTGCGTTGCGCACAGCAGAGGGATAGGGGCTCTAGGGTATTTAATTTACCAGAAACGTAGAGGGAGGCAATGAGAGTAGCAAGACAACGACGGTGACGTCGGCGACGTCGATGAGCTTGGGAAAAGAGGCGGAAGAGCAAGAGAAAAATCTCGGGAAAAAATTGCGCCTCATCGAGGACGAGATACGACAGCTATAGTGGCTCTGGCGATGCGACACGCGGTTATGTACATAAAACACGAGGCCAAGAATCATAATTCTCAACTTGATATGAAATCAATTCGAAAAATAACAAAGATACCTCGTAACGCCCAATAACGCGTACTTCTACAAAAATGTACTGTTTGCCACCTGCGAATTTCTATAAATTTACATATACGCCACCTGTTGTCAATTTATGAAATTCACGGATTACTCGTAAGGATTTAAAAAGCTTTTTGAAAATTAGAATGAAATTTTCATAGAATTGTTCAAGAAAGCTTCCTGATATTTTCAATAAAACTTTCGTAAAATACTTTAGGAAATATTCCTCGCAACCGTGCAGGAAACTCCCATGGAAGCTTTTCTTGCGTGCTTCATGGTAGCTAAAATCCAACTTTCTGGAAGCTTTCTAGAATTTTTCCTGGGAAGTTTCACGGGAAGCTTCCATGCTATGTGGGAAGGAAGTGCGAATTCTGAAATTTCATCGACCAAATTTACTGTTAGTCGCTTGAGTTCAGCAGCTCGGCTGAGAACTTCCTCGTAAAGGTAAGGCTTCCACAAAAGGTCCCGGATGATAAGTTCTTAACAAAGTCTTTGGAGCTACAGGTCTCGCACACGAGGCCAACATTTATTTATTTTGTTTCTTACAAAGCTAAAGTATTTTTTTTGCATTAATGTACACATACGAGTGCATATTCTCGAGTGCTACCATGTATAAATGTATGTTCTTTTCTGTCACACGTGCACAAGTCTTTGTATATGCTAGCATAACAAGTTTTACCCCTTAATAAGGCGTACATATCGGAAAAGCGAACCATACATATAGGGCCCTCGTAGCACAGGAGCTCGTTGCAGCTACACAATTGCCCTGTCTATTCTCTAGAGCTTTCTTCTCTTTTGCATTTTTTTGTTATTTCCGCTCTTCCTCTCTTTATCTCGCTCTCGTGCGAGTGAGAGAGCATCGTTTTTCAAATGACTGCTGCTGTTGCTGGTGCTGCCTGCAGTGTGCAAGGCCGTGCGCGTGCCTCGTTGTACATCTGCTTCGCTGCTATATACACGCGCTCCTGAAGTTTTTAAATGCCTCTTTTATACGGCGCAGGAAATAATTGAATTTTTCATGGAAATCCTATTTGAAAAGTAAAAGTCCATCTATTTTCAGCGGGAAAAAAGTTGTCAAGCATTCTTTTTTTTTCGTTCGCTCGAGATCCATTATGTTAAGAAATTCGAGGCAAGGTAATCTATCTCATATTGTATATAGGTACGCGCGTGCGAACTTTTCGCTTCGAGCAATTAAATGATCTCCCGCGCGGTGCAAAAAAAAACACGATTCGACGCTTCTACGCTTTTCGCGCACAGCTCTTATAGTTGCTCGAGCAAAAGGTAGATCTCAGTCGCTCGAGTTGAGCGCGTTACGTGTGAATCATGTACGACTACAGGATCGAGATCAGCGCATATACATGGAAAACTTAGCGCGCGCCAGGAGCTGCGTTATATGCTACACAACGCACAGAGCGAGCTATGCACGCGATGCAATTTAAGTTTATAACCCGCAATAACAAGATACATTTTGTAGAATCAGACGCGCGGGCTCTCGCGCGCTTGCAGCACGCTTGCCGCTGCTGCAGTTGGAGCTTCGCTGGAAAAAGGGGTTATTGCCAGGCTCGTAAAACTATATAACTTGATGTTCCAACAGCTAGGTATAATTGAAAAACATGCAAATGCGCTCGCGCCGAGTGTATAGTCTAATGAAGCGCGTCGAGAGCTGCTGCCACTGCTGCAGCGCAGCGCCACGGTGCACTACAGCGCGCGGTAGCGACTTAATGTTTGCAACGACTCTCTTTTGAAAGTGTGCGCGCACGCGTTTGTGTGTGTGTGTGTGTGTGTGTGTGTGTGTGTGTGTGTGTGTGTGTGTGTGTGTGTGTGTGTGTGTCTGTCTGCGAATTGAAACGTGCAAAACCGCCTCTCTCTTTTTCGCGCTCGGCGCTCCAACTCCTCTGCGGGTCAGTAGTACACACCGCAGGAGCTAACGTATAATACGCACACACATGCATACACAGAGTGCAGAGATCCAGTCGACGCTCCCTCTCACTTATTCGCGAGCTATGACACAATAATAACGACGAGTATGTGTGCCAGGGGCCCCTCGTATGTGTGCGCGAGCTGTGCATATACGAGTATTACGTCAAAGTGAAACTATCTACTCGCTTATTGTATAATATTACGTGAACGAATTCCACACACTCTGCTGCAGGCGAGCGTATACTATATATCCGTTGACTTTCACTGTGTGTGTGTGTGTGCGCGTTATCGCACATGCAGTGCGTATGCATGCGTGTTAGGTATTATATATGCTCGTGCCAAGCGCGACTATAACAATATTTACTCGATGGCTTATTTTTGTCGCGTTTATACGTCTGTGCGAATTGATGCATTGAAATGTCGAGCGTCGAGAGTATCACGGACGATTAGCTCGATGAAATTATCGCGAAATTTCGCCACAAAGTCGGCAGCAGCGGCGGTGGCGGTTGCAATTATATGACTTTTGTTGAGCACTTTTTGGCTTACGAGTATCTCGAGGCAGCCTATAATGTGCGGCGCAGCTCTTCACGTGTACTCACACCGTGAGCTAATACTGCACCTGACCCAAATTCGCTCGCGCGAGCTTCTTAACCGAGTTTTTCTCTCTTTCAAAAGCTACTTGACTGATATATAACAGCATAAAGCATTGCAGTGCCTACTCGTGCTAAGTAATACGGTAAATCCAGAACAGTCATTGCAAATATGTAAAAGCGTGTGGGCTATGTACCCAGAATAGGGGAGTGGCAGAGAAAAACAGTATAGTCGTAGTGAACGAACGAAGCAACGAACGGACGAGAGCCCAGAGTGAGAGTCAATGGCCGACTTGTAAATCGTTCTCTCACTCGTGCTCGACCAGCAGCAGCAGACTCTCCATGTGCGAGCCTGCCCTAGCCTGATTTACTCAGACAAATCGCCCGGAGCCCCCTCGATGTACATAGTGCAGTAGTCGAGGCAGAGGCAGCAGCAGCAGCAGTAGGACCGGAGCATGGGAGAGAAAAAGAGTTACGCGAACCATTGCTCTCCGAAGCGCTTCTTGCGAACACCAAACGCTCATGCACTTAAGTGCATCGCATTCTTCTTCTCTCTTTCTCTGCGACTTTTGGCTCACTACAAGCGTCTGATCGCTAGATGGCTGTCGAGGTACTTCTTGTGCGAGGACATTTTCTTCCTTTCTTTTTTTTTTATCGTCGAACAGGTGGCATTGAAAAAGACAAAAAAGTAACACTAAACAGATCTGCATCTTGATCTATTCGCATCATGTGACAAGAATCGACAATATAACGATCCGTATAGCCATTAATTATATTTGACCGAAATTGACGAAGATCCCGAATGTTCGTTTCCCTCGATATATTCTCTAATGTAAACTTTCAAATGTGTAAGTATATATTATAAACGCGCACGCGCTCATACGCGTGGAAAAATTGAGAAACTTTTCTAGCCTGCAACAGCATATATATTGGAAATGTCTCCATAAAGTCCAGTGTGCTGCAGCGTATTACGGAATAGGCCGTCGTCGCGCGTATACACACACACTCTGGCACATACACACACGTGCGTCGAAATTGCCGGCGAGATTATACAATTTTCTCTTTTTCGCTGGAACACATTTATGCTCGTATATATGTATGCCAGAAAATGCAGCGCAGCGACCGAGCGCGAGGCCGGCAACAGCAGCAGCAGCAGCACGCATAATCTTTTCTCTCTGTCCGCTGCGTGCGCTCGGCAGTGTCTCCGCGCCTATGACATAATACGCGCAACTCGGTCACGTGTGTAATAAGCCATACACGCGTCCAGAGACAGAGAGAGAGAGAGAGAGAGAGAAAGAGAAAAACCAACTTTTACAAAGTGTAACGTTACTCGTTTTAAACTCGCCAACGTAGTCGTCGTCGTCGCCACCGCCATCGTCTGCAGGTTTTCGTAATTTTTCAGGCTGCGCGAGCTGCACTATTATGTCGCCCGTACGCGCGAAACAAGTTTTCAAATGTAAAAATGCAAATTCGATAATTATGTCATGTGTGTATAACGTGTATTATATGCGCGAGTCGCGTGTTTCCAATAATATTTTTCTGACGCCGTTCTTGCTGCTGCTGCTGCTGACACGACTACCGCCAAAGAGGCCAAAGTGTGTTCGTGTATAGCAATGTTTTTCATCGTTATGCCCTATACGAGACTGTTGCTCGACAATATCCACACGATCTGATACACATTTTGCGTCGCGAAACTTAGCTTGACTTTCTCGCTCGTTCGGTCTGTGGGTCGTGCTCCACGCGGCGTTTATTCAATTGTACGTAAAGATGCACCCGCAAGCTTCTTTTCGTCCTCTTTTTCTCTCTCCTTCATAGGCAAACTTTTTTCTTTATGCTTGCTTTACTCGCGCGCAGCTTCTGTTTTTATTTTACTTTCTTCTGGGTACGTACACGCGAATACACAAACACGTACGTATATATGTGTGTACTCACACACACGTAGAAACGACGAGCATAACTCATAAAACTTTCAAATCACCCTTGTAATGCATTTTTGGTCGGCCCTTCGCTTGTATATGTGCAGCGGCGCATATTATATTGGAAATACAACGTTATAAAAGTTGAGAAAATTGAATATCGGCCCGAGCTCCACTTTTTTTGTTTCTATATGCAAAACGTCTCGAGGGCGGCGGAAAGGGAACGGGAGAAAGAGTAATACGTTTTTTTCTCCTTTTCTCGCCCTCTTTTTTCCTTCATTGTATACGCGGGTGACGACAATTGAAATAAGCGCAGACGTGCGAGTGTACGCGTAGTGACGTACATTGTATGTAATAATATTTCAAAAGCTATCTCTCACGGCAGAGTATATGAATTCCTGTCTTTGGGAGAGTTATAGAAGATACGCGTGTAGAACAAAAGAAAAATAGAAAAAGAGAGAGCAACAGATTCAGTAACATCGGAATTGCAGTAACAGTTTATTTAGACTGCGTTGCATCTGCCAAAAATGGCAATAGCCAGTCTATCTCAATTTTTCTCATTACATTCCGCGTACGGCAAGAAGAACATATTACCTAAATTCAGCAAAGCAACAGAGGTTTGTCTCTCTGCCTCTTGAACTTGACGTTATATTATTATCTCCGTTGTACGTAGATGCACTCGCGCGCGTCTTCTTTATGCAAAAGCAAGTGTCATCGTTCACAGCGTAAGTGTCTCTCGCTCACAGGTCAGGCATCGTTCTCCGTTTTCCCGGCGCTCGCACTTATTTCCCTCGCGATACATCGCGTAGAGAAGAGAGAAAGAGAGACAGAGAGAAAGACAGCAAGCAGGCAAGCATGAAAAAAAAAGGAAAGAGAAAAAAAGCCCGTAGCTTTCCTCGACGAGCCGAGCGAGTGAGCGAGCGTAGACGAGGAAACTACATTTGGCAAGAAAGCTTGTCTCTCTATTTTTTACCTTACAGCGACTATCAAGTCGAATCAAATTTTTGCCAATCTTTTCTGCGCTCATACGAGAAGCATACAACTCGATATCTTGGCAAGCTTCCCTCCTGCCAGCCGAGCTTGCCTGCCGTGTATACGCGAGAGCCTTCCTTCGCTCCTTTCCTCCCTCTCTCACTCTTGCAAGGGCTCTTTATAAATTCAGAAGCGCACGAGCTTGATGGGATTGACATCGTCGTCTGCTTTTGCCGCTGTTGCACGCCGTATAGGGTAGTACACTGCTGCTGCTGCTGTTGCTGTTGCTGCTATATATACTCTCGCTCCCTCTTTTATATAAGCAGCTGCGAGGGAGTACGTATAGAAGGAATATATATAGAGAGAGACAGGGCCTGCACGCGCGTTGACAATGCACCCGCTGTACTCCTATATACATATACTCGCGCGCGAGAGCTGCTGCTGGTGCTATATATATATTGCGAATGAATAGCTTTATGTACACCACCAGTTACCGTACATGTGCGTGCGTGCGCGTGCAGAATTTCATTTTCGCGAGAACGAGAGAGAGATCGAGTATAGAGTCACTACGTATTCAGTTGCTAGAAGAGTCTCTGTTGTGCGACGTGCGAACGCTATTCTCTCAACTAGGCGACTATTATTATTATTACTACTACTACTACTACTACTACTGCTACTATTATGGGTGAATGAAAATTCAATGTATGAAAAAAAGGTATATTTATTACGAAACATAGCTATTATCCGTTACGCACTCGATATCTCGCAGATATCGATCCCTGGCGAACTACTGCGCGCTCACGCTAAATTCGTATAACTCTCAAGTGTGCTACGTACGTGGCGCGGCGGAGAGTTTCGATTAAAACCGATATACACAACGTAAGCTGCATAGAGGTTTCACCGCAGCTCGACGCGAGCATATGAGCGCGCGCGTTGCAAAACGTATGCAGCTATACGTACGCATGAAGAGTCTGCATATACACTAACGCATGTGGTTATAACCGATAGTTATAATGAGTGTATATATTTACACTACAGCTAGCTATTATATAGTTATTACTTGTGGACTTGTATTCACGATTCAACATGTTAGAGAACATCGAGTAGCTCGTTTCGCGAGCTCCATCCGGTGGAGGAGCCGTGCTGCGTACAATGTATAATACGTCTAAGCTCGCTCGCGATACATATACACGAGCTCGAATGAATTTCATTTCATTGCGAATAGCTCGCGCTGCCACCTCTGCCTATAAGATGTACTTCATTGCCGAGTCTCGCGCGCGCGCGCGTGCGAACATTGCGGTGAGTTACAAATTAATTACTGTTTAATCTACTAGACCAATTAACCCCGGCAAATTCTCAATTGCTATCCTGTGCTCTTTCTCTCTCCTTCCCCTCCTTCTCATTTTCCGCTCTTATTCGTTTCTTTTTTATTTTTAGTACCCTTGCCGCGTCTTCCTCTTTCTCTCTCCCCGTACACCCCCGCACGACTGAGTGAAAGAGAGATTAAGAGAGAAACGAGGGACTAATCAGAATTTCATTAAAAATGGTTGAGCGCTTGCGAGCTTGCAGTAGTCGTCTTCGTGTACATCATTTTCACCAGAGACCGCGGGAAAGGCGGCAGACAGGCAGACGTATTTCTACTTTTAAATATATGTAATAAAATTGAGGAGTTATCTCGTGCACGAGAGTACTACCATCGGCTTATACCATCGCGTCCACTCCAATTACTTGAAATTCAAATTCTCTCTCTCGTAATTTCGATACGTCGCGCGGAGTTTGACGAAACTCGCACGTGCAAATGTGTAAATCGGATCGAGAGAGCTTTCGAAGCTTTTAATGGTTCGCAACCCTATTAACCCTCGAGAAAGTGCGAGATAGGCGCTAATTGCTCTCTTTTTTCCCCCTCCTCTTTGCCTCGTCTCGTCATATATAGCATTATGTGCGCAGGTCAAACACGTACATGATTTCCGTGCGATGACCTTTAGCTCGCTGCGCTGCGTATGTATTATATATTATATAATACATAATCGACGTGCCAGCGCCAGGTATACGTGCTTTCAAATCGGGTACACGAAATGTAATTACATTATATCAGATCTATATATATTCTGGCTCGATTCCATCATCGGCTGTGCAGTGTGCAGTGCTCGCGAGAGAGAAAGAGAGAGCCGAGAGTACATCCTTTTTTTTCGTCGAGTCTGATTATTTGCGCACGTGAGATAAAGAGCCCACGAGTATAAGAGCCCTGGATATGTATATAGCTAGCTAGCTAGTGGCGTGCGGTGTGCAGCACGCAACCAATGGAAAAAAGGGAGATAGAGATAGAAAAAAACCGTGCGAGTGATAAGCGCGAAGCTTTTCGTGTTCTGACAAAAAAAAAGCGTAGCAATGCCAGTAATGCCGGTGGTCTACGTATGTACAGCGACGCATGCATGTAGGCGATGCCACACGGCTAAGTCCGTATAGCAGGTGCGTGGCATGCGAGTGGGCAGGTATGCGCTTGCCTCGTGTATGTGTGTGCGCGCCGCACATACGGACCGGGAAAACGAAAGAGATGGCAAAAGCGATAAGGCCGCGCGCCCAGCACAAAAGGGATAGCGATGCGATAGCGGTATCTACTATTAGCGGTACAAAACACTCTCTCAAGTAAATGAAATTGCCCGCGGCTACTCGCACACACACACAGACACACTCACACATACGCACGCAAAAGTTGAGGCAAATAACGCGTCGTTTCGACAGATGCCCCGTGTTCCATACACACATCTACGAGGGCCGACTACAGTGCAGAGAGAAAAAGAGAGAGAGAGATACCAAAGAGCTTCCAGACAATTTCCCTTTTCTCTACTTTACACGAGTGACAATACTCAGTGCGTGCACGTAGGTACGTATACGGCTTCGCTCCGTGCGCATGTATGTTTATTTTTCGACTCATTACTGACCGCGCTCGCGCGATCGCAATTTCGCAGTAGTCTGACTCTCAAAGCTCTCCATTGAAGGGTTGTGCATTCTCTTTCTCTCTTCCTACCTTGCTATTCGTATTTGTGTGTGTTTAGGTATGTGTGTGTGCAAGAATGTGTTTGTACGTACGTGTGCAATCAAGCTACATACGTCCTTCGAACTTTAATGGCCCTCTCTCTTTCGTTGCAGGCTAACGAGCGCGCCTCAAACTCTTATGCCTCGATGCTATTGCCGCTGCTACTACTACTACCACCAACACTGCTAGAGGATCTCGGGGAAAAAAGCTCGCGCAGATAATGGTGTGACAATTTGTTCGTGGATTGCCCGATGCTCGAATGACTACAGAACGACCGCAGGAGACTATAATACACGCCCACCGACCGAATGCGCTTCCTCGATTAACATAGAAAACTACTGCTGCTATGAGCCTTTTCTCTTTCTCCCTCTCGCCCTCTTTGCCCTGATCCACCGCATTTTCTTTTGCACTCTGTGCAATAGCTCTCTGTATATATATTTACATCCGCGGTGCAACTTTGTTTTGCCCCGTTTCCGTTTGTTCGGTCGTTTTAAAATTTCGTGAATAGTTTTTCGACTGCGTTTTTTTTTCCCTATCATCCCAAGTAATGACGAAAAAAGACTACTCCTATCTATACACAGAGGTATCGGATATGGCTGCCGTGAATTTTTCACCGATATCCGCGAGTGGCTATTATGAGGTGACAAAGCCATCAAACTAGCTGACGTCTGCGATAAATAAAAATTTTACATCGTGTCTCCTCGCATTATTTTTAATGTAAATTCAAAATGTATTATTCCACATTGTACACGCAACGACACTGCGCGGTGTCAGTTGACAATACCAATTTCGCGTATACACGCTGACATTGCCATTGTCAATTCGTGTTTCCTCCTCGAGGCAAATCGAGACGCGCGCACGCACCGTACGGTGTGTGTACATAGGTACATCTTTTTCACGACCTTAACTCTTTTGAATTGAAGATCGAGACCGACAGAGAAAAAGAAGCAGAAAAGAGTAGCAGTAACAACGGCAAAGGGAGAAAACGAGCTGCACGCGCGCGCGCGCAAGAACTTCATGAATGTTTTTCGCATCGCATTTCTTGAACGACGACAATTTGAAGCAAACGGCAAAACACGCTTGCTTTTCTCGCTGGTTCAACCCCCGCCCCCAACTGCGAAAGTCGCTTTAAATTATTCAATGAAGCGTGGCGGTAAAAGAGAGGGGCAGAAGGGGGTGCAGAGGCAGAGGCATACCGTACGCAGTGTAACTTGCTCGAGCAATATATAGCAGCTAGCTAGCTAGCTAGCTAGAGGAAACATATACGGGGTTTGTGATATACTTTGAACGGCGTTTCGCGGCAAAATGCTCAGAGGTGCGCGCGAGCGAGCGAGCTTTAACGAGCCTGCCATACGTAAATTGAAGTTGCAAAACCGCACGCACGATACACGGCGCCGTCAACGTACACACGCAGAGAGAATATTGAAAACAGTTGCTCACGGGATATCAACGTGAGCTATGCGAGCTATGAGGCTGCGCGCAGGAGCCGCGCGTGCAGGAAAAAAAAAGAAGGCCAAGTCGACGAGGTGCAGAGAACTAGTACAAGTAGCGGAAAACTATGACGATATGAGAGAAAGTTTTGCGCTTACGTTGCCGTGTATATACACACATACACACATCGCCGAGCGCTTGAAAACCCGTTGAAAAAGTATCCGGCGCTGGTGGTGGCGTCGGCAGAGCAGCCACTAAAAAGTCCGTGTGTGTTATGTGTGGCGTGTATATACGAGCGAGATAGACGGTTATGTATACAGTATACACAACACCGGCAGACGTTAGGTAGAGAGAGAAGGAGGAAAGGCGCTGAGCAGCAACAGCATCGTGCTCTGGCCGAGCTATATAAAGTTGTATAGGCTTGCGCGAATATAAACGGTTTGGAGGTACGTATATGCAGACGCGCCAACATCCCGAGCAAAAGTAAAAGATAGAGCGAGAGAGAGAGAGAAGCTCTGCCTGCACAGACAATGAGCTTATATGCAAGCGGCAAAAGCTACGCGAGAGCTAAGGGAGAAATTTGTCTGGTGCGGCTTCCTCGCTATAGACACCGCGTGTGTACATCGGCGTTCCTTTGCCCAGTGCTCGTTGGCGCGCTCTTTGCCTCGAGTTTACATATAAATATACCTGCACACTTGCATCCGCTCAGTATTCAACTTCACCATGCTGCATATTTATAATAAAAACTCCTTTTTTTCACATAACGATATTTAGCTGAAACATCTTTCAGCGGCGAAACAAGCGGCCTGCGTTCTCGCTTTTATCGGAGCCGTGAGTTCTCTCCCTCTTGTGTATACTTGTTGTGACAACACCTGTACAATGTGCGTTGCATACGAAGAGAGAGACAGAAACACACACATACACACACACGCACACACACACACACACACACGTGCACGAGAAGATAAAGAGAAAGCATCGCATGAAACTTGGCGTGTACATACATTCATGCAGCACAACATGCGATGAGTAGGAATCTCCTCAAAGGAAATAGCATCGAGGTCCTCGAGTTTTCAACTTCTCGGCGCAGAGAATATACACGCGCATATCTCCATACGTATACGCCGCCGCACGTATGCTGTATGTAGAGTGCACGCGGCTTGTCTATTATCATCGCGCGCGCGCGCGCCTGCTCTACTAGCCCCGGGCAACGCAAGGATTATCAGAAGCAGGGTGTGGTGGTGGTAGCGGTGGCGAAGCCGCGCTGCGCAGAGATAGAGAGAGAGAGAGAGCGAGAAACATGTTGGACGAGGCAGTGCGAGGAGTAATTGTAACAATTACAATGTCGTTTGCGATGGCTTCTCTGAGCTCTGTCTTGTGCATTCCGGGTAAAACATATCGTGCATGTACTACGTACAGTATACACACCCGCACACCCTGGAGACAGAGAGGGAAAGAGTGACGAGCACTACAGCCGGAGCTAATTGGATTTTCAATCCTCATTAATACCGATGCCTTTGTTCATCACTCTCTCTCTCTCTCTCTCTCCCTCGCTCTCAGGTTCTGCCGTGTTCTCCGCTGTTTTGCGTGTTGCACTGCGCTCGCGCGAGAGAGAAAGCTGTATATATACATAACTTCCCATGCAGCCTCTGTGTGGCGTCATATAATTATGTATATATCGTGTAGTTGCAGTGTACCAGCACCATACAGACTCGCGCGAGCGCGCGTTTGTTTATTCGTGCGTTAGCTTATTTGCCAAGCCACGACGACGATTGTTCCGTATTTTTCCCGCAAAACGTGAAAAGCGCAAGAGGGCGGCTAATCCGTTTGCACGTCTGACTCGGCGTGACGTGAAAAATTTTCCTCCAGGCGAAACTTTGTACGGTTGACTGGGTCAAAATGAAACAATAGCTTGCTGCTTCAATTTATAAATAATACAGAAAACATACATTTAGTTTCGAAAGTTTGATACCAAAATGACGCTGTAAAAATAATATTAAATATTTAATTTAATACGCGCTATTTACCATACAATTTTTACATCCTATTAGGCGGATCTTGTGTTTTTAAGAAGTTTTTTAAGACATTCAGTATCACTAATGTTATTATTACCACACATCTAAAATGTTATATTTGAGGGTGTAACAAAATCATTCTGTGTTTAGTGTACTTGCACAAACGCCACAGAACTTACATCATTTTTGTTTTTTTGTCAAATCCAATTTGATATGGCATGCAATTTTTACCTAAATTCGAAGGACATACCTATTGAAAAAGTATCAGAAAGAGACGGATGTATCTGAGTCAGAGATATGCAAAAACTTGTATTGTAAAAGCAACACTACTTTCGAAGTCTCCCTAGAAACAATTGGGTGTGCGAGTACTGCTATGACAAGTGTTTTGCGGGCCTAACGAGCTCGTCATGCTCAACGAGACGAAATCCCACAGAACCAAGGCGACGACGGCGACATAGATTTAGACACGTCCGTAACACTCGATCGTTTTCACTAGAGAGTAAAGCAAAAGTTTGTAACAGACTAGGTGGCAACAACAATGCGCTCACGGGCTCGTACAGAGATATCATCGTCGTCGTCGCTTCAGACAGCTCGAAAACTTAGCAGCGGAACCTCGTGTTTCCAAGCCTTTTAGCGCCTTCCAAGCCTGACGAAGACGACGACTGCGACCATTGGTACTGCTGCACACACGAGTGCAAACTATTCGCATCGTGTTTTAGAATTCCCATGGGGTAAGCAAAACTGGGACTCACAGGGGATGCGCATGAACCCTCTCGTTGCGCTACGTATTACTGCGTATACCAGTATTCTTCCCTACGCCGATCAGGAACAAAGTCTACTATGGGCTTAAAGAAGCGGGACATGGGCGTTGTGTGCGCAAGCTCATCAAATAAATTGTTTTTTTTTTTCAGAATCCAATCGATCGGATAATATAATTCACACTACGGATATTCAATGCTGTCGACGTGATGAAGCTGTAATAATAGAGAACGCACGACGGTCGATTTTCAGGAACCAATTACCGACCGGTCAGCATAAATAATTATGATGCCATTTTGATGAAATCGAGAAAATACGTCGAACAAATCAATTAGCTTTATTCATTCATGAGAGAGAGTTTGCAGTAACTTAATTGCTTAATTACCGTCTCGCAGCTTACTAATTTACTCAAGATTCGATTTGCACTGCGAATGTGGGACAATCGCATTATCAGTGCAGGCTGATTATTTTTTGTTGTCCGCGCCATTACACTCGAAACAGCCGAGGGCCGTATCGGTACATAAGCAGGTCAACCATATGAATTAATTAACGAAGCGAGTATTTCGATCGAAAAAGTGCATTTATTTGGTCACTCCAACGCGATATCGAGTAATGTAGAAAGTTGCCGTGTATCGCGTAATCAGTGCATTGAGCCAGAGAGAAATAGTCGGAGAAGGGGTAATACGGAGAAAGATCGTATGCGAGGACCATTTGTCCGGCGTACAGCATAACCAGCGAATATGTAGAAATATTTTCTAACCAGGGGACTATGCCACGGCTCGCAACACATATCATATTAATTACTGTTTTAATAAGAGTGAGACGACGAGAGAGAATATAAAGGTCATTTGCGAAGCTTAGCGCAGCACATAGTTAGGTATAGCTATAGAAGGGCTGGATGGGGGAGAAAGGGAATTATAACCACAGCCCTCCCTGGAGACAGTGCGCACGAATAGCGCGGAGGTGGAGCATCGCAAAATTCGGCAAATCATAAAACGGTGATTTTCATCAAAATTCTCCGCGCCAGTATTTTGGCTCTAATGAAGCCAATTATATAAGCCGCACTCAGCGCGGCTTCGGCGGAGGATTCCTTCTCGTTTCGATCGGGCTCAGCGCGCGGCGTCGGCTTCGCTTAGCATGGAGCCGCGCGCGGGAATATACGCACGTAACCTATACATCTTTCAAATTATACACCGGCAAGTTTGGAGAAGTTGCGCTGTGCTGCGCGCGAGCTGCCTGTTATAGCTACCAAATTTATATCTATATATAGAGAGAGAGAGAGAGAGAGAGAGCGTAGTGCACCACAAGCTCACGCACACGTAACCTACAACATGTGTATTATACGTACAATAAGGAATCTCCGGAGGTATTAAGGGAAACGCGGCTCTCTCTCGCGCGCGCTCAGAACGTATGCCACGGGATTACGCCGTGTACAGCCGCTGCTGCAACAGTTTCTGGCTACGCAAAGTCTATCTGCGTGTGTATCTCCGTAAGTGTGCGCGCGCTTAAATATATATATATAGCAAACAACAACCACATCAGGCATAATTAATGACGCCCAGGGTGCAACTTTTCCTATTGGAACGAGCGCTTTGCTGCGCAGAGAGCTACGCATTGCAAGCTCAGACCAAGTTTTTAGCTTAAGCTGAAGATTGAGAAGCTTATATTGACGGTAATAGAGGAGCCAAGCTTAGTCTCGAACTATTTAATTGACTAAAGGAGGAAGGGTGGGGCAGCCTCGGTCCTCCCTTCAATCTAGCCTGGCTTCTTCTTACTTGGCCTCATTCAACCGTGGGCGCGCCTCACATGTACATACTTCCGAGCTATGACAAATATCGAGTCATTAGCTCTGCACTGCTGCGCATCTTACCTCTTTAATAGAATTATGGAAGTATCGAATTAAATTCGGACACTTTGTCTTTTGCCATGGACAGTCTTCCATAGTATAGTCCAAGACAGCATCTACCGTTATAAAGCTTTGACTAGGTACTCTGGCGCCCAACGTGGGGTTCTCTTCTCTTGTTCGCCTATGGTCGTGTGCATGATACATGTGTTATGTGCAAGTCTGTGCATGTACGACCAGCTACACTTTGTTATCCTTTGACTGAAGTTTGACCCAGCAGCTGGCCCTCCATTCATTTTCGCCTTCCTCGGAGACTTGATCAAGTAATTGTTTGTTTTAAAGTTGCTTATTGCTATCTCGAAAATGCAGAACTGTACGTACAGAGCAAACGAATGAAAATTTGCCCTAGATTGAATATGCGTAATATCGAATTTCGGATTTTTTGTTTTGCTTGCATATCGATACGAGGTATACATTTTGAATTTTAAAAATGACATCTGTATGTAAGTTATTTGTCTTAGATGTCAATTCATGTATTGTCTTAGATGTCAAAACATGCATTAAGGGTTCAAAGGTATTGTACAATTGAAAAAAAAATTATTTGATTTTTAAAAAGGATATTTTTCCATTTCTATAAAGTTCTTTGAAATTCTCAAATTTTTATTTTCAATATTTATACAACCATTTATGTAAACCTTTATTAGTATAATTTTTTTGTAAAAGTCTGCAAGTTAGCTATCGTAGTCATTGACGTTTCATCGAAGCGTACACCACCTGGGTGCAGTAGCTGTGATAATTCCATCTCAATGTTACGATACATAATGCGTTTTTGAAAAACACGAGACACTACCAATTTTCGATTTTAAGATACCTGTGAGCTCTCAAAAAGATTCAAAATAAATATAACCAGCACATACAGTTAACATTTCATTAGTTGCGAAGAGATGTAATCTAAGTTTGAAATTACATAAACTTTCAACGCAGAAACAGGTAAAGAGAAAGAGGATAAATGCTGGTCACATGTTTTTACTGCGCAATATTTTTACTTATGGATTACGTTAAATTAAGCACTCGATTGAAATCTACATGATAAGACTGTATTAAAACATGTTATGCTAAAAAATTAAAAATCTCGGCATATGAAGTGTATGACGATAATAGCAGAAAATATGTCTAATAATCTATCAGTAACTTCGCAAATCTATTCCAGCAAAAAAAGCGTGGCTAATGTGCGAGTCTATCGCTGTGAACTTCCATTCAAATTGAACTTGGATCGGTTAAGAGTTGTGCAAGCACTTCATAATGTTCCGAGATGCTGATAAAATCTTTCGAGAAGCACTTTATGCCTTTCAATGAGTTGATTTTACTTGAAATGATTTTCCTCGTAGTCTAGAGAATGATATACACATTTTACCATTGAGGTTTACACTTGCACCAAAGAACATCATGTAATTTTAAATTTTGGTAAACCAATTCGAAAAGTAATAATCTATCCTCTCGGTTGACGAGGACTACTTAATCAATCAGCCTAGTAGCACAGCACGATAAAAGTCGTAAGTCAGCGAACAGATTAACAAGTTGAAGGTATAGCTCCGTGAAAGGAATCGTTAGCTATCTACAGCTATGTATACGCGCAACATAGATATACATACATATAGCAGATATAAACTGCAGTCTACAAAGTGCAAACTGCGAAAGTGCAGAGTAGCAGCGGCCGACCAGTCAGTTAGTAACGCACGAGGCTTTCAATTTATGCAAGTTTCTACCAGTCAAACTCCAGCTGGAAATTAAAATATATCCCATGTATATAGCCTCTTATACCCCCAAATGTAAATGTATAACTTTCTTGTTTCTTATAATTTGGATTTGATCGTAAAACACTAACTACAGTACCAAAAATTAACTATTTAGTATTATTACTAGTATTGCAGGATTAAATATATTGAAGCAGCTCAATTCTCTGATTTATATAGAAAATATTGAAGATTTTTAACTGTGAATTTGAACGTGACATCTAGCAATGGAACTTGAAACTACGCTATGCGTATCAAGTAGCCTTACTCCTTACCAAGGCTTAGAAAAATTCGAAAAGGGGTAATAAACCATCTTAGAAAAAGAAAGATAAAATCCAAAGAATATTATGAATATTTTCAAGTTATTTTAATACGACAATACCACTTTAAGCCTCAACCACTAGATGGCGAGTATCATTATCGGTAAATCTGCAAGTGGCCAACAAACTTTTTTGTATAAGTCAAAGAAGGGTTTAAAAATCATATAAACAACCACGATCGACAGCTTGACAAAATGTTTTTTTTTCATAAAAAACGTTTTCCCATAGTAGATCGTACCTGGCTACACAATGTTTAGCACATCTACCAGGATCCTTTTGGAGCAATATTCATTAGAATCTGGTGAAAAAGGGAATTGGAAATTTAGTTTTTGAGTTGACTTCGCTATTCCCTTAATTAATCCCTATTATTACTGAGTGCATCGTATGCTACAAACCTTTCCTATCTCCCTTTTGCTCTGTTTCTCGCTCTCTGTTTTTTCCTAAACTTTTCATGCGATAAACGCGTAAGCCGCGTGAGTGGCGCGCGGCAATGGCATCGATAGTTATATAGGCACGCACGTGCTGCGCGCGCGAGGTCCATTTACGTCGCGCACTTCTGTAATTTATTAACACGGCCACCGCCAGCGATTCCGTCTATATCATATACACGTAGCGGTTATTACGTACTGGCTGCACGTTTTGCGTCTCTGCGAATGCTGCCAGCCGCAGCTCGTACAGTATACCAGCCCAGCCAGAGTCGATGTATATGGTACTTGCGCGTATGTGTACTAGATAATAAGAGCACATTTATGCGCGCACGTGTATGGCTTTGTGTGTATTAGCTCCGCAGAGGCTCGCGCAAGAGTATAAACGCGAGCGGCGCGCACGTTTAAAATAAATTTGGAAATATCAATTAAGTTTTTATCGTACCTCTTTTATCCTCGTCGCAGAGTCCCCATTGTTATTATTTTCGACGCGAAGAAGAGATAAAAAGGCCGCTAACGAAATTCAGGTCGCAAAATCTTGAATATTAAATGCGTTGCGAGCTTAGCCACAGACTATCAATGTATTATCGCGTTTATTAATCGAAATTATGTAGCGGGCGTTGTTGTACTTGCTGCAGTGTATACATGCGCAAGAGGCATGGTAGCAGCAGCAGCAGCAACAGTTTCTCATATCGCCTCGTTAAAACATTTTTATTCAGCCGCATTTACCGGCTGAATTTATTCTTCGTATAAATTTGCCCCCGAATAACGAACGCACACGCGCGCACGTTGTTATCGTCAGCTCATTTTGCTCACACCGTTTACAATGTTAAACATGCACTCGCCTATACGGGCATGTTTTTTCTTTTTTATTGTTTTTTTATCGTCGTCGATGGAGTCAATAAAGAAGCATCTAATTTTAATTATAATTGCGATAGTCACGCGTGCAAGTGGATGCGGGTGAGGAAAATTAAACACTAGCTCTCGCGGGATAGTTAGTCGTATATTGCAGTCACAGTATCGTTTGATCGTGATGATAATTCTTGCGGAGAGGAAAGCAAGGAAAGGAAGAGAGAGAGACGAAGAGGATACAAAGCTAGGACACACTTAAACCGCACACAGAGTAACTACGGGCTACGCTTGCTTCTACTGCGTATAATATATATTTTCCCTTTCTCTCGCACTCGCCTGGTACACCCTTACCCGGCCAACCTCCAGCCTCTCTCTCTCTCTTCTCAGGTATAATTACGAGCGTCAGGAGAAAGGAAATGCGCAGTTCTGAAGGCGGGTAATCGTAATAAGTTGACTCTTTGATGTTGCTGCACTGCTCTCTTGCTTGCGCTTGCGAGCTTGCAGACACAGGAGAGGAGCAGCAACGGCTAAAGCACAGCTAGCCCGTCGAAGCGTAATTGATTTATTTTTGTACCAGTATATAATACTCCAACCGAGCTTCGTTAAAATTTATAGCTATCATTTATTTAATGAACAGAGATAAGCTTTTTGTGGATTATGTGAAAGAGGCTTAATTCCCGCTTCGGATGATGATGATTTTTTCACCTTTCAAAATTTGATAAATTTGACCTTTTTTCGATGCCGGATTTCCAGGCTGTATCAATTTTTCTCCCCTCGAATTGGAAAAAGATTCTTATAAATCGGATGTACAAATTTCTCGCGTCGCAGCTCGACCGAGATACATCCAAGTAGTAGCAATTTACACGAAAGGGATGGAGAAGATCAGGAAAGATCGCAGAGACTGAGCCGAGCTTTCGCTTACTTATTTAATTTGATCCGATTCTTCAGGTGCGCTAGAATAGCGTCACGTCATTTTACTCGGTGCAGCTCCATGTGAGAGTGATCCTATTATATTATGCGCGTACGGAAGAAAAATCGCACGAGCTTTGCGGTGGCGTTTTATTCGCGCACATACACGCCAGCGCAAGCAAGCGCTGCGAACGTTACCTCTTTAACCGCTGCACATACTTGAGAGAGAGAGACAGAAACTTCATAGACACGCTTGTCTCGTCTCTTGGGCGCAGAGAGAAGAAAAAGAACAGGAAAAAAAAGAGAGGCCAAAGAAGTGTGTGATTCATCGGATGCTATTACGTCGTAATGGACTTGGCTCTGTGATGTGGCAGCTGCAGCGCAGCAACGGCAGTAAAAAATGACTCGAGACAGGTAGTGAAGCGAGATGTGGCGAGAGAGATAAGAAGCAGGAAAAAATAAAAATGACACACGAAGCCCCTTTCGTCTAATATACACCATTGCGATGAACTGCCGTTGCAGTTTTGAGCTTCTTCTTCCCTCTCGCTCTCTCTCTCTCTCTCTCTCTCTTTCCCTATCTCCGAGACGTTATGAAATGGCTCGAACTATGTATGCAAAGCTCGCAGTAGCTCGGGAGAGCATGAAATTTTCATAACAGTTCGCGCGAATTCTGAAACGAGCTTGCGCACAAGCATCTTCAATTGCCACTTTGCGTGCGCAATCCCTTGCTGCCACGTCGACGACGACGACGACTTCGCGTAATAGGCGAGCGTAGATTTTTGCTCGCAGTTCTTTGATTACACGCCCTTTACATGAAAATTAATAGCCTCCCTCGTAAAGAGAAATTATTATTAGTATCCATTTACTTCTCAAGCGGGTTGAGGATACACACGCTAACTCGTAGTTGCCGCTGCGATTTTTACGTACATTATTGGCCACCACCGCGACAGAGCATTTATTTATATTTCTTCCTTTTAATATACCATTGTGGCTTGCAATTGAAAACGATGGCCAATATTCTGTAAATGTAATAGCGAATCCCGGAAATGACGATAATAATTCGACTTTACGGAGAATTAATTAAATCTTACTCTTGGATATTCTTATAATTGATCTAATTAGCGATCGCGCTCGGCTCATTCAAATTCACTTACTTAACTTTTGAGAATACAAATAAGGTATTTTATTTATAATTTGATAAAAGAGTTCATTAGGTCAACGGAAATACCACAAACATCTTTTGCATAAAAGGAAATGTCTCAGCAAAAATTCGTACGTATGCGATTTCCGCCAAAGAAACTTATAAAAAGGATTCAAATTAAATTTTTTAAGTAATGTTCATTAAAAAAGTCGCTTCTCAAACGACGCCGTCGTTTCTAAAGACGTACACGGGGAAAACAGATCGAGTTCCGGCGTGCATACGCGTACACACGCAAGGAAGGATGCGACGTCAAAAGCAGATTCAAGAAAACTCGCGCGTATAACGTTTCGCCGCTCGGTGCAAAAAGCTCGCTATCCCTCTACGTGCGTATGTGTGTAAGTATACGTGTATGCAGCTGTACGTACAGACTACAGATGCCGCGAGTAATTTTCTTCTTTTCGGCTACAGTACTAAGTACTGCATGCTCGTCGGCGGCGACGTATGCGTATGCTGGAATTAGGCAAAAAAGCACTGGCAGTGAAGCTTTTGCAACGACGAAACGAGAGGAAAGAGAGATGGAAAAGTCTGAGCGAAAAAGTGGATAAAGATGTACAGCAGAGAGAGAGAGAGAGAGAGTCGAGAGGAGGAGAGAGATCTAGCTCTCGAAAAGCTGAGCTCGTTGCTCGCTACTCGTAGTAGGTGGTAAAACTGACAAGCTCCCTCTTTCTCTCTCTCTCTCTATCCCTTACCGAGCCACGTGTGTGTGCAGTGTACGTAGTAAAGATACGTGTGTCTTTCTCCAGGGGTTGGGCGAGTAGTTACAGTCACGGTCCGGTGAGACTCGCTTTCGATGGAAATACAAGCCGACGTAAATCCGCAAGAGGACGCGTACGGCAGCAGCGAGCTTTTTTTCAGCTAGCTGCTACTGCGGCTCACTGCGAAGGTATATATATACCACCACGCTCGGCGCGCACACGTGATACCGTACGCGAGCCGACAGACCTCGTAATAACCTCTCGTGTATGTGCCGCATTGCTATTATATATCCCCGCGCTCTATGCGTCCTGCGCTACGTAAAATACTGTTTCTCTTTATCTCTCCCTCTCTCTCCGTGTTTATTCGATTATTTCGAGGGCTATATATATATTTTTGGATCTCGCGCTGCACTGACTTTTTCTCTCGGAAAATTCGATAATGAAAATCAGAGATAGAAAGCGAGCTCGCCGAGCTAGCCGAGCTGAGACAAGAGTCGATGAAAAAAAATTCCTCGCCATATATAGCAAAGCTTACATTCTTTCGAATACCACAAAGGATTAGAGAGAGAAAAGGAGTGGGCAGGGCTCGAGCGATCGCGTAAAAAGCTACTCGCTCGTTTTCCCTGATGGAGAGCTGCATGTTGTACACGCGGTCTAAAGTGCCTTGCTCGACTCTCTGCTTGCTCTCTCTTTCTCTCTGCACAAGCGCGGGGCTAGGGGCGTGGAAGAGAGTAGAAAGAGCTTTGCGAAGTACCAACGACCACTAGCACTATCCGCTCGACTGCCTCCTTCTTTCTTTTTTTTTTTTTTTACTTTTTTCTTCGTTGTTTTTTTGTTTTTCAGATAAAAAATACAAGACCCTGCTGCAGCCGGGTCTAGTCTGCCTATCTAAATGCAAAGTTACCTTTAGATTACTGTTGCTACTTCTGCTGCTGCTGCCTACAAAGTTTTAATTTATTTGCCACGTGTGAGTCTTGTATAATATATATCCTTAATAAACGATTTCTCTGGCTGCTTTTTGGAAAACAACTCGTATATTATGATATTTCTTCGACGAGGCCCCTCTCAGTCTCTCTTGAAGCCGTCGTTTTTTTCCAGTATTTATAGCATAACGATTTCGATCCGTTTAGTGCGGATACGTGCCTGGATTTGACGATAACCTTTTACATCGGCAAGCTGTACCTCGAAATGAAATATAAACGAGTATTAAGCCGTATAGGCGACTGCGCTGTATATGGATGTGCGCGCGTGCACGTCGTCGTTGTGTCTCGATTTCGAATGCTACATGCGCGTCGCGCTGTATGGTGGTGTTGGCCGCCACGCGACTGCTGTATACAAATTCAAAAATTAGAAATAATGCGATAATGATCCTAGACGTCGGAAAAAGTTACGTTTACCGCTCGAGTTTCTATCCAAGAAAGTATATCCCCCCCTTGAAGATTTTTTTGCCCCTGTCTCTTTTGCTCTTTTCTCTGGGTGGGTGGGCTCGCGGAATCTTTGCAGAAAAAAAGAAGGGGTCTAAGACTCTCTTTTTTTCTTGCTCAGGTAAGCTTACCACTGACGTTGCTCGGCTACTACTCCTATATACCATTGCAGTGCGCGCGGCTAGCACCGGTATGCGGTGAAGTTTGGCTTTGTAAGAGTAAACTAAGTTTCGATTAAACTTTCTTCCACTTCCTCTGGCCCTTTTCTCTCTCTCTCCAGCTCCTTTTTTTCGGATGGCTTTACTTTTTTGCTAGCTCGCTCGCTCGCGCGCGCTGTCCAAGCGATTTAGGATTTGCAGAAGTTTCATTTGGCGCTCGTGTATAGAAAAGTGAGCGACTTCGAATTCGCCGTCGTTGCTACACGCGTGTACCTACTGTATGTATGGGTGAACGTCGCGGGGGACCCTGGTCTGATCGTATAGTACGGGTGACCGCACCAACGTTGAAATTCATCGATAGAAATAGAAAAGCACATATATGTACGCGTGTCACTCGCGTACATACGTATGCATATATACGTGGTCAGCTACTACAGGAGGGTAAAGAAAAAAAATGAGAGCGAGAGGGAGAATGTCGAGGATTTGGCATTTGCGGATTGGGTGGGTATATGGGATGTCGTTACAAGGGACGCGCATACACACATAGCCATACTCGCTCTGTCTCTTTCGTAGCCTAGTAGCATCACAGGGCAGCAGCGTGATTGGAAAACGCGTCACGATTGAATTTCAACCACGCGTTGTGCTTCATGCAAATATTGTTTGCTCGCTACGTAGCAGCAGCAGCAGCAGCGGCAATGCATAGGGATTCGCTCTCAATGTTTATTATTATTATAACGGAAATTGCTTGCATCTGTCTCTGTCTATAGGCTATACGTATGTGTGTGCTGGGAGGGTTTCTCTGTATTCGCGTTCATACGTCGCTAAAGTAACGATCAGCCAATGTTTCAAGTTCGTACGTGCGGTGAGCGCGTTAGTGTACTACTCGCCACTGTATGTACGTGTGTATCGCAATCGACGTGCATTGCGCGCGTGGGTGTATATGCGCTTATGGCACTACGTACACGCGAGTATGTATTTCGACCAGCCACTTGTTTGTCCGAAATCGAAGCTTATATTTGTCGAACTATGGACAAGCTGTATAAAGTCCTGCCGATGAATCCCACTCAGCTCAAACATGTGTGTACGTACTCATAACACTGCGAGTACATATACACGCTCTCTGCAATTACAGCGCCGTGTCGCCGTGGCCGCGTCGTTGCTGTCGGATTCGTTAATGTGCATTACCTTCGCCTTCCGGATTCGATTGCGTTTCTCGAGTGTACATATGCGTTACTGCTATTGCTATTGCCGAGCCATACGCTATTGCTTATAGTGGCGCCGTTGACCCCGTTGTGTGTAAACAGAAATTTTTCAGGCGAGCGAAATTTTGCATTGAGTGCTTGCGAGCTCCTTTCATCGAGCATTGCATGGCTCTTTTTCTCTCCGCATTTTCGAAATCCTTACAATATACCTCCGAGCCCAGTTTTGGGAATAGACGAATGCAAGGGAGAAAAAAAATATTTTTTCCCTCTTTGCATTTACATCGAGGTAAAAGAGTGGATGAAATTGTTTGAAAAAAAGTGGCCACATTTTGGAGGCATTTGAAAATTTGAAACGCATCGCTGCACCACTCGACGATCTATATGTACCGTCGCCGCCGTTGTTACCACACCGAGCCCATTCGCGTAATACTGACTGACGGAAAAATTCTTAAAAATCAAAAACAACCTTTATCTTTACGCTACTTTCGACGCGAATAACCGCTCGTTCTTCGCTTTCAGAGAAACGCGCTGAGAAAAGGGAGGAAAATTGTACATCGCTGTGGAAGACTCAGGGCGAAATCTTTTCTCGCGGATTTCAATGTTTGACTGCTCTCCGCTTCTCGTACAGTATGTTTACGCTTCGAAGCATTCCATGATACAGAACGCGATGATCTCCATACATCTAATAACATTTGTCAAAAGAAAAACGAGGGAGGAGATGACGATATTGGACTTGAAATATCGACATTGATCCGACCGTATTATCACGTCGTTTTCTAATTCCGGTAGTCTCGTCCAATGCCTTTGGCTTTTCCTTTTTTATCTTAAATTTTTTTCTCGAGCCGTTCGCGCGTGTGTCCAGTGTATATAATACATGTATAAAGGAGCATCTTATCTGTCTGGCACTGCTATACGCGAAGAGAGCTTTTATACGCCAGGAAAAAGTAGAAAGACCGTTAAGGTATAGAATTTTTGGGGGAAAGACTGCTCTTTCACTACGTGCCTAGAGTACGCGAGTGTATAGGCACTTGCACGAGTATACGAGGGCTAGTATGTGTGTGTGTGTGTGTGAGTGCGAGTGTATTCTGATTATACACATAGAAGAAGAACCGAATGCAGTCGTCGTCGTCGTTTTATTTACACGAGCTTACACACTGCTCCACTGCTGCAGGGATTTCGAATTTGATTTTCTTAAAAGGAGAGCCACGTTTATATCCCGCAAGGTTAACGCGCACGACTGGCTCCGCAAGCTCGCTCACCGCACGCGCGCTTACCTTATTCAACCACTGCCGTTGCCGACGCTGCGCGCTCCACGAGCAGAGAGTGAGAGAGAGAGAGAAAGCTGCTTCAGAAACACTTTGTCTTCTGGCCTTTTTTATTCCCCGGCCCCTCGCCTGCTCTTGCTATGTACGCAATATTTTTTCCTCCGACCCGTCTGGTTCACTTTTTATCACCTATATAGATTAATTTTTGCCGATTCAATTTTGATCTTACTCTTATTCTCCCTTTCTCCTTAACTCGTCCGTTTATTTTCATGGCTTTTACAATTTTCATACTCGATTGCGCTAAAAGATTCCCTTCTTTTTTTTGCAAAATATTACCGTGTAAAAATGCTGTAAAGCTGCTGCTGTTGCAAACAATTTTCTTGGAAAATTTTAGCGAGATTAATTTTCATTGCACCTTGCATAGACATCCTATTAAAATAAAAATTACAAAAATAAAAAAAATGAAGAGCTGCGAAAAGAACCTTTTAGCGTTGCATCGTGTGTAATTTCCTACTGCCCCATGCAGGCTACACGCGTAAAGCTCGTGCGCGTGATTTTCAAAGCTCGTCTGCAAGCTCGCGATTACAAAGCATATAAACGTGTCTTTATTGCGACAATACTCGAGGGCACGACTGATGACCAGAATGAGTACCAACAATAATAACGCGCGTCGGTCGTATCACCGACTCTAGCCGATATATTTATGATACATTACATAACCATCGCTTCAAGGAATAAATCATGAAAAAAGCTCGCTCACTCAGCTAGATGCACACATACACACATACGCAAGCACACACGGAGCGGAGCGGCCACATACAGAGCAATTTTTTACGATGTACTCTAACTTTCCACTCTTTTTCTGTGCCCGAGCGCGCGTACGTATGTACGTACGTATGTGTGTGCGTGTGTGTATTGTACTGTTATAGCGCGGAACGACGATAATGGACCGAACATAAAAAAAAATAATCTTTTTACGTTGACGACGACGACTAGGACGGCACAGAGCTGCGAGCGAGCGACCCTTCAGGATGAAAGAGAGCGAGAGAGAAAGAGAGGAAGCACTTACGCGAGCGAACATCACTAGCGCGAGTGTTTCTCTGTCTCTCTTTCACCCGTGTCTTTTACCCTACTCCCGCGCACGCAGTGGCGCAACAAGAGGTCAACGACAGTGGTATGCAGTCGTACTTTTTGAAATTTGTCGTTTGTAAGGCAGCTGCGTTACTGTTGCTGCTGCTACTGATACTACTACCGGGGACGCGCGAATATAAAAATTTACCCAGGGATTTTCCCGAGATAACAGTGGCAAGCCCATAGGTAAAGAACTGCAGAGGAAGAGAGATGAGGCGCACATACATTCCGTGCGTTACACCGCGATAAAAACTGCTCCGGCCTATGGAAAACATCGAAACTGAGGCGAAGTGACACGAAAGAGGAGGGATGTTATATATATACGGACTTTCGCGCATCTAATGCGGAAGTGTAAAGTATACATCATTGTGGATTTATTTACGCACGTACGCGTACAACTGCGTGTAATTTGCATATAACAGTGTTAAACGCGCTACAGTGTGCTGAATCCAGAACCGCTGCGCTGTACGTAAGTCATTCGTTCGTTCGGCGAGCTTTTATTCGCGGAAGTTGCACGAGTTGCACAAGATGCACGGGAGATAGTACCCTCCTCACTTTCTCTCTCTCTTTCTTTAGCGCTGCAGATCTCCTTTTTTTGTCGGCTAGCTAGCTGCTGCAGGATTTATTGGCACAGCTATACAGGAGCAAGAGAAAGAAAGAGAGAGAGAAAAAGGCCAAGGGGATCTCTCTCGGTTTTTACGACTCATTCGTTCGCTCGCAGCAGCACGACGACGACGACGACGACGACGACGAGCCGGACTGTCTTTCCTAGCGGCGAAGGAAGCTTTAATCTCTATCTCGGGTGTCTTGGAGGATTGCGCGTCATCAACGGCTGGAGCGCGCGCGCGAGAGAGCGTATCGGTCATCAGGTCAAGCCGCAGCGGCAGCAGCAGCAGCCACCCAAGCAGCTACATGCTTTTTTTCCTCTTCGACGCGCAGTGTTTGGGATCGTCTTTTTAATCTCGGCTTCTCCGCGCTGCTTTAACCGACAGAGACAGAGATGCTTTCAGAGTAACGAAGCGTTAAGACGGGATTGCCGAGCACTCCTCCTCCTTACTCCTCATTCTCCTCCTCTACTTGCAATCTTCAATTTACCTTGAATTTTTACCCAACCAAAGTAAGAGCGAGAGAGCGAGAGTGGAAAGGGCGAGCTTTTAATTTCGACCTCGATGCGAAAGAAAATTTTTCAAACTTGCTCATTTGTGTGTACATAGTACGCAAACCTTCGGGATTAAAGAGAGCAGCGGTTCAGCACTCGGAGTCGCTGCGTTCGCGCGGGCAAAACGTTGACAGATTTTGCGCAGGTATATATACGCCGAAAAAGCTCGGCAACGCGTACATAATGCAGTTCGCGAGTTCGCTGAGGTAGCGCTCGCGGGGAGCAGGGGAATTTAAACGAAATTACTGAAAAGCATTAGGGCGTGTATTTAACGACAGGCTAACGACGCACGACTCGCCATTTTAATGTTAATTAATAAATAGCCATTGGTGTGCATCGGTGTGCATACATTATACGCTATGCCTGCTGTGTGCTGTGCCTGCTGCTGTTGCTGCAGCTGCTTTGTAAAATGCACGTTGTGCATCATGGCTGGACGTTGAATTCGATTCGTCACTTGCACACGGCAGCCGCGTATACACGTACGTACAGACGTCGAACCACAAAATCAGTGAGCCTTTTTATACCAAAAGTCTCTCTCACTGCCAACTCTGCAACATTGTACACGCCTCGTCGGCGTGATGAGGCATTGTTTACATACCCGTAAATACTCGCTCACAATTTTGTGCGCATTTGTCTATCCCGTACGTCGCGCACAACTCGAACTCGACACAAGCCGATAGATAATGATCGGAAAATCGCGCTTACTCGATCGAATCGTCGAGTCGCGAAAGGTACATCTCTAAAACTATCCGAAAGGTCAAGAAGTCAGCAAGTTGTCGAGACAGCCTGCCGTACATAACGTCACAGAAAGGTGTCGAGCAACGAGAGCTTGAACACACACACACGTAGTCACAAAGATTTATGCGAAAGCGTACTTTGCAGGCGCAAGGTGCGCGTACATACCTCGAGCTTTAGAGTAAACACTGTACGACAAATTTACGTAACGCATGTAGAGCTTTCGAGCTTCTACCCTGTAAGTGTATCATATAAACTTATAGAGGATAGCGTGTCAACAATACGTTGCTCGCACTCGGCTGCAAGCTCAAAATTCCAAAAGCCTATATGGCCTGTGAAAATCAGCGAAACAGACACGAGGAGCGATCGCTCCAAGAGTACACGTATAGGCAAGTAAATATTTTGTCTCTCTCTCTCTCTCACTCGATCCACGATCGCCGCACGCTCTCGTCTGTATGCGCATTATGCGAACGTAGGCGTGCGCGTATATACAAAAGTGCATGCGACGGGGTGGACGGAGACGCGGGGAAATTCGATACGCACGCGAATGTATATAGTCGCATGCGCCTCTGTGTATATATTTATTTAAATAACAACGAAATCGATTAATATGCATCGCGACGTGCATATGTACCGCCCGGTGATGATGATATTATTCGCTGTTCAGTCGAGTGTGTGACACTGACCGGCGAACTCGTTGCTGCTGCCCCTGCCGCCGTTGTTGTTGTCGCTATACATACAGCATATATCCGTTAGAGTACGGTTGCTCTTTTTTTTCGTCGAACGCAAAAATATTTATCCATACATAGCGTGTACGGATGTATGAGTATACATAGCCCGCTGCATTACTATGTATTTCTCGGGAATCCTGGCGTACACGCACATATGCACATGGAAATACATTATATATACGTATATCCAATCAGAGAGCGCAAAAGCTAGCTAAATTTATACAGACCCTTCCATAAATTTACATTTATTTAGCACTGCATGCTCAGCGATGCTGAAGCCACATCATATTAATACATAAATGATACTTATTTTATACATTAAAAAGCGAATATCTGGGTGAATCGCTAGAACGTTTGCATAAATCACTCGTCTACTATAGCACTTGTGCGCTTTTGCGTTAGTTTAACCGTATATACGAGCAGAGAGCAATGTATCGAATTACTTTTCTGAATTATCAGATGTGCTCATTGAAGTCGAATGCTCGGCAAATCATTTCGTAAAGATGAAACTTCATTCCAGAGCTAGAACTACTGAGGAATATTTGAGCTTTTTTCAATTAAACTTTTGCTAGTCTTTGGCGTTTCTTCGGCAATTTTAGGAAGAAAAGTATAACGAACAAACAAACAAATTTTTGGCACCGTAAACGATAATTAAAGTAACTAACTATGCATGAATCGAATGCACGAAAGTTTCAACGAAAAGGATTCGATAACCTCCGGAGCTTGCAAGGCAAACAAAGATTTTTCAAAATTCAGGAGGCAAGTTCGGGAGCATGTACGAAAACCACCATAATTCCGTGGCATTTGCCAAGAAAAAAAAATGAAAAGATTTTCCATGCTAACACTGCACAACCGAGTTGACGACGGCAACTTTCCATTTCTCTTTCTGTCTCTCTCTCTCTCTCTCTCTCTCCCTCTTCTCTCCCTGACTGTCGACGCGATTTATACGCAAGTTTTCCAACGTCCAAAAAAATGAGAAACGAAGAAGCAGCAGCAGAAGCAGTAATAGCAGAGTTGGCAGCACTGACACAGATTTAGCATACTCTAGGCGAGCTTGCGCAGGAATATTTCAACGTAAAACGCACGCAGAGCTGGAGCGACGCACGTAGAGTGGGACGCACGAGAGCAAGTGGCACTGGTATATCCTCATGACATAAATACATAGAAAAAATACGCTATGCAAACTCTCGAGAAGAGGCATGGAGAGAGAGAGAGAGAGAAGAGAGAAGAGAGACGGGTCGGAGGCAGCGCGAGGGAGGCGCTCAGCTTCTCTCTGATGTGTTTATCGTTAGATTAGCGCTCAAGTTTCCTTTTCTCTTGGCTTTTTAGCTCGAAAAACCACTACTCGTGCCGGCGCGCTCGCTGAGGCACATACTATATGTATGTGCGAGAACAGCAGCCATACCCTCGACTCGCTGTAGCTCTTATTCTCCTATACGCATACACACGCGGACATGTATGTGTGTGTGTACACACATAGACGCCAGCGTAAAACGTATGTACACACGATAATGCACGCGCTCTCGCAATTACGAGTGATTTTTTCGTGCCTCTCTTTTTTACTCCCTATCTCGCTTATACGCATTAGCTTCTCCGCGTTTTTTCTCGCTCGCTCTCTCTCTCTCTCTCTCTCTTTAATTTTTTTGCACGCTTCCACGAGAATATATATCGCTTTCGTTCTCTTACTCTTTTTTTTCATAAGCGTACATATAATGAACGCAAAAAACCTTTTTTACAACCTCTTGTGGGAATTTTTCGCGTTTTGACTCGAAATGTGCTCTGTTGACTTTTTAGTAAAATCCTGCATAAGTAGCGAATCCAGCTTACATAAACTGAATAAAATAAAAATTCAGGTATTAGGATGAAAAATGTCAACTTTTCCCACTCAACGTACGTTGTCGCTTACTTACGGGTTCGGTAATTGATATTTGCATCCCGCTCGAGTTTTCTGCCGATGTATTCTGGTCCGCAGCTAGAGAGCAGCTCGATCCTGCTTCAAGAGTATGTGTGTGCAACACGAACGACGGCTAATGGAACGTCGAAAACGTTTGCTTGTCGATAACTAAATTATTTGAAAGCTCGGTGGACCTGTCCTACACGCGCCTAAAGGAGGAAGAGTCTTTCTATCTCCCTGGAATATACACTGCACGGACTAGAGTTATTAAGCGACATAGAAGTGCGGAATAGGATTGCAAGTTACTCTTGACAGGTGTACTGAAAGAGGTGCATTATAGATTTATAATGTATCCAGGTAAAAACGACCTTTCAGCTTTGCCTCTTCAATGTTTTGGTGTGAAACTTCTTATGGATGGTGAATTCGTGAAAAAAGTGAATACAACAATAGCTATGAGCCATGAAATTTATTTATAAACAATTCGTTCAAAATTAATGTGGAATTCAAGCTAATTAACAAATTCTGGATTTTTTTATAAGAAAAACTTTTTTTTATATATTTGTAATCATCAAGTTTATTTCTGTTCAATCCAAGATGATTAGAATGATGTAAACGCGATCTCTATCGTAAAATCAAAATCAATAAATACCCGGAAATTTCCGTATTAATTACAGCGTAATTTTCGTGTACAAGGATTATTAAAATTAAACGAACTCACCGTTTAACGAAGTTGATAATATATAAACGCATGTATGTATTAGATCAACTATATATCGCTGATTGCAATATTGCATAATCGCTGCTTCTCGAGTAGCGATGTAATTTGACAGCAAACCAACGGGAGGATAATTAGCTCGCGTGCAGGCATATTGGATTTTGCCTTTAAAAATGTCTGTTGACTAGGCTTCACTGACTTGGCAATCTGCTGCCGTATATAACTCGGCGGTGCACACGTGCATGTATAGCACGGTGGGGATGGTAATCGATCGTCGCGTCGATTGGAGTTTCGGTTGCGCACGTCCCGGTGGCAGAATTATTCGCGCTCAGCTATTAATCAAGCTCCCGAAGAAACCGCGAGTCATTGTTTTTCAATAAGCCTGATCGATACGATTAATGCCTCTCAAGCGCGCAGTGCGCGGTGCGAGGGATCGTTCAAACTGATCGTCGAAATCTCTTGAGCTAAATACGAGATCGCGCTTGAAAAATCTCACGGATTTGCATGCGATCTATATACAGTATGCGTTTATATGTGCACGAGGTGAGAGGTGCGGGTTCGTGGTGGTGGAATAAAAAAACCTCGTGCATCAACAAGATACCGCTGGGCAAAAAAAGCTTCGCGGGAAAGCTCGACGCGCTAAAATTAAAGCTAATTTAGCTGTGCAGTAAAGCAGTGCACGAGAGATTTAAATTTCAAAAGTATGAGCATTCCGATTTTGGTTCGCAACGATGCAGTTCAATGCACGCTTGGACATTCGCATTCCGCATTCAAGTTATGGATATTTTTTTTTCTCTCGCTGAATCCAACTGTAGCAGATACTCGTCAAAGCCCGTATCCTTTGTACGCTGCAGCTTCTGCCGATATATGCAAACAGATACCCACGCACACGTATAGGGTAATTCAATAATGGATATTAATTCGGTTAAAATGTCTCTCTTTATATCGCTCGACAAAGTAGAGCAAAGTCCGCACTGGACTCCATAATATACGCATATAATACGTCGGATGGAACGCCGTACTTGCGTTGATCGATCATTACAATTGCATACGTAGCGAGTAATATGCGTACAGAGCGCAACGTGCCAGCTCTCCTTCCTCCTTCTCTCCCTCTCTAACTCCCTCTATATACATGTATGTGTAACGACGTATTAATTTCCAGCCGATATATACTCTGGAGCGCGCTGGAACGCGCGGCATTGGACATGCTCTCGCACGCGCGTGCAAACGACGATGTGTATACGTAGCCAGAGCTATGCTCGCTTCGAATGTACTGAGAATTTGCAAACTTTTGCGCCCATATGTGCCGTTTGTTGCTACTGCTGTTGCTACTGTTTCTGTTTGTGTACGTGTGGCTGCCGCCGTGTCCCGATACCGAAAGCTTCTCTCTCTCTCTCTCTATTTTCCTCTGTTCCCGCAGCAAATGAATAACGATTTTATTTTCGGCACACGCGCACGTGAGATGCATTAACGCAATGCAACTGTGTTGTTATTGTTATTGTTGTTGTTGTTCTTGCAGCAGTTTTTATATTGTTGGCGCATGAGCTTATGCGGGACTCTATGTATTTTTGCACGAGCGTGTGTGCACGAGTATATAAGCAGCAGTTGGAAAAGAAATAAAAAAGCCAAAGATACCGAGTCAATAGGAGAACGAGCTTGAGGGGGTGGGTGAGTCAAAAGGGGCTTTTTTCATCTAAAAATCGTAGTTGACTTGTCACAATAGTAATTTCACACACCGTCTACGAGTACGCGTCCGTACTGCGAAAGAAGAAAAACTCGCTTGTTTCCTTTTTTGCTTTCAATTTTTTTTGCTGCGTTTTTTTTTATGTTTTATACACACACTCGCGCTTGCGCGAGCACACCCGCGTACCATGTACGTTTGGACCATCGCACCCACACACACAGACCCCCCTATATACCTATACCTGCATTGTGCCCGCCTGCCGCCGCCGCCGCCGCTCGTATGTGCATTCCTAGCGCGAGCGCGCGAGTATATAAAACTCGTGATTTATTCATGAGAGAATCGCCGTATTGATTCGCATTTCGAGAGATAACTCCGACGGATTTTCGATTCCTATTCGTCGAGTAGTTTTCGCCTCGTCGTCGATTTCTTCTGCCTCTACTTCTCTATCTTTCTCGGTCGTATATACCGCATCTATATACGCGCGCACATATAGTAGTCCCTTACACGCGCGTCCCGCGCTTCTGTCTGTATACGTATACTACTTCGTAAAAAAGACCAAACGTGCGAAATTTTTATCTCACTCTGTCTGCCTTTTTTACTTCGCTGCTTTATATGTATGTATACATTGAATCTGGCGAGTGTATACCGGCAAAACTCAGAAGGCAATTGAACAGAAGCTGCCGTCGAGCTCGCACTTGTGTATTTGTATTGCGTCGTTTGTAAAATGAGAAATAGACGTGCATCGGAATACGGCTGCAGATATTTACAGGACGCCGGGATTCGACGGTAAAAGCGACGAATATTTGTGCGAGCTGTGTAGCTTGCGCAGTTCGACTTTCGCGCGCGAGTTTGTGTATTCGATAATTGTCAAGGCCCTTTGCGCTCTTGCGCGAGGCATTAGCGCGGAAACTACTTCGATAATGACGACGATGCGACGACGACGACTACGACGAGCCTGCACGCACGAAATGGCTTTGAAGCGTGCCGCGACTTTCGCGTAGGTAAATTTACCCCCTGCGAAAAGCTAGTTGAGCAACGACTCACTTCCTCTCTCTCTCTCTCTATCTTTCGCCCTCTCTGTATTCTTGCAGCGCTAGAAACGGAGTCTGCGAGTACAACTCCAGCTTGCTGACGACTGCTGCGAGGCGTAACATGTGTCTGTTTAACGTTTAGTCCGTAATGAATTTAAAGTAGCTCGGAGCATTTGCGTTAGCCCCAAAACTGTTGTGGGTCACCTGCAGCTCTGTAGCTCTCCCTATGTTTTGCTATGCGCGCCTCTGGTCAAACGTAACGATAATTACTTCCCTTTAGCCGGCTCAAAGCAACTAATCAAATCGAATCGACGAATTTTCCCTCTCGCTCTTTCGTTTCTCGTTCTTGTTTTGCTAGATTTGCTGCGCATATGTGCATTATTTTCTTCATGTTAAAATAATAACAACTTTGAAAAGGGGTAATTCTGATAATTAAAATAATTATAATAGTGTACAGCAATGTACGTTGAAGCAGCAGCAGTAGAAAGATGAAATACAAAAGGGTAGGTCATTCTTTACTGCAGGGATGACCATTTTTCTTTGTACTCGCTTTCTCTCTTTCTATCTCTCGGTGCAGAGAAAGAGCCGCGCGCAGGACTGCAGGGAGAAAGAGAGAGAGCCTCGCTCACATACGATTCATATCATCCTTTGTCGAGTACGAGCGCGAAAAGATCTACTCTCGCTGTTTCACTGGACTCTCATTCTCTTTCTCTCTTTTGCTCTATCCCTCTCTGTCCTCTCTGACCCTCTCTTTCTCCCTCTCTCTCTCTCTCTTTTTACGCGCCAGCGTGTAATTAATTATCTGAACCCGGTCGCACGGACTACAACCACCAGCGCGGCGACGACTACGACAATTAAATCGGATAAATCGTCACGTAACTACAGCCAAGCCTCGGCCCTTTATGTACCTCAGGCTCGAGCACGAGCTGCTCTGGCTCTGCTCTGGCTCTGTTCGCGGCCTATCATTATTAAATAACACGGTCGCACTCGAGCCGTACTCGCACAGACGTATGCATACAATTATTTATTTAATTCTGCCCTCGTGCGCGCGCAGAGTTCCGAAAGCTAGTAGAGGACGCATTTTGTCGAGGCTGCGTATTTTTTAATTCTTCACGTAGAAAGAGGAAAAAAGGAAAGATTTCTTTCAACAAGTTGTTGACGACGGTGACGACGACGACGACGACGACGAAAAAAAAGAAATACAAGTTAATAGCTCGTTACTGAGGCGCGAAACACGACGACTACGACGACGACTACGACGACGACGATGTCGGGGATATTATTTCTTTTTTTTTTCTCGCCTCGTTTTGCTTCAAGCTCGGCTATAGCAGTATATAACTCACTCTGTCTCAGTGCTGTTTTCTGAGCCGGGGCCCCGCGAAGGCGCCACGGCATTTTCCCTTTAGTCACTCGTTTTTAGCTAATTGGTGTAATTGGATTGCTCATTGTTATAAAATTACTTTCAATCAAAGCGCCTCCCTCGAGCTCTCGCGAAACGCGCCTTGTCCTCCCCCTCTCAACCCCCCTTTCGAGCTACCTCATCCACTTCCTTACCTCGGGCAGGCCAGAAACCAATTACTCTGAGGTTTCGTCTGGTTGGCTTCACTCGAGATTGTATATAGCTTCGGCGTCAGAGGGAACCTTCGACTAGAGGTATTTGAGCTACCTGAAGTACACACGCATACACACGCGTGTATGAAAGTGCTAAAGCGTGTGCGCACGCATCTCCCTGCATATACGCATGTAAACACACCCACTCACATACACATAAACACACACACATATACACAGAAACCAAGTGCTTGATTAAATTTATTTGATCGATAATTTAATTAAATGCTTCAGCCCAGGCCCTCCTCGCGAAATCCTACGTGAGCTAGCGCTAAAGGCATGTATTATGTATTATATACTCCACGCAGTTTCTAAAGCTAGCTATGCCGGTATGCCTGTAAAAATTGTTACGTTGCCGCATTTTATATCCGCAAAAATGTATCGATAAAAATTTGTGGTACTATATATGCTATCTTCCACATGTTATTTCGGTAGAATGCGGCTTTCGTTCATTTGCATACATTTAATATATGGTAAAGTAATAAAAAAACTGCAGCAGTACGTGAGCTGCACCCATTGATCAGCAAATAATTAACAACAGTTTTTACTTTGCCTCGAATCAAGTCCTAACGAACCGATATCCGTCCTTTTTTGCCGCACTTTGTCTGTAACGACGATCCATCAAATTACCGCGAATGTAATGCCGAGTACAAAAAGCTCATCGAGTCGAGCTTGCAATTCGATCACAACGATTAGTCGCAAGAACCGTGAAAGAAAATCCCGATTTGTAATAGTGGAAGTTTGTCTCTGAACTGGACTAAAGTCCGAGCGAAGAACGCGCGTAGAATCGAGCACGGGAAAAGAGCACCCGGCCGTGTATGTGCGCAGAGAGCAGCGATATATATACGCGCGTGTATGCGATTGTCTACAACATGCGCAGAGATAGAAGCGCGCGCGCGGGCTAGATCAGTTTGCACACGTGGGAGCTTTTGAGCGCGCGCTGAACGAGATTAGAGCCGTTGCTACGCTCGTGCGCAAGGGCCGTGGCTAGGGTATAAATGAAAAAAACTCGACTCGAGAGAGCTTAGATATACTCGGTTGTAACGCGAGATTTCGTCTTCCACTGCGTACGCGCCGATGGAGCAAAAAAGTTCCACGTGCTTCAGGCTCTTTATAGATATAGAAGGTTTAGTGAGAACGTGAGAGAGCAGCCCGTGTGCCGGCGAGGAGCAAGGGAGGAGGCTACATAGGATGGAAAACATTAAAAATTCATTTATCATCGTCAGCCGAGCGAAGGAGAATACCCCAATGTTCAGCGTCTTAGAAGAAGTTTTTTTGCAATCTTTTTTCGTATGCTATATACATTATGCGATATTATAGAGACGCGCAAAGTAAGACAAAAAATTTTAGCGGGTAGTCTAGACAAACGCGCAGAGGAGCACGCGCGGGTCTGACGACATCGACGCAATTACCTTGGTTAATGCAATATAATCGAAATCTGCGCTGACGAGCTCTTAGTGGTTCACTGCAAAGTAAAAAGTAGCTGAAGTTTCTCTCTTACCTGTAACACAAGAGAAAACAAAAACGATTAATTTAATGCGAGAAAGAAAACATCCAAAATTCATAAGTATAAAAGTGGTATTCAATTGGTATAATAAACCGCAGCGTAGTGATTGCGACAAAATGCAACGAGTCAAAGAGACTGTCCTCTCAGCGTCACCCGAAGTGAAAGAGGAAGAAAAAAGATATAAAAGAGAGAGCAAAGCAACTACTGTACGGTGAATAAATCTAAGTAAATCATGCAGCTATCAATAACGCTCTCGTGCTTGCAAACGCTGAAGCTGGCTATAGCAACAGCAAAAAATAGGAAAAATCGAAAACTGGAAAAAAAATTCTCTCCAAACGCGCGTTGATGCTGCCGTTCGTCGTCTGGTAATAAAGTTCTTTGAACACCGGGCGACCAGGGGAGAGAGAGAGAGAGAGAGAATGGAGAAGAATATAACGAAAGTAGCTAGAAAGCGAAAGAGTAGATTAATAAAGGACAACGCGTTCATTCGCTCTATATCTCTTTCCCCTTACGATACTGGAAAACGAAGCTTGGAGGCACAAACTCTGACACTCCATTGCGCCTGTGCGCATTCTCTCTCTTTTCTCCCCTCCCATATGTATGTGTAGCTGTATAGATCCGTAGAGAAATTGTAGTGGCTTTCGGAAAAAGGCTACAATAAAAATAGCGATGAGGCCAATCGCTTTCATGTCTATTGCATTCCCGCTTGCTTTCGATTCGAAACGTATACACTACTGATACAGACGAGCGCGTATGTATACGCGTGCTTGCAAGCTCGTTTACGCATCGGCGGCATATAAACACGCATAGGACCTATCCTATAACGGGACATTTTAATATTAACTTCTCCTAGCGCGCAAAGAGCAAAGCAGCATTGGCATCCTATTAAGCTTTCCAGAGCTTCCGTTATTAGAAGGTGAATTTCCAGAGCGCAGCAGAGTAGTGGTACGGTAGTGACGGTAGTGGTAGTAGTAGTGTAGCGGGTGACTAAACAGCTGACTAACAATAACAGCAGTAGCAGACTGCTGCGCTATGTGTACTTTGTATACTTGCAGAGCGTTCTATATACCGCTTCTACACGCCTGGGGCTATACCCACCACAGGATTTTGCAGAATCCAGTCTCTCTTTCTCGCTCTCTCTCTCGCTATAGCTGTACCTAAGCTTGCACGTATTGTGCCTGTCTACCTTGTTTCGCTTTCTCTCTCTCTTCCTCCCTCTTTCCCTTCGTTTTTACGCACTTTATAAGGATGTCGGCAGCGCAAATATTTTCCATTACTCTTTTTTCGATTCTTCATTTTACTTTGTTCGCTTCTTAGGTTGGCTTCATTTTGTTTTCTTGTTTCATCAACGTCGCTCACCTAATTAGCGATCCAGCTCGGTGTATCGCGTCATTTATTCCGGCACGAGTGTCTTTTTAATTTTACCTTCGCTCAGCTTGTTTTCATATCGATTATTTATAATTTACCCTTCTCGTTCCTTTTTTCCACAGCACTGGCGAACGATTATTTTTTCTTTTGTGCCTTTGCATCTGGCAGGGCACGCTGCATCTCTTCATTTTGCATACCGACTATCCGGAATTTTTTAATTTGATCATGCATGCCGATGGGGCTTGCGTACGCACCCGCGCAAGCTTCTGCAATGATTCGTCCACTCGTTATTATCTTCTTGCCTCCTGCACTTTAATAACATTTACATAATATAACGAGAAATATCGCTCGCGAGTTTAAATTCCAACCATATGGTTGAATCCGCTACCGTTACTGTTGTTGCTGTTTTTGCTGCATGTGTGACTCGGTGTGGATCTATGACACCAACACATCCATTCGTACGGACTCACATGTATTAATTCAACAACACGCGCATATCCAGTGTGCAAACAATAACTACTGCCACAATGGATGTCTGGGTTATATGTAAATGTTCAGTGGTAGTATTGAGAGAAAGAGGTAAAGTAGGGGGCGATGACAAACACGAGCACTGAACTCGAGGCAACTAAATATCGCTTATAACTTTAACCCCAGGCCCTGATGCATGGCGTCTCCGGCTTTCACTGTAGCATCGGCATCGTTTGGTTGTACAAGCATTCGATTTGTAATTATTATTGATTCGTTGTTGACGGCTTTCTGGTCTCGTTATATTATATTAAAGCGATGCTACACAGCATTAAGATCCATCACTGCTGCGCCGATTGCTTTCGAATTGCGGGATTACTCGGAATAATTATTTAATCACAGCAAAGCTAATTCTGCTTTGCCTATTTAATCGTTATTCCAGTGCGTCATTGGAAATATACAGGGATGTATACAAAATTGCCGTTGCGCATCCCACACTACAGTCTTTCTATACGTAAATAGGGGAAGGCGGGCTGCAGCCTGCCTCGTGCTAGCGCTGCTCGTCACGCGCAGTGACTCGCCCAAATAACTGGGTCAAAAATAAAAATATGCATGAAAATATTCAAATCGATCATACGTATATGTACGCGGGTGCAGGCATACGGTCTTTGTCAAGTCGCGCAGATGGAGATCCATCAATTTAAATTAACACGCTGCGCACCGTCTATATAGATATACACATAATACATACATATAAGAGTATACGTACGCGCAAATATGAGAATTAAATCCCGTGTCGGTGGCGCAACGCGAATGAAAACCAATTATAGAACTTCATTCTGTCTACGGCCCACGTGTATTTGCATACATCCTCGCATATAAACATGTTCGAATACATATTCGATGCTATATATATTCTCCCAATTGACAAAACTCTATCAAAGCCGTGGTGGTGGCCTACTCCCGCAGCGCGCATCTATTCGCATGCGATGCAATACGATACTGCGCGAGTTCGAGCCGTGCGATACGCTCAATTTTTTTGCGCGTCTGTCCGACTGCGTTGCTACTGCCGGGTAGAGTGTTTTACTGACCGAACTGAAAATGCGCGCCTGTCCTGTGTATACGCAAAATGCGAAAATCAGCGTCCAAATCAAAAGTTGAATCTATGAACTGGTCAGCCGTGGCTGGCATTGCCATGACTGCACGCGCGGGTATTGAAATCGCTTTCGATGAGCTGCGTTCGAGCGAATTCGTAATCGGTACGCGAGCTTGGCCCATTTAAATTTTCTCCGTTGCGGCTATGTGTGTAAATGGGAACGAGCTTGCGGCTATTGCAGCGGTGGTGGTCATGCTGCACGAAGCGAGGAAGTGAGAGAGGGAGAGAGAGAGAAGGATAACGTGAATCCTCTCTTCGCCGCACTCGCTCTCGTCTCTCTCTCTGTCTGACTCTTCTTCCGCTTGGGCTATCCCGTGGAGCGAATGTCGACGCCGACGGAATAATTCAAGAGCTTGTTTTGAGGCGTACGAGAGAGGAGGAGGAGGCTGCAGGCACATCATGCTCTGAATATATATACGCGGCTGCATACACAAAAGTATATCTATATCCATCCCTGCACTCGCACTCGCGCACACTCGTACGTATACGTATCCACGTGGGTGTGGTGCGGATGTGTGGGTATGTAAAGAGGAGGAGTACCTAGCTCGGCCTGTATGAAAATCAGACGACTTGGCTGTGTGAAGGAGAGCGACTCTCTTCCTCTCTTGCGCCGCTTTGTCTCCGTCTGGGTATAACTACACTGCATTACGATGCAAATGAGCGATAATATTTGTTAATAGACGTATACGCGGCAAGATGTTTCTGCGCGCGCGCCGCTCGTTCTATATATACGTATACGTGCGTACATATACGTACACGTTGGTAGTACACGAAAGCTGCCGCACCGCAGGAATAAATTTGCAATTTCGCGAACGATGAACGTGTTGAGCAATGCTCCTCTACGTGCAAGCGCGCCCCGCGTCGTCGTCTCCGTAGTCCTTTCCTGCCTAGCACATACATGCGCGCACACACACACACACACCTCCGCACTAGAGCACGATGTTAAAGAGCGCGGCCGCGCTTCGTTATTGTAATACTCGTTTGTGTGTGTTGTCTGTATGTACGTGTGTGTCTCTCTCTCTCTGTCTCTCTGTGCAAACTCGTCAGAGAGAAAGCTGGACTGCAAGCGAGCGAGTGAGAGCTAGTCGAGTTTAATTTTAACCCTTTGTGCGCGATTTTTTACGCTCTTTTTTTGGGCAACTGCCACCCAAGCGCACGGGCGTAGAGCAGAGCGCGCGAAACTTGATATTTTATTCAAGCCTCCCGAGAACGAGGCAGACCGGTATTACTAGCTTGGATTCACTTTGTGAAAATATTTGTTTACAACGTTATATCCCCGAATAAACTGCGACGAAAAAAGAGAACGGCCGCGCTTCGTAGGCGGCCAAATAGAAACGTTTTGTTTTTCAATGGTCTGCGTATAAATGTGCGCTGCTAATAGCCGTATCATTAAAATAATGCAGAGCGTTAAAAAATTTTCCCGATCGCTATAACCGTACGCTCGATAACGCACGCTGCTTCGAGCTTCTGAAATCGCTCGACGTAGAGGCGGAATTATTATCGCGAGGCCGAGGCTGCTAATATAATAGAAATAACTGCGTGCCGGGAGCATAATCAATGCGCTATTTGTACGAGCTCGATCATCCGCAGTGACGTAATGAAAAGTGCAAAAATGAACATTGTTTGCGCGATTATATTTACGTTCGCTCGTTGGTAATGCTTGTTTAGCTCTATTTGCTGTTCAAGGCTTCGTTTGCTGAAATAGATAAAACAATACGCGCGTTTATATATTCTAGCTGGCAGATTCGCTTTTTGTCGTTATTCCAGTGCGCGGGCGGCACGGTATCTCATTTTGAGGCTACACGCAAAGCAGCTTTCTCACTCTCTCGCACGTATTTGGTCGAGTTTCCGCGTCATGAGAGCCGCTGCTGCCATAAGTTGCCTATACTGTATGGGATTGTTGAAATTAGATTTTCAAGTTATTTCCCTTTCGTTCAAAAGGCGCCAAAGCAAATATGATGCATGATTTCTTAGAAGGTAATCTCATTTTTCTCTTTTTTTCAGTTGCACGAAATAAGCACATTGGATAAATCACGCGCAGAGAGTTTTTATCGAGTTGACCGGGTGTGAGGGATGCACATGCGTGAGCACGAAAGCTCAGAGCATTGTGTAAGTATACGCAAACGACAAGGGGTAACGAAAAATAAACAATAACAACAACGAGTCAAGCCAAGAGAAGAACGACTACTCGAGCCATATATACTGATAGCGCCGGAGCTTTTCCTGCAGCGATCCGTGTATTACGTATGAAAAAAACGGGAAAGTGAAAGAAGACAAAGCGACGCACAGGTAAACGCGCGCGCGCACATATGTAGGGTGTTAAACGCGTGTACATTTTTGCTAACAATGGCTTAAGTAATCGTCGCGCATAGCAGCAGCGGCAGCAGTCACGAGTGCCCGTTTCGTTCCTGACGTTGCTTTCAGCGGCTCCGCCATGCATATATACATGTGCGGACTTGGCCGTGGCAGAGCTTTCGCACATATATATAAAGAGAGAGGCAGAGGCTAACAGTGCAGTGTTGTACAACATGCGCACTTGGCTTTTGTTCTTCCTCATTCATATATGTAGACGTAGGAGTTGTATACGAATATATACACGCAGCAAATAAAGCTAGTCTCTCTCTCTCTCTTGCATGTCTGGCGATATATACACACGAGCGAGGTCTAAAACGAATTGAAGCTGCTGCTGTATATATAGGGATTATATAGGCAAGCTCGTGTTGGCCCGTTATATGTATTTAATACTTTTATTCGTCGTCGATGGTGCATCGTCGGTTTGCCAACGCACAATAGCTCCGCCTGCATTATATATACGCAAAACACCAGCAGCTTTCTCGATATACCCTGTGTTGTCTGCGTGCCCGTGCGAGCTTTTACAATTGGCACATTTTTCCAAAGATATAAATCGCCCGACGCTTTTGACGATCGTGAAAGCTTCTGCTGCTGCTGCTGCTGCTGCTGCTGGTGATCGTGCTTTTGGAAACTCATACCCCTGGTACACGCAGCAGCAGCAGCAGCTCGAAACACGAAAATAGGAAAGGGCGTGCTGCATATAACGCGCTCACATACAGAACACATCTACACAGGAGCGCAGCCAGGATCACTATAGGAGAATAACGGGGTTAATGGTTCACGCTGAAACGCTGTTATCTATTGAGCGTGTGGTAGCTGCTGCTGCTGCTGCTGCGTTGGTCCGTCCACGCGCGCATCTCTACCGTCTATATGTGTAGCAGTAGTTAGCGGTACGCGCACGCCTATTCTCCGCGTAATGTACCGGTCAAGTTAACTAAGTACGCAGCAACATCAGCTATGATGATCGCTTTATGTATAGCCTACGTGTGTGTGCACCCCCTTGTCGGACCAACGCGGCGGCCAGTAATAGGTATATGCGCGCGCGCGTGGAGCTGCAAGCCCAACTCGCGCGAGCATTACGCGCGATACATAATGTACGTAATATGTGTATAGGGAGCCGAGAGAGAGAGAGAGAGAGCCGAGGAGTATAGCGCCTTCAACGCGCATCATCGTTAATCTAAATTCATTACCCTTACGTATATATTACATAATAATGCACGTTTCGAGGTCCAGCTCTAATGTTGCTCTTCTACTATATAACTATAACTGCAATATTGTGCAGAGAGACGTGGATGCGGCAACTATATTGTAATTTTACATCGACGATCGAAATTTTATATAGGTCCAGCCAGAGGACAGTTCTTCGATCGTCGACCCAGCGAAACTTTGTGTTTTCTATACGGCATGATGTCGGGGCAAAGTACGATCTCTGTACACAGTACTAGTTGTGGTAGTAGTAGTTGCAGCAGCAGCAGCAGCAGCAGTAGTGTTAGTACTAGTAGTACAGACTGTGAAGCAGCGTGTTATAGCTATTTTCCAGCAAGTTTGCCGCTTGCGCTGGCCAAGCGCGGCTATACTGCACGCTTCGAAGATAACAGCGCGTACTTCAGGCTTTGACTGGGTTACGAATGAGTTATATTCTCTCTTGCTCTCTCTCTCCCTCTCTCTCACTCGCTCGGCGACCATTACCCACCGCAGTTTAGTATTTGTGCAAAGTTATATATTGCATATCTCGTTCTAAGCTCGCCCGCGCGCTGACCATGTTTGCCTCGGCCCTGTCTCTTTCTCTTTCTCTCTCTCTCTCTCTCTCTCTCTCTCTCTCTCTGTCCAGTTTACCAACTATACCATCCGCTAATTGAAATTTTCCAGCGATTTAGCTGGGCCCCGGATGTATGTATCACGAACAATGAACGTTTGTGAATGGCATTTTGCTTTCTCTCTCTTCTTCGTGTTCGTGTTATATCTCACGCGTTCGTGTGTGCACTGCGTGCGCGTATTATTATTCCTCGAATACACAGTGCCGCAGCAGTATAGCAGCCTAATAAGACGAAAAATTGCGTAATAAGCGCGTGTGCAGCAACAGCAGCAGCAGCCGAGTCAAGCCCCGCAACTAACCCGCAACTCGAGCGATCGCCGCTGGATCGAACAATCGCTTGAATAATTGAAGGGGTTTACCGAAATTGTATGGGAATGATTAGAGGTCGACTGCGGCGCACGGGGGTACTCGAGGGCTTGAGCGTGGAGCATGACCGACCGTAGCGGTGGTACTAGTGGACGGTTGTCGTGTAGTATCAGCAAGCCAATATGCAAAACGCTGTCCGAGCTGCAGATGAATAGGTTGAATTATCCTATATCTATACGTGCGCTTATATATACCGTGCGACGATGCAGGTCAGCTACCTAGCTCTCGCTCTGTCTCTGTGTAGAAGCCCGGGATCTGTACGCGTCGTCGTAAGATTATTCGACGCGGGGATTCGGTATAACGATTCGGGAAACTGTACATGTATACAGGGCGATATATTGCCGGCCGCGCGCTCTCGGATATACGTAACACATGAGTCTCCTCCTCGGCGCGCGGCACCGGGTATAAAGCCAATAATTTCCAAAATCAAATACATCTCAGCTCAACGTGGCGTGGCTGCTGATGCGCTACTGCACCACTGCTGCAGCTGTACGCTCGGCCTCGGCTCCGATCGCCCATGCGCTGCCTCGTCTTTATAATTCCGGGCTGTCGACACAGATTACAGGAGTGCAGCAGCTGCTGCTGCTGCTGGGGCGCTTGATCGATTCGAAACTCTATACAAATATAATAATAACCGATCGTGAGCTCGCTGAAATCTAAAGATCCCTATACAGCCTAGGTGTGCTACGTGTGTACGTTTATGCATACATACGTGTGTGTGCACAAAGGGATGAGTCGAACAGGCAGGTTACGAGCAGCGCACCGCACTAGTCCGGGCTTAATATTGCGCTGCTTTTCGGGAATCACGAATCAGCGAGTTGAGCTCCGCGCACTGTACGAATCAAGCCGATATAAGCTTCCTCCTGCAGATACGCATACAGCCGCACACACGAGTGTGTGTATTTGCAGCGCCGGCGCACGTATCGTAGGGCAGATCTCCAGGGCCGTTAGAGCATACATGCTTTACAGCGTCGCAGCCCGGCTAGCCTTCTCCGTCGTCGCTGTAGTGGCAATATCTTGCACGCGCTATAGAGCAAACCTAAATCCACGCTCGAGGCTCGGCTACATATCGGTTCAGCGACGCGTCTGTTACAACGCGCCGAGAGGTCCACATCACGCGCGCGCGTTATATACTGTACGTACACGCGCCCCAGTGCGTTGTAACCACCGCAGTGGGCAATTTATGAACCATTTCAATTGCGGTTTACATCGACGAGTTCGCTCCGACCTCGTCATTATTGGACTGCTGTTGTTGCAGTAAATGCTGTGCGTGCCTGCGTAGCTCCGTACAGTCATGCGCCATCGCAATTTCAATGGGATCGAGTAAGTTTGCGATCGAAAGTAGAGTGAGAGAGTGCCGCTAAGATATCTCGTAAATTTGCTTGCGCGTCGATGGATATTTCCGTTTGAAGATGCCAACTACTGGCGAGAAATAGCGCGAGGGAGAGAGAAACCGATATTCCACTGGAAGAGCTATACGAGATAGTCTTAAACCGGCGCAACCAATGAGAGACTCGAAGCCATAACTTTCGTTAACAGGCGTTAACCCTTGGACTTTAGCGTACGGCTAGTACTTCATGCGCCCCGTGCAGCTATAATACCGAGCTTGCAAGCTCACTTTGTATATATAATGCCGCGCTGAGCGTACATAAGCGTCGTGTGCGGCGCGTCCGTATCTGCACGTACACAGAAACGCTCGCCGCTCGGGCTATTACTCGAGGTGCGTGTCGAGAGCTCGAGACGGCTCGAGACGACTCGAGAGGGTTGACGTCCATGTATTTCGCTGATGATCACCTTTTGAGTACGTATATATACCTCGACGACTGCGGAATGCGCGCGGCAAACCAAGGAAACGACAGAAGCAGCGGAATCGGCTGCATTCAAAGCGAAAGAAAATTTAGTTCTGTATTACAACGAGATGAGCTCGCCGCGCGATCGACGCTGTTTCTCCTGAGGGTACTATCCGCTTCTCATAATTAAAGGCAACGACTCATTGATCTTCATTCTTACAGTATAGCCCGGGGTTCGAAAAAAAATGAATATTCCCTTCTTCTTTGCGCTACCTACTTATCATCCCTATACTTTTCTCTTGAGGCACTAATTTACTCATTTATTAAATTTTACTTAGTAATTCGACGTTGAAACTCACAAGTCAAATATAAAGATAAAATAGAAGAAGCCTATAAGAAATGAAGAGAGAGAGAGAGAGAGCGAGACAGAAAAAGTAATCAGCATTTTTAATATCTCTAGCTATATATAGCCAACGATGATGAGTATCCGAGCGTAGTACGGCGAGAATACATCAGCGCGAGCTTTGGAGCTCGAGCAAACGGAGAGGTATAGGTTTCAGGCGCATCTAGGTAAATTAATCCAACGCGCGCGGTTGAGTTAATGAGAACTGATGAAATCGCTCACACAGTAGTGCATCACCGGCCCACTGGCTATACGCTACTACTATAACGTGTGTGCGCGCGTGTTTGCGCCAGCGCAGCCACCCTTAGCCAATTATTTAGTCAAGATTATTATCATTATAATCTCGTTACACACATATACACGCGTCAGTGTACAGATGATCGCGCGCGATCGAGTCCACAACGTACGCAGCGCATCGACTTTGTCCCTTCAAAAGATTATTAATTTTTCGTTGTGTATCGATAGGAGAGCCGCCACGCGGAAACTGATACGCGATCGTATATATTACTACGCAAACTCCCCGTAGAAGCGGTGTATTTGCGATCAGTTCTCGCCATTACGCGCGCTGCTCGTATATTAGTACGCGAGCATACGCGTGAGCGGCGAAATATTATAATCTGAAAAGCATTTTCAAGGCCGATACAAGCAGGTGCCGACTTTGGTTATTTTACGATCAAACTGTGTACTTATCGATCTAATGAGTGTATGAGCGAGACGGGTAAGAATGAAATATTTGAACTCTTTGGCTTGATTATATTTTATTCCGCGAGAAGCAATTATTCGGTTCAACTTTGATGAAAATAAATGAGTTCTCGGTGACATTACACCAGTGCGCACTCCATTTCTTAAAGTAAATTAAACGTATCGTCGAGCTTATAATTAGAAAAGATAAAAATTTGCAAAATAATAGAAAACTATTTCGAATTTGAAAGAGACTTTCAGACAATTAAAAAAAACCAATTAAACTCGGCTTTTTTGGAAAAATTTATATCATATGAAAAATTTTCAGAACTTAAAAATTAGATTGAGCCTGAAATCAATTAAATGGAAACTCAGCAACTCTTTATGGCCTGATCACAAAAATGCCTATTTAAAATGTTTTACAATAAATAAAAATTATGTTACGTAAAAATTGAGCGCACTTTATATGACCTGAAAATGACAATTTGATAATTTCAGAAAATGTATACCAGTTTTCGACCACGTTCAATGTGATAATTCAAGCATCTACCACTAGATGGTGAAAATCTTTATATCTGTAAATCTGCAAGTGTCAAAGTAAAAATAATTTTATAAGTAAATACCAAACCGCGTGGAATCGTCATTGTGTTCGTTTTTCTTAACTTCTCTTTTTTTCTCTTACCTTATGGGATGGAGTGAGAATTATACATACATAATAGTCAGCTAGGCACGAGTGCATCACATCTTTAGCAGAGACTTCAAAACACAAATAACCAGTCAACGTGCACACCCAATAAAAGTGCAACAAGTTTAATTAACATTCGTCCACAAAAACAGTGTACAAACACATAAATCGAAATGTTTAATTAAAGTTTTGAACGCGGCAACTATAGACGTCGCCCGCCAGTCGTTTTCTTTATCACACGAACAAAAACCTCGAATTGAAAAGTTGAGCGAGAGAAAGAAAGAAAAAAAAAGAAGTAAAAAATGACGAAAAAAAGACGCCGGTTCCGGACAAAAAGCTCCCTGGCATATTCTATCGCTCAATGTCTATATAACGTAGGGAATGTGGCAATTTGTAGTCTCGCGAGCCCAGGCGTGTCTGGCAAGGCGAAAATCGAAACAAAGTTAAAGACATCCTCCATCTTTGCGAAGAGTAAATGAAGAAGCTAGCCTCTGTGACTTTGGATACCCGCAGCGCGGGAGGCAGCCGCGTCACTGTTCCACAGAGTACTTCCGTTTCAAGATCCACTTGATATTTCATCCTCGAAGGAGAAACGCCGACATTGGAGCGGCAGACGCCACCAGTGCCGTATATACCACCGACGCCCATCATAACTCGCTCTCAACTTTAAAGGCCATCATAACCATCAAAGTATGCTCTGTCTCCTCTGGCTTCGAGTCACTCGCTCCGCGCGTCATCCTCGCTTTCCTCGCCTCAATCTTCCGACACGTGAGCGTGAACGCGAGCAGACTTACCCTCCCTTCCTCCACCACGTCGTCGTCGTCGTCGTGGCGTTCCGGCCTTATAAAGAGCTTGCGAAGGGCTGGGAATGAGAAGCCGACTTCCATTTGTCTTTCGTTGACGGATCAGTAGTGGTAGTAGTAGAGACTCGACCTTCGTAGTCGTTCGCAGTCTTCGTCGTCGTGTACGTTTAAACTAAACGAGACTGCTGCATCTCTATAGAAAACGAGGCACGATGTGTATCGACTATACACACATACGCGCACAGACGTACATCAACGAGTGCACGAGGGTATAAATGTAAGACGAGCTTTTTTCCTTTCCTCAGCAAAATGTTCGCTCCACATACATACATGTGTGTGTGTATGTGCGTGCGCGTGAGTATACATCCATAGAAAGACGAAGAAGAATCGACGTGGCATTTTTTTCACGCCAGCACATATTCTTCTTCGCATCGCAGTCACGCGCGCGTTTGCTTACTATTTCTCTTGTGCGAAACCCTGACGACTGCTGCTGCTGCAGCTCTGAACGAGGAGCGAGAGCAAGCGAGAAGACTCCTACGGTGTTGTTTTTTTCTCTCTCGCTTCGCTCGCGTTCCTCGTTCACCCCGGCTTTCTTTTCGATTTTGCTGCCGACTCGTTTTTACCTCGCGCGAGCTGACATTTCTCACCTTAGCCCTAGGCTCCATTGTGCGCAGCGCTGCGTTGCAGCAGCAGCACTGCAGCGACGCGACAAATACTATATACAGCACGCGGCGCGCGAGTCGTTGTCGCTTTTCAAGTAAATAAACTATGGCTTTTCCTCGTTTCTAACATCTTTCTGATAAATGTCATCTGTGTATGTCTCTCTCTCTCTTTATCGTCTCGCGAGCACGAGAAAAAACCGTCGACGAGTGGATCCGTTTCTGCTGAGAAGCAGCATCGAAGGAAACTTTCTTGTATACAGGGCCGTTAACGTTATTTTTCACTTTCATGATTTTTTACACTCCCGCACCGGCTCCGAGCCCTGAGCTTTTTTCCTCGAACTTTTATTCTTTTTTACCGTAATAACAACGAGCTTAAAACAGCTCGTAATTAAAACGAATATAATGCGCTCGAATTGTTGCGCTCGGTGTAGGCGCGTCACACCTCGCGCACATGTATATTATAAGCTCCGCACTCGCGATCTTGTACGAGCGCTTTTATTCTTCCACGAGGCGCTTCCGTTTGTTGAAAAAGTTGTAAAATAAAGATTCTAACTTTCTCTTTCTTTTTTCACCCTCTACGTCTCTCATTCAGCCACATGGGAAAACGAGTTATGTATGTATATGCTATACGTGTAGACATACCGGCTTGCACTAAAACTCGGGAAAATCTTTTTAATCTGTGGACTACGAGTGTTTAAATGAAAAAAAAAGGAACGGAAAAAAAGAAGAAGCTCGTATCACATTACGGTGTACCTTTTCATTTTTCTCTCCACTCGGTGCTCTCGCATTAGCCCCCGGTATATGTACTTGCCGGAAAGCAGCAGGCGGGAGGGTGAGGAAGATTTGCAAAAATCGTCGGTTGCGCTCAACTATTAAACTCAAGAGAATATGCACGCGCGGAACGGATGAATTATTGATCTGCGCCAGTCATTATCAGCAGACCTCGAGCTTGGATATTCGAGCGTCGTGAATAAATAAGCAGTACTCTATCAAGCAGCCTCAAGTAGCAGCAGCGGCAGTATAGTAGAAGCACAAGCGCAGAGGCAGTTGCACGAGAAACATCCAGCGCGCAGCTAGAAACAAGCTACTTCTCGAGAGAGCTCGATATTCACGAAACGCTCCGCATTATTCCCGCATGCTATAATCAAATTTTCAAATTAAAAGCGAGCTCCTTGAGAGGTGCTTTGAAACCTCTCCCAGAACACAACTAGTGAGAGAGAGGCTAGTTTTTCATTATCAGTGGCTTGACTGGCTGATATACAGCTGCCGATTACCTCGGCTACTTGCATCGCGCGACTAAAAGCTCACTCTTAGTTATATACCTGACATACGCACGCATACACGTATATCGTTTTAATGAAAGACTTTGCGCGATAAGTTAACAATGCAGAAAAAAAAAGTTAGCGCCAGAACGTCAAAGTTATATACGCGGGGTAGGGCCAGAGGGGGAGAGGGTAAGGCGAGTCTTCACTGCCACGGCTAAAAGCGTTAAAGGGCAATAACGCAAACTTGGCTCGTCGTCGGGGATTATGAAGTCACCTCGCGCGAATGACGTGGCTATCATTACCTCGACGCGCCCCGAGCTTTTATATATACGGCGCATATATATGTACGCATCAAAAGGGCGCGCGCGAAAAAGAGAGGAAAAAAAGCACAAAACCTTTCGGTTATACGGCGTGATGAGCTCGAGCTCGCTCATACTCGATTCGGGTAGCTCTGCTGGGTGCTCTCTTTCTCTCTCTCGCGCGCGCGCATGTGTGTACAGCATAGTAATAATACAAAAGCACAAGAGAAAATGTGCCAGTGGGAATTGCGTTTTATTATCGCGAGATCGTAAAAAAAGGCTTGACTCGAGCGCGTTGGTTTTTCAAGTGCAATGCGTTTAGGGGCTGTATCGCGCGCAGTTAGACCGGCACAGCAGCAGCAGCAACATCACCGTGGCGGAAAAGAAGAAATCTTTAGGAGACGAGAGAGCAAGATAGCGAGAGGAAGGGCTGCAATGATACTGCTATTGTCTTCTTTTTTTTTTCTTACCCGCGCTAAGTCTGCTAGAATAAAATTTTCACGAGCGCGCGCGCGTGTGTGTATATAGTTTTGAAAAGCGCGAGAAGATCGAAAGTTCAGGCGCGAAACCAGATAAAGAGTGGATAATATATGGAGAAAGTTTTTTCAAGGGAAAAACCTGAGCCAGAGAGGGAGAGAGAGAGTACGCGCGAAAGTGCAGCGAGAAGTGTTGATAGATTTCCGACCAACGTAGACTGCATCTACTTATGCGCCGCGCAGCGTACGAAACCCGAGGATCGTGTGCTCGTGCCAGAGCCATTGACTACTTTAGGGAGCTTTTTCATCATAAAATCAAACTCCGCGTGAATTAAAGCTTAACCGTTCACGCCTCGCAAAATCGCAACGATTCCTAACATTTTGCGCGCCCGCTCATTTGGAATTCAGGACAGGTTTTTTCGAAGCACTATTTTTCCTCCCCTTGCCTCTCCTGCGCTCTTTTTTTTCTTTTTCTGTATGGCTCGCAGCGGCCTTTCTCTCTTCCTCAAAAAGAATATCCAAAAGTTCTGAATAACTGCAGTATATCTCGACGCCCACGCGCGAGGGGCACTTGTAAGAAATTCACATGGCACTAAAAATGAATAATTTTCATAGAGCGAGCGGAAAATTCACTTTGCCTCCGCCTATATAGCGCGCGCGCGCGAGAGGGTTCAAGTGCGCGTGCTACTGCTCCTGCCTGCTTCGATAAGGTCTCGATGATGCATGTGACCCAGTGAGCGAGTGTGATCCAGTTTTTTTTTTTTATTATTATTATTAATGTGCGCCCGGCTTATTTTCCCTAAGTGGGACTCTGGAGCAAGAAACCATTAATAAAAGAAAAGTAGAGTACACAATAATCTACGAAAAAAAGAAGAAGAAGAAAGGCCTTCGGGGTGCACGAAAAAATTCACGCAATGAAGCAAGATAATTAAATCACAAGCAACGACATAATTCGAGTTTTTATTTTCCTCCTTTTTTCCTCCATCTCACACGACGATTTTTTTCTCTCCGCGATCTCCAGAGTCTTCGGAATTCTCGCTAGTCACAGAGCGATTTTTATCATGAAAATTCCATTTCCCCGTGGAGTTTTTACGCGGGGGCTTCCGCTTGTGTATATATATGTGTGTTGTACGTACACGGCTGAGGTACGATGCGTACGTGTGTTGCAGTGCGCGCAGCAGAGGTATACAGAGGGGGTGAGCGCCACGCGCGAGTAGGCACCTCCGAGCAACACGTATAAAGTCAATTGCCGCGATGCAACTATTCCATGTGTATACAGTATATATACGTGTGAGTCTCATTATTGTGAATCGATACACATACAGCTATACACGGTCTAACAAAAGACTCGCTATCTAGAAAAGTTATCTGTATTGTCAGATACGTATATTATACTGAGCGCAATAAATCGATCAGAATATAACTCGACGACAACAACGCGGGGAAACAATTTTTACTCTCTGCCTGTCTCTCTCTCTCCCTCACACATTTGCAAAATCTCTTTACCGAGTCGAACCAGTTAAATTACTCTTGAAAAAGTTGGCTTTCAATTTGCAAATTAATTAAAATTTCACACTCGCCTGAATTAAAAAACAGAACCGCTTTATAAATATCGCGGCACTCACAAAATATAAATATTACACACGCGGTCGGCGCGACGCCTTTTCTGCCGCTGCTGCTTTTCTTTTATTTCACCCCCGGCGGAATAATTATCGCAATAACTTTTGCGCTCTCTAGTGGCCGCGCGCTTACACATTTCAATAAAGGTTAACGATATCTCAAGACCGGTGTAATATTCCGTATATTAAGCAACTTTTAAGGCGGCCACTTCTTTCGCACAAAAGAAAATTTCGTTTCAGTATTTTAATACCTCGCGCGCGTGCCTGTACAATTTTCGTTTTACCCTGTTTCTCTTTTTTTTACTTACTTCTTTTTATTTTTTTCTCATAATGTAATGCTGGGCTCCGAGGGTAAGTATGCACTCGCATAAAATACGCGGACGATGGCAAAGAAAGGCGCACACATAAGAGCATATCCGCAAACCGGCGAAAAGTACATTGGCCCGTTATTGACGCGGGGGCGCGCACACTTTCGTGCATGTATACCAGCCGTATATACAGCAGTATACACGTATATAGATCCATACACAGCCCACAGTGAGAGGCCAATTTACGAAATGAAGCAGATAGTATATAGGTGCTCAGCAGAGCCAGAGACTCGGAGTTCAGCTGGCACGGGGAGCTTAGATATCGATTTTATAACAAACTCTCTTATTGCCTTTGGTGCACTCGCGTGTCCGGGTACACGAGTGTGTATGCGAGTGTGTGGCTGTGTACGTTGAAACTCGATAAAGAAGAAAATCTACTCGCTCGGACGCGCCTTTAACATCCGCTATTTCAGTTGCTAATTTCTCTCTCTCTCCCTTTCGCTTCTTTTTACAAGGAACGAAATTACGACGCGAGCCCCGTAATGTTACGCTTAATACTTCCATCCTCCAACTTCCTGAGAAATTCATGTTCGGCTCCTGAACAGGTACTAAACATTATGTACTCGTAGAAATTTATTTCTCTGATTAAAATTTTCTTCATCGAAGGTTAATTATTTGAGAACGAAAGTTGCTTGTTTGAGAAAGAAATTAATTTTATTATGAATACAAAATACGCAAGTTATACGATGCAAATAAGATAACTTTGTATAACTTGCGATAAGTTTGAAAAAACATTGAAGGACTTACGATAAGCTTATCAATATTTCAAAGACTTTGGGAATCGAAACAAGCTCATAGTCGACTTATTGTGTTTCTTTAATAAAGACAACAAACGCCAGCTATCGCAGAGCACGCAATTAGCAATCGCACGCAATACAAGTAAGGAACAAATCGCTCGGTTAAATTGTATCCAAGACGCCTATGGGTAATTTATTTTTAATCTCTTCGACAGATATATATATATAAAATACTTTTAACGCGCGCAGCTTTAGCTCCATTTAGCAAGGGATTATAATGAAAAAGGATGAAGTAGATGTGGCGCGAGCGCTGTATACATATATAGAGCGAAGAAGGGTAATGTTCGAAGCTCAGCGAAGCGGTAGTAGTAACGCGCGCTAATAAAAGCAACTTCTGAATCGTTGCCAAAGCGAGGTTTATAATCCCAAGTATAGTGGAGTGCACGGGCGCAGTGGCGATATTCGCGTCCAAGAAAACTTTCCCTTGCTACTACTCTACTCCGGGGGGTGCTTGCGCGCGCGCGCCTGGCCACCATCACCGCGCTGACCTATCCCCAAAACCCAATGTTATATAAAGACAAACAGACCATTCCACGGCGGCAAAGCCGTAATCGAAAAATTATGGTAGGTGATCGTGGTTAATAAATAAAATAAGATGGTTAAAGCTATCGTTTGACTTTGGAATGAACGCAGTTGTGCGAAGCGTATCGAGCGTCTTTGAAACTCACTGGGCCGTGAATAATCAAGTTAGAGAATTAATAAGCGCGATTCATCATGGTTTTTATTGAGTATTCCGTTTGACGTGCCTAATTTGTAATGCAATGAATGAATCATTACTTTTATAACTAAATATTATGAATTCCCAAAGCATATAATCAATTAATAGATAACACCAGGAAAAAAAATACAACGTAATATTAGAATAAAAACATTGTATAACTTTATGTTTTGCAAATCGTTTAATTCGAAATTGTAAAGCAAGCAATTCAAGCGATTTAAAAGATTCTGAAAAAAATTTACGCTTCATGTTCTTCAACTCGTTAAAAATACTTTTTTATCTGTAAAAATTGTGATAGTGCAGCCGATCTAGCATTTTTCGAGTGAATTGACGTTTCGAGCATCTGAATATGAATAGAAAAGTCAGGATGAATATTGAAGCAAGTTCTGAATTCAAAGAGATTTTTTCTTTTACTTTTTTTTCGGCGATTAGTAAAATGACACGATTATAAAGCCGAATATTTAACATAAATTTTACATTATATTATTGACATGTGTCAACCTAATTTTTTCTCAAACAAGTATACTTTTTCCAATTTATTACTTGCAAAGTGCTTAAAAAGAATCAAATTACATTCAATTTACATCACTTAATCTTCACATTCACTTTGCAGTATTTGGTGCATAAAAAGCAATGAAATATTCGTCCTCTTGCTCTCCTTTACATTGAAAATCATCTATAATGCCAGAAGTAAATGAAATATTCACATTCACTGACGGGACTGAAGATAAATTTTTCACTTCACCCCGTCGAATGCATACACACACACACACACACACACACACACGGACATGTACAAACGCATTCGCTTGCTGCCGGCGCGTCGTGTGCGTGTGCATTTGTGAGTGTGTCGCATTCGATCGCTACTGCTGCAGTGCTCTTATCGAGTTTCTACGAAAAGAAATCGAAGGCAAGCGAGCGCGTGCGATAATATAAATTTTTTTTTATACTTGCAAAAGAGAGGAAAAAAGTAGATCTCTCTCTCTCTCACACACACAAGCGCGTTCGCTCGCGACAGGCAATGAATGCCTTTTTTTCTTATTCACGAGGCAAATCCATATTCACATGTACGCATGCACACCCTCGCTCACACGCGCTAACTGTTTCGGTTTGAATTGTTATGTTAATGTTTCATGTTTTTTATTATAATAAATTTTAATTTTCAATCTAGGTTTGCCAATTTTTTCATTCTGCTAAATTTTCTCACCGTTAATAAATTAATCTTCGAGCCTCTTCGAACTACTTATGCCGTGCCCTGCCGGGAAGTCATCATTATTCGTTTTGGTGCATTAGTGCAAGGGCGAGTATGTTGTCGCTTATTAAACTATAGGAGTTTTAAGTGAAAGCTCGCCGCCGCGCTTTGACATTTGCACAATTTGGATGTCTTCGAAAGGGATTAATATTCGCAAACTTCTGCGAAGGTAGAGCGTACGCATTATTTTAGCTTGGCCAACTCGGCAAGTAAAATAATGCAGCCATATGCATGAAAATAAGTCTAAAAGGGGCATATGGTACGCAGTTGCATCAGGGATAATTTCGGTCAATGATGCGACAAAGAGAGCTCGAAGATTGAATATTTAAATATGTTATGTTCGAATTAATGCAAAAGAAAAGAAGAATCGAGCGACGAAAATCTCCATGGCAACGAGAGGCGAGAGCGGTGCTGGTGACGAGGCCGGGCCAGACTTGATCGGTTGGAGCTTCACGAAAGACGCTTGAATAATTAAATAAAAAATCTCTTCACGAAACTATTGAGTTTTTGGTTCCATTTGATACACTAACAGACTCACACATATATAAAAATAGAGCGGCAGTATCAGCCATAGAAACGCATGAAAGAAAATCAGTTTATCGTCCGAGACTCTTGCGCTTTACGCGCTACCATTAATGGCAGTAATAGTAGTAGCGTTGCTAGTACCAGCTATTGCGAATACATACGAAGCAAGGAAAAAATATTTCTCCGTGCACAGAGCGCGTAAAGGGCTTGCGTGGCTACGTACGTAGTGAATTTTGCATCTACGACAGGACCTTTAAAGTACATTTGCTTGAAATGCAGACAAAAAAACTGTTAGACATTTTTCAAAAAACGGATAAAATTAGACAATTTTATATGACATATTAAAGAGCATCCAAATCAGTCGTTTTATTGGCAACCGTGCCACTTATTATTTAGATAATGTTTTAATTACTTAGAGAATAATTTATGTCTAAGCAAAAGTCTGATTCATTTTAGGCATTTTAGAGAAATTAAAAAATAATATAAAATTATTAAATTTACGTAATTCTATGAAAAGGGCGGTCATTTTAAGATAATTGATAAAAATAAATTTGATGAAATCATACAAGATGTTCACGGGCAAAATTGACGTCGAAGGAAACATTACAGCTTTTCTAATTTTTCCATGTTTCAATATTTAAAATAGAAAAATAGAATAAGTAAAGATTACATATTATAATGTTAACAAATATGGAATGGTTCAACTTTTTCACACTGACTACAACACTCGTATTTTTGTGCCACTAGACGTCCTACAGCACGCTGCTGAACACGACCAATCATAGAACAATCATAGCAATTCTAAATTTTGTATGTATTTATATTAGATTTATTTATACATTTATACTAAAGATGTAAGTATTTATAACAACGATAACTGATGTTACTTCTTGTGCAAAAAGTGAGTAATGAAGACTCGCCATCTGTGATCGACTTCTGCAATTAAAATCTTACACACGAATATATTTATTTCACCACATTGAAATAGTTTCACTCATCGAAAAAGTTTTCCACGACCCCGAAGCGCTCAAAGTCTTCACGGACAAAGTTGTACGTGTTTATTATACATGGTGATACGTCTGTGCAAATAAATGATTACAGCAGACGTTTCGCAAACAATGAAGATGCTCGCTCTCAAGTACGCTCGTTGCCCTCGCCACGACTGCTCTCAGTAATTTTTTCTCTCTTTCTCTGTTTTGCTCTCTCGCGCGGAGTCAAGATCTTTCAAAAAAGATGAAAAAAAAACTGCAAGATCGCGGCGTAAAATTGGAAAAATGCGCGATCGATCACGACGAAAGGCGCGTCGCTGCGGGGATAAATCGGCCGCTTGCTCGGGGGATTCCCTTGCAGCGCTGCAATGACGTCGACGTTTACATTTCCGCTTTTATAAAGTCGTCGTCGACTAGCTGCGCCATGCAGACTTATTGCTAAATACTACCCGTGTGCGAAGGCAATAAGGTAGTTGCAGCTATATATACCTGTACCAAGCGTGTTTTTGCTCGTTTCTCGAGCCCGAGTCCCAGTCATATGCACTGCGTGCATACGTATACACATACACCTAATATATACATACATTGGGATCAGGCGCCATGCGGCAGCATAAGTTCGAGGCTTATATGTACGTTTTTATATTTTTCCGCATTATTATGCGCGCGTACCGCGCGTACGTACGTACTCCGTCTGACATAAATTGTTAAAAATAAAGCAAATTAAGACATGTCGTTGTTTCGCTCGGATTCTTGTTTGGCGCATATATTTTAATAATTTTCCTTTACCTGAGGAATGTAGAGAATCTTCGCATTGTTTTGGCATTGACGCCGCGCGCGCGTGCGCAGAACGAGCTGCCGCTGCTCTTTTTTTCTCCTGCTTATAATATGCAAATATTATTCAGCGCGTTTATTTCGGTTTCAATTTTAATGCGCATTCGTGTCTCGAGTGCGAGAGAGAGAGAGAGAGCGAGTAGATTCACTCGCGTCTCGCGAGGTAAAGATTTCTATTTATAATTTTTTTTTTCATTAACACGTAGGAAGCACGATTACCTGCTCGCTAAAGGTTAAAGCACTCGCGCGTTTATTTATATAAGGCATAGAGTCGTGCACGTTCAAGGATGTCAACCTGGCGGCGCGTCTTGCAAAAAAAACTTGCGCACACAGCTCTCTGATCTTATTTGATTCTTTTTCTCTTTTTCGATGCACGGTAAATAAAATGAAATAAAAATGTGAAGCGTCTGGCGACTATATTTATAAAAAGCAATTCGTGAAAAATGATTTCCATTCGGATTAACGTAGCTAAGGTTATTGCGTAAAAAAAAACTCGGTAAAAATGACGAATTCGTACGTAAAAGGCGCAGCGTCGTCGAAGGTGCACGCTTCTGTGCGCATATACGCGTGTTATATTATGCACGTAACGGGTAAACATGTCCAATCATTACATTTCTCTCGCGAATATACATACAAATGCATGTGCAAGAGACGTGTTACGGCGACGACGACGACGACGATGTCGTCGACAGGCAGCCAGGTATGGGTTACGTAACGAGTCCCATATCTCATTATATACAGAGCAGATTTACGTACAGATGTTATAATGCAGAAACGAGCATTTCTCGAAGCCCTTGGCGTTCGCGTACGCATAAAGTATACACACTTACAGCCATGCAACATGGTATGTATGCGAATATACGCATACGTCTCTCGTCTTGGCGAAAATTTCATTTCAATTTCTCTTCCTCTCTCTTTCTCTCTCTCTCTCTGCTCCTAAGATTCATTAGCGAGCTGTTATTTGCATAATATTTCTCTGCATCGTCGAAAAATTAGCATAACGTGTTAATCAAGCCAAAGCAACATCATAAGCATGTATAAGAAGATGAAGAAGACGAAGTGGTAAAACAGCGCAGCAGGCAGTAAAAGTAAAGGAAAAGAAAAGCTCGTTTTAGTTGAAATAAAAGAAAACTAGCTCGTGCACTTGAATATATTCTTCTAAAGATGAAACGCGAACGCGCCTAATTTAGCAGCTGTGTGCACGTATATTGTACGTGCGGTGCGCGCGAGACCCTTGTAGCGAGTTGCAGTTCGAGCCAAGAGATACACGCAATTGTGAGTACGGTATGGCGTGTGCTGCGCCGCAAACGCAAATCGGTCTATGTGTTGCACATACACAAGTACGTTACACGCCGCGGCGATATGCACTCGAGAAAGGGTTGAGCACCGGCATGGTACATATATAGCGTATTATACCATAGGCGCTGCAGTGCATCTAAATGTACGCGTGTGTCTGTTAACGCGAGCATATAGACGCGCGCGCGCCAAGCCCAAGCGCCACGTAAATCACAAGCGCGCGCCTCGCTGCAGTATTGCAAGGCACCGTGAGGCAACTCCGAGTAATTTGCACGCTTCAAAGTGTTTCAAAGACACGAGCGTCGGTGGTGGTGGCAGCAGCGGCAGCATCAGCCTTGCAGTATTGCGCTCCACTGCAAAGAAGAGAGCCTAGCCGTAATTTTCGGCTTTATTGTCCGGGAGAGCGACGCCGCACTACACTCGCAGCTTGTGTATACATTATATACCGTAGATATATATACGGTCTCTTCGGAAGCTCGCTGAAACCAGTTTCGTCGATATTACCATCTCTCGCTTTTAAGCTCAATGGTTGCACACACATACGTAGACACACACACACATACGTCATCGATCCCCGACGTAAAATCCACGACGAGAAATTTAATTTGCTAGTTTTTCATTTGTATGGTAATAGCTGCGAGCTAGATGTACGTATAAAAAGCTGCTTCCTCTCGTTGCGACGTCGATGATTGCAAAAGTATTGTATCCGATTTTTTACTATTTATCCTCGAGTAATTAGTAGAATTTTATTAAGAATTTTAAGCTAAACTAATATATGAAACAATTTACGTCAAGAGTCCTAGCACGGAAACCGCACGGCACTTTTAGGTAACATTTTTAACTTAACGGAAAATTCTCTAAATGCATTTAATAAAAATATGGTGCATATGTTTTCTATAAAAATTCTTCAGCTTTCTAATAATGTACTCCGATTTTTTGGATAACTCAATTTTTCCCGATGAACGTTATAAATAAACTTTTAATATTATATATTCTATAATACGAAAATACTTCCACAGAATTAGATTGTTTGATTTTAGCTAGTAACAATTAATAGTATATTACGTGCCAAGGAAGCGAAAAACTGGAAAGCCTCAGAGCCCATGTTTATCAGCCTCGGCTTCGCCTTGGACGCTAACTATACGTGCTCTGAGGCTTTCCAGTTTTTTGCTCCCTAGGCACGTAATATACTATTCTTAAAAGGTCTATTTTGATGGTAAATTTCTTCATTGAATACGTTGTTAGCAAGGCCTAGAGACAATCACAAATCAATGGAGAATTCAGTCAAAAATAAATACAAACAAGAATCGCTGTTGACCGCTAGGTGGCGTTCCGCCTGACGAGTCACACTCACAAGAGAGTAGGCCGTGCCAAAATATAAGTATCATCAAGTAAATCAAATATAGCTAACATTTCCTTATGTAACCCGATCGGCGCTAGTACTAGGTTACTTGGTAAAAACTACCTCACATACCTGCATAACGTACATATTTATAAACAGTACAACACTTTTTCATTATGCAGCTTGGCAGCGCTACACTTCTTTCTGCCGTGCTATATATATAAGAGAGAGCTAGAAAGAGAGAGAGAGAGAGAGAGAGAGAGATATCTTTGAAAATTTGAGACCTCTATTACCAGAGTGGGAATTGTAAGCGCTCTCGGGCCGCTACCTGGGGAACGTTTAATCACACTGGCCACGCGCGATGGGGGTATACACGGCGCGCAGCGGGGTCATTCTGTTCCTCCCAAGCATGCAAGCGTGGATAGATAACGCACTTAGCTCTCGAGCTCGGTTTGCGTGTGTGCGGAGGTACATGCGTACACCTATATAAAGCGTCTTGTGCAGAAGTAGCATCCACAGTAGTGGTAGTACCAGTGTCGGCGCGTAGCGCAGTCTTGGTCTCGCCGCGATGTTGGCTTCGCAGCAGCGGCAAGCGTTAGAAACTCGTTAACGTATTGCCAAGGTATTTAAACGCTTTTTACTTGCTCGCGAGCGACGCGCGCGCGCGCCTAGCAGCTTCCTTTCAAACTTATTCATTCACTTCTCATGTATATTCAAGTTTCATAAGCCGTGCTATTTTAATTAAGCTCATATAACTTATAGAGAGATGCGAGCGCTCGCCTCGCGGTGTGCTTTCGTAGACGACGCCAAAGCGGCCGGGGGGGAGGAAGGGAAAAAATACAAAAAAAGAAGACGAAGAAGGTGGAAGCGCCCGACTAGAGTGTTGAATAATTTTAAACGTAGGGCCAGCAGCGGCTCGCTTTCATATAACGATTGTGCGCGCTAAATGACTCGCGTATATGGAGCGCGCGCGCGCTGCCTTCCTCGCAATTTAGCAATCTTCCGCAGACAGTCATCTCGAGAGAGAGAAAAATAAAAAAGATGAAAAAAAGAATATGAAACGAAGGAAGAGAGAAAGATAGAGAAAAACCTCATGTGTGTGTGAGAGAGAGAGAGAGAGAAAGAGCGAGCGAGGCAGCTAAACTGACGTCTTGAAAACTTTCTTTCGAATCATTTATCCGGCCGGCGCGTACACGGCACGCAGCTATACACAGGCTCGAGTCTATATAGCACGTATTACGCGGGGGTATAAGGAGAGCTTCAGCAAAGTAAAACTGTACGATTTGATTACACAGAGACCCTCTCTCTCTCTAACTGGGGGGAAACTTGCAGCGGCGCCTCTTCCTATTGCAATTTTTCTCTCATGAACAGTAATTTCTTTGCTCCTGCATATATACGTTTACAGACGGTAATTATAACAGCTCTCGCACGAAAGAGAGAGAAAGAGAGATAGAGAGCTGCAGAGGCAGCAGCGCCAGCCGCCAGAAACTCCATATTTATTCGATTATACTTTTTGGGCTTCTATGGAGCTTTTCTCTCGTTCTCTATGTACACTAGGTATGTATATAATATAATATACGTGGAGCATGGCCGAGTGTAAGCGCATACGTACACGCGCGTATAAGCTGTGTCTGTGTGCGTGAATATATATACATAGAAGCGCATACGTATAAGAGCTGCTCCAGAGAGTTTGGCGCGTACTTGCTTATTACAAAACTGTTTCTCCATCGTATGCATACAAGCTGCACGCCGGTTCAAGAGAATATGAGACTACGTATTCACACACGCTCGAGTCTAGCTAGGCTCCGAAGGTTCGGAAAAGGGGGTTGAGCGACGCGAGTATTTTGCTTCCTGTGCCTCGTGCGCTTCGCTCGCTCTCAAAAAGCTTCGCTCGGCGCGGAGATACGAGACGCGCGTACGAGACCGCGAGCGAGCTTGTCGTCTATAACTTATACATAGACAAGCAGAGCTAAGAGCAGCAGCAGCCTCGTCAAAGTGTACACACGCACTCAACCGCATCAGCTGTGCGCAAAAGTAATCGTCGGTCTGTATGCTACACATACGTATATTATGCGCGTAAGCGCCTCGTTTAGAGAGGAATAGGTGGCGTACGTTAAATTTACCGCGTTTATACACGCCCGCTGCGGCTGCTGTTGCTACATTGACGCAGCTTGGCTATATAGTCTCAACTCGTACACATATCGCTTACGAAACTTTTGACTGAGGAAGAAAAAAACCGGAGAGAAAAATCGCATGGATAATAATTTTGACGTGCGTGAAGGAGACTACAGAGAAATTTCGATTTCCTCGTGACGTATATATATACGTGCGCACGCTGCACCGCGAAAAAGCGGGACACAAATTCGTATATGGATAGCGCTAGAAGAAGCTGAGCTCGTGAAAGTGGGGGCTCGGTGCCTATAAGGTATGGGGGAGAAAGGAAAGACGAGGAAAACAAGCAAAGCACAGCAGCAGCAGCAGAAGCAGCAAGTTTTGCAAAAGTTATTGAAGAACTTCGGCACGCTATACTACTCGGCGTTTTCACTCGGCGCATACTGTAGCAACAGCGAGAGCGGGCCCCTGCTGCAATACGTCCGTCGGGAGTTTCCCAAGAAGAAGATTCCCGAGAGAGTGAGAGAGAGAGAGATAGAGATAGAAGGGTGAGAGACGGAGAAAGAAGCAGACAAACGGACTTCTTATATGCATAAGACGAAGAAAAAAGAACTCGTACGACCAGTAAAAAAAAGTGAAACAAGCAAGGAATTGGGGGGACCTTCATAGATACAAATTTATATTTGTGCAGTATCCACGCGTACGTGTGTACAACATTCAAAAACGGACGTGCACCCAACCCATCAACGGTCGCTCGTGTGGAAAAGTACAGAAAAAATCTCGTCTCTCTGCGCCCCTCATGATTATGCGGCTTTGCCTGTCCTAAACATCTCCAATCGAAATGTAACATGCTAATATAATAATTCATTCTCCCTTTCTCGAGACTCGAATCTCGGTTACGTATACCGGTGTGCGTGGATTTTCTCGTGCAGCAAATCTAAAGTGCCACCGCCACGCGCTCTCTTATATAGCTCGTCGGCCAGCAGCAGCAGTCGATCGATTCTGTGCCGAACGGATGAGATGATTAATCAGCGCCACGATTAAGTTTTTTCTGCATTATACGTATATAGAGATCGTCGCGACTCCGACAATTGATGCAGACGAGCCACCGTCGTCGTTGTCGTCGTCGTCTCCGTATAGTCGTGCGAGGCACGGCCTTATCTTTTGCGTTGACGTACAAATAAGGGCATCGATCATCGTTAAATCGTGAGTCATATGCTCCTGCAAGTGAGAGAGAAAATAAAGTAAAAGAAAGAAAGAGAGAGAGTCGCTAAGTGCACATCGAAGACTATAAATAAATTCGCCACAACAGACTCATAAGAAAGCTCGAGGGAGTGGAAAAAACACAGGCGAGCCGGCGAGCAAAACAAGTCGCACGTTGGCGCAGGGCTGAGTGTTTGTGCGCGCATAAGTGTGCGGTAAGCTAAAGAGCGCCGCAGTCGCAAGCTCGCGCTAGTTGCACACTGCAAGAAGTCGCAAGCTCCGCTGCATTTCCTGCATAATGCACATCCGTGCAGTGTGTGTGTAGGTGGGTGTGTGTGAGAGCTGTTTTGCCGAGGTGTTAAAGCTCTAGCTTCTACCATTAGCAGCTAGAAACCCTACACAAGCGGGGCTGCGCTGCAAGGCGCGCATTAAAGTCGGCACAGACGACGACGACGACGGGCGGTGGCAGCAGCGGAGGCGAAGCTCGCACACGCAGCGTGCAATTAACGCAGGTGACGAGGCCAACAACAATAACTACACGAACTTCGTATAGAGCAGCGGACGAGCTAGTGGCTTTACAAGCGTCCGCCGCCGTTGTCGTCGTCGTCGAGCGTCGACGTCGAGTCACCTCGCTAGCGCGACTCGTATTATACAGCGCGTCGATGTGAAGTTGTGCCGTGCCGCGCTGCTGTGTTTACTCGCAGCAATGAGATCGCATAGGCGAGAGGCAAAAATTAAAGGGGCGAAACTCGTTATTCGCCCGGATAACAATTTCCGCTGTGTTGCGCATGCCTCTGCAGTATATGCCTCGTTGTCGTTGACGCTCGTCTCAAAGCTTTACGAGCCACGCCATGTGTGCAGCGCCAGTAGTGCAGCGTTAGTAATAGTGTTGTCGTTCCATATAACCGGCCCGGCCTATATAGCCCAGCGTATATACTGCGGATCTTTTCTGCTGCGCGCTACGCGAGGGGCTTCGAGTCGTCGTGTCACGATCACCCAGGAGGAAAAAAGACGAGCGCGCCGCACCGCCTTGCCTTGTTTTTTGCCCCCTCCGGTGCCAATGATGAGAGAAGAGTATCGTGGCGGGCATCAAGTTCGCATTCGAGCTTTGTGCGCGCGGGCGCCTGTGTGTAGCAAAAACAGCCAGTCGAAGTTTTATATCCCTTCTATCGAGTTTTCATCTTAGCCGTTAAATCCTTCGAGCTTTCGGGGGTTTTGTCGAAACGGCGAAGCAAGGCAAGGCGCGCGCTAGCGAGCGAGCGAGCTCCGAGCTTCAAGTCCGATACGAGAAAAGTTCGAGCGAGAGTTGACGGCACACAGGACTAAAAAGAGGGACGAGGCAAGAAGATGAGTGCCGAAGACGTAGAATTGTCGCTGCGACGGGGCGCTGGAGGGGGGGTAAAAAAGTAGTGAAAAGTGCTATACGACTGCGAGCGTTTCTCGCGTGTTCGGCCAAGAGACAATGTGAATTTTCGACAGTTGAGAAGTATTCGGGAGAAATGGCGCACTGCTATACGCGCTGTCACTGCCGCGCTACTTCTGCTTTTCGACATGAACTACGGCCGTCTCGCGCGTCGTTCGCCCATGATAGCCCGGGCATACTGTCAGGAGGAGGCGTGCAAATATTTCTCCCCCCCTCCTCGATTCGTTTTTTTTTTTTTTAGGATTTTATATAACTTTTTTTTCCAACAGCCGCGACTACCGAGCCCATATCCAGAGAAGAAGCAAAAGTTCTTATGTGCTCCGGAGGGAACACGGGGGAAAAAACTTGGAACTAAAAGAATCGAATTGATTGCGACTATTACCTATATTGTAGATCGAGTGCGCATGGGGGTTAGTCTCACTGAAACAAAAGTAAACCGAAAGTTTTCAAGATTACACATTTGTGTAAAATGTCTCTCAACGAGCTTAAGAAATTCCTCACCCAACGGAAAGTAAAATCATAAAAAAATTGTTTGTTATTTCAAATTTCAAATTGATCGGCAAGTTGAGCAGCGGTCAACGACATTCATTTCTCGATTTTCACCAATGTCCGCAATTCACATCTAACTCTTTATTTAAGATACGTTTAATCGCTAGATGCATTTAAAAAGGATCAAGCAGCAGTAGGGTAGGAGTAAATAAGGATTTTCCTATTCATGCTGCATAGCCATGACAAATTTTAGAGGTTCGATAAACATCTGCGATAAGCTTATTCAGCCAGTATATGCTTTACTTAATCTGAGACAGTTTTAGCAAAACCACTCGGAAAACTAATGAATAACAGTCATGCTTAATAAATGCTTGCAGATTATAATATTCGTTTCAAATTAATCAATTTATTATCTGAATTACTATTAGTTAATTTCTTCTTATTATGAATTAACTGTTCGTTTCATTTCAGCAATTCCAATCCTTCCTCATTATGAAATCTGCTATTTATATCATCTCTGTGCGACTGTAAGCCAATTTAATCATATAAATCGTATAAATTATGCAAATGGCAAATAACAATGCAGACTATCGCTTGGAAAATAAATGAAAAAAACTTTTGAAAATTATTTAGATTCTGAAAAAAAGTGAAGAAAAGAACATTATACATTTATTGTGTCGAGCGAATAAAATAGACTCGCACGCGGGGAGTCACGTGGCTCACAGAAAAAGCCGAAGAAGAAGAAGAGAAGACGCGCGCAGATACGTAAACATGGAGCCAAAGTGCTCGAGCGCAGCAGCAGCCTCTTGTTTAAGACACATGCTTTCTTCGCGAGCTTTATATACTACCAGGAGATTCAAGTATGTACTCTCTACTTCAGACGGCTGCTTCAACGCGAGAGAAAGAGATCGAACGCGGCAGACGAGAAACCATAGCCCTCCTCGACGGTGCCGATGAAAGAAAGTGAGAAAAGATTTTCGATTGACTTTCCACATAGTGCAAGTGCGAGAGAGAGAGCTTCCGTTGAATTACCGAACAGACGAAAAAAAAAGCAAAAGCTGTGGATAGGTGTCGGATTATAGCCCGGACAAGTCTTCGGCGAGCTAACTTAAACAAGCTCGATTTTTGCCCTCGCGTCCATTTCACGGGCATCTGACGCTCTTTCCACGTACCATGTAGTAGGAGCAGCTGCTTCTGCCTCTGCAGCGGAGGAGGGATATGGTATATAGTAAGAAGGAAGGAGGACGCAAAGAAAGAGAGATCTTCAATGTCGCTTATTCGAGCTTTAATGAGATTTTTATTACTTGGGACAATTTATCACAGTCAAAGTGCGCGAGTGAAGAGAATTATTCGCGAATTTTTCACTCCCTTTTTTATCCATTATGTGGTGTGGCAGAAATCTTTCTCTCTCCTCTCTCTTTCTCTCTTTTGCTCTCTGCGGCGCGGTGACGCTTTTTTTCTACCTCACCCCGCGCGCCACGAGTAATGGGATATTTCCAAACCGAACACGTCTCTGCACGCGCGCGCGGGCAAGCTCGCAAAAAGTCCGACGTCTACATTAGTCAAATTTTTCGCCATTTGACTAATTCCCAAAGTCACGAGCTAGGCTGATGTCAGACGTTGATATTTTTTTCCTTCCGTTTTTTTTCTGCAGTTGGAAGGTGCTCTTATACATATCTTTTTTTTAATAAAGCAAGAAAAGAGCGAGTATACATAACTCGTTAGAGGGTCAATGCTCATAAAAATGTCGAGGAACGCCTATCTGCTCGAACAGCACCGAAATGGTGCTTTAATGGTTTCCTTGGCAGATATCCTCGCTATCTCCGCTCGCTGTGTGTAACAAAAAAGAACAGGAAAGCGTGGGCTTGTGCGCGCAAGTGAAATGACCAAGGCGGTTTAATTTGTTCCCTTGATACCGTTTCTTCAAGCGGCGGCAGCAGCAGCAGCAGTGCGCACTAATTACCGCAATAACCCACCTAGAGGATAAAGATTTTCCTTCGCCGTCTGTAAAGAAGCGCAGCAGAAGAAGAGCAACGTCACTCTCAGAGAAAGGCTTAGCTTGCATCATTGGCTAACGAGTGCAGCAGGAGCAAGCCCAGAGAAACGAAGGAAAGAAGTAGAAAAGCTCTCGCACGTAGTAATACCGTGGGATAAGCGGCAGCAGCAGCGGTGGTCTGCAAAAACACTCTCAAAAAAAAAAAAAGACTTACGCGCCGCGCCGGATGAGCACGGTGGCATCTCGAGCCGGCGCACTGCTATACAGCCAACACCTACACCATACAATCGAAAGAATCTTCGTGCGAGCATGGCATAAAACTTCCTCTTTCTACTGCTGATGCTGCTGCTACTTATACACATAGTAGCAGAGAGCCTTCGGACTCGCCGCGCGTCAGATTCTTTCGTTTTCTTCGGTCGCTGCCGAGAAGGAGGAGTGAGGTAGAGTAGTAGGAGCCGATCCCTTCTCTCCGTATCATCTTCGCCGCTTTCTCTATCCACCTACTTCCGAAGTTATATCGCGTTCGCGATAAAGTACATTGGACGAAGGAATTGCCCTCGCCCCTTATACCGTACGTACGTGTGTGCGTCTGAGATTTTCCAAGTGTCCATTTCGCTGTAATCCCCGGCCACACGGCCACCGCCTTCGCCCACACTCTGCCTTTAGGTAATTTCGTCCGTATCGCAGCTACAATTTATATACAGACACACGTGAAAACGAAGAAAGCCAGCAGGGGAGTTATATCGGATGAGCTTGAGCCTCTGCGTTATATACACACGCACAGTACAACATTCGTTAAGGCCCTCGTCTAGAGATAGGCGCGCCTTATCTCTCAGACATCTTATCTGCCAGGGCAGTCAGACGCATGTATACCTACGATGTATCTATCTACACCTTTCACTCTCTTACCTGTTTAAGCACTCGACGCGAGCTGTCCGAGCCAATCCATTCTTCCGCTCGGCTAGCGAATATTGATTTTCCTTCCCTTCGCTCCCCTTTATACCCTCACCTCGGCTCGTCTCGCTCGCCGCTGGCAGCACGAGCTCGGCGAATTTTCGCTCACAGTGCGGCCGCATGCGAGAAGGAAAACGACGAAAGAGCGTCAGGCTCGAGAGAGTGAGACATATCGAAAAGCTCTAGACAACAGGCGGCTATATTGCCTGCCTCGTGCTATATAACTCGTGTACATCTAGCATCCAGGGATCTGTTAGCGTTCGTATGTGTGTGTATGCGTTATAAACACGAGGTTCTGCAGCAGCAGCAGCAGCACGAGTGTGTATTAGTATACGAGCCCAGAGCCGCGCACGATCACGAGAGAGTATAGTGCATGTGTATACGGGGTTAGGAAAGATAAACGTGTTTGCGCCGGCTAAATTCGGTACGGTTCGGTGCGTGCGACGGCCGCGTTATGGGATTATTCACTGGGGCGCGTCTTCGACTTTTACCGAAAGCCAACCCAGGCACCACCGCTGAGACTAGAACGAGACTAGAGTGAGAGAGAGAGAGAGCGAAGCAACCAGCCGCGAAACGCAATAATCCTTCTCTCTCGCTCGCTCTCGCTTTGCCCGATGCATGTGTATACGCGCGGCGCGGCTATACTACATGCGCACTATATTTCTGGGATAGTAAGCGGAGTTATGTATTACGCCTTGTTACGACGAACGACTGCGTATAGATACATCCTTGTGCACACGCCTCGCAGTTCAGAAGTTAACGGCGGGCTTAGAAATACGGATACGTGTTTACATCGCATCCACCTTCGTATATAATGTAAGTAAATGTGTGTGTACCTCGAGTCTCCGTACGTCGAAGCATAAAAATTCAATTGGGTCAGTCGTTTTTCGGACCGAATACTCGCATTTATAATGACTCTCACCGACGCTACGATGCTGCTGCACTTATACGGCTGCTTCTGCTACCACGAGCAAAAGAGTTGAAGGAAAAAAAGGAAGAAGAAGAGAAAAAAATATGTATTTTGAGAAAGCTCCTCGCTCGACGACAGCTGGGCTAGAGCTATACTAGGCACACGAGCACACGAGGCACGAGACGGGGCTGCTGCTGCTGCTGCTCTCTCGCTCTTTCGCTCTCTCTCTCGTACGTCGAGCTAATGAATCGCGCTACATTCATGCCTGCCAAGCTCAGGGCGGAAACCCCGGCGAAAATATATGTACGCCTGGGCTCGAGGCTCGTTTCAAGCTACAACTACTACTACTGCTGCTGCCGTTGCTGCTGCCTGCGCTATATTTCCTATACACGCCGTGAAATATATAGAAAGAAAAGTCCGGAAAAAGGGAGAAAGAAAGAGAGAGAGAGAGAGAGAGAGAGAGAGCGCGAAGGTTTTTTAGCGATAGAGGCTAGAACTGCATAGGCTTTTGCATCAGTTGATATCGCAGCTCCCGAGTGAAAATGTATAGGCATATACGTATACCTTGTGTATACATATATAAAAAGTAATGCAGAGCGAAAAAGAGAGTTGGCTTGGGCTCGAGCTACAACTGCCGTATAAATGCTATATGCGGCTGGATAGTGAGGGGCTAGACCGATCGGAAGAGTTTTTCACCAATCGGTAATAGAACTTCCTACTCTCGTAATTCTCAATTCGCCGATACTCATAAAGTAGCGGCAAGCAGATGGAAAGCCTCCAGTTAGACGAGGATGCGAGAGAGCAAGAGAGAGAGAGAAAAAAAAAGAAAAAGATAAGCAAAAGCCACGCAGCAGCAGCAAAAGCATCGCGTCATCGACGGATATCGTATCGCGCTTTATCGGAAAAGCTTATATACACGTGCATAAACCCCCTGACGGAATTACTCCTTATCTCCTTTTTGCGCCTGAAACTGAAGCGATTTTTGTAACAACAGAAAAAAACACGTTCACCTACAAGCTCGCTTCGCATACGTACGAAGATGCCGAGCGCAGCTTGCATGTATATACGTCCATAGCAGAAGAAAAGCAGCTCTTTTTTCTCTCTGTTTGTCCTATCTATCTCGCTTTCGCGGATGAGGGAGGACAAATGGCTATGGGGGATTGATAAAGCGCGCCCTGCGGAAGAAAAGCATTTGCATAAGGAGAGAGAGCGAGCGAGGTGGAGAGGGAGAAAAGGCCCTTGCGAGCTTGCGGTACCGTTAGAGCGATCGTGCTATAGAGCTTTCTGCGTGCAGTCCATACAGCGCAAGAGGAAACGATCGCGTGCGCGCGCTCGCTCACATGCATATTACACGCAGGCTTCGTAAAAGGAGGAGAACGAATTTTTTCTCTTTGTATGAGAGGGAATATGGATCAACGGGTGGTCCCAATGCTTGCATAAAAAAAAAGTAGAGGAAGAAGAGGGAGTAGAAGAAGAAAAAGCTGTCTCGGTAATTTTCTGATTTAGCGCGTGGCAAAGATTTGTACGAGAGAGATAGCAGAGAAGCGAGAGGAAAAATGATGGCAATTTTGAACGTCGCATTATACGAGCTTTGAAGAAGAGTCGGATAGGCCTCGTAACAAAGAAGACATTACATCGATATGCTGCGAGAGACACAGGGAAAATTATTTTCATGAATTTATACGTCTTAATATAAATGATGTTGAAAAATTGTTTGTCAAGCGCTGGCAAAGTTTTTTGCCTGTGCGACAGAGTGCTTTTACCGGCATAGTTAATGACGAATATAAGCTTGAATAAAGACAAAAGAACAACGGGGCGATACAACTTGGCTAGATCGATATTCTACACGTTCACGCACGTGCGCCACCTACGTGTATCCGATGTACAATATATAATATTCAAGTGCGTTCGGCTTGACAGGCAATGAACGCGGAAGTGCGCGTGGCGCGGCCGTGTGGAGCAGGCGACTGCCCTGTTACAGCGCGTATCATAGGGTAATTTTCACGTGTTCACGTGCAGTACTGCAATAACTGCAGCGTACTATAGTAGTTGTACTAGTAGTAGTAGTAGTAGCGGCGATGCTGGTGCCGGTGTCGTGGAGCACATGTGCATGCGCACGAGCTTTTCACATTTTAGTAATTTTTTCCAGGCCGATAAACAGTAAATTTTTCCCGTTATATGCAAAAGCGTGCGCTACGGCCCGCCCCGACCCGTCAATATCGCAGCACTGCATGCAAGCCATGAACAGCGAAGCCGACACTAACGCAGCGTACCCATACACACGCACACAAAAGATACCTATCTCCGATGTACGTATACGCGCGACGAGTGCTAATAGCAGAGAAAAGCCAATATTGTTGGAAAACAAGCGAAATTGATATAGTTTCCCGCCAGGCAGCGTCGGTGGCGGGAATATTTAGCGCGAGAAAATACGTTCATAGCTTTTGTTGAATCACTATGATCGCGTTTAATTCTTAAATCATTGATGCGCGTCGCTTATTTCACCCTCTCTCTCACTGATTTTTTTTCATCCCCCATATGGCGTACGTATATACGCGTGCTTGCGAGAGTTGAGCTTGCACAAAAGCTTTTACTTCAGCTCGCAGGTACGTGGCTGTATATTCGATCAGCGTTCATTTATAGACTGGCTGGATCGTTTTCGTGTGTGCGCGTGGCCGGCATTGTTTTGATGTATTTACCGCTTGATAGCTTAGATATAGCTGCGGTACATTGTTTTTTCTGTTATGCTACTCTCGGCTCCGAAAGCAATAAAAAGTATATACGCCGCACTAAAAATATCCAATTGAGAGGAATAATCTTGTCATGTGCACGCACGTACACATATATAGCCTGCAAGCAAGAGATGCTAATGAAAAATTCTTCTTCGCAAAGAGTGGACACAAAGACATGTGTACAGAGAGAAAGAGAAAAAAGGAGACGAGTAGGTCTTTCCGTGCAGCTGGCTTCTCTTTTTTGCTGTTTCGTTTACCTTGCTCCTCTGCTTCCATATGAATTACCGCCTCGGTTCTGTAACAAACTCTCAGCTGGTCTAGTACCAGCAGTGCGATATCACATACATATTGCCGTGCACACAGCGGCGACGACGACGACGATGGAGGCGGAGAATTTTTACGCGAGCTTTTTCCGGAAAACTAACTACTCCTTCGCTCACTCGCTCGCTGTCGTGTTGCGTTTGTTTGTTTGTTTGTTGTTGTTGTTGTTGTTGTTGTTGTTGTTGCTGCTGCTGCTGCTGTTGCCGCCAGCCAGTCATCTCGTAACGCGCAAGTAGCACAGAGGGAGCGCGCGAGGCATGCGAGTGCTTTTTTATGTATGCGTTTGAGCGCATAAAAATTCTCGACGGCTTGGCTATGAGAGAGCGCTGCAATGCATACATTATGGAGCAGTGTAGTTGTGCACATTCCACAATATGTCGTCTACTGGAGCTGCGTGTGCGTCTATGTGTGCGGCAGCTATGCGCGTGTGCGACGAGTAAAGTACTATCGCAGGTCTCTTGCGTGCGGCTCGCGCGCTTCAACGGAGGTAATGGGTTCTTGTCTGCCGCTCAGAATGCGTATAGAGATAAAAGGAGCTTCTCCGGATAAAGCGATTATATAGAAAGTATCAGAGTGAAGAATCGCCGATTACCAGGTCATGCAAGGCAGTAGTAGCACGCTATTTCTCAGGTGTATATAAATGTCATGCATAAATGGCATATTGGAGTGCGAGCATATAGCTGGGCTGTATAGAGAGAGAGTGAAAAAAGTGGCTAAGAGAATCGATAGACGACGACGACGTTTGTGTGCAAGCTCGCGAGGGTGAGAAAAAGAGGCAGAAAATAAAGGAGGATATTCCGCAGGCTGGCCTGCAGAAAGAAAGAGCACATAGAGCACTTTACGTGCGAAGTCGGTCGACAGTTTCTTGGCGGTGATTCAGAAGGTTTAAGGACGTGGCTGCTAGTAAAGTTTTCTTCCTCTCTCTCTCGGCGTGACAATGCTATTCATTACCGACGCGAGCCCGAGACTATATCAGAGACGCGTCGAGAGAAAGGGAAAGAGCGCCGGGCCGAGAGCATCAGCCAACTTGGGGCTTGGCCATGCCTTTCTCCCCTTACATTCGCCGATGTACACGCGATAAAGATTTTCTTCTCTCTCTCTCTCGAGTTATCGATAAAGGCCCACACCGAGTTTTTATATCGAGGCGCGTGGACTGAAACCAACATACAGCGCGGTATATATAATGTGTGTGTACGCACGTATACGATAGGTTCCTTCGTGAGCTTTTTTTTCTCTCCTTTACGTCGGCCGACAGTGTGTAGGGGACCGAGTGCACACAGTCGACGTCGTGCACGAACGCCCCGTGATTATTACGTCTGAGCTACGGAACGAGGCAAGAGGGAGACGAGGAGGAAGAAGAAGAAGAAGCTCGAACTTGGCGAAGAAAAACGATCCGGTATCTTTTTTGCGCCACTGCTGCTGCTGCTGCCGCTGCGACGTGCTTTGTGTGTATACACGCCGGCGAGCGGGGTCCCGAGCAGCTACGCGACGAGGATACCGATGTAGCCCGAGACCCCGCTTAAAACAGTTTGTAACGCGTATAACGTCGGCTAGGCCACGCTTCATCTTATACCCGCAGAGGCAAATCACTGCCAATATTATATCAAATAAGAAGGTATCGAGATGAAGACGAATTTTAGGATGGAAAAAACAACAATGAAAGGTGCGAGAAATAAAGGGAAAATGAGAATTTTAACGCTCTGAACGCGCCAAGCACGAGTTTTTTTTTATTTAATGAAAAGAAGCAGTCGCTTTTTTTTTAATAAAGTTGCTTTTTTTATAGCCCCGGTGAAAGCGATATAAAACTCATCTTCGCAGCTTCGCATATATGATATATATATATAGCGTATATAACACGTTGGTGCGTCGAGAGAATGAGTGAGTTGCGTGTGCGTGAGCTTGCGCGCCTGTGCGTGGACGTTCTTTCAATTTTGTCTTTTTATAACCGACTAACAGGTGATTTTACGAGGGACTGCTTTTTTTTATTTACGAGCCTTATCGAAAAGTTGCGCGCGAGCGACGGCTGCAGAGTAGAGAGTGCAAAAAGATTTTATTCTTCTTTACGAGCAGGCACAGGCAAGGCGCAAGCTCGTCCTTGATTGATGACACGCGCGCTTGCGCCTGCACTGTATGGCCTGGCCAGAGGGCGCGCGTTAAAAATTGTTTTGTCCTCTGCCGCAGCAGTTTCATATACTTACTCTATACACCGGCACTCGTTAACCGAGCCAAAGAAAAAAATCAGCAGAGTATACGTATAGAGAGAGAGAGAGAGAGAGAGAGAGAGGGTGGTGCTATGCAACGACGCGCACAGCCAGGCACAGTAGCACAACAACACCCCCAGCCGCTTCGCGCGCGCACCACTGTTTTATAAAGCTTTTGTTGAAATATACAACAACAGCAAAAAAAAAGGAAGGGAAGAAGACGAGAGGAGAGAAAGAGACGAAGAAGAAGTTCAACGTCGAGGTCGCGTCGAAAAAAAGCCCGAGTAAAGCCCGGTAAATCTGCGCAAAAAAGGAGCTAAGAGCGAAGGGCTTTGATGGTCAAAAAGCAAAGAAATATATTCTACACGTTACACAGTTCGTTAACGGGTATAACAGTTGCAGCTCTCGGTGTAAGGAGTATACGCAATTTCATACACACACGTATATAATACAGACGAGCGCGCAGTCTCCGTTTTTGCATAGGCGAGGTGCTGCTCAGCTACTGTTACTCTTGCAACGCGGGAAGAAAAGGCTCAAATGAATTTTCCTAATGAGTTATACAAAGCCCCTGCCGTGGAAATTTAAATTATCCAGACCATGCATCGGCTTGGAATAATAGGGATTTAGCGGGGGGTCGCTACAACGCTTGAATGGTTCATCTTTTACGCGACCCTGCACCCACACACCCACGCACATACGAGCACGCACACAAGTATCCGTATTACAAGATAGGCGGAGCTCTTTATAATATATGCGTATAAAGATTCAAGCGCGCGCCACAAAGCTCGACTTTGAAAACAAATGGCCGCAAGCTCTTTCTCTTGCGCGCGCGCGGGGTGGGCGTTCGCAAATTCGCATATCCCTTATTTACACCCATTTACGAGAGATTCTATTGTGCGCGTCGGAATCGAAGTTCGTATAAATCGATCGGAAGCTCGTTTACCTCCTCATAAACTGATAATAAAGAGAGGCGCGCGCGCGACAAGGCACACCCTGCGCGCGGTAATTCATTTTATCCGCAAACTCTTAATCCCGCAGAGCAAGTGTTGTAAACAGGCAGCCAGCCCCCTGCCCTCGTTTTGCTCGACTCCTACCTCCGCATCGCGGAGAAAGCAATAACGAGTCTGAACAATCTCATAATTTCGGCTTAACTCCGAGGAGATCTACGAACACCTGGTAAAATTTTGCAGCGTAATGCGCTTTCGCGCAGTGCACATTTTTCATCGATAGCGCCTCATTAAATCCTTGGGAGTGCCTATTACGTTCGATAAACATTCGAATTCGAAAAGACGCAAGAACGCGTGCGAGGTGGTGCGCGCGGACGCAGTTAACGTATCAAGTTTTTGAATGAACTTTCCTTCTCGGAGCAGCTGCATTGAAATAAGAGGAGCGTAGAAAGAGAGAGAGACTTACTTCGCAACAAGACGATCGTTTCTTGCCTACTTAGACTATGCAGAAAGAGAGCTAGAGCGAGAGAGGGAACATACAGTGGAAGTCTTATAACACGCAAGGAGAGTTAATAACGCGAAGAGTGCTGCGAGATACTCGCTCGTTGCTAGTGCTGCTACTACTTGCTTACTTGTGCCAGCTATACGAGAGGGAGAGAGGACAGGAGAAAACTTTAGATATCGTTTTAAATTAATTATGCGCATAAATTTCCCAAAGAGTATAATTATATCGCTAATTAGTTTGAATCGCCTCTTGAATTTTTTAAGCTTTCTTGCGAAAAAGTCTCGGGGTGTATATCTCGAGTCATCGCGCACACAGTCTCTTATTTTTATTCCGCACCAGCAGCATTTTTTCCTCCTTTCCTCGTGCGTAGCTATATATATATATATAATTTGGTAAACACCGGACGCCTGTCGCGCGTGGTTTCTGCTTTTTTTTCTTTTATCATCGTTATTTTATTTTTTTCTTGTTTATCGCTCTTGGTCGACTAGCCGACGTTGCCGCAGATATAGCTCGCCCTCGAAATTCAAGTTGAATTAAATAAATGTTGATGGAATACGCGCCCGCCTGGACTGCGCGGCGGAGTTGTATAATATTTAATGTGGGTGAAAATTTTATGCGCGATTGTAGCGAAGCTCCAACTCTCAAAGTGAAGCTCCAAGCTGGGAAATAGGATATATATAGAGATAGAGCGAGATAGAGCTACGCTGAAAGTTTGTTTGATTAAGGTAATGCACGCTCACGTACACGCAAGCCCAAACACAAAGCTATTTGTTGGGCACGAATTTGTATGAATTAAACACTCGCGAGCACTCCAAATTGGATATTATATAATATTTCATAATTTACGTTTACGAGGAGAGGCCGCGGAGGTACACCAGAAATAATTTTAAATACACCTGTCAAACTCGCTCGTTCTTTTCCGCGCTCGAGTAATGACGATCGCGTTGCGGACCGACGGTTGTTTGCGCGAAACTCTAGCCTGATTAAAGGTTGCTTCCTCCGAGAAGAAAAGAGAAAGAGAGAAAGAGAGAAATGAATGGTAGACGAGACTACAAAGTGCTTAAAGCTCGATTCCTCTTGCGCGCGCAGTAGTACGAGTCAACGCTCCGCGGCAATGACCGTGGCTTCTCTCTTTCTCCTGTGTCGTGCCTCGCGCGCGCAAGCTTTTTCTTCTTTCACGGACTGCAGCTACAAAAATTGGAAATCGCGTGCACACGAACGAGACATGAAAAGAGCTCGAGACTCTTCTCTTCTTCTGGCAGTCTTATGTCCCTCGCGAGACAGGCAGTGACTCGATCAAGATAGCGCTCGAGAGCAAAGAGTCGACAGTCGAGCTTGCGGTCTGAAAGAGGCCTTTTCTTCGCGAAACTCGAGGCTCGCCCGAGTCTCGGCATTCATCGGCACGCCACGCGTAAATGAATCTTAAAGTACGCGCCACGTGCACGTGTAATTCATAATTTAGAGAGTCGCTTCTCTCTCTCCCTCGTATCTATATATATATAGTGTATATGCGCTCTAGGCTCTGTATATGTAATATTTTATCGAGTACTTATAAAGACTGACACGCGCAAGCTCGCAGCGAGCAAGCTGCAAGGAAGTATAAGTATGCGTGCACGCTCGAGTAGTTGAAGACAAGTTATGTGAAAGCAAGGCGCTGCTGCTGCTGCTGCTGCTGCTTCGTGCGCTGCTTCTGCTTCTCTGCCGAGTACAAGACTCGAGCGGCAGAGCCGAAGGGAGTAAGTATTACGCAAGCTCTATATAGTCTAGGTAATTTTACCGTCTCGGTCTCACCTCTTATAACCCCCCGCGTGCGCTCGCTTAACCCGGGCTCGTGCATCCTTCAAGTCTACACGGCATAGGTATATATGTATGTACACAGTCAAGCGCTACTGCGCGTGTACGTGTTTGCACCTGTGTGCGCGCGCGCGCGTGTCTGTATGTGTATTACTCGGCTGCGTGTTAGATACTTGAACAATAAAGTTACGAGAGGCAGGGACGAGCGCGACTGTGTACGCCGAAATAAAACGACGCTACACAGTACTCGGAGCGCGCGGAGTATAATATGCTGTAGGCGCACGAGGGCGTACACTACGCGCGTTTAGCTACGCGGCGCTGCAGAGAGAAGCTTTTTATGCTTGCGAGCTCGTGCAATGAAACGGTGCGAAGCTCGTGCGCGTCCTGATAGCCAAGAGAGCTTTTTATAGATATAACAGCTAGTCCGGGGACGAAAAAAAGTACGCAACGGGGTGATGCTGCTGCTGCTGCACCGACTTTTTTGCCCCGCAAATGCATACAGTGTTGAAGATTATTTTGAAATTTTAACTCGAATCCCATTAGTCTCTGTTAAACTTAAAGCGAAATGGCTGGAAATTTTCGTGAAAACTCCCGCGAGCGCTGCGTGACGTGTAGCGCTGGGCGGGAGGGAGGTAAACTTTTTTTACGCGCTTGGGCAGCTTAATTAACGTGCGAAAGACTTACGAGGTCAGGCGTGCGCTGGAACTTGTAGAAGTCGAGAAAGAGAGGGCAAAAAATTGCCGTCCTTACCTGAAACAAAAATATAAATATAACGTTAGAGAGTTTTCGATAAATTATTAAAAGGTATATCAGCAAAAAAGCAAGTGCAAAAAAATTAGAGGGGGCGCTGCACTTTCGTTATGAAAGGATCTAACCTGCGGCTATACTGGGGCTGAAACGACGGAGCTGCAGGTGGCAGCATTTTTGTTCGCAACGACAAACTGATATTGGCTAAAGCACTCTTAATTTGGCACGAGCAATATCGGACTTTTGGCCTTGGCTGCACACGCGCTTCGTTCGAGTTGATTCACGCACACGGGTATATTCATCAGGATCGTCAACTACTGCACGCGCGCAAAGCGCGTGGATATGCGGATATGCGCGCGTATACAAACAGGAAGAATTTCATCTAGATGCGATTCAGTCGCACAAATATTGACGCAGTTCGTTTCGGGAGAATGAACGAAGGAAAGTGCTACCGCTGCTGCTCTATACAGGATAGAGTGGCCGTAAACGTTGGTACGTCGAGGCACGCGCACGCCATATTATAAGCTGCTGTTGCTGCTGCAGCTCGGGTCGAGAATACAGGGATTTTTGAAAACAACGTGTCATCGGATCAAAAGGTATTCCGAGTCAGTGAAATACGCATTGCAACAGCAGCAGTTGCGGAGCGAGGTATGCCCGTGTTTGTGTGTCTGTGATATACACGCGAGGTCAGAGAAGCGAGCAGAGTGTAGAGAATATACGTCGGCCACCTCTACTCCATGACAGAGTCGAATAGCTGTCTAGCGCCACTGGCACAAGCTAGTACTGCTGCTGCTGCTGCTGCTGCTGCTGCTGCTGACCGGCATTTCGCGCGCTCTACGGGAGGGAAGGCTAATACAGCCCAGCCTCTCTCGCGGTAGTGAATTTATAGCGTTTGACATCACACAACATTGCATGCGACGAGCCACTGCTGCTGCTGTTGCTGCTGCTGCATCGTTCGATGCGTGACTATGGAGTATATATCCTACACTGCAGCTAGTTTGCAACATCGGTGATACCAGGAAGTTTCTTTTTTTCCTTCTTTTTTTTCCACCGATCGTAAACAAACCGAGTCTTGTTTTTTTTTTTGTAACCGAGATATTTATTGAAACTTCAAACACCTAAAGTAAAGACTGGCAGGTGCGAATTTCTTTAGAACAAAATTGTTCATTTGCAAATGCAAATTACTCTTCGAGCCTCGCAGTCTCTCTATACGCGTTCCAATTTTCCATTAATTCAGCGATCCTTGGAGCATCATATTAACATCGGTTACATCGCTCTTATACATACACAAACGAGCTGCAGCTGCTTCACGAGAAAGAGAGAGAGAGAGAGAGAGCGAATGCAGCGAACATTGCGCCGAGCCAACGCTTCGAGTTTATTGACTCAGTGCACGCGAAAGCGCGCATGAAGGTACTACACACATACACACACAAATATTCTCGCGAAGCGAGTTTTGCAGGAAGAGAGAGAAATAGCGCATCGAACGTCTATGTAAATTATAATCGATTACGCGTATAACGTATGATACGTAAAACTATAGAGTTGAAATCAATTTTTAATTTAATTAACATTCGAGCTTGCAGCGACGACGATGTAAGTACGTCACTCAGAGGTCTACAATTACACAAAGTGAATAATTATAATTACATTTCTTTTGCTCTCTCTCTCTATGCATCCTTTGTCCAACATCGAAACAGCTCTCCCAAAATCTGCACGTTCCATTTCGTCGTTATAATCGCGTCTATATTGCCGCGCTGCTGCAGTAAAGCATTGCCGCGTGCGCGCGTCGCGTAGCAGTAAATCCAGAGATGTATTATCGCGTCGAACGAAGCACAGGCCGTCATTAGGTGTCCGCTTCGAAACATGCGTGCACGTATGGCGGCGGCGGCGGCCCTCTCGACGTATATGTATCGCGCGCGAGTGTAAGCTTGGCATGCTTCGCAATTGATTGCGCTTGGCGTGTACGCATTGCCGGGGAAATTTCGTTAATTATTAGAGACCATGTTTCTCTAATCGCGGAAAACCTGCCTACGTAGCAGCAGCGCCCAATATATATAGCATTGACCTATCGCTCCATGTCTCTCTCTTTCTCCCTCACGCTAGAGAGAGAAAGAGAAGAGTGAGAGACAACCGCACGCGAATAATAGACATTTATAGGCTTTGCGATTCTCCCCCTGCATTTCCATGAGCGTAGCTCGCGTGCGTACGCGTGTATGCGATGGTACGCGCGGCCAGACTCTGACGCGCCTTTGGGTCACGCGCGTGTGCACGTACAATAAAACACTGCGCATCGCGAGTCGCGGATTCCCCCCGCGCGCGAACGACGATTACCGATGCTGAAAACTAATAATTATCCCGTCGGAATTCATCAAAGAGGACACGTCGCTCTATAATATATCTCTGCCTGACAGTTCAGCCCTGCACCCCAGGCTCGTACTGTAACAGACTTTCCACGCTCGCATTCGCTTCGAGGTGCACGGCGAGCATGGCGTCCGCGTGACATTTTGAATTATTCAGCGCTGCTGCTGCGGCTGCTGCTGCTGCTGCACAGCTCGAATTATATGCGCGAGCGCGAGTTATATAATAGACCGATTCGGTGCCGCACGCGCGTGTACGCATGTGTGCGTTCTGCGACTGCAGGACTATGTATAAATACCGATTCGTTTTGCGTACCCGAGGCTCTCTCGAGCTCCAGCGAATATGTACATTGAAAATAAATATATATGCGAAATGTACGACGAACAGATCCCAGGACTAAATCCAGCGGAAGGGGAGGGGCAGGTGGTAGCGGCGACGACGACGACGACGACGACGAAGCTCCCGTGTACCAGCTAGCTAGCGCTGCCGCTGGGGGCATTAATTCGCATTCGGAAAATCTGCGGAAATAAAGGAAAAAGCCGCAAACACACGCAGCGGCGGCATCCGAGAGTACAAGATTATCTACTCGAGATTTATAAATACTGCGAGCTAGCTAAAGAGTCGCAGGCCGTACGGTACAGCGCAAGGAGGCGGGTACGCAGGATATATATAAAAAAAAGCTCTGCCCCGCGCGTACATCTACATATATTTGTGATATTTTCCAGGAATATATATTTATATAAAAGCCCGGAGCGTGTACCATTACGAGGGTGTTGCAAGAAAGAGCAAAGAGAAACAGAGAGAGGGAGAAAAAAAAAATAATGAATTGAGCGAGCAATGGAGGTATAAAAAAAAAGGTTAAACGAGGTCAAGCGGTAGAGCTAACAGCGGCGACGGCAGTATATAAGCAATACCAAGAAGTCGATACCGAGAGAGGGAGAAAGAGAGATGGAGACTCGCGAGAGAACTTGACTTCATACATATACAAATTGTAAACGAAGCTCTGGTGTACAATCGTCGTCGTCGTCGTCGTCGTCGTCGTCGTCGTCGTCGTCGTCGTTGAAGTCAGTTGACGATGATCCTTCGGCAAATCGACTCTTGACCCCGCCGTGCATAATATACGCATAAGGGCCTCAATTCCGTCCTGTCAAACTGTCGAGCTTTATATACAGCTCGCTCACGGTTTTTGTTGCGCTCTTCTTGTCGAGATTTCTCTCCCTCTCCCTTCCTCTTCTTTCTATCTCCTCTTTTCAGCCGTGGAATGGGGAAAGCTCCTTGTCTCGCTGTTCAAATAACGAGCAAGGATCTCTCCGCGCCGTATATAGCGCTCACAATTTGTTCATTTCATTGACTAATTCGAAGGGAGAACTGGTTAATTTTAAATGCCTCTCAATTAAAGCGTCGTCGTCCGTTGCAACGTTTACTCTGGATTTTTACTTCGTTTTCTTATTTATTTCCTGGACTCGCTTGAATGGATTTCTGCCTCGCCTTTAGTCTCTCGAGTCTTTTGTATCATTGTTTGCACTATATCGTAATATATATATGTCATTCATATACACATAAATATTTTCTTCCAATCCCTCTCGCAAGAAAACCATCTCACTCTCTCGTACGTCTCTCGCTCTCTTTTTCGCGCGCTCGTGCATGACCTGTATATTATATATGCCGCGCGCTCGAGCTACTGCTCCAAGACGTAGCTGGCGGGCTCAGAAAACCCGTATCGTGTGCAAAAGAGCGAGAGAGAAGAGAGAGTTGAAAAGAACAAGTCGAGAGTCTTTGAATATAAAACGCGCTTCGTCGCGTCGTCGTCGTTTCGTCGTTAATCGTCATCGCGGCGGCGGCGGCGAAAGCAGAACTAGTGGCTTCCTGTCCATTGACTCTACGGCCGCACTTTACGACGGGTATACCACTGCAAGCTCGACCCCGCGCCCGAGCGATATAGTACTAGACGGCTATAGACTAGTGGCGACTTTTACGACGAGCTGCAACGACACGGCGCAAGCGCCTTTCATCGTCCTTTTTCTCCAACCGTTTGTATAATAATTGTATATAAGTATTGAGTTTCGGCTGGTGCCGCGGCGCGTCGTCGTATTAATTAGTCGTATCAGCGAAATCCGTGTTTCGCCGAGTAACGAACTTTACTCATAATGCACGTATTTCGTGGGTCGTCTGCGTGCACCTCGCGAGCTTTATATCATCGGTACATATAGCGTATACATATTCCGCTATGTACGCAGGCGACATGGCAACGCTGCTTTGTTATCCCTTGGGGGATAACTGCCTGTTTCCGTGACTGCGCGAGTTAAATCTACCAGTCAATTTTAGAGTAGTGCTGCGAGCCCGCAACACTTTCCTGGAGACTGAAGGAGATTAAGAGGGAACTCTTTCATTCATTCTGCTAGTTCTCTCTCTGTGTGCGCGCGCGAGCGTTGCACCGGGCTCACGGCTCACTCTCTGACTCGCGTGTACGTGTTGCTGCTGCTGCTGCTGCTCCCGCCTGTGCCACTCTTCTTTCTGTCTCTCTTACTCGTTTTCTTCTTTTTGCTTTCCTTTTATTTTCGTTTTATTTTTACCTTTTTTTCCTTTTTTTTCCCTTGTTGAAGCTTGTCGGGCTGCGCTCTGCGAGCACCAAAGGGAGAATAAAAGGACGAGGGCGACGACGATGGTGGTTGTTCGTAGCTGCTCTCTCGCACGCGAGCATTGCTATGCATGCTCTCGCGTAATTTCCTTCTTCTTCTTGCTGCTGCTGCTGCTGTTGCAGCTATCTCGCATGTGCTTGCATACATATAGCCTCCAACCTCATTCCTTCCGCTACTGTACTGTCGCCGCCGCCGCCGCCACTGAAGTTGGCTTCTTTGCGCTCTTGCTCTGTATATAACCGAGCCTGTTCTTTAACGTTGACTCTTTCTCTTTCTTTCTTGGTCATTTCGAGCTAGATATCGATTCTTCGTTTACTTTCTGCTGTGCGAGAGAGCGCCGAAGTCCCGGTTTTCTTTCTATCTTTCTTTCTTTCTTCCCCTACCCGACTCATCGTGCTCTTCTGCCGCTGCTTCTTTGTGTCGGCGGCCCGAGCAGCGTCTTGAATCATTTCGAGTCTAATAGTTTCTTTCGATATACGCCTGCTTTGAAGTTTTTGCTACACGGAGTATACTATATATCTCGGCGCTCGGTGTATAGATAAATGCGCGGGCTCGAGGACAATTTTCTTCGTCTCCCCCATGCTCCCCTTGCCGAAAATGTACCGGTCGCGATGGAAATACCGGCAGCCCTCGCCCCTCCATTCTTCGCACACCACGCGGTGGCCATATAAATTATACGCTTCGATGAAATTTATCGCCAGGTTAAACTTCTCGATATTCGCTGTATAATGCTAATGACGATTAGTTTGGCAATCAATTGCGAAATTGAGTGAAAATAGAAAATAAATTAACCGCTCGCTGCTTAATGCACTGTTAGTCGGGTACAAAACAACGTTCCGATAATAAGAAAAACCATAACAAAAGGTATGATAAACTTACATTATATGTAATACATATTATGTATTACGGGTGACTTTTCGTACATGCGTGCGAACTCTAGGCCATCTATGTGCGCCTCGTGTAGTTACTCTAGATGCGCCTGCACGTGGGCATCGTGTGCGCAGGGCATAAAAGAAGTCTTTGCTCTCGTAAAAGGTGGTCGCCGTATAAGCGCACGAGTTATGTTGTTATGTACGAGCTTACGCCGCCGGGGTATATGCGAAGGGGGTGGCGGGAGGAGGTTAAAAGTTTTGTGGCCAATGAGTCATAATGAGTCGATTACATTTGCACATTTGAGAAAGGCCGTCGTATAAAGTTTATATATTCCTAGGATGATCGAGTAGTTGCGCACACAGACGTTGCGGCAGACACACAGACAGGCACGTATAGGCCACGTATGTACGTGGGGCGTACGTTCTAACTTTATAGCAAAACTCACTGAAGCGCACATTGCGCCCCGGCGCAAATATACGACGTACATGAATGTGCATAAACAACTCCACTGTATACATGGTAGTATATATACGCATCGACAATTTCGGACGAAAAAAGGTTCTCGTCTATAAATAAAAAAATATACCTCGGGCTCGCTCGTATAGTTTCGGAGTAGTGTATTCATATATTTACATCAACAGTCATCGATGCGCGCGTATCTATTTGATAAGTTCGTGTATGTGTACGCGCACGCGCGTGGTCGGTAATAAAAAGCTGTGCTCGCGCGTCCCATATAGTATTTAGTAATACGAATCGGACGCTCGCATTTAATGACTCGACGGATATCTACTGGTGGCGAGCGCGCGTACACATACATGCGGGTAAAAAAGCTCTGCAAGAGGAAGGCATGGAATGTCGAGTGTATAAAAAAGCTGCCCAGCTGCAGCAACATCGACGTATAGGTACAAACGCACACACCACGTATCGTTGTAGCCGGCCGCTGAACAAACGCTGCAAAATAAACTAGAGAATCGTCCGGCAAAAGAAGATGACACGTACATATGCGTGTTGTGAGTACGCATCGTAAACGCCCGTTTTCTCTCTCGTTTTTTTTTTGTTAGAGGCAAAAACGCAAAGCCTCCCGGAAGTAGCTCGTGTACGTGTACGCGGGTGGCTATGTAAAAAAATATACATGCAGCAATTCGGAAAAGCTGGAAAGAGAGAGAGAGAGAGCGAGGAAGAGAAAAATGGAACACGACAAGACTGGAACGTGTATCGAAGTATAGTCCATTGTCGCGCGCACACACGGATACATCGATGTACACACGAGAGACATGTTTATCGGCTACAGGTCGCGGGGGAGGGTGCTGCATGACCAGGACGTCTGAGTACGTGTGAGTATGTGTGTGTATATGTGGCGGGCGTCAGAATCGACCACGGCACAGCCGTCTACCATTGAGAATTGTCAGCTGTAGCAAACAAGACACGAGGAAGCGTGACCAGGCACCACCACCACCAGCTCGCACTGTGCAACCCTCTTGTAAGCGCTATAAATCCATATACAGTAGCAGCTAGACTATAAAGGACACACGTACACACTTGCGCGAATACTCGAATATACAGAGGAGGGGGTCAGTTCGACGAGGCTGTTTCTAATGGCCCTCATTAGTAGCCTCTCAAGTAGATGTTCTCTAGTGCGCGGCGCGTATAGCGCAGCAATGCGAACACATGCAGAATAGAGACAGACAGTGAGAGAGGCTCGACTAGCCAGAGTGTTTGTGTATTTAGATCGGGACAAAGCCTCGTTTGTAGTGCTCTCGCAACGCGAGGATATTGCCCATCCTCTTCCTTTTTTACTTTTTTTCGTTTTGCTTTCGACTAACTCTCCTCTTCTGGGGCGCGCCGACGCTCTAGCTTATACAGTAGCTCGAGGTAGGACTATACTCTCGCTTTGTGCCTCCTGTATTTGTAGAGGGCAAACGGTTTAAAATAAATTTACCAACTGACGAGTAAAAAGGACTCGGAGATGGAGAGAACGGGAGAAACTGCAACACGCACTGCACCCTTTCGTTCTCTCTTTCTCTTCGATAACTGCCAGAGTGCTTCATTTTAGTTTTATCGTATGCTGCACGCTCTCTCGCGCGCGCTGCTGTGTTTGTGTGCTTTTCGGTTCTCTCTCTCTCTCTCTCGCTCTCTTACTCTGGGTTCTCCTTTTTTCTCCTCTATTTCTCTCTCGCTCGCTCGCTGTCTATGGGAGACGAGCAAAAAAGAGAACGCACGCGCGTGGAACATCAGCAGTAGCCTTTTTGCCATTCTCTACCGCTACTTCTCTCACTCCCTCTCTCTCTTTCTGCCTGCATCAGACATTTCACCAGTGAGAAAGAGCTTGCGTTTTTACACACGCGCCTCTTTTCTCTTTCTCTCTTTATCTCACTATGGCTTCTCTTTTCTGTGTAAATACACACATGCGCGTAGATGTATTTGCCATGTGGCAATAGCTCGGCATACCATTGACGGACGACGAGGCAAGTGTGTGTGCCATTGTTGGATAATGCATACGCACACATTTACGCGAGCACTGGGCAGACGGACGACACACTCACACGTACATTTAGAAGAAAGAGAAAGTGCGAGATAGGGAGGAAAAGTTCCAAATAGCCCCTACAGTAAGTACGGCGTGATAATTCAATTGCCGAGACTGTCGCCGAGCCGGTTGCTATTTTGCTGCTATACTGCTGCTTCTGTTGCGTGATTCTTATAAACATTTATGTGATGCTTTGTTACGAGTGTGTAATACGAAACACAAGCCAAACTTTGAGAGGCTAAATTTGACGATTACGAGGGTGTAGAGGCAATTCGCTGTCGCTGACATCGAGCACAGAAAAGATTCATTACCATTTTTCTTTGTTGCTATTGTGGGAATTTTGTCACGTGTCACATAGAAGGTTACTGCGGCAATTGCTGATACCACACCGAGTACATTAATTATATCGGAAAAGTCTGCGTGGAAAAATTCATTCGCCTGACGTATCATTGGAAATATAATCAGAAAAATGATATTCACTGATTGATTTGGCTCGAAAACACGAAAATTTCCGAAAGTATCTCGATGATTCATTAATTTAAAAAACATAAATATTATGTTTGCCTTTGAAATTGGTGAAAATCGTTCATCATCCGATCGTCGCGTATAATAATACCCTGTATATACATATATAGATTTGTAGCCGACGACGAGAGCCACTTCGATCAATCAAGAGAATTTCAATTTGTCGAGAGATTTGCAGCGCTGCCGCGTATATCTGCACGCGCGTACAGACGACCATCGTTGTTGTTGCGGTGCTTCGTCTGCGTGGCAAAAAGATGCAGTCACAGGATGTGCTTTATGCAACTCTTGGCGCTGCTCGAGTGTTTCAGTGCGCCGAGTGCGTGGGTGTGGGTGTCATTGTGACCTAGTCCACGAAGCCGCGTACACGTATAGCGACGACCATAATTTACTATTAGCGCGTTTACTATGCAGCGCCAGTGGTGGCGGCGGCAGCATGCCCGAACGCTATACGTATATAGTATACCGAAGGTGGTGTAATGGTATAGGCCACGACAAGTAAGATGGACGTGTATTCGCTCGAATCCCCGTGAGCGCTTTCGCCGGCAGAATCTATTGCTCCAGCTCTCTCCTCTCTCTCGCTGCTGTGCTCTCTGCGCGCCTTCCTACACTCTCGAGTCTCTGTTTATTGAGCTATTTGTCAAAGTTCATTAGGCTCGGCTGCAGAGCCGCGCGTGTATACATTACGGCGGCACGTCGTAACGAAGCGCCGCGGCGCGCTCAAGGTGACGCAAAGTATCCGCGTAAATCAATATTTTTGCGCTGTAATCTCATTTTGGACGATAATTTTTCATTCCCTCCCCTCTGCTTTTCTCTTTGGATCTCCAGAGAGAGAGAGAGAGGGAGATGTAGAAACTCTCGAGGAATTATTTTCCAGGCCATTCTCGTATTTTTATCAAAAACAGAAGAAGAAAAAAAATAAGAAAGCCTCGGCAACATTTCTTCGTGCGCGCTGAGCGCTGCTGAGCGGGGGAGCGCTAAGTTTTAACCATGAAAGACGCGTCTCTTTTCTTCTCGCGCTAACGCAGGACCTCTCAGAAATGGCGAAAGCACGAGAGAGAGAGAGAGAGAGAGAAGGCTAGAGGTGCGAGGCTAGGAACTGCTCTTATCCATCCTCTTTGCAAAAGTTTACTACTCGAGAGAGCTGCTGCTGCTGCTTCCACTACTACTGCGTAGCTGCACGGGGATGTACATGTATATAGCAGTCAGCGCACACGTTACTTTACGCGGTGGTTGCTGCACTCTCTCTCTCCCTCACGGGTGCTCTCTCCTACTACTACTCCTCTAGCCGCATGTGCACTAGCTAAAAGAGAAGAAATAGCGCGCATAGCAGCGCGAGATCGAAATAATGGTTGCACCGAAGCGTACGTATACATGCACTAGAAGAGCAGTAGAAGCGGCTGTGGTAGCAGCAGCAGCAGCAGCAACTCTGACCAGCCTATGTATAAAGCTGCTCCAAGAATGAGCAAAAAAACAGCAGCAGCAACAACGAGGAAGAAAGGTAAAAAAGCTCAAGCTCAAGTTTATGCTTGCTGTAGGTGCCTATAGAGCTTGCAGCGCGCACTACTATACCGCACGTACGTATACAGCCTTGTGTACGGGTGTGTACGTGTGTAAATGCGCCTGCCTAGCTGCTGCTGCTGCACTACTAGCTGTGTGCAATCTTTCGCCAAGGCGCGCAACAACGATAATAACGTAATAACTCAGCCATTTAAACGCTCTCTCCCACTTGAGTGTCGAGAAGTTTTGCACTTAAGTAAGAATATCCTCCTGCGAGTTCGCGCAGGCAGTGAGGCAGGCAGGCAGGCAGGCACTAGGATGAGGGTGTGCTGCAGTGTAGCTGTGCAGCGGGTGGGCGGGAGGCTCGTAGAGAGTGGAGGTTGAAACTCCACAGAAGAAAATATCGAGCATTAAGCGCGCGCGCGCGAGCCGAGCCAAGCAGTCATTTATGTATAACAAGCAGAAAAAAAAACAACAACGGCGCAGAGCTGGTAGAGGAATATATACTCAGCAGCAGGCCGCGCGCGTAACTGCAGCAGTCTATGTATGCATCGTAGACACGTTTATATACACACCGCTGCAGCTGCCGCACACATGTACAACAGTCGACTCTTCGCGTCGCTGTGTGACGGATTATGTTTGAAGTGTGTACCTCGTGTATATATTTGTGCATATACGACGTGTATTTACTGTTTATAACAGCAGCAGCAGCAGCAATGCCATACAGTGGCACAGTGGTGTATAGTGGCAGTAGCAGTAGCAGCAGCAGAAACAGCCACAGGGCATGAAAGTCTCATTACTTATATCTAAACGTCTGCTGCGCGAGCTGCAGCTATAACCGACCTGTACCGCTAGCGCCGCTGCCGCTGGTACTCGGGTTCTGGTAGTGCTTTTATAATGGCCACACACATGCGTGCAGTGGTTTACCGCTTTACTCTCCCTCGGCCTCTTCTCCTCCTTTTCTCCTCTTTCCTCTCTTCGCTTCGGTACTACTAACAGCAGCAGCAGCAGCAGCAGCAGTATCCTAATTTTGCATTTATACCGATGTTTGCGTGCGCATAAATACTCGCGTGCATTTCAACTGGGGCCGCGCGTGCCTTCGTCATCGTCATCCTCCTGGTAAAGGGTTAAATTACTGGCTTTTCTTGTTCATACACACACACATACACACAGTGAGAGATGTATCCGTGCGCGCGTGTACACAGAGGAATAGGCGTGTGCTGTAAGCTCGTACATGCACACACGCACACGGCAACGAGCTAGCCGAGGCCGACTTAATCCCCGCAACAGTGTGAGCGTGTAGAATCGATAAGTAATTACCAATCGCATTGCGGAGCGTGCACGAGCCGGCTAGAGACCATCGCACACACATACACAGTACACACTCACACGCGCGCAGAGAGAAACGAGAGCTATACAAGCCAGTGGCGCGCGATTAAAAGGGAACGCGCACCCGGATTCTCTCTCGCTCGCTCTTACTCAATGCTACGGTTAATGCACCGAGAGAGCTGCTGCTGCTGCGCACGAGCTATATATAACCCACCTACGGTACGCCCTTGCGCCCCGATCGATCATTTGAATCGAGCAACGATCAATTCTACTGATTGGATTTTACATGACACAAAAAGAGACGTGAGAGCGAGAGAGAGAGATTGGGCTCTCGAACAAGAAAGAGCAAAAGCAAGATGGGATAAAAAATGTCGCCAATTATCAGCTGTTTGACGTTTTTTCCGCTTCTTTTTATTCATGCGTATGCAGACGAGCTTGCAGTCAGTAATACAGCACGAGCAGCGGCAGCCCGCCTGCTCGCTCGCATTATAATTGTATCGTGCGATGCGCGCGAGCGAGCCACACTTCATTGGAAATTCATTGGAGTTATGATTGCATTGTTTGCTTTTCTCTTTCTCTCCGTCGAGCTGTCGCGTACGCGCGCGCCGCACACCGTTTCGCACAGCTAACAGTGCAGCGGCACAGGTTGCACACGCACACACACAAAGACGCGTCGATCCGCTCATTTCTCGCGCGTCGCACTCACATGATCAAGCTCGCATCGCGCGCATAACCCACACGAGAACGTGCGAATCTATACGGCGGTTGTATTTACAAGATACAGAAAATTTATCGTATGAAAAAAACGCGTACTTATATAAACTGGGATACGGGCGATCGTGCAAATATACGACTGCAGCCGCGTAAGTCTGAATTGAGAGATGGAGCGAGAGAAAATTAATATGGCATGGAAAAGCGCGAGATAATTCAATAATTCGTTGCGCGAGTGGGTCGGAAAAGTTTCTTTCTTTCTTTTTTTTTTTTATTTTATTTATTATGCATTTCTCTCTTTTTCACTGTAAGCTCGTTCCGTATTTCCAATTAAAAAGTACAACGGCAGCGCACGTATACGTACGTATATATTCTGCGCTTGTAATAATAATCACAATAATAATAGTAATAACTCGTCGGAGGGTCGTGCACCCAGCCGTACATTCGGCGCGCGTCTATATACGTACTCGTAAGCGACTGTGTGTGGGTGTGTGTGTGTATGTGCAGTACGTGTCAACGAGCATGCGACTGGTGCTTTCTGATGAGTATCGGTTAACCATTGTTTCATTCAGGCCTGTAACTCGCTGAGTTAATTTAACTTCAAATGCAACGATGCTGCTGCTGTTGCTGCTAGCTGAGCTCGTGTACAGCTGTGCATGTCTATGGGGTGAACAATCGCATGCGTCAAGCCGATTGTCGCATTATGTATTTACCAAGTAAGTCCATCTCTGCAAGTACTTTTTAGATTATAAGCTAAGTGTTTACACAACTAACCTGAGACTAGAACATATGAGTTCAGTGTAATTAACCAAACGCATAACAGAAGAAAGATCGATGAAAAAGCTCGGGAGTATGGGACGGCTAACGAAGCGCGAAACAGCTCACCATCGCATTTTTCTTTCTCTCTATCTCCTCTCTTTTTCTTCAAACTTCGGAGAGACAACGATGCTGCTGCTTCGACACACTGTTGCTACTTTTTTCTGCTCTCTTCCTTCTGTACGTATATACGTGCATACACGCTGTATACGCGTATAAACGAGAGCGTGTCTGCATACATCACGTTGGCGAAAAGAATCTCTCTTTCATGCTTGTGTGGGCGCTCTGTTGCTGCTTCTGCTGCGAGAAGAAAAATAGCGTGTCTGTTTGCTTGCGCAATCTTTCTTCCTCATTCTCGCAGATCTTTCCTCAAAAGTGGCGAGTCAGCGCGAACAGAGCAACAACGTGGAAAAGCTCGAACGAAGAAGTCGAAGGAGGAGAAAAAAGCTCGACGTCTCTCTTTCTCTCTCTTTTTCTCTCTTCTTGCAACTCTCGTACGTCTATATAGATGAAAATCTTTTTATACGGTTTATATCGGCGACCATCATAGCGTACATATAGTCTAGTGTTGCGCATACATACACACACCCGCGTACATATATTACACAGAACATTGCACTGTCGTTGGTGTATACCGCGAGAATGTGTCGGAAAGCATTCCCGACTGCAGCTCGAACGTCGACGTATAAGGCCGAGCGCGCTGCTGCGAAATCGCGAAAGCTCGACAGCAGAGAGTATCCGCACGAGCGAGCACGAGCCAGGGAAAGAGAGAAAATCTGATTCTCATCGCCGGAGAGGGGTGCCTTGTTGCAAGAAGAAGAGAAAAAGAGCGAGAGAGAGAGAGAGAGAAAAGCTCCATATGTATATTTATTATACATACATAAGCTCGGGACGGGAGCATAGTTCGAGCTGCTACTGCTGCCACCGGTACAGTGTGCATGCAAGCTCGGACCAGGTGAAGCGTAAACTTCAAAAGAGAACAAGAGGGGCTTTTTTCTAGTGCTGCTGCTCCTACTTCTTCTTTTCTATATATAACCTTGGATATATACGCGCTCGTGCTGTGTATATATGCGCGCATATATACATAAAAACGAGCAATAAGAGAAGAACGCACTTATTCGTGCACAACATTCATATTGCATTATATTTCGTATCTTATTGTTTGGAAAAATATTACGCGCAAAGGGCCCGCGCCGAGCTCGTCTGCTCATTTTTTTTATACCTCTTGGATTTCGATCGGTTGGCTGCGCCTCGAGCTTGCAAGCTCCTAATGAAGATTTAGAAAGCCTTACATACACACTCGGCCGTCGGGGCTTGCACGGCGAGCTTCACGCATTTACCAGCAATATACACATACCGGAGTCGAGCGAGAGAAATCGTTGCCAATAATATATATAGAGAGAGGGAGGGAGCAAGAAGGAATTTGTAAGCGACGAAGAAGGAGAAGAAGAAGAAGAAACAACGGCACCGACGCCCGAAGAAAGTGTGGATGGAGATAGGGGAGTGAAAAGCAATTGAAACGCTCGAGCTTTTTTCCTCCAACGATTTTCACGTCTAATTCCATTTTTAATCCAGCAAAGTGATGTAACTCGATAGAATTCGATGCCCATGCCCTGTTTCCAGCTGCCTGCTGCTGCCTGTATGTACAGTGCAGGTATGCAATCACATGTACATGCAAGCTCTCGATCGAAAGAGAAAGAGAGACCGAGACAGACAGTGAGAAGCGTGGGGCTCTTAGTCATTTTTATTTCCTGAAAAATTCATCTCTTTTGTACGCCGGCTCTCGATCGTAGCTGTCTCTCTTTTTAGCGCTCGCTCGCGCGCGCACAGATCGATCAGCTACGCTTCTATTCTATACGTTTATCTCTTCGTCATGTATAGATACTTCGTATGTATGTGTGTGTGTACGTGTTTTCATATGTGTCTGTTGGTATGCTGCACGCATACACGCGCATAATCCAATTCCCACTTGATAAACGAGCTCTCGTAATTCCATCGCGTGTACACTGCACTGTTGCTGCTGCTGCTGCATTCGCTGCTACTCGCGATTCTGGCTTGCGAGTACTGTTCTTCTCCGATACATACACGCGCGTATATATACGTGCAAGAGCGCAATATGGAAATGTATGCGAGCGCGTATTGTATAAGTGGACTTTTAGCGAATGCAGACGAAAAAAAAAGAGGAAATAAAACAAGAACGAAAGGAAATCCACGCACTCGAGCCGATTTTTAAAGAGAAAACAAGGCTTCTGCCTTGCGCACCGATTCTTTCTTCCGCTTTATCGCGCGCCTCGACTGGAGCCGTTATCACCTCCGACTGTTCTCGCGCGATATCCCTGTCTCGATTTTTGCCTTCCTTCTGTATAACGTACAATAACGAAGCCGGGGACGAATACAACGTTTCTTCGCATTGAAAACGGACTCGTGCACGCGCGTTGCAACTCGATCGCTGTGTTTATTTTTTCATTTCTATTCCGGCGCACGCGCGCGAGTCGAAGATAACGCGCGCCGAGCCGGCGTGAATCACGAAGATTGTGCACGCGGCGCATTCTCACGGACGCTATTATATATATTATATATGATGGTCAATTTATATACATATACTGTTTATCGTATAATGCGCGCACTGTGACTATTTTTGTCCAGCGGCTCTTTCATTATGAGCACGCGAGTGCAGCAGCAGCAGCAGCATAGGCGCGCGAGCTCTCTCGCGTTTATTAAAAGCATAAAATGAGAATCGATGGAAAAGCGATCGCAAATGACATTTGCGATTCCGTTGCTATTGCTGCTATACGTCGAATATAATTGTGCAATGAAAACGTACGTATAGAATCGACGATTAATAATGTAAAAGAGCTCGATGCTCGAGTCGGCGCATGTAAATTAATCAGTAATCGAAGAAAATTGAATTGGCCTTTTTTTATTTATAAATACTTCTTGGTTTTTACTCAATCTCATGAAGTGTGTTTATATATAAATTCGCAATGGCCACTCGAACATTATGTTCAAAGTTGACCCGACCATGCGTGGTAGCAAGCACACAAACAGACAGCGACAGATTCTCAATTTTCAAACGATATTGCCAATAGTTTCATAACACGTTTGGGAGTCAGCAGCAGCAGCAGCAGTGGCATCGGTAGCCAGCAACTGCTGGGTCAATTCGTTATGTATCTCGTGCTCTATACTCTTCTACACTCTTGGATTGATTTATACATCGTTTAATTGAGATTGCTGGCGCTGCTCGCGTATAGCGTGTTCGTGCGAGGCACGTAAAAGTCGCTAACCTCGCCGCCGCGCGATCGCACATCACAACCTTGTAGGCACCGACATGGCACACATATTACGTATTACGTACCGCGCGCTCGCATAAAATCGAATCGATCGAGCGCAAATCGGCCCGCTATTATGTCCCAAGTGTACATAAACGCGCGGTACACGCAGACGCACACACGCGCGGCCAGCTCATATACATAATTCCCATCGAGTGTATTATGTACGAAGCGCGTGCAGCGGGCAACAAAAAAAAAAGGCCGTATTATATACTGAAAGATTGTCCGCCATGTATATTACAGCGCACACATTGTATGTATAATAATGCGAGACGATCGCGAAGAAAATGACGATAGCCATCGGTATTAAATCGGGCCGGTATAAAAGCGCGCGCGCGCCTTTTTATAATAGTCTTCGGCGGCCAAGTCGATGTCAAGCGAGCGAGCTGTGCACGTACATGCATACATGCCATGACACAAACGCAGCAGACGCACGACGCCGCTGCTTGTTTCGTATACACATACATCTATGTGTGTATATATGTATGAGCGCACGCACTCGCGCTATGTAATCTATTGCCTTGACCGGAATTGCAAATTTCAGGTAAATATAGCTGCAGGTATTTCGGTAACGGTCTTGCAACAACAAAAAAAAAAAGAAAAAAGAAAGAAAGAAAAAAGAGCCAACGACGCGCGTCACATGCGTTCGCGCGCGAGCCGAGTCTATGTATAATACAAACGCGCTGCTGCTGCTCGAGCTGTGTAGTGCGGCACCGGTGAGGCACGCACTATAAATGCAAATCAACAACAACGACAAAAACACTCACACACACTCGCGCGCGCGATGCTCTCTTTCGCGGCGAGCTCGATCCGTCTATGAGCTGCTCGCGCGCGCGCATGGAGGATTTCTTCGAATACGTCGCCTCGCGCGCGGCGCTAATAATAGGCGAAACGATCCACGAGACAGCCGTGTGCACTGTGCAGTGTGTTCGCGCGCGTAAAACAGAGAGAAAGACACTGGACTGGATAATTTATATTGTTTTTCCCTCTTTTTTTTTTTTGTCGTAACCGAGTAATTAAAATCGTGCGTACGCGTATTATGTGTACGAGCTCGCGCGCGCGAAACTCTGAATCATACAAACTCACGCTGACCTACTTAAGACGTAGAGAACGAGAGTACACAGTAATAATAAAGCAAAACACATATATAATCCATATTTCAGTTCTCTCTCTCTCGGCGTGCTATTGAGAGGCACATTAGCGACGTATAAATATATGAGCGAGGCATACAGCGTGTGTGTGCAAGCGCGCAATACAAATTGCTGTTATCAGCTGCCTATAATATGGCACATTTGTATCCGGGCGCGTAACGCGCGTATTTCAAGGAAGCTCGTATTATGCTTATGAGCAAAGTTGAATCATTACTCGCTAAAATCCTCGTCGTATCGAGTAAAGAGAAAGAGTAAAAAAAGTTTTTTTTTTAGAGAGAACGGTTCTCGCGTATTTGTCCTGTGCCAATAATGTGCGCATATAAGCGGCGCAAAATTCTCGGTTTTTCGTCGCGATTTGGAAATAGGGAACTTCTCGTGCATGTATTATTCCCCATGTACGTATTGAGAAATCAAACGAAAGTCACAGCCAGCATAACTGTATTCATGCGGATGAGCATTCGAGTACACGAGAGGAAGGAAAAAAAAGAAAGGAGAAGAATACACACGACGCACTCTCGCGAATGTACGTCGTAATGAGCTAAGAGAGCGGAGCAATCGGGTAAGGAATATTTGATATTCCTTAATTAACGAGAAAAAGTCGGTGGACGCGCGCGCGCGCGAGCACGCTGTAAAATTTACGCGTTCAATTAGGAGACGGCAGTTAATCGAGTCAAAAGAGATGCAAAAGAAAAAAGTCAACAGCGATAAACACGACAAAAGTTTTCGCTTGCGACGCTAAAGAGTAATCAAGGTAAAGGATAAAAAATCGCCATGAAAATTAGTCAAGTAAAAAAAAGAAAAGAAAAAACGGGGGAAAAAGGTATACAGAGTCGAAGGGAAGAAGAATCCGAGTGAGCGACGAAGTAAATAAGGAGAAAAAAGAGCTGCGCGATCGGAGAATAGGGAGAGAAATCGATGGCGTATATGTGCTTATTCTAGCGTGGAGAACAGGCCATTGCATAAAATCCTACACACACATATATATACCTGCCAATACCGAAAGTCGATTAGCGTATTGAATGATGTAATGAAAGGATGCCGAAGGTTTTCCCTCGTTCGCTCTCTTTCTCACTCTTTCTTACAGGTACTTGGCAATTGGTCAAGTCGTAGTATACTGGCTCCTATATAGCAACAGCACTCAGTGCTGCAAGTTGAATGGAAACTGCTTGCTTCTACTGCTGCTGCTGCTGTGCGAGAAGAGAAATGGCAAAAAGAACAGAGTCCCGAGCGCGTAATAAGTGAAGTAATTTGCTTCGCGAAAGTGAAGGAAAAAAGAAAAAGATTTCGTAAAGCTCTCTATTATTATAGTTCAACAAACACATACATAGAATACAGACATATAGCTGCGATCGCGTCGAGACGCATACGTGTGAATGGCGCAATCGGGCCGAGTCATCCGATCGCGAGTATTATAAATGACTTTCTTTCTGCGCTATCTGCACGGTCAATAACGCTAAATTAAAGACCCGTCGCTCAGGCCGGCTTACTTAATACGCACACGTGCAATATAATGCGAGCATCAGCAGATTCACACACAAACACATATTAATTTATACGTAATTGAAAGTCGCGCTCTACATAATATTCAAGTCGAGCGACCCGCACACACGCACACACATACGCGTACTGACAGGGCGATCCATCAAAAAGTTATCTGAGTGACTATTATGTTCTCTTTTCAAGCCAAAAATAGCGCAAAAATAAAGAATCCCATTTGAGTTGCGGCTCAAAAACTCATTTGAATGAATCTCATTATTTCACTCGCACTTTTCATCCTTTTTTTCCCCTCTTTACTCCTTCTGCTGTACGTTGCTGTATGCCGCGCGTATTCGTATAACATGCCGCATCGTCAAAGGTTTCCGTGATTTGAAAACCACCGGGCATTCGCGCGCGGAATGAGATGAAAAAGAAAAAAGAGAAGAGAACAGAAGGAGAGGAGAGAGAGAAGGGGTGAAAAAAATCATCATCGGGCCGCTTAGCGCACGGGGGTACACGCTAAAACATGAAAGGGAAGCTATATGCTGATATTAAATCAGAGCGTGCGCGCGGCGGGGTTATTTAGAGGGGTGAGTGAGCACAGCGCCAGCAATGAAGAATTTCAAAAGAAACGAGCCACTACATGTCTGCGCCCATAGATATACACGTGTGTGTGTGCGTGTGCCTATGAGTGTATGCGTGTACGCGCGGAGATGGAGTTGAACGGGTGGTTAAAAATTATTCGCTTCATTTCATATACGCGCGCTAAACGGCATCGTGCGCGCCTCCGCCGCCACTGTATGTATATAAAGTGTGTGCGAGTATTATTTTTAGACGGGGGAAGAATTACCTAGTACTACTGCGCGAACGAGAAATTTTTTTGCGTACATGTATGTGTCTGTGCGTGTACGCGCGCAGCAAAACAGCAAATTTTCAACGATAATAAAAGCTCTTGTGCAGCAGAGAGCCGAGCATTGCTTACTTGGCGCTTTTTTATTTATTCGCGTACGGCTGAGCGCATCACGAGGAAACAATGCCGTGCTAATCGAGAAACGCTTCCGCCCCCGCTTTTTTTCTTTCCTCTTTTTTCGTTTTTTTGTTTGTTTTTGTTTTTTTTTTGCTTTCCGAAACAGCGGCAACGTAGCAGCGACAACACGATGTTCGTCATTTTTACATTTTGCTATAAGCTTTAAGACTTGCACAAGCGTTCGCATAAAAGCGCAGTAAGTGAGTGAGTGAGTGCAGGAGAGAGAGAGAGAGAAAAGCAAACGAGCGCGTGCAGCACGAGAGTAGTAAGAGCTAAAGAGTAAAATAAACAAACCTCGCGATGTAGTATCATTGTGAATATACATACGCGTTGGTATGAGTATTAGTTTTGGTAAGAGGCGAAAATTTTTGTTAAACGCGATCCTTGGAGTTTCTCTCGCTCGTGATTCTTTGCAGCTTGCGCGCACACACATACGTACAAGCTAATAACCCCGAAAATAGTATTTCTACGATTTTCATTTCTTTTTGCTCTCCGTATACGAATGTGTGTGTAGGTATGTACGTACGTACGCGCAACCTGACTAACGGCAATTAGAGCCACTGTTGGCACACGCGCTAATTAAATGTTTTGCTTTTCGTCCGTGCCAGACGCTTCATACATATATACGTATACATCAACAACGTGCCAGTGCATTTCCGCAGCGGTAGGTTCGATAACACGATTTGTTTGTTTTTTTTTTCGCTCGCGTATAATTCGCAGAGGAACCTGACCCTCTAAAGCAGCATTAATTTTTTCAGCATTTGATTTTTGCATAAAGAGCTATTTTAAATTTTCAACGCGGAATTATGCACTTCTTTTCAGACTCGACTATCTCGGGACTGTATATACATGCTATCGCTGCTGCTCTGCCGCTGCCGCTTGGCAGGTCTATTTTTACGCGAGGCTACTTACAATATCTTAGCGTGTTTATACACCGAGTCGTAAACCTGAGAGAGTGAACCGAGTAAGATAGACGTGGAGCGAGAGAGAAAGGCGTGCGGGAGCTTCGAGCTCTAGAACAAATAAATGCAATAATAACTGTTTTTCTTGTGGCGTGGCGCAGTAAAAGTACCTGTAGACTGGCTCAAAGGGTATAAAAAAGCTCGAAAATTTGGTCGATGTCGATATAGACCAACTTCTTCTCGAAATTTTCCGTGGCACAATGGCGCTGGTATACGCAGGCACGCTCATATACACGGCTGAGCTGTACGAGTGCGCAAATATTGCGCAAACGACATCATGCAATGAGCTGCAGAAGTGTGTACACTTTCGTTTCGGCTCTACAAATTCTATACGCAGCCATTAAAAACTCTTTCTCGGCTCTCCTCGACTCTATACGTGAGTTTTGCAGCGTGCATATTTCGTCACGTAACCTAAGTCAAGGTCGCTCTCCGTTTTCGAGCACTAGATTATACACCTAGTGTGCATCGCGCACATAATATATAGGACAATGTATGCGTAAACACGCACATGCGTGAGTGGAAGGCTAAAGCCCCAAAGAATTTATATGCGTTAGCTGCACAAATCATCGTCTTTCCCGTGAGCTGCTACGTTACTCGCACATTTTATATATATGATCCGTTGCTGCAATTCTCTCCATCATTCTTTTTCTCTCTCTCCCTCACTTTTCAAAGCCGAAATAACTCCCCGGCTGCGTGCCGCTGTTGCTGGCTCGAGCTGGCGCGAGCCGACAGAAACGCGATCATTAATAATAATTTTCGAGCCGTACTCGAGAACAATTATTAAGTTCGGGGAATAAAAATAAAAGCAGGAGCAGCGCCGAGTCGCGCGCGTTGCACTCGAGCTTTGCGATATGTATTATAATAAACGCTGATATGTGAGACCGAGAGCGAGCACGATGCGTGTGTATGTGTGTATTCGGAGCGCGAATATGTGACTCGAAAAACAAACGATCGTGTCCATTTGGCCTCGTCAATTCACGCGGCGTATAATATAATACACACGACATGCAGCCAGTTCATGTGCAGCATCTCTCTCTCTCTCTCTTTCTCTCTCTTTCTTTGCTTCGTGCGACATCGAAAAAAAAGGGGTCTCAAGCGTGAATTGCTTTTTAAACAATTTCTATACGAGCTCGAGCTGCACGCACCACATTATAAATGGCACAATAAACATGTGTGTGCAGTGCGTGTGTGTGAGTGTACATAATACGCACACGCATTCAGCGCAGAACAATGACTGAAGTATGTATATACGAGGAGGCAACGCCGAAGTAGCCACTGTGCGATGCGTTACCTCTGTATACGCTGCAGTGCAACACGCTATACGCCGAGTCAGCTGATCGGCTAGCAGACGCTCTGGTAAACGATACACGTACATATCGTTTCTGCGCCGACATTGCTGGCTGCATTATATCGCACGTATAATGCGTGCGTGTGTGTGCGAATTTGAGCACGCACCAGGGATAAAATACATGCACACACACACACTTTCTACTCGTTCAGTTTTCGAGATTTTCGAGCCACGGCTAATGTCGAGACCTCGGCCCTCTTTTCCTTGCGACATCGCCAGTTGTGCTCGCGCGATATTCTCCCGCTTGGGCAGCATCTATAATAAATTGCGATTTGAGTGCGGCACGCATGCAACGCACACGACATTATACATATATACGCTCACGCGTTACGATCTTCTCTCTCTCTCTTTCTCTCTCTTCGTTTTATTCACGGGCTCGCGATATATAGCACGATCACGCATCGATGTGCTTCGTGCGTTGCACATGTAAAATCTCTCTCTCTCTCTCTCTTTTGCTCCAAGTATACGAGGCGGCAGCTGCAACGAGAAAACGATATTATAATCGTTCGCCGCGCCTCGTATTTTTAGCGCTCGCGAGCACGTTTACGTACACGTTATGTATAATGCACACATATTCACACGTGCACACGCACGAGTGCTCTGCCACTCTCGATCGGAGCTCTTTCGCTCGATTTAATCACGTCGCGATAAAAAGCATCAACAAGGCATTTATTGTATTTACCGACGACAACAATAAAAAAACAATAAATAAAATCAAAAAAAAAAGGGGGGAGGTGAGAGTTTGAAAATTTTCCTTGCCTGCTTAAATCTTAATTGCTTATACGTATCATTATTAGTATAAATGTATAATTTAGCGTACACGTATGCAAACGATAAGGCGCTGCGCGTGCGGATGCAGGCTCGATTCACAATATAATATATACGTGCACAAAAGGAAGGAAAATAAAACAGAGACAACGACGGCTATGACGACGAGGAGGAACAGCGAAGAAGGAGTATATAGTAGCAGGCAGCAACACAGCAAGAAGAGGACCAGAGTACACAAGCGGAGCGCGAGCGTGTGTGAGTGCAGCAGTGCAGGCTGCAGCGTACATGCGTCTCTCCTGTGTTTCTATATAATGTGTGTAGGTATATGAGTATGTGTGTGAGCGCGTGTGAGTCTGCGTGTGTATGTGTGTATGTGTATGTGTGCGAATGCGATGCGGCGCACGGTCGAGAAAGTGCACTGACCTTGAACGTCGATCCAGCTTCGTAGCTGCGATTCTTCGTCTGGCGCTTCCTCTTGGCGGCCTAGCGCAGGCGGCTGACGCTACCGCGGCCGAGCAGTGCAAACTCGCAGCCGCGGCCAAGTGCCGATGGCGTCGATGCTGATGCTGGCGATGCCGTTGATGATGTTGATGATGACTCGCGTGAGGATGATGCTGATGATGGTGGTGTGGGCCGCTACCGGCGCCGCATACGACCCGGCCCGACGACTGGTGGCCGCCGACGACCGAGCCGCTCACATTCGGCCGGCGCGTGACCGGCGAGTAGGGCAGGCGTGCCAGGCCCTGGCGCAGCCACGAGCACAGCGAGCTCCAGCTCAGCAGGCCCAGATAGATGAGCCTCAGCAGGAGGCTCAGCAGGTCCCGGGCGGCCCTTAACGCGCGTAGGCCGCCGGTGCGCGCGTACGCGCCTCCGCCTCCTACTCCGCGCTTGCTCCTCCGTGCCCTGATGATGATGCCTATGATGCCACTTTGTTGCCTCGACACTGCCGCGTCTGCTTTGGCTTTTGTTGCTGTTGACGCTTCTGCTGCTGCTGTGGCTTCTATTGCTAGGCTCTTCTTCGCATTCGGATACAACGACGACGACGACACTGTGGCTCTTGTCTTGATGGTTCTTGACCTCGCACTTGTCGCCGTTGTCCTGCTGCTCCGAGTCCAAAGCGATACTTATCATGCACCAGCTCTTTGTTGTCTCTCTTTCTCGATTTCTATTATGCCTTGCCTTGCGTATATGTATATGCTTCACTCTGACATTATACACGCGTTCGCTTGCTTACTCCGATTCTCTCGTCATAACAACCGTCCTGCCTATCTCTTATGCATTAATACTTATTTAGTGTACGATAACTCGTTTGAACTTTTTTTCGTGGGTCGCGCGCGTTTTTAGCCCGACTTATAACGTATCGTTTTCGTTTTTGTTACCCGGTTTTCGCTTTTTTTTTAATAGTAAAAAAGATAACAATATATACTTACTCACTATAGCTTTACACGCGCTCGCACGGACGAAGTACAACACTAAGGCAAAAAATTCGCGACTGCGACTGCAGCTCGAGTTTTATGGCCGTCTGACAGCTGCACACATTCACAGGCACACAATATAGACGTACATAAACGTGTATATATAATCGAGAGCACACTACTACAAAACATGTACGATCTGCAAGAGACGCAGAGAGCCTCAACGGCCAAAGAGACTCGCTGTTATATACTGCACGAATATAAGCAGCTTCGCTTGAGTTTTGCACGGTTATATAGATTATATAGAAAGGGGATCCCACCTACACGACCGGAGCGCGCACTCGCACTGTACTGAGCGAGCAAAATTTTCGCGCCGCGCTCGGTACGGCGAACGAGAGATAGAGAGAGAGAAATTGCGAGTATATACGATGCTTTTGCACACACGTATATACACATAGAGCGGCGGCAACGTCCTACCACCTAGCTGCTGCTGCGACGGCGGCGCGCGCAGCATGCCAGGCGCACGACAAGAGAGAGCGCACATGCACCCGAACGCCGCGCTTCCACGAGGACGTTGCCTCGCTTTTATGTATACACGTATATAACATATACACACTCGGCTAGTAGAAATAAATAGGATTCTGCGCGAAAATTCACGCGCATGTGTCGGTGAGCGCTCGCGTATTCGTGTGTATGTGCATCATGGGCCCTGCCGCTTATGTATAACGCGCAGAAATGCACACGAGCAAGCGCTGCGAGTCGGATTAATGCGGTGTTAGCGGAGAGCTGCGAGGTGGGCGGTGAGCAGCGCAGTCCAGCGGGGGCTCGACGAATCTTCAGCTGTCAACTTGACGTTTCCAAGTCGGTTACTGTCGGTAAGGTGGGTCACTGTCGTAGGTAAATCCACCGGTGGATATTTCTCGAGCAGCTCTGATTTATCGATCATTGCACTTGGTGAATTCGCACAAGATTTACTCCGGGGGTATCTAGTGGTAAACTTGTACATATAAGTGAAATGACTGGTCGTTAGATGGCTGTTACGAATTCTTCGCCGAATGTTAAACATAAAACTAATTCATCTGTCTTTTAATCGGAAAAAGTTGAATTCTAGCCATCCAACATTTTCATCTTTTTCGGCATCTCCTTTTTGATTTCAAATTAAATTACATGCTAAAACTTGATCGAGCATTGAAAATTATTTTGATATTGAGATTTTCTCAATTAGAATTAAAGGTAGAAAATATGAAATAATAAAAATATGAAAGATAGTAGCCAACGACGTCGTAAGTTCGTATCAATACTCTCTTCCAAATCAAATGAAAATCCACAGATGTGAAAGGGATGTTAAAGGAACCATCATTCAAAAAATAGTGATAATTTACGAAAATACAGGTAGGCCAATGATAAATCAAGTTGAAATACAACCGATTAAAGCACTTGTAGAGCGGTTATCAAGAGCGAGGCCCTATTTTAAACAGAAAATTATTCTTTAAATCAACCTGCATTTTAGCGATATAAATATATAGTAGCCCGTTTTACATTCTATTCGCGTTATCATGAAAGATTCAATTGCACCGTAGGTCACAAAAATCAAGAAAATTGTTTTGTTTAAAGAGAACTGATACTTTGAGCTTAGACACTTTGTTTCTTATCGTACCAGTGAATTTGCGTTATAATGCTCGAGACCAGCTTCTGAGAAAATCCGATAGACTCGCGGTGGATCGTCTGTCGACTTTTAATATGTGGCATGCCCTCCTCTCGCATTGTACAGTGACCGTGAAATCTCAGCGTGACATTAATCCAAAATATTTGCTTACGCGTAAAAAATTGAAAAAGACAAACAGTCTGCTTCGAAAATATGGTGTCGGTAGAGGCTTGGAGACTTTTGCTATATGATATGATATATATATTTGAGCTTATGCTCGAGCGTATGTATGGGGCATATATAGATACGTATGGTATCGTGCTAAGAAGTCAGAAATCACTGAGCAGAGCTACATAGCAGGTGATACATTATAATTTCATGTATGATTGAGCCAACGCGCTTGCACGCTCGCTCGTCGATCATTCTCAAGAGCCACCACTGTATGAGCTCCGTACAGTATAAACCTACCCCTCATCTTCCCCTTTTTAACGAACACACACCAACACACACACACTCACGTAACGATTCAGTCCATCATAAATTCGCTTATCTGCAAGGCATCTATAATGTACGTGGCGACGAGCTCGCGAGGTTCACGCGCGCGTGAGTATATACATTTATATATACCGAACGGACGTGCAGATAATGCGAGCTTGTAGAAAGCCGCAAGCAGAGCTAGTTCAAGCCCTGCGTAGCCAACTCTAGTACATACGTACCGCGCTGTGAGAGGACGAGAGAGAAAAAAAAAGAAGGAAAGGCGGAAGAGGACGAGAAAGAAGGCGATGGTCATTTCTAGTAGCCGCGAGGACGGTGGTGGCGACGAAATGTCTCGTGATGTCGTATATACTAGTGTGATCCCTGTCGCAGATACTCGACACGCTATCCCCAGACCTATGTGAGCTAAAGGAGAGAGTCGTGCGAGTACTCGTACATACTCACACTCACACGCGAAGAATAGACACCGAGATTCCCTTTTTCTGTTCTTACTTGCTTCAACCGCTGTGATACTTGACTGTAGATATACCGCCTTACAGACTTTTCTAGTTTTACTTTTCCTTCCCAAAATTGTAGCATGACCGAAGTAGAAGAACATCTTAAAAAATTTATATTAAATGATTGGAAGGTCAGGTTAAGTTCGGAAATCTTGGCAATTACCAATATAATTGAGAAATATGGATATAATTTGACTAAAAGGGATGTTTTGATTGTAGTGAAAATTTTTGCAAAGTTTGAGTTGTTGGAAAAAGTATCAGATCTTGAAAATATAGTAGCAGGGGATGAAAAGTTAAAGATGTTAACGAAAATGTCTTTTTTTGGGGGGGTTTGGAAAAATGGGGGTTTCCAAGTGCGTTGGAGCAATTGACGGTCGGCACGTACGAATCAAAAAACCTGCTAAATCTGATGCAATGTATTTTAATTACAAGAAGTATCACTCAATCGTTTTATCCCTTATGAAAAAGTTCTGCAGGATAAGTCTGCAGAAAATCCTGCAAAAATTTCTGCATGTACCCTGCAGGAATTTCTGCAGAAGGGCTACAGAATATTCTGTAAGTTTTTTCGCGCATTTGATTCAGTAAGATTTCCTGTAGAAAAAGTAAAAAATTCGAAAATTGAGTGGGGTCATGACGATTTATATTGCTGCAGAATTTCCTGTAAAAAAATCTTTATTCCTACAGAATTTTATGTAGGATTGTCAAAAATTAATATTCATCGGGTTTACTAAAATGCCATTTCTGCAGAAATTTCTGCAAGAATGATCAAGTTTCTGCAGACAATTAGGTTGGAAAAAAGGTAATCGTTTCCGACCTAATTCAAAATAATTATTCGTCCTGCAGAATTTCCTGTATAAAAATGTTCATTCCTACAGAATGTTATGTAGGATTGTCGAAAATTGATATTCATCGGGTTACCAAAATGTTATTTCTGCAGAAATTTCTGCAAGAATGATCAAGTTTCTGCAGATTAATAGGTAGGAAAAAAGGTAACCGTTTCAGACCTAGTTCAAAATAATTATTCTTCCTGCAGAATTTCCAGTATGAAAATGTTCATTCCTACAGAATTTTATGTAGGATTGTCAAAAATTGATATTCATCGGGCTTACCATAATGATATTCCTGCAGAAATTTCTGCAAGAATGATCAAGTTTAGGTACAAATTTATGTTCATTCATGATGTTGAGCATTTCAATTATTTATAACACTTACCATATCTGCAATAGTATTATAAAATTTTTTTTCAGGATTCGCGTATTCGAAATTTCTATTATGCTCATCCCAACTTTTATTTTTTATTAAATACATCGGTAATTTTATAATTTTTAAGTTTTGTAGAATGAAAAAATACTTTTCTATTTTGTGTTCATATAATGATTTATTTAGTCGACCTCAAGGTAATTAACTAACTTACTTACACAAACTAAACCATTATCAAGATGGATTATAATACATTTGCTGTCAATATCATGAATATTTACACATATAACGTCATTGCTTTCTTTGCATAATAAATAATTTTCGTTGAAATCTATGCCAGGAAGGTTAAAAAAATTTTTGTTTTTTATTTTCAAAATTTTTGCTAAGACCACACATTTAGTTTCCTCCGTTTCTAAGAGCTGCACTTTAACAACTTTAATTATGTTAATTATTTCACCATTTGTAGTGGAAAGAATACTATTGTTTCTTTTTTTCAATTGTTTGTTTTCGGAACCATGTATGAGCATCTTTTTAATAATGAACCAGAAACAGTATTCATTTATTAAAGCCTCGATTTTATTTTGTATGGACACCTTCTCACAGAGATTTAATTTTGTATGTTTTGGTGTTCCAAAACAGTAAAAGTCGTCTCCATACTGCTCACAATTTTCGATGCTGATTTCGTTCATTAATGTTTTGAATAATTTTGAGACTTTCGGATGACACGAAGGATGGCTAAAAAGGTGGGCATTGTTACATACATAACGAATTCGGAAATAACATTTAATGATTTGTTCTGGGATGTATTGCGTTCCATGGTAAAGGGTTTTTATAACTCCATTGTAACTTTCGTACGGAAAAGCCGACCATGACCAAAGCCCTCCGTACATTCTTACATATGTTGAGATATGTGAAAGCAGATGAACATTAAACTTCAGAAAAGTTTCATCATATAATTTTTCAATTTTAGATATAAATTTATCAAATGCTCTTTCTGCCAAAGAAATTTCTTGATTGGAAATTTTTGGTTGTAAAAATATTCTCAATCCATAAACAAATAAACACCAGTGTTTGAAATACTTTTTAGGCATTTTACATATTTTCAAGCAAGGTAATGAATAATATAAAATGAAGGTTTTCCACTCATTCGCTTTAAAGTCGTCTTTAATTTTACGTGGTACTCGAGTGATTTCTTTTGGAGGTTGAATATTTAATAAGAAATCGTTCACATTATTCAAAATACTTTTATCCAAGTAAAAAGGTTGGTCATTATACTTTCCATCAAACCAAGACATAACAAATAATTTTCCTACTCCTAACAGCGTAGAATGCATGTATTCAGGTGGAAATGCATGTATGAAGTCTATATTCGGAATTAAATGAGTAAAAGATGGGCCTTTCACCCCTTTTTGCGGTTTCCCATCACGAATAGCCATCTCAACATGATTCAAATGTGTTTCTGAATCTCGAAGCTGAAATTTTGTATGGGAGTAAATTCTTGCTTTACCTCTGCCTTTATCAACACTTTTTCCTGGATCTAAACAATACGAACACCCAAATTTGCCGTTATATTGTTTCATTTCTTGTATCATTGGTCTAGCTTCTGAATCTGTAGAACAGAACAAGGTATGGACTTTAATCCGAATTGTTTTATCATGGTTCGGAGGTAAAAATTCAATTCCTGTTTCACTAAGTTCAGTCAATTCTTCAACAAAAGGTTTTAAAAATAAAGAACAATTCGGTTTTTCTTCACCATATGATAATCCACCGATAAGAACATTATTTTTCCGATGTCGATAATCTAACTCATTTACTAAAACAAGAATTGGCCATACGCTTTTTTTTGTTGATTCGTGTAAGGATACACCATCAGTGTTCCATTGTATTGTTAAATCATTGTCACGAATTACTCCATTTTCTTTTAATTCTTTGTATCTTTCGCCATTTATGATATCATTTTCATTTGTATTTTTGCGCAACTTGTAATATAAGTCTGATTTGAGTAATTCTTCTATTTAAGGTTTTAGGGGAACATACATGAAGAAACAATTTTTATCTTGCAATAAACTTTGGATACATATTTGCTCACACCCATTACACGATACTATTAGTTGCTCTTTAAAATCAAGTTCAGACCGACATGCATCACAAAAATAATGTTTTATTCCTGATGCATGGGGAAACGATTTCAAAAATCTATACTTTGATTTATAAATATCATGTGGCATGTGAAAATCCATTAAACCAACTAAGTTCCCTAACCCGATATCTGGAAGATTATGTCTTATTGCAAGCATAGTAAATGTAATGAGAATTTTTAGAAATATTTTTGTACATTTTAATCAACACTTTAGATATTTTTTTTTTTTTTTTTTTTACGTTAAAATCTGGGTACAGAAGGTACACGGCTGCTTGACGTAAAATCGTCTGCTTATGTGTTTATAAACTGATGCTTACGTTGACACACTTATCCCTAGTGTTTACGTTGAAATACATCTGAGCAGAGCTAAATTGTTCATAAATGTTTATAACATTGAACGATATATACACTTGGGCTGGTAGTAATGAAGCCCAGAATAAGTTTCAAATGGGGGAAAGTGTTTTAGCCTCTAAAAATTTAATTTTGTGTGGTTATACAAGATTGAATAACGCGTTTGGCCGATCCATTCGACTAAAAATATTTTCTATGTAATTTAAGTCGGACGATTTTGGGGGGTGGGGCAATCTTTGCAACCTCGGATGGGCCGCGTACCACTCTCTAACGGGACGACTGCTATGGATCGCACTATTGTCCTCTATAATGTAAATTACTTCTTCGTCAGAGTAGCGTTCTATAACCCCTGGGAGAAGTAAATTTTCCAACAGAAACACATAATCTGGGCCTCTCAGTCTTCGATCAATGTTGCAAATTTGCCCAGGTCCATCGCCAGACACCCAGCACCAGTACGATAAAGTTATCCTGCCACTATACCGCATAGGAAGAACATATCTCTTGTTGTACTTAGCGCGTGGAGGTCGCCAAACATGACGTCTCCCTAAAAAGAATAAAAAAAATATATCAATAATTTTTTAGTTTGAGATCTTAAGGGGACACATACACCTTAAACTCGAAAAATATTTTATTGCATTATTGAGTAGGATTTTTCCGTCCCTTTCCATTGCATTTTTCGAAATTCCAAAATTTTGATTTTGCCCTGAGATAACGCTGTTTCCATAAACCCTTTTCCTATACTTTACGTGTTAAATTTTTTCTTCTTTTGCGTTTTCTGGCGAGTAGTGTTTTTGGTCATCTATAGTAACTTTCATAGGGTACTGATTGAGTTTCAGCACCAGGGTCGCGTACACTTCTTCAGAACATCAATGGTTATTGATGGATGAGACGATCGAACGGGCAGATTGCTCTGCATGAACAGTTAAGCACACATTTTTTTCCATTTTTCGTTTTTACTGAAATTTAAGTCATAAAAGTACTGTTTGAGAGTGACCTATTGGTTCGACCGTCTCATGCGAGGTAGCGACCGTAACCATTGATGTTCTGAAGAAGTGTACGCGACCCAGGTGCTGAAGCTCAATCAGTACCCTCTGAAAGTTACTATAGATGACCAAAAACCCTGAACGCCAGAAAACGCAAAAGAAGAAAAAATTTAACACGTAAAGTATTGGAAAAGGGTTCACGGAAACAGCTGTATCTCATGTAATGCCGGAACTGGCATTATCTGTGGGCTGCCCTGACGAACCATCGTCGACTTGCTGAGTGTATAGTTAGTTATAAGAATCGTTATTAATAATTGTATTTTGAATATGATTTCATGTGAGCGCCAAGTGTGAAAGAATAGAACGTAAACACGCGTATACGTTGAGATACGAGAGCGTACATATGAAAAGAAGAGAGAGTCGAAGATTTACTTTGAGAGCGAACGGAGCTCGAGTGTGAGAGTTGAGCGCGATATCCTGGGGGATGTCTACGTCGGATTGACGAGTACCGCGCGGGCTAGTAAGATCCTACGTCGCCCGAGTAAAGAGTGCGAGTGTCGGTACGAGTCGATCCGAGTGCGCGAGAGAGAACCAGCGGATCCAACGGCCGAGCAGACCACAAGGACAACCAAGGGTGGATCTGGACCAGGAGAAGATCTCGACATCGTGTGGTGAGTCGGGCGGCCCAGCTCTCAGTCGTTGTATTTGTGAGTCGTACGCGCCGACGCGCCCACCAGGGCTACGATCGTCGCGTCTGCCGTCGACCGGGTATTCGGGTACTCTCTGAGGCCTTGTATATTGTTTGTTTAATACGAATAAACCTGGTAGTTGTTATTGTTATATGGAGTGTTTGATTCTTGATGGATGTGTGAGTGTAAAGAGCTTTCCTTTCCCGTATAGCATGAATCTTACAGGTAGACCCCGGACGTGTAGAACGGATCCACAGAGCCAAGGGACACACGTAACCGACAAGGTACGTCGGGGGTAAGATACGAGGTTACACTCAGGGCAAAATCAAAATTTTGGAATTTCGAAAAATGCAATGGAAAGGGACGGAAAAATCCTACTCAATAATGCAATAAAAATTTTTTTGAGTTTAAGGTGTCTATAAGGATGTATGAGTGTATGTTTATTATTCCTTAGCGGTGACGGGCTAAAAAAATCGAAAAATTGATTTTTTGCACAAATTTTTTATGTTTTTTTTTATTCAAGTAGCTATAACATCGAGGACCGCGCTCGCGCTCGCTCTGGCAAGTATGGCAGAAAGAGCTGCGGCGTACACGTTCCTCATATACATCGCACTGGCGTTTTTTGCTGCCCGCGAAAACTCTTTTTCACTCTCATTTTAATTTGATAACAGATATCTTAATTCTATAAAGTGCTATGGAATCCTGGATAAAAATGTAATTCAACGATGTATATAACATACCGAAAAAAGTTTATTTTCAACGAAATATGAGCAATTGAAAGAAAAATCCACTTCGCAAAAAACGTTCTTACCAAAAAGTGGTCAGACCAAAATGAGTTTCAGACCATTTGATGTGTTCACGTCATGCGCTTATACGTTGTTATTACGCCGTCGATGTATATGATGTTGTATATATACACATACACATCAGGTTTTTTTTCTCGTGGAGTATTATCGACTCGATCGATTATCTCCGGTATACCCCGGTAGCTCACGCGAAGCTCTTGGTATGAATACCGACCCGGCAACGACTTTCTTCGAGGAAGTCGAACTGTTATTGCTACTTCGCCCACGCGGGTGGCTGACTCAGTGCACCTATTTATTACTTAAAAAATCAAAATTTAGAGCTCAGCTTCTGAAAGGGCATACAAATTTTACTTCGTTATAGGTCCGTGCGAAATTTTATTAAGGCTTAAAACTGCAAAAAAAATAGCTGCGAAAACCAACAAAAAAATCAAGCATTTGTGTCGTTAATGGGTTAAATGAGTTATGAAATTCATTTCCAAATGAAATGAAAATAAGAATTTTGTGATACTTATATCATTTCATTGGTTAAAGGTGCCAATAACCACTGGAGGGGCACACCAATGTCAATCTACGTTTTCAACATAAAATTGACATCTTTGAGCCCTAAATCATTTGAAAAAAGTTGCAAAAGACTATTATTTAAGCCCTCAAAAAAATAACTTACCGCCCGTACTCATTGAAAAAACCTTCTCATCCACGGCAATAGTCCTTCACCACTGCTCGGCTGTCCAGCCTTGAAACCGCATGGCATATTGCAGCCTGGCAAATTCGTGATAAACGTTGATTTCAGCCTTGACTGATGGATTGCAGCATTTAAAACCCGCGCGTCTTCGTAAACGCTCTCTTATTGTGCGTTCATTCGCATTAAATTCATAGACCTGGGGAAGGTTTCGAACTGCTTGAAATGGATTTTCAGTCATTTCCTCAGCAATCTCTAGCAATTGTGGATCACTCAACTTTCATGGATGACTATTATTGACTCGACGATCCGTGTGCACGACATCGCGTTCGAGCTCGTCCATGAATTTCGCACCCCATCTTCTCACTGTTCTTACACTGCAATTCATGCGATTCGCGATTTCCTCATTGCTGAAATTATTATCCCACATGAATAGCATGAGTTCGATATTGATCTTGTTTGGCGTGTAATTAGGCATGATATTATATTAATATAAAATGAATAATCAATTAAAAATCGATAAAACACGAAAAAACTTGTGGACGCACTGGTAAATGACTATTTTTTCACGAGAGCAAGATAGACAATGAGTATATCGAAGTAAACGCAAGTCAAATTTTATAGAAACGGCTAGAATAAGAGTCCGCGTTACGACGCGTCTTAACGAACATGAGCGTCGTAACGTGCATATGGCTAAACAAAAGCATGTAGATTTAACAAAAACGACTAGCCCGGTCGAATACGCAGAACTACTTCGTTTTACGCGACACGATAAGACGACGTCGGCTAGCTATATTGTTGCAGCGCACGATCGGCATTGTCTGCACAGACGCACATCAGTTCAGACGCAGATGTATATCGGACGTACTAACACAAAAAATATATTTTTTAAAAATGAACTGCAAAACAATAGAATTCATCGCTTTGTTTAAGCGAAATCACTTGTTATATTGTTTCCATCACGAGTTTCGGAAAAATCGTGCGGAAGGAGCCAAGGCAATTAAAAAAATAGCTGCCGCAATGAACCTCTGGATGGATAATCAAGATCGACCATACGAGCCCATGACTGGTAAGTACTCAATATAAACATAATTTATTGATACTACTTGTAATTACATCTTATTGAAATTTGTAAATACTAATCGTTTGTTTTTATAATATTAATTGTTTCAGAACATGAGGCAAAAACATTGTGGACCAAACTTCGCCGAAAGTACGTTTCTCTACAGCTTCATCTTGGGCATAGAAGAAAGTCATATGGTCTGCTTTGGCCCAGCACCAAAGAGTTTATTAAAAATATGGATTTTCTTCGCTTTTATTGCCATCACAAATATCAGAAATGACACAACAAATATCAGAAGTTTCGGCGGCTTGTATTCAATCAAGTCAGATGTATTCAATCAAGGCTGTATTGATTTTAATGGATCGATAAAAAGTTTTACCTGTGAGTGTTTTGTGGGCGATTCTTCTCAATGTGAACATGTAATGGCTACATTGTTACATTTATATAGGTTAGAAAAATTAAACAATCAAACTAAACCTAAGTTATCCTTTTACACTAAAATTAATAATTTTTTTCTCAGACAAGACACATTGCCAGAATTGTCCAGCACAGATGTAGAATGCCAGTGGAAATTGAAGCAAAAAAAATTTTCGGAAGAATACAAACCAGCTCCTTTGGTGAAACATGAGTTTTTTGCCAAAATAAGAAGCGAGGACTGTGATGAGCTAGATAATTTCCAAAAAAAAATAACAACACAGATGCTTTGCAGACTCTTACCAAATTCTGGATTGAGCAAGCACAGGTAAGGTTTTTCCACTTTCCTCATAAACACTTTAATATAAAAAATACTTAAATATTATAATAATTTAGTCAGGGCAGGCATGCAGCTTTTAAGCCACCACAGGTAGAACCAGACTCGCCAGAGATTTTACAAGCAATCCAGGTGATTTTTGATAATCAAAATTCTACCTTGATGCAAACTATAAAGGACAGTGAAAAGGAAAAAAATTTCATCTGCTTGACGAGTGCTGCAAAAATATGTTTGAGAAGATGAAGGGAGATTATTTCAACATCTGTGTTGAAATCAAACACTTTTTTGATGCCTGGATTCGACAAAGGCTGCCAAGAATCACTGCTAGCACATGCTACAAGTTGTTCACCTACATGAGCAACAGTAAACCCAACTGAGATAAGAAATTTGAAGACACTTTTTAAGGACTTCAAAAGTGAATATTGTGAATTTGGCAAACAAATGGAGTCAAAAGCAAGAGAACGCTTCATTCAAAGTTTCAATGTTGATGTGATAACCTGTGGACTGGTCATTTCGGCATCGAATCCTTGGCTGGCGTACTCTCCAGATGGTGTTATTTTTGAAAATGGTAGGCCAGCCTCTTCGTTCAAAATGTTTGGTCATTCAAAAGTTATGTTCTACACATAACCATATGCACCAGGTAGGGAAATAAGTTTTTAAATTTTTTTTTTAATTATTATAACTCGTTTTAATGTTAAAAGTCGGGTAATAAATTATTGACTTTTTTTTGTTCTACCACAGGCACCTTAAAATTCAAGTTTAAATGAAGGAGATACGGATAATGAAGAAAGGGAGAGTGAAGAATTAAATTCTACCCATGACGAAACTGAAACCGATCAAGGTAGAGATGCATACAGAGAGGTACGTAGATTTAAGCTCGTAGCCCGAGTTCGCAAAAGTACATGGATTTAAACTTGGTGATACAGCTACCTTAAGTACGTTGAGTTAAGCTTGGTGATACAGCTTTCCAAAGTACGTGGAATTATGCTACGTAATATGTAGATTAAAGCTACGATTTAGCTACATTTAAGCCCGTATCTTGTTATCCCCACCAACGCCGAGACCCCTGCGTGCGTCCCCACACAAACGACATGCACTGCTGCACTCGTCCCCACCTCGCGGCATCAGCCAATCAGCGCGCACTCACTTCCTATATAAGCGAGGCGCCCCGCCACGCAAAGGGAAGTCGTCTCTCGGCAGTCAGCCAGAGCGAATCGACTCTCGTCTTCGTGTTCGCGTCGACGAGCACTCGAGAGTTTTGACCTAGGGCCACTTCTCAATAGTGAACTTGGTTAAATTACAAAATACTCTCCTCATTATTTCAACACTTTTCCCCACCTTTTGACTTTTCAAACTTACGACTCGGCTGCCAGGTGGCGCGTCGCCATTGAAAAGTCATGCCTGCAAGAGATAAGGTCGAGTTCGGGGTACTAGTATAAGTGCCTCTCGACTCAATTCAATCAGCTTTTGACTGTTCGACTTGTTACAAGTGAGAATAGAAAAGCGATTGGACTTTTGTCTATTGACTTTTGACTGTTCAATTTTACAAGTTGGACAGAAAAGTGATCGGCATTTGTGTCACTCCACTCTCACGAGTCATGTGACAACCAAGCAGCCCGAGCCGACAACGACGTCATCGTCCATTCGACCATCACCTCCGTGAAGGTCAACATCGGTCACAGCTGGTCACCGCTGGTCGCAGCCAGTTCTTCTGCACAAATTAACAGCCTGCATCAAAACTAGTCTTTCTCAGGGCTAAACGTAGAGTTTGGAAAAACTGTAAACTAAGAGGCAACGAATAACATCGACCCTCCTCAGGGTCACTTGTCATACATCAGTCTGGTGACTGTCAAGCGTATTTCCGCTCTGACTGAGTAAACGTGTACGATGTCGGTGAAACTCTGCAAAAACTCGCAAACTCGTTCAAATTCGTTCCCTCCACAACCCATTTTACAACAATCTTGAGCTCGCAAAAGTACGTGGATATAAGTCAGCCTCAGCAGTTCGCCGAAGTATGCGGATTTTAGCTTGGATAAATGCCAAGAAAACAATGGATTAGGTTTAAAGAATCATTTTTTTTTTTATAATCTTTTTTATCCGCATACATGCGTACGTTACAACAAAATGTGTGAAAAATTTGTATAAAAATTCTATAGACATTGTTCAAAGGGTCCTCCTTCCATTTCAATACATTTTTCCATGCGTCACACAATTCCTCTTGTAGAGCGCTGAATCAATTCTGGTGGGATCGCGTCGGCATACGCTTCTATACGTCTACCTAGCTCTTCTAAAGAATCCGGTGCTCCATAATGATAGACTCGATCTTTTGACGGACCCCAGTGAGAGTAATCGAGGGGATTCAGGTCTGGGCTTCTCGGAAGCCAAGCTACATGTCCAAAACGGCCAATCCAACGCTGCGTCCAGTGCTGAAAATTATAAAATTTTATGCAACGGGTGTAATATTTTTCGCACAAAAAGAGAAGTTATAATATGAGCCGAAGGTGAACTGTAACGAGTTTTATTGTAAAAGCTTTTTCACAATTTTTCATGTATACAATATTTAATAACACGAGAGCTTAAAACTTAGCGTAAATGTTACGATTTTGACGTTATTGTGACATAAAATGATATTATTACAATTTAATTATTCTCGATTGGTAATTAATAATTCATTATTATGTACCTCGTCTAAATAATCTAATACAGGAGCGGCCCAATGAGCTGGAGCTCCGTCGTGCATCAACACAAGCTCTCCTTGTTGTTCACGTGTAAAATTCTCGTCAAGCATTTCGGTGAAATCAATATGGAGGAATTCGAGGTATGAATCACCGTCGAATGCAGCGTCGCAGAAAACAGGGCCGAGAAGACGATTACCTACTATACCTGCCCATACGTGCTGGTTGAAGCGACGTTGGAATTTATCTGTTAAGATATATAATTAAAGGATTATATTTTCGTTGGTTTCATATTTACGAAGTTTCGATCGGATATTCATGAGTCCCCAGGTCACCGAGCCAAGCATGACTTGAGCATGCGCTGTCAAGGAGGTCTGACCTGGTAAGCCTTTTTTAAGATCCTCGTGTATGCAGCCGCCTGAACTGATACTCTTTCTCGTAAGTCGCGTTTTCTTATCCGTATACACCTTGATCTGAAAGTAGTCGAAAAAATTGAACAGGCGTGTTCTTCGGAAAATATGGGATCGAAAACCTCTTAAGCGTTTTTCTCAAAACCCAATGGTTTCCGAGAAAAACGACGTAGTAAAGTCATTATTTTGATAAATGAAAAGTCCTGTCCGAGTCCTGCGCGTTGGTTGGCATGACAATGACAAAGCATGACTCGATCTCTACTTATAAAAAAGAGATGGACCTCAAAGTGAAGCATCGAAAAACGACGTCTGATTGGCTGACACTGACGACGACACCTGACGTGAGCCGACTCGATACGAGCGCCTGCGTTGCTAACTGTCTTAACTTTGACGCGGGCGAAGCGCGTTTGAAACTTACTATTTCTGAACTATTTCTGAATCTTTAACTAACCTCAAAACACGACTGAAACTTATTACTATTTGTGAATCTTAAATTAACCTCAAAACCCGAATAAAAAGTTGATACGCGCGAAGCGCGTTTAAAACATCTAGTAAAATAAACTTAATGAAATTGAAAAAAAATACAGCCGAGAACTTGCAAACGCTGTCGATTGATGTATAAACTCTGGAGCACATAGCTAGAGATAATGTAGGAATGTAATTTGGCCTCGGCGATAATTAGGCTACTGAGCATCAGGCTAGGTCGACTCGACGACGAGCGAAAACCACAAAAATTCGCAAAAATTAATTCTAATGCTCGCAAAAGCTGTCGATTGATCTAAAAAGTCGGTAGCTCGAGCGAAGTCTTCCAGCGCGCGGTGAACGACTTGCCGTCCAAGGCCGGCCTCGTGGACGTCGAGAATTCTTCCAGCGCTCGGTGAACGACTCGCCGTCCAAGGCCGGCCTCATGGACGTCGAGAATTCTTCCAGCGCTCGGTGAACGACTCGTCGTCCAGAGGCTGGCCTCGTGGACGATGAGAAGCCTTCCAGCAATCGGTGAACTCTCGTCGCTTTCCAGGCAGGCCTTGCCTTTGACAACAGTAATCGTGAAGGCGCTACAGCATCTTGTGTCTTCAAGGAGCTATTATTTTTTATTTTTGCATTTTTTAATTTTTTCAAATATTTTCTATATTTTTAAGAATATTTTTTCTTATACATTTTTATTTAGTTTTTAAACGAAGTTTGTTTGAACATTTTTAAAGTTATTATACATTGTTAATTATTATATTTATTAGGCACGTAGGTTTGGATAAATTGGTTTTCTCCCAGCTTTTCGTAGATGATCCTTTTTAACCCCGGATGTCCCTCATGTTCGTTGTCGATTTTGGCTTTCATCTCCCAGAAAGCTCTGCATACATTTTTTCCTGTAACATAAACAATAAATTTCGCGCTCCCGAAGATGTCAACATTAACATAGATAGTATGTACTTCGATGCATTGTTACTTCATGCGCGATGTGTCAGGCAAGAAGATAAACTGCCGATGTGGAACGAAATAAACCAGATTGTGAATAAATATGCATATCATTCGCAACCAAAAGAAGCAGCAGCCAATATTTTCCTGGATAATTTTTTTCAAGGGGCATTCATACCCAACCCACAATTTTTTACTCCAATAAAACGCGAGCCTGAACCACCGAAAAAAAAGAGAGAAAAGGCCGAGAAGTAAGCCAGATAAGCCAGAGAGTACTAGTGATAGCAGTGGTGAGTTATGAATAATTATTTGTATTTTTGTAATATTTTTGATGAGCTGAGGTTTAATGGATTTGTATTTATTGTTAGATTGTTATATCGTAGAAGATGAGCAAAAAGTTCCTCCACCCCAACCAAAAATCAAAGTGAAAAAAGAAAAAATGAGAAAGCTCCTGCAGTGCCTCTAAACCATCGTCGCCGATAGCGTACGGCCGTGAGTTATGCCTGCGTTGATCGACAGCTTGTCGGCCAGCGCCTTCGGCATCAAATTTTGCTTTCCAACGTCTGACGGTTCTGTTCGAACATCGGAAATATGCAGCTATTACGTTCCGATTTATATCTTGATCAATTGAAAATCGCAATACAGTGAGATTTGCGTCGGTAGGCTCAAACGGCATCGTTAAAATAAAAAAATTTGAACAAATCACGAAACTGAAATCAACACAAATCACTGAACACGAAGCGCAATCGATGCAGACTGTCTTAGTCTTTATCGGCCGTTATACAAGCGAATTTCGAGTTTCTTAAGTCAGCGCCTACCTGCCTGCCACCGATCCTTGGCTGTGGCGGCGGCAGGCGTGCGAAAATGCTGAAAACTATAACTGTGGGCAATAGCCGTGCAAATAGTGCTAAGGAGGGGGGCGCTCATTGCGATGACCAGCGGCTCATTTTCGACGCACGCCGAACGTTATAACTTCGGCAATGGACAATCGCTCTTTTCACTGCGAACCACCGTCGAGCTAACATCTCTTACTGCGATCCCCATGAGGACCCTTCAACGAAAAATTTGCCAAACAATCCAGACATATGTATTGTTATAAGACAGTCGTCAACCTGATTATCGCAACAGTAATCAAAAAGCGAATGCATACATCATCATTGCTAAAAGATTAAATATCTTAAGCCGTAAGTGATTTTTTAATTTTCAATCTTGTCTTTTCTGTCCATCTCTCTCTCTATCTTGTTTGCTTTATATGATATACTATAACGCCTTTTTTTCTCTTTTTTTTTTGTTAAGCCACTGTAAAGTGGATAAAAATATGTGCAGTGCAGGTAAGATTGTTAAATACTCAGTTCTGGTTTATTTTGATATTTGCTTAACTGCTAATGTTCTGCTTCTTCTTTAGCTTCTTCTACTCCTAAACAAGAAAATACGCTCAGCCCGCATGATTTACAAGAGCAAATCAACCTTTTGCAATCACAACTGTTCAAAATACAACGAAATTTCCTAGGGATGCAGTTGGAGCCAGAACCAGATGATTTTTCATTGCTGCAGCCGCTGCAGGAAATAGCTCCACTGCAGATGTATTTAGATGATCAGGATGGAATGCGCGAAACGGATGCGTTGGAATCGAATGAATTTCTGCCGCAACAAATTGCCATGCATCAGCAAACAAAGAAAGTGTAAAAAAAGCTATGGTATTTTTTTGCTCGGTAAGAATGGACTCTACCAAAAAATATAATATATAATATAAACAAAAAGTGCAAAGAATTGATCATGAAACATGCGTGAATTTTTTCAGAAATTTTTGAATGATTTTGGATATTTTTGGATATGGCCATTTTATAAACTGGGAATGTTTCAAAGCATTAATGATTATTTATTGACAATGAGAGATGAAACAATTTTTATATCTAACGTCATTTAAACAAAATCGTGGAAGAATATTGTTCGTGACTGCAATGAAATAATTTTACCGCTATATATTAACTTCGATGAAGTGGAAGATGGTAATCCCCTAGGATCCCACGCTGGAAGTAATGAATACGGATGCGCGTATGCACCGATTGCGTGTCTACCTCCGAGAATAACCTCTAAATTAGATGCAATATTTTTCTCTTTTCTAATTCGTAATGAAGATTTGAAACGATACAGTAATTCTGATAGGAAGTTCTTTAAAGATGATTTTGAATTAAAATTTATCAAAATGAACAAACGAGCCAATTTGTACAAGCTTAGGCTTGATGTTCGGGACAAATACGGCTTGAGCTTGCTGCAAAAGGCCGTTGCGAAAATTAGACCAGACCTAGTCAAAATTCTGCTAGACAATGACGCTGATTTGTCTAGCTTCGTTTTCCCGGAAATCGATTATTTCTGCAATTATTTCGACGAGAAAACTTATGAAGTTTCTAACAATTTGTTATTGTATCAAGTGTCAGGAATTCTAACGATTGTTGATCATCTGGATAAAATAGGATACAAACCGAAGATAGTCGACACTCAAAATATCGTGAAACTTTTTGTAAAATACGGATCGTTGAACAATAGAGAAAAACTTGAAAAATCGTTAAATGATATGATAAGCAAGAAACTGACTTTTTTTGAATAATCCTATATTCAAAAAACTCATCGAAGAGCTGAATGTTTTGAAACATGAAGGTATAATCATCAATGTTGGAAATGGGAAAACAAAAGTTGTGAAATTTCAAGTTGTTCAGATAATAGGGGATAATTTAGGGCTTAATACAATTTTGGGATTTAGGATTTGTAGAAGTAGCTTCTACTAATACCCTGAAGAATTGTTTATCTTTTTCGGGTACAGGTTTTTTATGTCGCTGCGCCACCTAGCCGTCGGATTTGAAGCTTCAGGTGATAGAAGGTGATGAGTTTCACTTGACAAAAGTGATAATCTTAATTCTCTTGTAAAAGTTCAATTACTGCAGTTGCTAAAAATCGCAACGTGAGAACAAGTCGTTCTTCTGGGTATATCGGTCTCGAGTGACAGTTGAAATAATTCTTTTCCAGACGCACATAAATCTTTTTCAAAATATAATGAAACGTTGGGACAGCCATGCGTAAATACTCCTTGAATATTTTTTTATCCCTTTTAATTTTAGGAAAAATCGCCTGTTTTTCCGCGACGATCTTCATTTTTAACAAATTTTCCTATAAAAGATGAAAGTAGATGTTGAAGAACGACCTGTAACAGAAAGAGAAGCGAGTTCATTAAATTGAGGCTTCGCCTGTTCGAAAAAAGGCATGTATCGCGAATTTCTAGCTAGGGTTGCTGCGGCATAACGATTATTATTATATATAACTCCTATAGAGTTTGTGATCGAAAAGGGAATGAATGCCAGGCAATTCGGACGTGCAGCATAATGGGTTTTGCGTTTTGCCGTTTGAAGTTGGGCCTCGCTGCTGTGTAATGATGATAATTAAATTGAAAGAGTTTAGAAGATTAGCTTATTGAAAGTGGCGGAATACGTTTGCACGCGGTTTTTGACGTATTTACAGAAACGCGACGACATTCGGCTCCTATATAAACATGGAACGAGGTGTGTGTGCACACGGGCTGTGGGTGTTTGTGTGCATTAAAATGGGATGCGAATACTACATATGGATGTGCTTACCGATCAAAGTAGCGCCTTCCGTGAAAGGTACCGCCGGAATTGCCAGCTCCTTTCGGCAACTGTACGCCGACGCGCACTTCGTTGCGTCTTGTAATCGCCCGGCGTAGCAAATACGACCTTGCAGTATGCGGCCGTCTGGTGATATCACCTTTACAAGATGGTCCGGTTTGAAATTTATTGATATCTGTGAAACGTAAGAGATTAAACTCTAAAAGTTATTATTATTATATTAAAGTATAAAACTAAATATTTAAAAACAAGCTTACTTACTCTGAAGCGTGAAAATAGCGAGAACGTTTTACCTCGCTCAACACTGATTCAGGGCAGCGACCATGACTGCAATACAAATGATATTCATCTATTTTTTTTTATTTTAACCTTTTATTTTTTATTATTTAATAATTCGATCGATCAGTCATGAAGTTCACGTCTTGAGCGCCTCGAGCCGATACCAGATATCGGTCGAACGAACTCTGCCATTAGACTGATTTCAGGGACCAGCAAATTTTAGACTATTCAAGCTCCTTTTTGTAATAATGATAATTTATCATTACAATGAATGAAGCATTGGTATAAAATTGTTGAAAAATAAATAGAGTAAAGCTCGTTAGTCGAGCCTTCTACGCTCTTGATAGTGCTTTCATAGATAGTATAGATGATAGTTTATGAAATTACAAGATTTTTGGTAAAAAAAAAATTTGCGGTTTCCATGCAAACTTTTTCTAGGCAAATAAAAAGTTAGGATTTTTCGAAAATTGTTACCGGAACCATACTGAGTCACACGACGCAAACAGTATGGCTCTGCAAATAATAGTGCAGACGCTGCTGTCTACAGTGTGCCGCGCAACGAAAGTGTATCTTAAATCGCTGCAGCCTCCTTCACTCGCTTGACTCATTAAATACTCGCTCTACTTGTCCACTTGAAGTTGCGCTTCCGAGTAAAACGAATTCAAATCTAACCTTGTTTTAACATTTGTTGTTTTTCAGCATAAGCTATGTGAGCGTTCAATAAATAATTTGTTGTACGTACTAATTTTACAAATTGTGACTGAACGATGAATAATTTCGACCTAGAGTTAATTCGCGAAGTAAAAAAAAGAACATTTATATACGATAAACGTCATTGGTATTATTTATTTGCAAAAAATAAAAGCCGAGCATGGGAGGAGATAGCTTATCTACTTAATTTACCAAGTAAGTAAATTTACATACATAATTTTGCCTAATTTTATCAACACATAATTTTATAAAAATATATTTCTATCAACGTTTATATTTATTTACGTATTGTATGCACAAGCTAACCAATAAATGTGATTTTTTATTGAATTTTCAGAATCATCTTTGATAAAGAGATGGAAATCCTTGGTGGCTAAATTTTATCGAGAATTTAAAGAAATTCGAGACAACCATGTACATCAAAGCAGCTGGGAACTCTACTATTCTCTATTATTTTTAATAGAGACTATGGCTAATTAATCCATAGCGCGGTACTCTATCAGCAACTACAACTCATAACCGTCTACCACTCGCCCTGACATCGCCCTGGTACCTCTGCTACTCCAACCACATCAATCCATGTTCATCTGAGCGCCACCCAGAAGAATCTAGAACGATTAAATTCTCTTACGCCATTGCATATTGAAAATGAATTAGTGAAAAATATAAATTTTGATTAATAATTTTGTTTCGGTATAATGTAGGCGTAAACATTAGGAGTTAATAATTTTTTTTTTTTTTTATTAATACTGTGTAAAAATAATTATTATATTCTCTTTAAGTTATTTTTTTTTGTACATTTTTCAAAAATGACGGCAATTTTCATCTAGCCGAGGACGGCAAAATTTTTAATCCGCTTCTGGGCTCTAAGAAATAAAAAGGACCTTAAGTCCTTCTTATTTCGTTCAAAATTGTTATTATTTGATTCTAACCAGCAAATGTTTTCTGTGTGTTTCAGATAAATAACGTAATGGAGACTGTTCCCTTCGTCAGACACCTACCAAGGTATCCAGTAGCTCCCACCGGAACTCCCGAGGACCCCTACGTTCGAGACGTATTCGAGACAGAACTTGACCCCGACACACTTCGTAGTCTTAACGAGTGGACACGCGGCATGTACTCAGAGTCGTTGCACTATGAGTCTTTCTTTCATTATAAAAGACCCTTAGCACTAGATGCCCTTCATGGGCTGTGCATTGTCACTTGTGACTTGTGACGATGTCACTGGCGACGATCGCGCGTCGTGTAGTGTGAATGCAGCGTGTATGCACTTGTGAGAGTTGCGACCGACCGACCGTATAGGGTGAAGGAGGAGCTAAGCGCTCCTAACCTCCACGCGCCGCGGCAGAGTAGGGTCGATGTTATTTGTTGCCTCTTAGCTTACAAGTTTTGCAAACTCTACGTTTAGTCCTGAGAAGGACTAGTTTTGATGCAGGCTGTTGATTTGGGCAGAAGGACTGGCTGTGACCAGCGGTGACCAGCTATGACCGATGATGACCGGCTGTGACCGATGTTGACCGTCATGGAGGGGATGGTCGGATGGACGATGACGTCGTTGTCGGCTCGGGCTGCTTGGCTGTCACATGACTCGTGAGAGTGGAGTGACACGAATGCCGATCACTTTTTTGTCCAACTTGCAAAGTGGAACAGTCAAAAGTCAAAAGAAAAAAGTCTAATCACTTTTCTATTCCCACTTATAACAAGTCAAACAGTCAAAAGCTGATTCAATTAATGTCGAAAGGCACTTATACTAGTACTCTGAACTCGACCTTTCCTCTTGCAGGCACGACTTTTCAATGGCGACGCGCCACCTGGCGGCCGAGTCGGAAGTTTGATCGCTTATATAGGAAGCGAGTGCGTGCTGATTGGCTGATTCCGCGAGGTGGAGACGAGTGCAGCAGTGCACGACGTTTGAGTGGGGACGCACGCAGGGGTCTCGGCGTTAGTGGGGATAACAAAGTGCGCGGCACGAGATCGGGATTCGAACCGAGAGCGTATTGTGACTCGACAGTTTCCCCTTGGACTTCGTCACGTGAGTACCCTTACGGTCATTGGACGTCACTTTGCGGCGATTGTTGATATTGTCTTGGCAATTAAACTCGATTGAGTAGTAATTTAAGAATCTTTGCAAATTAATAGAAGAATAATGAACTTGGACATTAATTGAATAAATGAGTGACTTCGATTTAACCTAACTTCCTCTTGTGGTCATTTCGCGAACCTTTCCAACCTTTTCAGCACGGATTCGTCGACGCTCGAGGTGCACTTGGTGGAAGGCTCGACCCCCTTTTGAGGTAAGACGACCTAATAGGCTATCCGGAGCCTCAGTAACAAATAATTAGACTGCAGGGCGAGCACAAGCTACGGCCCAGACCCTCGCACGTCACAATAGTTATAATTATGTAAATGAAGTGTACATAAAGAGTATATGAATTTCGATTCGAGATTTTCGATTTCTGCGATATATTCGATAAGCTTGATTTTCACAGTACATTCGATAACCTCGATGATCGTGGTTATGTTTGTTATTCACGATGTTCACGGTGTTTTTGGGTTCTACGATTCATCAGCCATGCGGGAAATTTTCAATTTCGACGTTAGATAATCATATACCATATACCATAGTATATTTTGCACCTAGGGAGTGAAAAACTGGAAAGTCTCAGAGCACGTGTAATTTATCATCCGAGGCGAAGCCGAGGCTGATAATCACGTGCTCTAAGACTTTCTTTTTTCGCTACATAGGTGCAAATACAATTTTTTGTGAGTCCCCCGGCCTAAAGTAACATTTTCATTTTGCTCAGCGGGAGTAAAATGTTACTTTATGTTGGGGTGGCACAAAAAAGGTATTTGATGAATCTTTGAATTTCAATTACCTACTTTACATTGAGAAAAAAAGCATGTTTGATAAAGATAGCCAAAAACCAGCTCAATTAATTTTTGAAATTTTGGTATCAGGCATCATGGGTGCTCGGAAATAGTAGATTACGCAACGAGTGCGACGTTTGCCGCCCAAGTGCAGCGAGGGTAGCAGGAGCAAAAGTTGGAACACCTACTCCGCACGAGTTGAGTATACTATTTTTTGATACAGCTGTGGAAAGTTCGTTATTCCTCACGTTGTAGGCACAGCACCGGGTTCTTTTACTTCCGAAACATTCTACTGACTGCAAAAAACGAACTTTCCGCACGCTGTATCAAAAAGTTCATTTTACACTCGAAGAAAGAACTTTTTAAAACTTGTCTCCTCAAACACTACTATTTTTATTAGCATTTTTGTGACATTGATTGCTTCAAATTAATACTGATAGTTAGAATAACCAAGTTTCAGGTTTAAAAAAACATATCGATAGGAAAAACCCATCTTCTGTACCGCAGTTGAAGGGTCAATCACCAAAAAATTTAATCTTAAAATTTTGTCAACTCATCCGCCATGTGAAGCTTGTAAACAACATAGTTTTCACTTGATAAAAAAATGATAAGATTTTTAAAGCGTTGTCGAAAATTTCGACTAATCAGTATTTACGAAAAATCAAAATGTGAACAAAGCAAAATAATTGAAAATTAAATTGAAGGTATTTATTACAATATTGATAAATTTTATGCTTTAAAAAATAAATATACTCAAAAAGATTACCGTCGAAGAAAGAACTGAAATTGAAACGATAACTTAAGTTGCTCATTTTGTACAAAAAATCACATTAATCTAAATTTGAAAACCTTTAATTTAATAATATCGAATATACGACATGTATAATGGAGTGAAAGGTATTTGAAAATTTCATAAATAAATATTGATTTGTGCATTTTACTACTCTTATATTAATCATTATATAGGGCATACATCGATGGTGCAATAGCATTTACATACACACATGAAATAATGATATAGCGAGAATCCGAGATATTTTTGATCGAGTTATGAGTACAAGTATGAGTATTTTATACAAATAATAGATGTTCAGTAGGTCTGGTAACAAGAAGCAAATGAAGAAGACAAAAAAAGCGGCGAGACAACGAAATGCCATGTATACTTTGTAAGTTGCGCGCGCCTCAAGTGGCTTGGCTGCTGGCCGGCGAACAAGCGCGTGTCCAAGGCATGACAGAAGCTTGAGAAAAAGCCGCTTCGAGATTGATCTCACGTGATTAGCACGCGTATAGCGCCGTTACATATGTTTCCAACACTAGTCAGCTACTCTCAATATACAGTAAGATATATAGAATCAGAACGAAAATTTATAGCTCTGATATTAACCTTCTGCAAAAGAGATGCTGATTACTTGTATGTGCACTAGCCACACACATACCGATTCTTTTCTTGATCGAGACCTTTTTTATGTTTTACGCCAGATAAATGGGAAGCAACAATTAAAGGCTTATATTGTTCGTCTCAAATTCAGCTTTATTCGACACGCAGTGTATACATTTTCGAATTTGAAGTTATAACACGGCACTGACAAAGTGGCGAAATTCTTAATGTAAATGTACAGTACGCCTGCACTAATATAAACTTGGACGTTGCAGTTGCTGAATTGGACTAAACACTCACACATAGACACGTTTATAGAAAGAGGTAGAGATACCGTAAGCAAGTTGGAAAATGTATAAAGTTTAAGTCGTTGAATAAACTATATGTCGTTAACATACGGAGTTATGGATTACTAACTGGTAAAGGCCACTTTGGTATAAAGTGAGAAAAAAAAGATTAGAGCTACTGTTGGCGTGTCGCAAAGGTTTATTTACTTTTATTATCTTCTGTCAACGTAGACGTTATATTTTCAAGTGTACTATCTTTAATAATTGCAGTTAGCTGGAATTATTTTTTCTCTCCTGGAATAATTTTGCCTCAAAAAAATCGAAAAATTAAAATCTATCAAAATATCGGAAAATATCTTCCACCCCGATGAAAACATTATTTGTGTGTTGAAAAAAAATCACTAACAACAAATGGAAAATATATCTCGATTTTTCATAAGATCATAATTATAATAATTGAAACTAAATTTAAAATTATTCGAAACAACATTTGTAAGGCCTAAATATTTTTCAAGTAGAAAGAAAGTCGGCCGATAATTGAGAGCTCAGGGGCAATCTTGATTGGCCGAACGTTTCAAACTTCACGTACGCAATTAATGTTTACATTGCATGCATTTGCGTTTGAATACTATGCTAGATGAATATTTTTAGAGACGCTTGACTTGAATCTTTAATACAGACGACATTAGAATTAGCAATAATCTAGTTTTTGATTGAGTCCATTATCATCCAGTAATAATAACAACAGCAACAAAAGTTGAAAATATAAAGAGACTGCTACATAACATACGACATCATTACTTTAAAAACAAATTTTCAACGTAAACATGATAAGTATATACTTAAACTTTGTACTTGATATATAACAATGAAAATATGATGCATTAAATTGTACGTATAAAAAACGAATACGCGACACACGGAAAGTCTGCGTGACGAGAGAGAGAGAAAGAGAGAGAGAGAGATAGAAAAAGAGAGAGAAGCGTGTGTTCCTACAATCAATGAGCAAAAAAAATTTGTCGCTTTCCCTCTCTACTCGATTCGTAACAGCTGTTGGGCTATATGTGTGAGTATGCAGCATGCGAGACGTTGACCGTTGATGAAGCAGTCGAGGCAACACAGTCGACACACGCGATGGTCCAGTTAATCGTAGGCACAGATACCGATGATCTCGAGCCCGAAGGTACCCAGTGAAAGTGTGATAAGCAAGAAAACAACGTGAGCTTGCGCTCATGGAGTCTCGATATTAACGGGAAAAAAGGATCTAGAGTACACACGGAGATACGAAACTCCAGCTTATTCCGACTTTGAATTGGACGAAAATCGACCGAAGATGCCTAATTATATTCTGAAAAGCAAGTTCTTTGCATCATTTGTGTTAGTATTTTTAGTGCTGCCAGCCGCGTCCTCTTGGATATCAATCTCACCTTTTAGCAAATGGGTGTTGGGTGGCTTGCCGAAGGTTGTGACCGAACCGCCGACGCCGTCACCGTCGACATCACCGAGCGACTGCGACCATCCTGGCGATGGTTGCGCTCGAGCTAATAGAGAGCTCGAAGCCATTGACGACCTCACGCTTACAGATCTCAGGATTGAGTACGTGAAGCAGCAAATTTTGAAAAAATTACGTTTAGACAAACCACCCGATGTTTCCGTGAATATGTCAACCTTGCCAAAACCTTTATTCAATGGCGACGTTTTGGATCTTCAACCAGGTGAATTAGCAGAGCCTTCATCACCGGCCGAGAGTTTTTATGGCAAAACCAATCAAATCGTTCTTTTTCCTATTGAATGTAAGTACTACTTCCATATATTTGTTAAGAAAATTCCTCAGCTCGAAATAAAAAATTGCGATATTGAAATGAGAGAGTGATATGCAAACTAGCTGATATAATTTTTTTGCGACGTTGCACTTGAATAACCATCAAGTTTTTTAATTTTATGAAAGCGACTTTGTAAACAGCACAAACATTTTCCAATAAAAGTATTTTATGTCCACTGATACATTGAAGAAACAATCCAAATTAAGCAGTTATACCAATCTGTACCGATTATATTTATTTTATTTATCATATTGACAGAAGAATCTCAATGTGCCTTAAAAATGCAGGTCAAGTGAGGAAATATTAATTTAATCGTTATACTTGCTCATTGAAAATGGTACTAAAGTTTACAGTTCATTAGATCGTACGATTTTCCGATAGTAGAATTATTGATATCAATTGCTGAGTATTAATTCATGTGAAATTACATTAGTCAAGCTTTAAAAGCAAACTTCGTGCTTATAAATCTGTACAAAAATTGTTCCTTATTAAATTTTTTTCAATAAAAATAGTTGTTTATACTACACGAGTAACAAGACGGAAAAACTAATTGCGAGAAACTCAAAAGGTACTCAAAAACAAATTTGAGTGCACATTAATTATAATATTGTTAAAACGATTTTATGTTTGTAATACTTACAACGTGCAATGTTAAAACATGAAGCTTTGAAAATCAAAATAAATGCTTGCTGAGTTAGAAAGTATATCAAGCAGTGTACCACAATCTCGATGTTATTTTGAATTGTAAAGCCATGCTTGAATAATATATATCGATTTACCCCCGCTTATAACTTTTTTACTATAAAAAACCGTAGAAAGGACTCTAATTAAATAAAATTAAAATAAAATCTTTGCTTAAAATGACAAAAGTCTCAATCTTCTACTAATAGAAAAATTGACCGTACTTCACTCCTTTTTAGCTGTGTTGAGTCAAACTAATTCGTTTGCTATCCATTATAAGGCTCAAATTATCATTAAATTATGCGCGAATGACATGATTTGAAGCGTTGAGATTCAAAAAAACTGGATACGATTCATCAGTTTTCAAGTCGAAAAACTGATCAATAATTGCACAAACTTGGTTATGCGTGATCACGAACCTACTGTCATGACGTCCACCATCCAGTGACAGTAAACCTTGTGTGACGCTTTGTTAGTTACGCACTGCAGTTTCAGCTAAGAATTTTAGTACGCCTGGAAATGACATAATTATATCAAATTAAAATATTATGTGTATCATATATGCATAGTGGCTATTGCTAAAAAGTTCTTAAATGATTCATGTTTTATGATCTGAAAATTAACTATCTCTATAAAACTATTTTCATTGACAAGTTTTTTACAGTTTAACGGTATTAAAAATGATAAATTAATAACGTATGGGTAATAATTGCTCATTACGGGAACTGAGTTTCTGACCATTTTGACTAGTCAATTTTTTACCAGGCGAAGCTGTAATAAATATGGAAAGTTACTGTAAGAGTATAGTTCTCAGTAAATAATTTTTAAACAATAGAATATTTCAAACAATATATATTCGAAAAAAATAAAAATCATTCACGAAATCGTCGTGTTTAGCTTTTTTGACGATTTGTTCAGGGTAACGTATCAAAAAGCTGCTTCAAACTATGTCGAGAACCTAAAGTAATGTAATAAATTAAATTAGATAGAATTCATTTTTAGTTATTTTAATTATTTTTTTTAATCTTCATTTTCGTTTACTAGGCAGGACAAAAAACGAATGCGTAACGGTAAAGTTAACTTTACTTTATTTGAAAGTTTTGACTGAATTTATTGTAGCACGAATACGAAAAAATGGGAAAGAAACAGAAATGATAAGCTGGATCGATTTTCTCTTGGACGAACGGAATGTGTTCGTAATATAATTGAAACTCATTTAATCTGAATTTGCCGTTTGCTGCAATAAGAGTCGTTTGATTTTATTTTTGCTTTCGTCGACTGAATCGCTAATATACACATAAGTCGTAGGCATGCTTGCTGCAGCCCGCACACACATATACATATATATATATACGTAGACTGGTTCACGTAGAGCTCGAGATTGCAGTGTTTGGCACGCAAGACTCATTAAAAAAACTGCATACGAGCTTTTTATCGACGCACGAACGACTGCTCAGGGCGGCTGCGGGTGAGCGGGCGCATGCATGCGTACCTCTTTGACGAGCGAAGTTTTCTTATGTCTTTTGCAGCTCTTTTGCAGCTCCCGCCTCCTTCCCTTTAGCTCGGTACATAGTCGCGTAAACACACGCATACACACATAGAGCGCGTGGCAGTTTCCCTCGCGAGTACCGCTGTTGGGAAGTAGTCGAGTGTTTTCGCTGGTTAAATTCTCGATGCTCTCTTGACCCTCTTGACATATATACGCTCGCACGTGCACTCACTGAAAATAACGAGGAATTTCGTTAGCGAGCTCTCTTGCTCCGCGCCAATGTGCTTTTCAACGGCTGTATTAGACGGAATTGATTAATGACTGACGGATCAGTGATGATAGAAATGAGCGCGAAACGACTGGAAAAAGAAATCGAGCTAAAATTCCGTACGTTTCAAGACCGGTAAAAACACGCGGAGAGAAGGAGAAGGAGTTTCGAGCACGCGTATCACGCGCTACTCGTACTCCTCGATACAGGATGTATCATTATCTTGGCTATAATATAGTGCAAGGGAAAGCCCAAAGTCCCTGCGGTTGATACTACAAGTCTTGCTCGCAAAGGTCTCGGTAATAAACACAACGTGTACGCATCGACTCGATCTCTTGCTTGTATATTGCACGTCGACGATGCTCATTAAAATAATGTCTGGAACTGCTCCAAACTTGCCTCGTGCGCCACACTGAACGCGATACACACATAGACTATTTACCGAGTCCGGTTTCAAACTAATATCGCTCACCTTCACCTCGACGCACGAGTATATCTAAATAATACCTTCTCCACTCGCCCGAAGCACAAGATTGATCTATCCTCCTGCAAGAAGAGATTCAATCTAGCGGCTCGTTTGAATTTGCCCAAATAATTTAGCCGCGCGAGGGATAATTCGAATTTGTATGGTTTTATAAAACGCTTGCGCTCGAACGAGAGCACTTGGTTTTTCGTACGCTTCGCTCGTCTGACTCTACACCGATACTTACTACTTGTCGACAGGTGCGCGATCGATACGTACGTACGCCTTATTCATTATTCTTTCTAGATGCCAGTCTCATTGGAAGCGAATTATAGTCGTCGGAAAATCTCTTACGGATCGAGTTTCGCATTTTTCCATTGAAAGATTTATGGCATATAGTTCGTTGCACAAAAGTTCTCCCATTTAATGCATCCACTTTGAGGCTAATCGTGCAATATTATCTTCATCTTCACCTAGGGCATTCATCAATTTTCTTTGCTCACTCGCAATCGAGAGGGTGTAGACGAACATTACGCATCAAAGTCGCTCCATTATCTTGGCAAAAGTTGCGCAGCTTGTGTCGCTTCGCTCTCGACGTAGTCGCAATGAATAGGCAATAAAAGTTTCGGGAAACTCGGAAAAAGAACTGCAGCATGATTCGGCAGAAATTTTTTGTTCGTACTTTTCGTGCGAGTGTGTACAATGCAAAATATGTTTATTTAAATGTAGCGCTGCTATATAGCGGCACGCGCATGACCCTGATGACTAAGAACGCGATCCGATTTCATCAACATTTTCTTATTCAATCGTTCGGACAGATAAATCATTTTCGATTTCTAATAATCACGTACGCCAGCAGCTCGCAAGTGATTAATTGTCACGCTCGCTCTGTTTTTTTTGTTCTCCCGCAGCGAGCATGAAAAAAAGGTGCCGACACAGCACGAATCACATAACGGGATTCAGCCCAGCGGTTTGCGTCTCGTACAATTTGCCCAACGACGTGCACGCCCAGGTGACCGTCAAGTCGGCCGAGCTCTGGTTCTACAAGACGCGCGACAGGAACGGCAACAACAATCATACTTTCGTCATATCCGAGCTCGACCATTGGGACTTGGGCGGCTCCTTCGAGAAGACGACGATTTTGGCGATATTCGATTTCAACGATAACGGTTAGTTATCGTTAATATAGACGCGGCTAGGCTGTGTCGAGCAGATCAGAGGTGTAAACGCTCTTGTTACCGTTCGCAGAAGGCTGGACGAGCATCGACGTTGGCTTCGCCGTGAAAAAGTGGGCCGAGAAAGGACTGCTGACGCACTCGCTGTCGATCGCCTGCAGCACGTGCACGAATCCCGAGCACGGATTGGCTCCGGTCTCGCTGGAGGCGCGCACCAAGCCCTTCATCGTCATACAGACGGAGCCGGCGCCCCAACGGAACAGGCCCAAGCGAGAGTCCAATTGCCAAGCCGACACGAAGGAGTGCTGTCGCGAGGAGCTGTTCATCAGCTTCGAGGACATCGGCTGGAATGACTGGATCCTCTATCCGAGAGGATATCACGCTTACTTCTGCAAGGGATCCTGCAACACGGCCTTTTCCCTCTCCATCAGCGGCTCTCAATACAACGACGTCATACGAGTAAGCACGTTTTTTCTTTCTCTCCTTGTATATATAACACATAAGTACAGTAAGTAGGTACATAGCCAAGTGCAGCCTGTAAAAAGGCAGCAAAGAAAATGCGCTCAGAGCCGGGCCGTGTCAATATTCTAGCTCGCTCGCACGCAACGGCCGACTGCCGAGGGGAAAAAATCACGCCCGCGCGCATATTATTTACGCGCATACGCCGCACACGTAGTCTCTGCCTTGGCGCAGACATAAAAATGCAGAACTACGTCTTGCACTCTGGGGCGCGCGAGCGAACCAAATCTTGAGGGAGTTGGCAGTTGGGACGCGCCCCCGCGCGCAGTAACTGCATGACATAGCTTTAAGGCCAATGCGCCAATGTGTGGCACATGTCTACTACATTCGGTATACATAGCTCGAACCATAAGTATGTATAAATATGCAAAGGGGTATATATGTATGCTGCTGTGCACACATACACAGGCCTATACATGCACGGTACGCGCGTCAGTCGCGTGTATATACGCCGACATCGAGTTTTGGCTTAATATTCGCATGGATGCCGCTGAGTGACGTGTGACGAACAAGCGTTATATATACAAACACGTACACACGTCATGTTTTCGTATGATTAACGAGACACGAGTAAGCGAATGTAGCCTCTGCGTGTGTGTGTATAAACGTAGAGCGCGATATATAGGTAGGCGGGCTGCGTGTGTCGTTGACGGAGAAGAGGAGCGCGCCCGCCTCGTTAGGAACCGCAACGGTAACGATGACGATCCGAGTCCCGGTAATAACTCTGACGAGCAGTCCTCGCACCGACGACGACGCGACATAAGTCAGCCGCGAGCCAATGTTCAAGCCGATCCTTTTACTTGGGCCTTCGAGTCGACCGAGAATAAACTTATTTTTCCATTCTTACAGAGGCTGCTGAGCAAGGTCAAAACATTCCATCGGCGCAACGAGATTGTCCCGTGCTGTTCTCCCACGCAGCTCTCGCCGTTGCAGCTGCTCTATGTCGAGTCCAACAACTCGATAGCGCACAAGACCCTGCCCAACATGGTGGTCGAAGCCTGTGGATGCATGTAACCTTCCACGCGCCAATGGAGAAACGAGCTATTATTCATTCTCATACTTTTATCTTCCATTGCCGACAATTATTAAAATACCCAACTTTACAAACATCTGATTTGTAATTCATTTCTACGTATCAAAGCGTATTAGAATAGCTTTATATATGAGAATTACAATGACCAAATAAATGCTCTTCGAGATTGATTACAAGCGGAAGTTACGAGAGATGTTTCGTACAGATTTCTTAAAATTTGGCCTTCGACCGGCTCGAGTTGAATAATCGGGGCTTTTTAGACGGTCGACTTGCGATAACACGACCATCTTCTCACAACTGCCTGTCGTGCTTTGACTGATGAAATTAAAAAACTTATTACTGTTCTCAAGATTCGTATGTGTACGCTTGATGACACTTATAAAAACCATGTATATAAATTCATATTAGACTGTCCTTTGATTAATTTTAATTTTTTCTACTTTTCTTTCCCTTAAATCGCTTTAATACTTCAAAAAGAGGAAAACCAATACCAGTAAAAAATTTTATTTCAAGTTTAATTAGCCACTCTCATCTAATGTAATTAAAAATAAATCGTTTGTTTTCTTTTCCTTTTTTATTATTTTAAACAAAATATTTTTCGATCTACGAGCGCTTGAAATATTGATAAAATATTTCCTTTAATGTAAACTGTCATTTAATTTCTGAAGCTAACCACAGAATCACGAAAATTTTGTGAGTAAAGCATGATTTAAATTAAAAACATTATGGTTTACTACTTCATTCATATATAACTTTTGATGACTTCGTAATTCTTGCAATAAATTTTGAGAGTACACTCAATGTCATGTTTGGATTCATATAGTTTTAGTATTTTCTAATACTTCTCCACTATATAATAACCTACAGTAGTAAATTAAATTTAAAATAAAAATATTAACAAGTATAACTTGTCCTTTTTCGACTTATTGAAGCGATTTATGGAGAGAGGGAAAAAGCATAAAAAAATTACTGAACAGTCTATAGCATATATTGACTCTGCTTGACATCGATTTGTTCTTTTCAAATTCTTTGCAGTTTATTTTCATTTTTTCGAAGATATTCAGCAGTATATTTAGAATATCTTGTTTTTTAACATTTCATAAATTTTTCTCAAATAATTCTTAACGAGCTTAAGCTACTCTAAGATTTTTTCTTTTGATGATAGATAGAAAATTATCTCATACGCTGACTAAATAAAACTGGAAAAAGAGAAATCTTGTTAATGTGAAAACTATAATTTTCCACTGAACTTTTTGTTTCTTTTACGATGCACATTGTTCATTTTAATTAAGAAATTGTACATATATACAATTATCGTATTTTAATTGCATACTTTGCGGAACGATACGTTAATATTTGAAAAATAATTTTTAAACTTGCGCACACTGAAGAAAATTATTCTTTGTCTTCAACGCGAATGGGAAAAGTATAATTATGTGTACGTTACAGTGACTTTCAACAATGCAATTATTGAAATAATGCCCTTAATTATAATCACATTTATGATACTTATTATAGTTGAAAATTAATTTAAATTTAATATAATAATAATGAATGAAGAGGAGTTGATATAAATTATTGTTAATAAATAAATGTCAACTTGTCAAGTTGACAAAGAAAAGTTGCGTGAAATACTAGTAATAATAATTTTTATTATTAAAGAACTCTGAACTCGTAATCTCAATTAAAGATTGCACATATATGAAGTATATACACATATATTTATGTGTGTTGTATCGACAAAGTAGTGGAATGGTAGGAGCAAATTAATGCATGTTTCGAGCATAAGCGAGCGAGTGAGCGAGAGGAAAACTTGTGTGATGAAACTACCATAAAACGATAAGTCTTTAAAATTTGTTACATAAAAATCGACATGTAAATGCGTACTTAAGTATTGCTTGTTGTTATTGATTTTAATTGCGCGAAAAAAATAGCAACAAAAGATCATTTTTTTGTAAAAAAAATTCAATTAATTTTCGTGTCGATGAAGATTAAACAAAAAAAATTGATAATTTTATTCATTAAAAATTGACTTGTTATTTTGTTGCTCCTCTCCTTATTGGTAAAAATTTTTTATGAATTCCTGCTGACTATAATCGGCAACCCGAGCTTTTATTTCTTGTCTGCACTATCATCATTGAACTGTAGCACATATCTCTTTGTTGCGCATGTATACGTGAGCGTATGTTTGCCCAAGTAAACGCGCAAAATGATTACCTTAATTGAATGCCAGATTAATGTCATGAAGATACGCATTGATTTTACACATGTTTGATAAAATTGAAACGACGAGATAAGTAGCCGTCCGCAAGTTCGGGGTGCACGCGAATGACCTTTCGTATCTCTCTCACTCTCTCTTACTCACTTTCTTTCCCAAGTTTCATGTAATCAATTCTAGGGGCAAATTTTTATCATTATCCGCAAGTGAGCAATGACAGAGCAGAAATTCAATTGGCTCATTTGTGTATTTGTATCATCTACGCCGAATTAAAATTATTACAGAATAATCAGTGCTCGTTGGAATTTCAATGATGCAACGCTATTTATTAAAAGTGATGCGCAAAAGATTGAAGAATTTCATGAGTAAAGGGGGAAACCGAATTGGAACGTGGCTTTGGAATTTGATGATGTAAACATAGTGCACCGTTTTTACTTTTGTTTGGTTTTTTTCAAGTTAACACGAATTGTCAAGGAGATACACTTGGCTGTTATTAAGTTTATCGTTACAAACGGCTCACGACAATCATTTATAATATAAATGAGCAGCGCTGGATGATTTGCGAGACTCGAAATGTTAAATATTAATGTTTTGTTGTGGCGATAACGATGTAAATGCGATTTTATTATCCTGACAATTCGCCTTTTTTCTCAACTTAAATGATCGTGAAACAGCCGAACTAGAAACTCTTGTAACAACATTTCTTTTTTCAACAATCAATTTATAATGGAATTATATCTCTGCTTTTTGCTGCTCAATTAAAAAAACTGCAATTAATCCGAATAATGTCATGCACTCAAGGCGATTGTTGTCGGAAATTTGCGTAACTGTGTAAAGTGATTGCAGCAATAAGACGAGGCGCGTCGAACGGATAAAAATAATTCCCCGAACAATATGAAAATGACTCTGCAACTTGTCCGGGCGCTAAAGCGATATGCATCGAAACGATTTCCTGACCGCAAAGATTGATTTATCACAATTTTTTAGTTGCTCGCATCTTTAGAAGCGTCAAAACACTCGCTGCTCTCTTATCGTTAGAAAAGTCGAAAACTTGGCAACCGGCATAATTAACTTCCACGCGACACATTTATCGCCACGCTTTATGTATATCAATTAATTTTTATATAATTAGATTGTTGGTGAACTATTTTGATCTTTGAGCTCACGCTTTACTTTGAGCTTAAAAATACTGATGCCATTCGCGCTATAATTTGTAGTTGCACATTTTCCAATTCTATTACTAGGTTACTCTATTTTGTGATTTATTGCAATGCTTTATATTATAGTAAACCGTAAGTATGTACTATGTGGGCTGCAATCAACATTTGCGCGCGCACATCGTAGTGTGCGCCGTGCGGGGTTGTATGTTTTTATCGTCTGCTTGAACGCGCTCGGCGGCCTCATTATCATAGAGAGCTGTCAAAATCAGTTGGATATAAACTTTACAGCGCTTCATGCATTTACCCATACGAAACGCAGATTAAATTTTTTGCAATAGAATAGTGAATCACTACCAGTGGCAAGATGCATTAACGAAAAGTTTCAATAACTGAAAAGACGTAAAGGAACAAGTTGAATTTTAGGAGGGGTAATTTCATTCATTAAGTTTTAACCTCGAATTATGCTGTCAGAGGTTGACGTTTTCATTAGTAATTATACTCTTGTTGATCCAGAGATCTATCAACTTTGGGTAGATGGATATTCTTGTAAGTTGATAACTTCAGCTGATAATTTCTCAATAATTTCCTGCCCTGCTAAAAGCAAACAATATGCAAACAAGGTTTTCATGAGATTCATTCTTTTCCTTATAGCCAGCGATGCAGTTAATATTTTACAACAGAGAGGAGTCTGTCAGCAGACAAATGCATCGATCGAACTCCTTGCTTCAGATGTATTGGACCATTATCGTACTTATTCTCTTCTTGAGAAGCTATTGCACAGTCCGTCAAAATTGGCATGTGAACAGCTTGCCTTTCAGATAGAGCCTCAAACTAGTCAAATGTTAATTGAAATGTAAAAAAAATTCCCTAAATATTACCATAATGTCAATATTAAGATATGTTCCTCATAAACTTCTTTCTATTACAATGTTTAGGTATTATGAGTTTAATGATGGGGTTGTAAGAGAAATTATTGGCAAGAAGCTTACTTCCAAAAATCGTAAAGATATGGATGAAGTAGCTGAAAAAACTGGAACTAGTCTTAGAAGTTGTCGAAGGCAGTTCGATAACATAAAAAGAGTATTTAAAACAGTAGAAGATCTTCCTGGTTCTTTAGTCACCAACATTAAACAATATTTTTTATTACCTGAAGAATTGGCTAAGTAAACATTCAATTATTTTAATTTTTATATAAAATTTATGCTATTACATTACAGTAAAAATCCATAACTATTTCTTTTGTAGGAGATACGCTGCTGTAGTGTTCATTGTATGCTTACGTTTTGAAATAAACAAAAGAAAACTACAGTATTTAACATTTCCTGATCTATATCATTGTGCAAGTAGCATAATGTTTTCTTGGACATATCGTATTACTGGGTCAGAATACTTTGATACAGATCTTGACAGAGAATTTCTTTTGGAACTACCAGAATGTAGAGTACTTCTAGAAAATGAGAAACATCATAAACAGTGAGTTTGTGCAAATAATTGAAAATGTAATGTACATAATTTGTATAAAATACATTATCATAAAATTATTATTTTTAATGTTTGTAGTTTGGTTTGTGTTAAACTAAAACCAATGGTACTGGATCGTGTTTATCAGGAGTTAGACGTGAACTTTAAATTTTATTCAAGAGCAATTGTTGGAATAGCTGGAAGTTTACATCGCACAAGAGAACTAAGATCTTTTTTTCTTGACTTAGTTGAGAAATGTATTGAGCCTTGGAAACAAATTAATTGGACTCATACAGATTTACGCAATTTTCTTGCTGCTTTTACTCAATGTGCATTAGATATGGATGTTTTAAAGTATTTGTTTTAAATTTGTTTTTAATTTTTCAAATAACAATTATGAATGAAATTAATAAATTCATTCTTTTTCTTACAGAGATAATGAGTTAAGAGACGCATTTGAACGTTACATGAAAGTAATAACTAGCTGTTTATTACGCATGTATCACACATGACAGTTGGAAAAAAGCGACGTTGAAAAAGAAAGCGTGGATAATTTGGGTTTCTAAAGTTTAAATAATTCTAATTATTTGTTAAACATTAATTGTTAAATATTAATTAATTTTTAAGAAGAATTGCTCTTAACATTGTTTAATTTTTTATACTATAATTCTTCTTTGTTTTTATTTAAAGGATAGAAAGAACGTATTATATACTGATGATATTAATTTAGTTTATTGCATAAAATTAAAATCGAGCCATATACTATAAAATATCTAATAATCTTTACAGTTTGGTACTTTATAAAATCTAAATCAATACTAAACTGTGGTTCATTATCTAAAAAACGTTTAATGTTCTCTACCCTATACATTAGTTTAAATAATTTTTTCATTAAAAATCCTTCTACTTTGTACTTTCTAAATTTCAAAATTTATCCAGTCCATCTAATTTAATAAATACCTGTACGTATACTGCTCCTCTAGTACTCTAATACTAGAATAATTTTGATGAAACATAAAATTTGCAATAGCATGTCATAAAAGTTAGTAAACATTTCTAAAGTAATTCAATGTAATGACTTGCTAAAATTACGATATTAAATAACCAAAGAAGCTTCTAGAGAATTTCAAGAGTTTGAAAAAAAATTATGAAACTGCTCAAATACTGTTATTGACAATCTAGTTTCAGCACCCCTCCATATAAATTATTCTAACCATTAAAACTTGTTTAATAAAATGCACCTAAATAATACATCATTAAAATTGTAAAAATAATTGACACATCACAACTACTGTATGGGCCTCTATATGAATAATTACAAATTTTATGTCTGTGCAACTAATTATACTATTCATTTTCTAGCATAAAAAAAAATTTTACAATTGATGATTAAAAATTCATTTTCTTAGAATGACTAACATGGAATTGAAAGTAAAATAAATAATTTGAATCCAAAAAGTTTGTATATTACAGTTTATTTTCATTTTTATGTAATAAATAATAAACAAATGCAGCTCAAGAACATTATTTTGAGCTCATTATATGCCGATTTCATTCCTATAAATTTACATGATTGCTTAACATCGGCATTTACAATAACCTCGTCTCCAACGAATCGAAAATGGTAACATAATTACTTTTTGGTACTACTGGACCATTATAACAATTTCATTATTCTACATGTCAAATGGCAAAAAAACATATGAATCAAATAATTATCATATTAAAATTTAAAATATTCATAAAAAATCATTAAAATGATTCAAAAATTATTTTGCATAAGATAGACAGATCTAATTCTTACAAACGAATTTACAGCTTTAACAAATGGTGAATTATCATCCGTATAGTTTTCAATTTGTTTAAGCACAAAATTTATAAAATAGATTTCAATTTTTAACGTTTGTAAATTAAAACCGTCAATAATTTAACCAACGAAAATCGTCCAATAGAATTTTCAGATCCCATGAGTATAAATATAATACCGCGTTAAAAGTGGATCAAATTAGTTATTTTTCAAATAGATTCGCAAAATACGATTACAATATCTATAACAGTGTCGTTAGATAATCGACCTCGTAGCTCATTGAGTTCTCTTTTTCGTTTCGTGATTCAAAATATTTTCATAATTGTTTCTAATTTTATAACTAGTTCACAGATTTTCGTGCAAGTTCCTCTTTTTTTCTCTATCGTGTAACCTTTTTCGTCAGTGATTACGTTTGTACAAGAAGCTTTCCATGAGTGGAATAGAAAGCAAAATAAAAACAAAAAGGCAAGACGAGAAAACTCGAATAATTTGAGAGCAAAAATTGGTAGAAAGGAAGCGAAAATTAAACTTGGTGAAGAACAGGAAACTGACACGATTACTGAGAAATAATTTTTCTGCATCTGTTATTGGTGGGTAACTACTTTTCGATTCCTAAAACTTTGTTTGTTGCCGAAACAATATCTTGTGGTGTTGGTAAAGCTAGAGCTTCCAATGACTTTGTATAAGGCATTGGAACATCTGCACCAGTGACTCTGATGACTGGTGCATCCAGTTGGTAGAAAGCATCAGCTGAAATTTTAATTATTTTAATGAAAAAAATTTCTTTCATTTTTACTAATAATTTAATGTATTTTAGAAACTTACATTCCATAATTCTTGCTGCAATTTCAGCACCAATACCACATGTAGGCCAGCCTTGCTCAACTGTTACAATATGGTGAGTCTTGACAAGAGACTTGATAACAGTATCCATATCAAGTGGCCTCAATGATCTTAAATTGATGACCTCAGCTTCAACTCCTTTACCTGCCAGAGTATTAGCTGCTTCTAGGCACAATTCAACTGCCTTGGAATGTGCGACTAGTGTAATATGTTTGCCAGCTCGTTCAATTTTTGCTTTACCAATGGGAAGAACAAAATCTTTTGATAGTGCTTCATCTGATACTGGATACTGAACACCATATAGCAATTCATTTTCTAAAAAGACAACTGGGTCAGGGTCACGAATAGCTGCCTTCATGAGGCCTCTGCAGTCCTCACTATTGTAAGGAGAAATAACCTGAAATATAATTTCTCAATTGATAACCATCTTCTATTATCATGAAAATCATGAAAATTTTTTAATTGTACCTTCAAGCCTGGACAATGAGCATACCATGCCCCAAAACATTGTGAATGTTGGGCTGCTACTCCAGCAGCTGCTCCGTTAGGTCCTCGAAAAACAATTGGAACATTCACTTTACCTGCAGACATGTAAAAAGTCTTGGCAGCTGAGTTGATAATTTGATCAATAGCTTGCATGGCAAAATTGAAAGTCATAAATTCGCAGATAGGTCGAAGGCCAGCCTAGTTAAAAATACAAGACGTAATATTTTTTGTAAAATTCATATCTAAGACCATGTGAAATGAAAATTAGAGTAACAAACTATAATAAACTATACTATATATTAATATTACTGTATGAAAATTCTACTTACAAAAGCTGCACCAACTGTCATACCAGCAAAGCCAGATTCAGTGATTGGAGTATCTATAACTCTCTTTTCACCATATTTTTTTAATAGACCCCTAGAGACTTTGTAAGCTCCATCGTATTGGGCAACTTCTTCACCCATAATAAAAACTCTTTCGTCTCGTTCCATTTCCTCGTCCATTGCTGAATTGAGGGCATCTCTTACAGTCATCTGTGATTAAATATTCCATAAGTTTTTCAATTTATACCATATGGATATTTTTATTTGAAATGTTAGACAATTGGGATGTACAATTATTTTTTTAGTACTCATTTTTTTATGATTAAATAAAAAAGTATGCAGCCATTGTTCAATAAAATTCAACCATAATAAAATTTTATTGATTGTTTTAAAAACATTTTAATTATTGAACTACTAGCTTGTAAAACTAATTATACAAGCTTTCTATTGTGTTCATTCTTTGATAGTATAAGCAATGCTTACTTCAAATGAATAAACTACAAGTACAAGAGTAAATATTTTATTTTGAAAAAATGACATTCTCAGCTCAGCAATTGACCTTTCTACGTCCTTCAATCAAATTTACTTTAAGGTCCAATAATTAATATTTTTTGAACTGATAATCTAAAGGTGAATGTTCTTACGAAAATTTGTAAAAAAAAACATCATCTTGAACATTATCATTGAAAATTGTCGCAACAAGCATGGATGCTTTCATTTCATAAGTTTTCTTTCATGTACTTGCGATGTTTGGTAACACAAACGCTTACGCAGGTTACGTTCGAGTGATCATAATCTTCTGCACGAGCAGAAGCTTTTCAATGTACATGAGAAGAAGGGAGCTACTGCTGAGCGTACGCAGACAAGTTTATTAATAAAAGAATCCAGCAGCAGCCGATTGATCAAACTCACCTGCTGTGCAGCTGCCCATTTCGACGTGGAAAAGGATCGTTTTGCGCAAACACCTCGTGCAATCGTCTGCAACAAACGTAGTAATTATTTATTCAAAAATGCGCAGAAAAAAATGAGCAGTTTCCGCGATACAATCACGCGATGTGGTTTTTTTCGCAGTTCTCGTTTGACGATTCGCTAAACTTACCGCCAGCATCGTGAGCGTGTGTGTGTATTTGATTTTTTTGTTAACGCGTGTGCTCGAGGCTTATATAAACGAAGCGTTCGTCACAACACGACGTTGCTGCTGCTCTGGCTTTTCTAAATGTCTCGCGCTTTGCCCACGCACGCACCAAGTTGGCACAGGATTTTCGCTCCTTTTCGTACAGCGAGAAAGAGAAAGATACACAGATAAAGAGAGAGAGAGAGAGAGAGAGTGAGAGACGTCTCACGTCCACGTAAAAGTTACCGCAGGTCGGGCGCAGGCAGACGAGCTAAAAGACGTACGTCTGTGTGCGTGCGTAAAAAGCGTCGTCTGCGCAACGACGTGCGACTCGCCTACAGTAGGTTCGTTCGCTCGAGCCACGAACGTCATGTTCGGAGCAGATCTAAGCGCTAAATTTTAAATGGCGGCGAAATAACGTCGAGACTCGCTTAGCTTTTTTTCTCCGATACTGTTACATCATTTACTAGTAAAAAATGATACAATGTAAGAAAGCATTGTCAATGCGTCACAAAATCGACAGGCAAATTGGTTCCATTCAGATTTTCTTAGCCGCACCCATCCTGCGCAGTCGAAGCAAAAGCGCGTTATTATAGGAAATGTAAAATTGCCGGCGAGCACGAAGCCGTCGAAGCGGTCGCTTACCTCTTGGTCCCGAGCACCTTTTCGACGCAGAGCATGAGGTCGTCGACGCGCGGTATCGAGACCGCCTCCAGGCTCGCGGCATAGGGCATCGGAACGTCGACGCCCGTCAGCCTGATGACCGGCGCGTCGAGCTCGTAAAAGTGCGCCGACTCCATGAGCCGGGCGGCTATCTCGGCCCCGATGCCGCAGCTCGGCCAGCCCATCTCCACGGTGATGAGGTGGTGAGTCTTGCCGATGGACTCGTAGATCGCCTCCATGTCCATGGGCCTGAGCGACCTGAGATTGATGACTTCGGCGTCGATGCCCTTCTCGGCGAGCTCGAGCGCGGCCGCGTTCACCACGTCCATGCCGCGGGAGAACGACACGATGGTGATGTCCTTGCCCGGCCGCTCGATCTTCGCCTTGCCGATCGGCACGAGGAAGTCCTTGGACATGGCCTCGTCCGACAGCTCGAATTCCGTGTTGAGCAGCATTTCGCTCTCGAGGCAGACGACTGGATCGGGATCTCTGATGGCGGACTTCAAGAGGCCCCGGTGATCCTCGCATGTATGCGGCACCACGACCTGCGAATCGGCGACTTGGAGTAACGAGTCAAGAAAGTAGCTTCGCAGTTGGGGTATGCGCACTTTGAGGCCGGGGCAGTGAGTGTACCAAGCGGCGAAGCATTGAGAGTGCTGGGCGGCGACTCCGGCCGCGGCGCCGTTATTGCCCCGGAAGACGATCGGCACGTTGACCATGCCGGCCGACATGTACTTGGTCTTGGCTGCCGAGTTGATGACTTGATCGATGGCTTGCATGGAGAAGTTGAAAGTCATGAACTCGCAGATGGGTCGCAGGCCAGCCTTCAAGTATTTGCCAGTTTTCAAGCATTCGCTCGAATGGAGCAATGTCCTAACGGAATTACCATAGCAGCGCCGACCGCCATGCCGCAGAAGCCCTGCTCGGTTATGGGTGTGTCGACGATTCGCTTGTCGCCCCACTTCTTCCACAGACCTTTTGACACTTTGTAGGCTCCGTCGTACTGAGCCACCTCTTCGCCTATCAAAAATACCCGATCGTCTCGTTCTATTTCCTCGTCCATTGCCGAGTTTATGGCATCTCTTACGGTCATCTGAACGTATGTTCAATATTTTCATCAGGTTTTACATTAATTTTATTTCATACCTATACCTATACCTTTGTCGCACGGAAGCTTTGCGTAGTTGAAAAAAATCGATTCCAAGACGAACCTTTTTCGATGCCCAGCTGCAGTAACTGTTTAATTGAGTTCAATTTTTGTAAGGTTATCAAAACGTAAATATTAAGCAAAAGTATCGGTTTGCTCTGCAAGTTCATCGTTTATTAGGAAAACTGACGATTACCTTGTACACTCTGATGTGGAACGACATCATTTACGAGTTGATTTTATTGCAATTTTATCCAAGCAGCGATGAGAGTCCCGTTTATCAAATAGATATGACGTTACGAATACTGACTTTACTATTGTTGATCAATTGTGGAACTAACGCGATAAAACAAAATTATTGCGCAGCCATATTTTTTTATCTTCAACTTCTAAAATAAAAACTTTTTGCAAGTTGTAGAGTCACAAACCAAGAATATTCATTTTCAGTTGCTCATTAGAAACGTAAACGAAATTCGGATAATACTATAGCGTAGAGTAGATGATCCATTAAAGTAGCTCAGGTGAAAGATGTGATGAATTATTGGTTAAAGAAAAATTATTGATTGACCAAAAGAAAAAAGTGCTATAATCCAACTTGAATTGATATTTTGAAAGTATTTTATTTACACAACGTAATTGTTGATTAAATTTCACAATAAAAATGAATCAACGTGTACGTTAAAATAATCAAACCCTTAACATCGTCGGCTTTACTCATTTTTTGTTTGTTAGTTACCTTCGCGTTACATTTATTATTTATATATTTAAGGTTCTGTATATATTTTTTTTTCTTTCGGATATATGACTAAACTTTTAACGTCGTACTTGTGTTTCATTATATGTTTGTATTTCGTTTCCGATTTATATTATTATACGGCTCGCCTCTTTCGCATTTACAACAAAGTGAGTTATAAATTACTTAATAATTCTTGGATACATAACTCTTGCACACATTCACTCTCTCCGCGTGACAACACATCGTTTTCACGTAAGACTCGTGGTGCATACGCAAGAAAAATGGCTCCTAATTTGAGTGCCGCAAAGCTAATGTGACCGAGTAAAAAACAGATCTTAGTTAAAAAAATAATTCAATTTCCCAGTTGCTGTTCCACTTTTTTAAGACAAAGAAAAGCTGATAAACAGTTTATTGTAAGATAAAGTAAAGACAAGAGAGATGCATTACAATTCATAGTTTAGAAAATACACACCCTTCAAAGTGGTGATTATTCATTAGTATAGTAGTAGAATCGTTACGCTTCATAATATAGACGAGATTACTTCCTATAAAAATTGAGTGAATGTTATTCATATATTTTTGTGAAAAAAATACAAATGATTGTTTCCTTTTACATACTTACGCCCATTTCATGTGAAAAAAAAACATTAAATCATGCAAGACTTTGTATTTAACAATAAGTTTATCAAATGAGGAAAATAATGTGATGGGAATTCACTTGTGCTTTACTGACAAGGAAAAAATTCATATGATTTCGAAATCATTTCGAACAGTTTATAAAAATATTGCGGGAAGGTGAATATGTATATATGTGTCTGAATTTGAGTTGAGGTCCTTGGTTTCAAAGAGTTCATCTTTTTTATTTCTTGATTTATGACATGTTAATATGTAGCATTGAGTGATATGTATAACATTACAATCTACATTTCAAAACACAATTGTCTGTCGCGATATGATTTACAGTTACACGGTACACTGGTCGAAGAAAGACGTTGAACATAGTTAATTTTTTTCTTTTAATCGCGCAGCGCCGATTCTACCACTGTAATACAAATGCTTGATTCAAAATGTGGCACATAATTTTCATCTTTCTTAAAATATTAATTTATTAATAAACAACACTTGAAACGTAATGCAATGTCTGACTGACCTCAAATGAAATTGTGGTGCGTATCGATGTTTATGATGAAACATTTCTGCAGCAAGTGGAAGATGAATTATTGATAAAATTGATTCATTTTTTGGTATAATTTAAAATCTTTAATTTCCCAACACATTTATTTATCATCTTTTCTTTCGACTGTCACCACACGTACAATAAAAGTTTTATCTATACCGATAACATTATCCTGCACTCTTTCATCGAAATAACTGTAATAATATAAATATATAATTTTTTTTATTTATATAGTCTGTAATAAATATATGCTTATAGTAATGCACGTGCGAAAATATAATGCATAGTTCAATAGTTCGTATAATAAGTTAGGAAAAGCTCATTCATAACGAGGACCGCATTACTTTTTTCCTTTCTCACGAATCACATATTTAATATAGATTTTTAACATGATTCGTAAACTGCAGTTTGACTGTTTTTTGTTTTTATTTTACTTTGTCTATTTATGGAAAGATTGGTATCAACAAATCGATTTTACTGAAAGAGAACGCGAATGAAATAGAAATAGATTAAATCGTCAACATGAAAACTCCGTTGATTCGACGCTATATTTTGTAACATGTAGTACTTATGTGGCATTAGCAAGGAAAATGTCTTACAATATATTAAAATATTTGTACACGAAGAAAATATATGTATAATCCATGGAAAACTTTCCAAGTACTTACACTTTTTGTTATTCTTTTAGTTCAACATTTCATAAAATATATTTTACAATTTTATTGATATCTTTAGAATATGATATGTTAGTTCTTTGTATTAACGATGGCGTCATATTTTTCTTTACAAAAAATTTAACGTTATTATAAACATTAAATATCTAGTAATATAAAATAAATTAATTTCAACGATCAATTAATCGTCAAATCAACGGAGTTTATATAATATCACCACTGAGGGATACAGTTTTAAACTTTTCTTAGAAGAGAGCAAAAGTTGCGACGAAAGTTTTTTAACGCAGAAAATCGCTTTCTTTTAGCATTTTATTTAGTTAAACTTGAGTAAAGATCTTTATAATGCAACAAATTTACGATTTCATTACGAATCGAGTCAAGGGGCTCGAGAAATTAGTTTAACTATTGTTACGAGCAGATAATTTTCACCGAATTATGCAATATTGATTAAGTTAGTTCATAAAGAAAGGAGATTTTTTGTGTTTCTTCAGCTAGGCCAATCACTATTTAGACTCCCTAAAGTTCTATATCTCTCTATTTATTTATAGATACGTATAGAAATTCACAAGAGGCTATAAATTTTTCTGGATTATAGTTTTAGTAGTTGACCGCTTAACATCGAAAATTTGAAAACGTCCCGTAAAAGTTTAAAGGAGAAAATTTCAATACTGATCGTCAGGAATGTTATGCTTTTAAAAAAGTGAACGCCACATAAATCATATGCTTTGTCTCAAAAGCGCTTCTCTCGTCGTTTTTTACTTCTGTCAAAAGAAAAAAGTAGGTATTTTCCATTAATAAACTATATCGAGTCGTATTACAAGTTGTTCATCAATTAGCAAAGCGATTGAAATAATACGTTTGCTGGGTACCTTTTTTCTTTCTCATTAATAACACAGCACGGCTGATTGAGTGTTACGCTTTGAAGTGATGGGTGTCGCTGTACGTTTTAAAAGTGCAACAACCGCAGATCTAGCTAGTTGGAAGTCGCGGTGCGCAACGGCGAGCGTGGAATATTGTCTTTTTCGCACGTGGATGCGACAGATCGAAAATCACGCTAGCCGCGCACAAAGTCCTACTTTGACGCACTCGTAATATTGAATTTTGGGCTTTTTCAAACCTTACAAAGTAGATCTAGCCTGAAAAGGGTAACGAAAACTTTGCAAGTATCAAGCAGTCGGATAATGCTCACACAATGAATGAACACTTATAGAATATAGATTATAGGTAAAAAGCGGTTGCAAACTCTGGTCCACGCACAGTACACTCACCTTCGCAACTTTATACTGTCTTGAATACTTTTACAACGTCATTATACAAAAGTGCGTCCTTAAACAAGTTTCTGAATAAGCAATATTTTTCTCTCTAATTTTATTATTTTGTATTATATTTACACTTGTTGTTTACACCTGATACTTTGTATATAATATATTACTTTGCTCAACCCTATTTGATACATTCGTCATATTACACATTTACATATAGGCAATATGATTTAATTGTTCTCGTGATAATTAACCATTAAGCGTTGACATGTCCAGTTTGGAAATTGGAATTGTATCAATCAAACCGGTCGTTCGTTGAACAAAACATTAAAATTCGATGAAAAGTGTGTGATAGTAGTTCACAAAATATTGAGATATATTGCATTTTTGTTATAGTCGATAGAATAGCTTAGTAGTTTGCTTAATAGCGAATGATGTTTCGTTTGTTTCATCGTCATTGATTTCTTTTTTACCGTGCGGATGGTGCAAGGACATATATCTAAATGTATTTTTTGTTTTGTTTGATCGAGCGTGCCTTAATTTTCGGAAGACCGTAAAAGCGAAATTATTTCAGTGCCTAGAGCGAAGAAAATTAAATAATTTTAAAGTAACTGTAAACACGCAAATATACCGTCTGAATCTTGTACATACAGAACATCTCTACCGTACCCCATCATTTTTACAAACTTGCTTCGTTTTTTACCTCATAATTAATTTTAATCAAGTGTGCAGATCTTAAAGCTGATTTTAAATGAACGTTAAAATAGCTAATTATCTATTTTCACAATTTTATCATTTATCATTGATACGAAAAACAGTAGTAATATAAGTTCATTCAAATTTATAAAGGCACCGACCGTTTTTTCGTTTTATAGTCTTCAATCGTCATATGTCCCTCTGTTACATACTTCTTGTCATCCCAATCATAATTTTCTTAAACTATGACGGCGCTTCGATCGTTTCTGCTATGTCTTTATTTATTATTTTACTTCTAAAAAAATTAAACTGTAATATTTATTGCAGCTCTTACCCAAGGTGCCACGGTTCAAATATCTCATTTATTATTATATAACATGGACCGGATTCTGAACGACGTTTTCGCTTTCCTCGAGACACCACTTTTTTCATGACTTCCTCAACCAAAACTGCGTAGCTATCGTATATTACAACTATACCATTATTATTATTTAATATTATTATCATTATAATTTAATTATTGCGTAAAAAACTACGATGGCTATCGTGAAAAATTCTGTTTTCGTTCGTTTTTCATCGTTTTTTCTGTATCTTGAATTCAAAATGAAAAAGGCCGCCATACACGTTTGATGAGCGCAAATTTATTATAACTTAATTTTTATTTGATGAGAAAAATAGCTTGGAACGTTAAAGTCTCAAACTTTTTACGTCGATTTTGACCGTCGAATTGGTCTACATTATTAATAATTATTGTTATTATTATAAGATAATTATTGTATTTCATCGTATAGAGATAAAGAAGTACATTCTACTATCACTCTGAGTCTACAAACTCACGTTTATATTGGCCGGCATGTGCGCGCAGGCGCGCGTTATTATTTCGCCTCAATTTTTTTTTGTTAACCGTCGTCGCGAGAAATCGCATTAGAGAGAGATTCATAGAAAAACGAAGTTGCTCTTTTATGAAAAAAAAATCAATCGCTGTACTAGTAAAGAAGCATAGCAGAAACTTACGAGCGCAATAAACTACACCGCTCGTGTATTAAACGCGTTTGAATCTTTTTTAACGTGATTTTTTTGTTTGGATTTTTATCAATCCGCGATATTGTTATTGGTATTTTTTGCTCATATTTGGTTAATTCATCACAATTATCGTACAATACAATACTGCAACAGACAATTTGCAGCACTTTAGTTTTCTAAATATTTATATTTTTTTCATATTTTGAAAGGATAACGATCAAATTTACTGTTAATCAAAATGTTATCATTTATTGAAACAACGTAAGCATTAAAAATCGTTTCATTTAAAAATCACGAATCTATAAATTAATAAATCGATATACTTTCTAAATAGGAAAATGTTCACTTTATATCATTAGGCGTTAGTCGAATGAGACAACGCGTCACGTCGTGTTGGTTTCCCATTTTTTACGTTACAGATGTAATGTGTGTTTATATACACTATATAATATTATCATTTGTTTATACTTTTAGTCTAGACTTGACCCATTTTTTCATACCCTTAGCCCTTAACCGGTAATTCCTCTTTTATCCTTAACATCAGTGCATACATGTATATTTAATTTCCTCACATAAAACATACGGTGAGCACATAAATTTATTTCATTTTATATCCTGCCGTTAATTATAACTACATACCTATCCACGTTTCTTACGCAATCGCAATTGATATTACTTGAGCAACATCTTGGCAAATTCTGTCTAAACATTTACACGTCACAGGCGCATTCGAGCGGCATCCAATGATGCATTTACATTATGGATTATCAGAGATAGAGAGTAAGAGAAATACTTTCAAACGTCGCGCTACATCTCTTGTTTTTATTTTTCGACTCTTTAGTCGGCAAACTTGTATCTGTCAAAAGAACGGCAATGACGCAATTCGAGCAATTTTTCACTTAACGAAAGGACACAGGCGTCTAACAAACATCAACGATCGATCGTGCACGATGTATTATTCTTAACGAACATCGAAATTTTGTTTTCGTTATTCGTTTTCCATTGCATTTTAGTAGTTTGACTTGAACTACAGGTAAAGTATCTCAGCGTCCAGTCACTGAAAATTTCATACATCTTTCGAATTTCGTGGAAAAATTCATCGATTTTCAAACATCAGTAATAATAGACTGATGTTCAAAGGAACATTCTTATCAATCACACAGGCTGTAGTCAAATTGTCGATCGAAGCCTCCTTAGAACCAGCTAGTGGCTCCACCGAACTTGGTCGAAAGGCCGCCAATTCCCTTCTCGAACATGCTACCCACGCGGCTGGCTACGTTCGACGTGACGTTGCTGATGCTTATGCCGTCTTCGCCCGTCAGATTCTCGACTATCGTGACCTTAGTCTTGGGCCTTTCTACTTCGTCGTCGTTACCGTTCTCCGACAGTCCCCTGTAACAATATATACAAGTCGTATATTAGCATCGAAATTGTCAGATTCTTCGACGTGGCTGATCATCAATAAGCTACTGTACTTACTCATCATTTTGCGAGTTCATGCTTAAGGCACAAGTTGCTTCCTCGGTCTGCATTCTCTGAGCTATAGTCTGGTACGTTTTCGAATTCAGTTTGTCCTCCATGACTCCCTGAAGCTCAAAGTCGGAGTAGACTTTCTTGACGACGTGAGCGAGGCAGGTGCATTGAAATACGTGCAAACTGTGATCCATGCGTTCAGTCAGCCAATTGCACAACAAGCTCACTTGGGCTGTGTACCATTGCTGTAAATAAAGAGTGTATGGATTTAAAAAATTCAGATTTTTGTCTGTTAGAATTGATCCTGCATCGCTTAGTTTATTTTCTTTACCTCGAAAAAGTTCAATATCCACAATTCATCGATGACCTTACTGCGAATCTGCTCGGTACTGTTTCTCGTAAAACTAACATACGCATGACCCAATTCTTTGCCGCTGCCTGATACTTTCTGCAAAGTCAGATACGTGTGAATATCGGATTACATAGCAGAAGTATATAAAAATGACTGAAATATCGAGTGGTTTAATATTGAAATATTCACCGTAAAACTGAGCAGCGATCCGATCAACGAACCCTCGTCGTAGCGTGATAATTTCGATAGGGTAGCTTCAAGAATACTGACGAGCTTGTTAATCATTCCTTGGGACATGGCGGCCAGTGTCGTTTCAATCATGTTGTCAATTTTCGAGTGGTATTGATGCTACGGCAAAATAGTAATTGAAATATAGAAATCGAGCCAATAAGGATTCTTTACTAAATACGCCTTTAACAGCAACTAGTGTGTCCTAATCAACCAATGATTATAAAATAAAAAATAAATAATAGGCGTAATAATATTCTTTAACTGGATGAATGAACTAAGCGTTTGTTCCAAGACGTATCGACTAGCTAGCCTTATGATGAAAAATTTGTTTTGCGCCGCCAACTACTTTTTTTGGTAATAATCGATAAAGCTGAAATAAGGTAAAAGCAAATTGCATTGCTTTAAAAAATTCTTTCGTAGTCGAAGCACCATATTTTTTTGGGCTCATCTAGGGTCGTAAATATTGCACTATATCTATCGAACAGTTTCATAACTCTAAATCTATTGCAATTAGCAAAAACATAATATTTTAATCATCTTTTTAAAAATTATAGCTAAAAAAATGAGCAAAGCATAATAGAGCTGAAAGTTTTAGAAAACTTAAGATTTTCAAATAATAAACTGCAGCATGATGTTCAATTCTATACAATTTAAAATTTTTTAATTACTTTACTCTGTACCAATCAATTCCTAAAGAAAAGATCAACATATATGTCTAAGGATAAGGAATCATATACAGGTCCTCGGCTGTAAAAAGTTCGGAAGTACCCGTGTAAATTGATGCGTTATAAAGCATGAAAATGCACGGAAGCTCCACAAACTTTTTACAGCCGAGCTTCAACTGAGGAAAGAATAAGAATAATAGACCGTTACTTTACCAAAGTCCTTTACGCAACGGCATATATCATATACACACGCTCAATATTTTCTCACAGACTCCCTAACCAGTGTACTGAATACAGAGTGCAGAGTGAAAGATAAAAGAATCTGAAATAAAGACTCACCACGTCGACGCCATCGATCGTACAGAGCTTAAAACTCTGGTTTTTCGCGTCCAAGATAACGTTAACCATGGCGCACATTTCCGAGGGTATGATGTAATCCGTCGCCGAGCTGAAGGTCATACCTTTCTTGAGCCACTGCTGGAACGCCGTGTCGGTCTTCTGAATGCAAGCCTCCATCATGTCGCAAGCCATCAATTTGAGACGCTGTTCCAAGTGGACCCTGAACTCTTGATCCGGCCAATGAAGACCGCTGATGAAAGATTGAAGGGCGTCGAGTTTCCAGAATAGATCCTCCGAGGTGGCGCAGCCATTGCCTTTGATCTCCCAGCGCTCTTTGTCGAAGCCTTTGTGGATAGATTGGTCGATGGACGTTTCCATGAGATCCACGTAGCGAACCACCAGTGGAGCGAATGTGTCCCTCAGAAGCTGATGGAACCGCCCGTCCCTCAGATTATCTGCGAGTGCAAAGTTATTCACATTATTTGCATGTAGAATAATAATAATTTAGGCGATCGTCTAAATCCTTACCATCCATTCTAAGGTAATCGTTGAGCACTTGGAAGAGCGGAAAGCTATCCCAAGTGTCGGGCGGTTGTTCGGCGAGGACTTGGTTCATGTCGTTAGCAAAGAGCGCCCAGAAGATCTCGGCGTGCTCCACCAGGAGGTCGCTAAACCAGGCGAACGCCTGCGGTGCAGTGTAGTAGGAGCGTAACGTGAAAATATTGGACGACACACACTTACGGAGGGTGACGCTTTGTTCATGCCCAGAGCGGTGGGTTCGCCGGCTCTGGACCGAGGCCCTCGAGAACCCAGAAGACGCTATTCTCAATTACGCTCGCAATCAACTACTCGAATTTTCATTCACGCTATGGATTAATGTAACTTTAACCAAATCTACTTTGCTAATCAAGTTATTTACATCAGGCAATGCAACGCGAGATCGATCGCAACTTACTCGTGTCCAGTCAGCCAATTCCACACCTGCGCATCGTACCTTTTTCATTAACGGGCATCCCTTGGTCTTTCCTTGGGACTTTCCCGGTCTTTCGTCGAGTTTCGTCCATTTTTGGTCCATTTTGATTTGTGTTCTATGGTGTATATTTGTAATGTGCGTAAGCGATCGCAAATTGTCAACCATGTTCATTGTATTTTCATCAAAAAGTAGAGTATCTAATGGGAACTACCATGTCTAGTCCAGGTTAAAAACTCGTTTATATATGGAAGAAAAAAAATGTCAAAATCGAGCATAACTTTTGCAGCAAGCTCTAATGTATCATTTTGTGTACTAGTTCTAAAAATGGTAATGAACCAACTTGAGAACGAAACTTATCAGGCGGCTAAGGCTGGTATAAAAGTATAGAAAATTGTCTAAAATCGCGTCGTCTTCTGGGGAGGTTAATGGGGACCCTTACCTCAAAGTCCTCTTTAACATCAACAGCAACAACAACAACAACAAAGCATGCATATACCCTCTCACTCGAGAGCCCCGTACATCGAACATTCAGTTCTAAAAACCATATCTAATACCTCCGAATAGTGTTCCTCGTTTTGCTGCAACAAATCGACGCATAGCTCGGCTAAATGTATCAAATCCTCCAGCTTTTTGCTGGGAGGAACGTTTACGTCTCCATTGAGATCCTCGCCAATTTTAGCCTCGGTCGAGAGCCTCTCGTAGTTGACGTGGGCCGCGGTCTCCAGGCAAGCCTTGATCATGTTGCGGGTCTCCTCGGGTGGCACTGGAGTGACGATGTCCTTCATTAGAACTCTTTCTAACAAAGACAACGTAGCTTTCAATGTACCCTCGGGCCGACCGAATGGGAAGCTGAACCTGTAAGTCGGTCGCAACAATTAGCTCGTCAACTTTCATCGAAAGCACAAAGCCGTGCAACGACGATGTAATATATTCATCGTGGGTCGAACGTCGTGTATACCTAAAGTTTGTTATTTGCTTCTCGAGCAGTAGCCTCAGGCGTTCCTTGACTTCCTGAAATTTATCCTTTTCCTCGTGCGTTATGGATGCGACGCCGTCGGGTTTATTACCGTAAACGTGACTGGCGCAAAAGGCAAAACTGTAGTGGATCAGGGTTGGATCGATCATTATGCCTCGCTCCGCTCGATCGAGCAAATCGCTGAGGTAGCAAATGTGCCGGTAACAACCGCGCACCCCGTATCTGCAAGTGAATTAACAAACTCGATTGAGGTTTCGGGCTAGACCGTAGGCCACGCCTAATAGAGAAAAAGCGCCCGAGGACTCGAGCCGAAGACTCAAAGACAGTTTCGCATTTATGCTCCTCCTCGAGAGTCGGGGCTGTAGGACGCTACAGCTACGTTGATTTCATCGGAGCACAAACACGCGTAGCGAGGAAAAAGTCGATTTATCAGGGGGGGGTATTTGCATTCACCTGGCGCAATACTCGTCGAGAACGAAGACCTGGCCCGGCGAGAACCAACCGAGCGAGCAGTAAGGATCGTTGAGTCTGTAATCGAGCGTTAAATTCTGCAAAAACTTGAACAAGCTCGCGTGGTCGAATTTGCAGGGATCGGCGCTGATGTAGTCCTCCATGCCGTGCTTCTTGGCGCGATCCGTGTCTCCCTGGATCTTGCTGATGGTGGAATTTTTGTTGGCCACCGAGACGGGTGGCGTTGGCTTGTGCGACTGGCCCGTCGCCCGATACATGGCGGTAACCCACAGGTGGCACTCGTTCTCGTCGTCCGCCGCAAAGACTACATTGTCTCCGTCACGGACGGCGTTGAAAAAGTACCTGCGGTCATTGCCAGTCAGACAAATGCATGTCCAGGATGTAAAATTTGTGCTCAACGACAAGTGCAGGTTATTATGACATATATATTATATATAACTGGGAATCGCCATACCCGTTACATTGGTTGATCGATGTGTGGATGATTTTGCGTTTAAGAATCTTCGATATGTAGTTATGACGTTTTTTTTTGCGTTTACTAGTGTGTCATGAGATAATATGCAAAATGACATAATATGATTGATTATCGAAGTGTTCGCTGCGCAACCGCAATGAATGAAGGTTTGTTGGGGCTGGCTTGGAGACTAAACGATCCCGTCGCTGCGGGCCGGGAGACCTTCCAAGTGGACGTGCCTAGTTAAACGTGCGATGGTCGTGCAGCGTGCCGTCGTAGAGTCCACCGCAAGGTCCCCCCCGCTCCAACGCTCCTCATCGCTGAGTCTCCATTCCAAACATTGGGAATTGAACAAAGCCATTGGCCTGGCAACACTCACTTTCCGTCCTGCAAGTCCTGACCGGCCATTAGATAAGCGGAATGCGATTCTATATGGTCAACTGTAAAGCCATCCAGCTGCATCATTTCCGACGGCTCGCTTTTCTTTTCTTTATACGAGCACATCGCAAAGGTGTACTGTGAGACTTGGACCAATACAAAGTATCGCTTTTTCCACTTTTTCCACACGGACTTGCCGATGGCGTAGAGGTGACCGCAGTGCTTCATGTTGAGCGGCTTGTCCATGCGGCAGGCTATCTTGATTCGCAGGTCCTGATCGGGGGCGCTTCGCGGCACCGTCAGCCGATGCCACTCGGGAGCTCTGCTCGACAGGGGTGTCGGCTTCAGGAACACCTTTCCGAGCTCCTTGTCTTCCAAAGCCAGCATCGACGGGTTCTCCGTGTACAAGCGTACCTTCACGATCGGCAGCGGGTGCATCGTCGTGAAGTCGCCTTGTGTGTCCCACCTGTGGCGCACGAGAAAACAATCAGCATCGAGCGTATTATTTTATATCAAGTTATGCTGCCGAGTGGCGGCGCTCACATGGGCTTGGACGCTTCGGCCTGATCAGTCTGCAGCTTCTCGCCGCCTTCGACTTCCATGGTGCAGTAAACGATCCGGTTAGGCGCGAGACTCTTGATGCCCTTGACCTCCATGACGATGACCTCAAGCGGAAACGAGAGGGCAACGTCCATTTTGGTCAGTATGGGCTCCGAGTCCGCGGAGTCGTTTACCAAGGAGCTTTGGTTACGGGGGCGGGAGCGATCGCCACGGTGATTGTAGCGTTTCAGCTTCTGCAAACCGTATTTGCCGTCTATCGAACCCTTGGAAACCGGTAGGGATTCCAAGTTAGCCATTAGCTGGTTGATGGACGTCTTCAGCTCCTCGATGTAAAGCGACTCCATCTCCTTCAGAAGGAATCGCGGCATGAGCTTGCGATTCTGCAATCAGAACAAAGCCAGCGCCAAAGCACCCGATGAATAAGCTTTCTCGCGCTTGCATATTCTATCAATCCTAGAGAAATAATATCTTGTCCATTTGAACTTGTGCAATAATAGAGAGAAAGATTGGAGGCGCAACCGGTCGCCGCGCATACTTCGCAATAGCAATTATGTATGCGAGCTTTTCCAGCCGACCTGTTGCGCGCTTCCAATTTTTTCTATACTACACAGCTGGTGTTGTTGTATCGTATATTCGCGCGTGCACCTACGATATGCGATTATAATAAAGCCATATATTAAACGGCTAAATGTGTAAATGCAATTTAAATCTTTTCTTTTTCGTTTCTTTCGACCAGCCGATAAAACTGAACGAGACTCGAAACGATCTGAACGTTCAATTCTCTCGTCGGGCCGTCCTTCACATTCTAGCAATGTGTCAAATACTCTCGATTCTTTGCTGCGGAAAAAAGCTTGCACTAATCATCTAATGCCGACTCTAGAGTCGCTATGAAGCCTTGAAAATCACTATAATAATAAGCTCGAGTATTGTCAATATCATTTCGTTTTACTGAAATGGCCAAGTCTAACACCGATTAACATCTACTTGGTGTTGTATAATGCATATATAAAAGTTGTGTTATAATCAAGCACTTTGAATAATCAGAATAACATAATTGTAATAGTTAGTAGTAGTTACACGCAATATATGTTTTAATAATAATAACATGAAATTATTGAGAGGAGTAAGAGTTCTGTGATAAATTTGAATATATAATTCTCAATGTATTGCACTGATGATTATATGAATCTAATGTAGCATTAGTAAAGTTAGGCCATGATTAAAAGCTTCCATTTTATGAGTTTTAGAGTGCACAATTGTACATATATGGTGTAGAGAATATATAAGATAATACATATGTATGTTAAAGAGTTCCACTGAGAAAGAACACGTATAGTAGAGTATATAATATCAATAAGAGTCCACTGAGACAAGATTCCATATTTAGAACACCATATAACGACAAGAAATATGTAGAGCACATTAACCAGTATGTTAGATAATTATTTATTTGTATATAAACCTGATGCAATCATCGCAACGCGTAGTCATCTTTTTAAATATAATCAATATTGATTAAGTCATGTGTTAAAAGTCAATTGTTTGTTCTTTGGCTAAATCGAAGGGCGGGGGTGCGGGGTGTAAAAATGCAATGAAAAAGTGAACTCACACTAGCAGCAAGCAACGTACGATCATGCCGTACCTTCTCCATCTCGTTGACCTTCTGGACGCGGCCGTCCAATTCTCTCCTGATGGCTGCGGCCTGCTCGTCGGCCGAATCCAACAGGAGGGCATTGAACAATATTTGATGCTCGAACTTCTTCACGCCAAGTATCTGCTGGAACATATCGTAGAGCTGTTCCTTCGACAGTATGAGCTCGGAATTGAGCGACTGCTGCTGCATGCGCGAGGGCCGCTTGTTGTCCTCGTCGCCCGTGCCCTTGAATATACAGTCGAATTTGGCTAGCCACGAGGCGAGCACCGTCTCCTTGCTCAGACCGTCGATTTCCGGGAGGCTCCGAACACGCTTCTCGATGTTATTCCTGAATACCTCGCGGAAGTCGTGCTGCGAGCAAGCACCGCTTTGCACCATGCGCACCACCCGCTCCGACTTGAGGAACACGTCAAAGTAGTTCTGGATGGCGTTGTGGAAGGCCTCGTCGGCGATTATCTGCGTCTCGCCTTTCAGGAAGCTCTGCAAACCCATCGATTCATTACATAATATCCGATCGTCTCGCTCGAATTACTTCCGATGTGTGTGTGTGTGTGTGTGTGTGTATGAATGGACGTGTAGACGTGTGTGTTGCTAAGTATTGACGTCTGTCACGAGCTACTAAATATTTAAACTTTTCAAGGATCCGGCTATATGTCAGCCGGCCCGGGATAAGTAAATCGATCGACAGAAGCGTGAGACAGAGACGCTATTGGATCGCTGCCCGAAGCCTTTGAGACGTATGAGTATTTGTACTAAAATAACTGGAAAAAGAGCAAAGACAACTCGAGTTTAAACGAGTGAGAAAAAGAGTGCACATGGAGAATCAGCGCGGAAGCTCACTCGGAGACTCTCAATAGATATAATTTTTTTTTTTTTTAAATTATCCGACCGAGAGCAATTTTCGCATATTTTTCTCCAAGCAAAAAGTACAATTCTTAAGTTCAAGATTATTTTTAGATTTAACATCAATTAACATTACATCGAAGGTTTCGAATAATAATCATATGTTTAAGGGTCCAAAAATAAGAAATAATTTTTTAAATAAGTAACAATTAATCTACAGTGTATATAAAGAAACTTTTTTACTTGTAATGACAATAAAATTAACTGCATCACGAATTTTTTCGCCTTAGTTCATGAAAACATGTATTTCATGAATAAAGTGAAGCATTCTGTGTGATATAGTGTTTGTTTAGTGTAGTTTTTTTATACTGTTCTGATGATAAAATTATTAACTAATTCGAGACAAATAATTATAAATATGTATTTTGCCAATTGAAAATACAATTTAAGAAAACAACGAATTATTGAATAATAGACCTTTTTTTTATTATTAGGACTCATCCATTTGTGGAGTAAATTGTCAAAATATATTCATTGGAAAATAAAAGTTTATTAAAAGGTTTTTTTTAAGCTACCGCAAACTTTATACTAAAGAAACACACTTCATTTACATTAGTAAAAAATGTACCCGCATTGAAACGAGATAATCTTTCATGTTTGCGTTGAAGGGTACATGTACTTTTTTGTGTGCATGTATAGTTATGTGATGTACCTGAAAGCGAGAGCAGAGGGTCTCCAGCTGCTGTTTCGTGATCTTCATCTGTCGCCTCGTCATGTCCGTTGGCTGTTTGGCATTGAATGGATACGCGATACACCTCGAAATGAACACATAGAGCTGTAGGCGTGTTTTGCGCTCTTCTTCTTCTCGTTCCTGTTTTTCCTGAAAGCCAAAGCAACCAAAAAATCAACCCTTTGTCTCAAATGTGAGAGAAAAAAATCGATTGCCGTTGTGTTGTACGAAAATAGACGTCGGCTATAAGCTTCTTATAAGATGTAAGGGCAATGTGAAGGTAGATAAGCTAATCAATAAATTATCTTGATGCTATTTTTTCTGCTAACGTAGACTTTTATGTCGCGACTACTGACTCTATTCGCCAAGAGTGACGTAAGTCCCGACTACTTCGTTCCGCTACACATTCGGTAGATTAATTCTCCGTGCATTATTACAATTTTTTCTTTTTACGAAGCTACGAGTCAACTTCATCAGATTATTCATCTAGAACTTTTCTTTTTTGTAGCCGCAGAAATTGTAATGATATGCAAAACGAGAAAGTAAACAACATTTTTATAAAATTTTTTAATAAAATTTATACCTTCCGGACTGGAAAATTCAATGTAAACTTTTGAACGTATTGAAAAATGTTGATGCCAAGAAAGCTTCAAACGAAGCTCCAGTTTGAAAAAAGGCTTAACCATCCGATAGAAAAAAAAGCAATTGATAAACTCACCGCAAGCTCTTGCTCGGTCTGGGGCTCGTCTGCCACGGACGGCGAGGGGCTACCCGGCCTCTCTCGCTTGGACGAGTACGACGAGACGTCCTGGTGGGCGCTGCTAGCCGGCGAGAGCGAGCTCCTGCCGGGATGTCTGCGGTTCGGCACATCGAGACCGGCCCCAGCCTGATCGTCGTAATCGACGCCAGACGCCGAGGCTCCGGTCTTGGCGCCAGCGCTGAGGCCGAGGGCCCTGGTGCCGGGTACGAAGGCCCCGCCTGGGGAGCCTCCCGCCCCCGGGCCGCTAAAACTGCCTCCGGGCCCGACCCTGTGACCCCCGGCCCCGGCGCCACCGGCTATACCCCCGGCAGGACCTGCACCCCCGCCTATCGGCTGGTAGCGAGCCGCCGCCGGTCCCGGGGCTGCGACCGCCGGCCTACCTCGACCACGACCTCCTCGTCCTCGTGTTCCCTGATCGTCGTCGCTCTCCTCTTCCGACGAGCTTGGATCGATCATGTTGTTTCGATGCTAGCTTTTAAAAGCTTAACTCTTGACTTTCAAGAGATGATCCCTTTCCTGCCGTTCTATCGCTAAATATCACCTGATTAGGCGTTAAGCTGCGTGTGCTGTGGTCCTTGTCTTGTTTAACCACTCGCAAGACCCCGAGGCAACGGGGTTAATCAATATCACCGTTGCAACTGTAGAGCCGTCGTTTTGGCTGCCGTTGGACCGTCCGAGCACTGATGCTCGGGATCGGCTCAATTCTTTATTAACTTGTTTGTTTCGATCCTTTTTCGAATGTCAAACGGTTATAGTTTTGGACCTAAAAAAATATTGATTATTGTGTTTTTGACCTATAGTATGATGTTCATTTTAGAAAAATGTTATCTATCTATAATTTCCGTGTGAAATATTAAATTTTCAAGCTCACTCTTATTAATATTAAATAGACTTTTACATGCAATGGATACATAAACCAGTAATAAAAGCCCCTACAAGTCTTATCTTTGATGTGCTGTTTTTTTAAAATATGATGGTTTGCTTCAGATTTATCACAAGATCGATTGTGCAAACAAGCAAAATGAATTTTTTATCAAATCTTTTTTCATATTTTTTCGATACGAAAAATTCAAAATAGCTTAATTGACAAATTTAGATGTATAAATAGAAAAGTAATCTGTCGACTCTTAAATCTAGTATTGAGTTTTTTTTCATGTTTGTTGATTTTGTCGTCGATATAACGTCACATTATTGGAACGTGCACTTTTATAGTCTACCATTGGAAGAGATTTGGGCTATTGTAACTCGACCGAAAAAATGTTATAGGTCAAATCAAGTATAAGATCCAATACACAGTTCTAAGGCTAATCTTTCTTTTCTGAAAAGATCATTGAAATCTCGAATTGCTTCTGTTACATAGTTTCGCTTGTAGGTCGTAATTTTTTAGCCAATAATTCACGGCTGTGGTTATCAGAAATTCGAAATACAGTTTTAATTAAAGATTGAAGACAGTAATTTTTCAAGCAATAACTCAGAGATATCTACAGATTTTCCATTCAATATTGGTTTAAATTGTATTCATTTTTAATTACTATTTTCTTGTGACATTCGGGAAAGAGAAAACAAATTTGTAGATATTCAATTTTTAATTTGTAAAACAAAACATCGTATTTTTTCTTTTATTTTACACTTGTACAAAAATTGAAGTGAAATTTACAAAATAAAGGCGAAACATTTTCTTTGCTAATCAAGCACTTGTGCACATAACACCAAGGAGTTTTGAGAGCTTACACAATTATCGAATTCTTCGATGATAATGTTTGCTCGATGTTTGAGATTAGCCGCAGCGATTGTATAAGCAATGAAAATTTCAATCTATCGCAGGGGTGCGGTAAACATCTCATCGTAGCGTTAATCTTTGCTGCCGTGATCATAATCATATACGCGTACTGTCGACGAATTTAATTTAAATTATAAAGTACATTTTTGCATCTTTCATCAGAGAATCTATGTATTTAAGTCTGGATTGATGTAACAAAAAACTACATATCGTATATTTTTTCAAGTTTCACAAATGTTGGAAAATTTTACAGAATGCACACACGAAGGCTGAATGTAGAAACTCGACGGTTCATTTGTATTTTATCGTAATCTCCTTGGCTCGCACGCCACAAATACGTGTGTGTGTATGTGTGTGTAATGTGTATGTATGAGCTTACGTGTAGGTGCGTGACGAGGCAAATTAATCGATATAAATACTATGCACGCACACTTTGTAACCCGCCTCTAGTACACACCAAGAGTTAATTAGCCACTGCGCGTTATAATGTCAGGCCTATGGCCTTTTTTCGGGTCACTATATCTATTTTCCTATTGTGTATAAGTGGACGAGTCTAGTTTGCCTTAAACTCAAAAAGTCACTCGAGTCATTTTTATTTTGTCTGAATGTCCATACAATGAATGTAAATGTTTGAATCCACAGTTGGCGAGCGAAACATTATCAAAAGCTCATTTTCATCTAGCTGCACGTAGGATTGAAAATATGTATAGAGGCTCACTTTTTTGTTGCTCAGCTGCAGTACGTGTATTATAGTAATAAATATGCATTAAGGTTACTCGCTACACCTAACTTGAGTGAGTTTCAAAGGGCCTGTCGAGATATCAAACTGCACTACACGAGTTCCAACGTTAGAGCGTTGATGTTTCCCTAAGCTCGCGCATGTACTGTTTACTGTACTTAATATCGTTTTCCACGTTATGTATCGTTTTGCACTGTTCGATCAATTGGATTTACAAAATCTCTGGCACAATTACAGCTTGAATGTATTACACTTTGCAAACTAAACATGTCCGTTGAGAAGCAATTCCATTCCTAATTACATATTATTTAGGTAAAATAGCTGTCACTCGTACACTCATGTCGCACATGTATTGCCTCTACGAGGCGATCTGTAAATCAATCAAGGCTCAAATGACAATGTACAGTGTTTTTCTAGGGGGGACAGAAATTTTGCTAAACAGCGCACTTACTGATTAAAAACTTTGAAAAGCCCCACTGCTTTTCTTATAGGGCACAATGTAGGGTCGAGCTGCCTCCGCCAGTACCCCCACTTGTACTCGCAATTCTGTATCGAGGAACCTCACACGCGACGACAACTCTATTTTCAATGCAAAGGATGTATCAATGCGTATACAAGCCCTCGTTAAAACTTTATCGTGCAATTTCGAGAAAATTAGTTTACTCGTCCCGCGCCACTTGCATATGCAAGTTATATTATACTATATGCGATGAATTGCTTTATGCCATACCGATGCTTACGCTCCGTAGCGATACACGCCGCTAGTGAATTATTACAACTGATGAAGTTTATGGATTTTATTTTTTAGAACAATTTGTACATATTATTTACTCCAGCGATTATTAATTATTGTTCAACGATTATACATCAGTGAATATGATACTTGCGAATAGAAAAAGATGAATGAACCAAACAAGAGCTATATAACTTATCCAGACGAAAGCGTTAGTTACATCAGATGATGCAATGCGCTATCGTCCTGAAATTTGTTAACAGTTGATTCATAAGACTTTTACGAGTGACCAGCTAAGCAAGAGAAAATATCGAAACTACAACTAATGGCCGATGACTATACGAATTCATACAAGGCAGCGAGGTTTTAAAAAATATATAAATCGTATGCGCTGTTCTTGTGATGCATATCTCGAAAAATTGTACTCTCCCAAACAGTTTATTGGAATCCCTACTTGCAGATTATAGTTTGAGGCCGCACACATTATTTTTGCTATATAATGTAGTCTTTGTCACAATAACTTGGCAGCACCTTGAGTATCGTAGCACCAATGCGTGAATATAGATTTTTAATGAAAAAAATAACGCTTCCACACACACACGCACGCACGCACGCGCGTCATTGGGAAAAAAATTTTTTGAGAAAACTAGAGCGGATGCTGTGTGTCGCGACCTGCAACAGCAGCAGGCAGTGCATTCAAAGGTCGCCGCGTAGCGAGAGAGAAAGTGCTGATGTGTCTCTGTGTGTTTTTTATTCGAGTTTTTATACTTCTGACGCGAGAACAAGAAGAGATGACAATTCAACGACTAGCGCGTAGTAATGATGTGTGAGCTACATATATATTCATACACGCATTGGAGAGTTTCGAGATGCTAGATGAAGATGTGCTACTTTTTTTAATTTCAAAAATTTTCGATTGGTCGATGTCGTGGCATGTGCATATTAAAGCGCTCGTGCATTATAATACGCTGCACATCATTGAGTGAAAATGACAGTTTTTTAATTTCGAGTATCCGCTGGATTTAAATTTATCACTGAATTATTCACGCGTTAATTTAAAGGTGACGTCAAAAGACTCGAGAAAGACTGGTACTCTTTGAATTTTCTTCAACCTACGAGCTCTTTTAAAATTCACAAACTAAAGGACGGCGTATTTTAATAAAATAGATAGCAATAAAAGAAAAAAGGAAAGAGCAACATGACTTTTAACATGAACTCGGATGGAAAATGAACTAGTGAAAGCGAAGCATTTAGCAGTACGCGTTAGCAATGTACGATTGGTTTATCAAAAGCACATTGTCGTCGCGTCGTCGCGTGTTACTGAGCCACAGACGCGCATTATATATACCTAAATATACGTGTTAAAAGGATTAAGCTATCGGCGCAATGCGTCTGAGTGCGTGCGCGCTCGCTTACGGTATAATGCGCGCGAATAACATTCCTTTTATCGAGCGTTCATTACTGATAGGAAATCTAGGCCAAGTCCTAAAACGTCGAAAAAGAAAAAATTAACTCCGACCCAAGGTTGCGGATGCGTTAATACATACACGCGTGCACATACACACACACACATCCAAGTACAATTTCATAATGGCTTTCGTCGTGAAAATTTGCCGTCGCGCGTATGTACATTGAACATGTCGAGAAGATAAATCGCTCGTAAACGAAAGTAATTACACCCTTGAGAATACGATTCATGTTTTGTGTTGTTTCTTCAAAAAAATGACAAAAAAGTAGGGAGTAAAAGATATAGCATACGCATTGATTGCTTTCCGCATCCGACTATGCTATGCTAGAGAACAAAGCATGACGACACACAAAAGTAGCGATCACGAAAAATTAAATAAAAAAGTTACGTTCTACGAAATGTGAATAGCATCAGCAACGGTGACGTAATAAATGGCTTTATCAAAAAAAAATGAAAGAGTCCGAGTTGACTCGAGCTCGATTTAAATCTTTAACGGGTCAAGTTGGTTTCTTCTCCATTGCAGCTCGTGCGATGCATTAAATGCTTTTTTTAGCTTTTCCAACACTGTGCGATGTGTTGGAATAGCTGGTGGAGCTTTAAGGGGGGAAAGGCACCTAAAATATAAAAAAAAAAAATTTTTTTTCATTGACTTTTTTGATAGGATTTTTCCTCGGCTTTCCAGTGCCGTGATCGGAATTTTAAAATGTTAACTGTACCGTGATGTACAGGTTATTTAGTACCGATACTTTTACGATTATTTAGAAAAAATGAATGAAACGACTCAAAGATATATCGTGGCCAATCTGTCATGAATCTCGAGACTTTCATAAGTCCGTAGCGCCATCTATTGATACTCGTTTTATTCTTTGGTTAGAGTACATCCAGCAGAAATTTGTTTGTTTACACAGCTATAGGTGTACAGTAACGCCACCACTCGCAGCACGTGGGTTTCGGCATATCTTCTGTCTCTCTCTGTTTCGTGCACGAGCCCTGATCAAATGTCAACAACAGTCTGCTGACTGCTTCTTGATTTTCCAATGGCTAAAAATTACATTTTTTTTAAAGTGAAAAAAGTATATGTAGAGTGCAATTATATCTTTGCAACTCAACATAGTGTTTCATAATAAAGCTATGAAGAAGTTTCAATAGCTTGTTATAAAAATGTGACATTTTTAGCAGTTCTAATTCAAGAAATACAGAAGTACATATGTAAATTGACATATATACATCAGTGTATATGTATGTCACTGTACTTTATGTATGTGTATATGACTGTATCATATATATTATTGTATGTTGCATGTGATGAACAAGATTAGTGATAATTGATCAACTTGTAGTGATTTATTTCCAAGTATCTAGTGATAAATGTTTTATGAATGTTAGTGAATAGGTAGAAGACTGGGTTCAAGTTCTAATGTGAGATTGTGTATATTTGTGTGAAAAGTTGATTTGGACATAATCAACTTAGTTACCAGTTTCCACATAAAACCCATATTAGCGTATACTAATATTTTAGTACAACTTATAAAATGTAGTAATGAAATTGGCGCATTTGGCTTTGTGTGGCTGTCTGGGATAATTAAACATTGTCCTTGTGGGTCCAATATGTTGAAAATTCAAATTGAATTACTGTTCTTTATCGTCCAAAAAGTTTTAAGCAGCCTCAGTGACATGAGAGTATCATTATGACATATATTGATGTATTTTGGTTTTTTTCAACTCTTGGGCAGTTACGTTTAATCTCAAAATTGCTTGCATGCCGTAACTTTTAATGAGAACCGTTTGAGCAATTGAGCTGAAACTTTCAGGGGTTGTTCTACATGTGAATGGCTACAAACGCAAGCACTTTCAAAGGTATTGGACAAAATTTGCACTTTTTTCAGGCTACATCCCTAGCATAATTGTATTTTATTATATAGTATTAATGAATAAATGTGCATATGTGGCTGGCAAATTGTGTATAACTAATTAAAAAATCTGAAAGTGCTTGCGTTTGTAACCACACATCTAATGATCAAAATGAGACCCCAAGGACCATGATTGAATCATCGGTTCTAGCTGGATCCTACGGCACAGGGGTACCTGTCAGGACTGTGGGCTTGCTTCATCGAGGAGGGTTCTATGGTGACTGGGACCTCAATTTTCATATTCCACAGAGAAAAACTTTGAAAAAAGAGTGAAGAAAACAGAGTTTTCTCTGTGTATTCCAAAAAAAATTTTTTTCTTCATAATTAATAAATTTTTCATAAATGTAGGTTTAAGGTACCTTTCCCCCCTTAATCAGGCACGCGCGGCAAGCTCGTTTATTCGTATTGTTTTTGCATCCTCAGCAGTTGTGGGTTTATTAGAACTCGAGCGCTGAGGCCATTTGTAATGGTTTCCGTTTCAATTTATCAAGCTCCACGAAAATACGATGAAAATTTATGTACTTGTAATTTAAAGTAAAAAAACTGTCTGTAAAAATAAGCGGAAAATGTAATACTGCAAGACAGGAAGGAGAAAAAAAGCGCAAACCCTTACAGAATCGAGGCTATTACGAAGGAGTCGAGGAACAAGCAGAGCACAAGGAGAAGCGCGCGTCCTCTTGACGTAAATCGGCTAGAATAAATTGATAATGTCATAGGCGCGCGCCTCGAGTCTCGGTTTGCACAGAGCAGTTGTCGTCGGCGTAGATGATACCTCGACAATACTCGGGCGAGGCCTACAACTCGGCCTAATGGAAAAAAATGGCCGTCAGAGACCTCAGTGAGTCGCGTTTCAATTTATCGCGCACAAAGCTCGCGACTCGAGCGAGCTATAAATGTATTCACAATGTCGAAGCTTATGCGAATTCGGACGTCGCAAAGCGAAGCACACGGTGTTTATTGTACCAGCCGCAGCAGCTAACTGTCTTTCCCCGATCGATATTTTACAATGCTGCGAGTGAAAAGCTCGAGATATACCGTAATATATTTACGCCAAGCAGACACGTACGCGTCAACGTCTATCGTTCGGTAAATACGCTGCAGCCTATAATATATTATATGCTACGTCGACGAGCTCTCGATGCAAAATGCTAATGCGCTTTTATTATAATTATAATAATGGTTTTTCGCTTGGCCGACTCTACGCGGGTCAGCTATTAATCGTGATTATTTCGATGACGAAAAAAGCCACCACATCGAATGTCGTATGTACGTCAAATTGTACGTAATTTATTTTTCGAGGCTCGCGAGGCACGTCATGGTGTAAACGTGTCTATTGGGTCCCGCAATCATCGCGCTAAATCTTACCTCGCGATTACGTGTAAGGCATTAATATTCCATCGACGTACAGTTATAAGGCTAAAGTACGCCCTGCGATGAAATAATCTCCTGGGAGTGTAGTGTGCATAATTATGGCTTTTATACAGTTTTATATCTATAACAGGGGCACAATTCGCTTACGACAACGTATCTGTTGTAGGAGGCGTAAGCGAGTCGCGAAACAAAATACCTCAAATTAAAAGTGCGTGCCGTAAGTCAGCAGGTAATAGCAAAGGACGCACGGAAAAGTTCGATGAATCATTTGGTGTTTAAAAACGATCGCAATCACATGCGTGGCTACACAATATAACCTTTTATTTCAAGTTCTACTAGTGCCGTGCACGTATAATATAGTCAAGAAGCAGTGAGAATTTTAAAGGCGAGTCGCGCGAATTATCTACGCGATCTCGCGTAGCGATTTTATGTACGTACATATAATATATATACGAACTTTAATTATCCATACGAAACGAGTCGAAATTTCTAACGTTGGCTTTAGATTCGAGCTCGCGATATGTATCTTGGAGATTACGCGAACCGTATACACTTATACATAGACCGGCGGGCTGTGCTACTGCTGTTCCTGCGAACGAAATGTTTACTCGCTGAATTAAATTCACGACGCTAATTCGGCAAAGCGCTTATAAATACGACGTCGCCGTGGCGCGCGTCCTCTGCATCCAGCATGTTTGCCCGATATTATATATTAAAAGCTAAATTAACACGTTATGCATAGTACTAGCTCGCTCCGGAGTATTTCATTAATTTTTTACTCTCATCGTTTTATCATGTTATAACGTCACGCTCGAACGATTGCAAAACAAACCCCTTGCCAGCCAGTATAACCGCGCCACTGTAGCACAGAGCATTAAATTTTAAGAGCTGAAGAAGTGCTCCGCCTATTGGGCACACCGCAAAACCCCGAACGCTTATTATTCGCTATTTTTATCGACTACGATAATAAAGTAAATCCTGTATCGTCGTTGCATCGTATATTTTTCGAAACGCACCATAGAGAATCAGCACATTCCGTGGCCTAGGTGTATTTCTGGCGAACAATAATATTATTACTGCACATTTGGTCGCGGAGAAAATCAATTTCTATTCTAGAGTTCGGAGCATCTAGTTCTGTGCAGCAAGTGCAATTTACACACGGCACACCAACTACGTATACTTGTATAGTTTGTACTTGCTGCGCAGTGGACAACGCGAGGGACCCGTAGATTTGTAAAATAAATGGGTACTGCATCGAGTCGATGCCACTTGATTACTCTGGGAATAGGCAAAGCCTCGTACTGTATAGTCGCACGGCGCATCCTCGAAACTAAATCATTCATTTTCAATAATTCCTACCCAACGATTAATTATAAACGAATCCTCCGCATGCATTCTAGTGAATATCAAAGCCCTCGAACAATCGTATTTTAATGAACATCACATGTTCCCAACCTTTTCTACCATTCCTTTCTCTCTTTCTCTCTCGAGATGTACTGACATTCTCATTCACACCTGTATTATCCCAACATTTTCATTTGTACTCAATTATGCTCGATGTCTAGCACATTTCTTACGACTCTCTGCTATTTATATTTTGCTTTTCTCGCCAAGTGTAATGCAACTGGCGCATCGTTGTCGTTATCGTTGCCGACGCCGCCACTACTTTGGCTCTGCTTTTGAAGCGTGAACGGGAAATTTATTCATCGATTCCGGAGCCCACTCGACCGGCTGACTCACATGCACCCACACACACACACACACACACACACACACACACACACACACACACCCACACTTACAAGAGACTTGCTTTGCATCGTTTTTACTTTGTGCTATCTCGTTCTCGTAAGGTTGACAATGCAATTTGCGTCGTGGAAAATTAAAAGTCACCACTGAGAGATGCACGCTATTGCATTAGTGTGACATTTTTTGACACACATGAGTTACGGATCAATATTTACATCAAAGCTTGTTCCTACGAAGTAATGCTAGAAATTAAATTGAAGTTATGCCCTTTTCTCTGTAATTTCTACCGAAATATGAATAATTAATATTAATTAATTATTTGTTATTCTATCAAACAAATATTTCAGTACATTCTCGTCAGCAGTATACGTTTATTTTTCTTTCATACGTGCACGCTCTTGGCTTTTTTTTAAAAAAATTGTTTGCCCATGCAACTATCAATTGAGTAAAACGCGCTCAGCAAATCAAGTACTTTTGTATTTTATCTTTCGTTAAAAAAATATCTGCTTTTCAGACAATGAGCATGGTATACTCAATTTCGAAATTCAATTTTGAAATGCAAAGCTTAGTTCAAGTCGAGATGTAACGTAATTTTAGAGTGCATATCAATATTCATGGCCGACTGGCGTAGTGTACGGCTATGATACTAAAGCATATAACCAGTGCTGTAATCATGACGCCATCGTACGTCACTAAAGCGCTTAAACGCAGGTGAGTTTGCAAGTAATAGATATTTACTCGACTAAAGTACACGCATGCAACCCACACACAAATATATATACATCGGATGTGAGCACGCTTGAAATTACGATTGTAGAGCAGTTATAATGAGATGCCCTTGAATAAATCAATCCGATGAAAATTGATAACAATAGCTTCCCCTGCGATTTCTCTAAATTGACCCTCGTAAAGTCGCAACAAATTCTGTTTTGATTGTTTTTAAACAAAAGCAAAGGCTGTCTTACGGATAAATCATTTATGGCAACCAAATGAGCAGCGAAAAATTATGAACTACTACTGCAAAAGACTACACTGAATTCACGCTGAAGGGCACAGCAATTCGAAAATTGCTTGGAAACTTCAGCATTTGTTATTTACCTTTGCATTGGCAGATATTAATACAGCAAAAAAAATCATTAATAAAATGTACATACACAATATAAAAATGTTAAAGTTTACTTAATCGACAGCTTATACACACACATAAACACACTCTTTGTATTATAAGAATATTTCCAGGTTGCAGAGCTCCTATGAGGAAATATTATAAAACAAGAAGAATACAAAAAAACGTTTCATTCCCTCTCTGTGTTTGCATTCACGCAGTTACTACACAATATCTGCTCGTCATAAGTAAAAAATCATAATTTTCCCTGCTTTGGCAGCTCATGATGTGTACATGTATACGCTTCGTTTCATTGAATATGCGCACAGCGGCGAAAATGTGAACAAAAGGAGAAAAATAAGAATTATAGGTCAACTCTTGAGAAGAGCGAGAGTTCGTTCAAAACACATGCCTGCACACATTTATAAACGAAATATTTCGAGCCGAAAAGTGCGCTAAAAACTTACTCTCGTTGACTTTTTTCCATATGCTATCATGTGGATAAGTATTATATACGTGCATAACGAGCGAGTGTTTAATCAATCTCAAATTTTCGTGGGCATGGGTGTGTTACTCTTTTTCTCTCTGTCATTTTTATCAAGTTTAATCTCGCCGGGGAATTATTCGATTATTCTTGAATACATGGAAAGATCATTTAATACATTGTTTCATGCTTCTACCAGCTGAGTGAGAAATGACTGGCTAACGTAGAGAAAGGGAGAAGAAGAAAGCAAGTCCCGGGTTATCAATTATTCAGTGGTGCGCCCATTTCGCGCGCTTGTTTACGACTTTATTTGCACGAACAAGTTTTTTATATTTCACTTGCTTGGCCCTACTATGTGTGTGTTCGACTACGTTTTTGTTTCGTATTTTTTTTTGTTCGCTTCTGTTGCTCTTCTTTAGTTTTCTCCAGGCAAACTGACTTATGTATATCAGCGTAGCAAGACAAATCGTTGACGATTGAAATTGCTTCGACGTGCTACGAACGTGCTCGCATTTAGTGTCTTATGAAAATAATTATGCTGTATTTTGCGCCACGTTTTATCGATTAAATCTAAAAAAAATCCGCTAGCCTTTCTTTCCAAGAAAAAGCCACAATGTCTTTTTTATTTGAGACACTTTGCTCGGGCTTACATTTATGACTCGTACGTGTATCGATAAAACATTTGAGTTCATCGTACATATAGCAGGATTTAACAAATCTTCGACTAAGATTATTATATACACGTTGAAATTATCGCGTCTGACCATGCATTGACATTCTCTACTTAAATTCGTACCATTAAATTTCCATATAAAACACCAAATGTAAGAATTTGCATTTTCCTCCCTGAAATAGCTGTTATAAAGCCATTAAAACCGAGTTGCCCGTGAGCGCCAATCTTTTTCAGCTTTTTTTCCGTACACTAACACATTTAAACGGTACTAAACAGCCGAGGTAGTCTGATGACGACGCGCAGGTACGAGGGCGCGTGCACATAATAAATACACCGAAAAATAAAATTTGCCGTTCTAATTATAACCAAGGTCCCTCTCTCTCTCTCTCTCTCCCTCTCTTGCACCTCTGTCTTTTTCTACACGGCTCGCGCTAATTGGGAGACACATTGAGCGAGAAAACAGGTGTATAAGTACTCGTATGTGTGTCTGTGTGTCAAAGTCGCAAATGGGCCGACACGAGTGTGCAGCACACATCGTCCTCTCACTTGCGCGTGTGTATGAATAATTGATTGTGCGCAATGCATTATACACAATGGCGCAAATTTCTCGTGTCAATGATATTCGCGCCGTTGCATACACGTATAGCAACGAGAAGGAATTTTGTAATTGCGCACGATTCAAAGGTTGAATATTTTTGCATACTGTATCGTTCGTCCAGTTAAACGTGCGAACGACGTGTCTGCAAAACGAGATGCATTTCAATGACTAGTAATGCCGGAAAATAGAAAAATGTAGAGTATTATGCAGTGATGTACTATAAAGTGTACTGTGGGTGCTTTAGAAGCGTCAGTAAGATTATACATTTTGCGTACAACTTAATGGAGCAAAAGTAATTGATGCTGTGTAATTTAAGTCGAGGTAGCTGCTTGTACTTTTTGCAATCTTTTATTTTTATTTTTATTTTTTTATTTTTTTTGCTAACATCTGTTCATTCCATTACTCTCAGATTTTTCGTGCAAAAAAAGCACACCACGCGTATGACCTACTCTCGCAAGCTTATATTTTCTAATTTGCACCGTATATTGTATATCTGAAGCTACAAATATAGTCAAATGTATGTATAGAAAAAAAAATTACGCACGCAGGCATAATATATAATCCTCTTAGGTATATATTATCGAGCTATATAAACGATCGTGCGGCCAGCAGCTAACGTTTCGTTGAACCCGCCGAAATCAATTGAATTTTACTTGAGCATAACCCTCATTTCTCTTCTTATAAAGAAAAGAAAAAAGTCATTTATTTATGATCGTAACTTCTTGCGATCTTAGCAGTTCTGCCGAATATGCCAGGAAGCATTATAATCGATGTATTTTCGCATGTCCAGGTACAAGTGGAGAATACGAAATTTGACGTCGGTGACTCGGGAAAAGTGACATGAAACTATTTTTACACATCGCCAAACCTTGGCAAGACAAAAGAGGGTGAGAGACGAAGGGTTTACTTTACATGTACATTGTACATAATCGTGGAAGCCAAGCAAAGCATGCCGTAACTAGAGAATCTTCTCTTGTTTTTTAAACGGTCCTTGTCCAGGTAAAAAAGTACTCGAAATAAACGTACGACATTAACTTTCTCTCTGGACTTTTTCTCATTACACTCGTTCACGTTTGCACGGCTGCGTACCCTTAAATAAAGCAAACTTTAATGGAAATTACAAGACGTAACTGTACTCTTTCGGGTTAAATAAATAGCCGGAAAAATTAAGATCCATGTATATACGTAGCAAGTGTACGTGTGGGTGCGTCACATCACTTGCAAATGAAAAAAGTTAGGAAAAATCTTTACAGCGAATAACAGGTTTATTTTTGCAAGGGTCTCAGAGTCGCGTGTATTTAACCAACTTTTGTGACAAAAAAAGTTATCTTATTAACCGGGCACAACTTTTTCTATCAAAAATCTTGATGAATAGTTAATCGAATGTGTTTGTGAAATTCTCACCAAGCCAGAAAGCGTGACGGTAGAAATCTTCGTGAATTTAAAAAGGGTTATAAAATCAAAATCGAGTTGCGGCAGTAAAAAATTGAACAAATATCATTTAATCATAAACACCGAGGCTCGAACAAGCTTGAGTTTTCTCTTCCAGACAATTCATCATCGCTCGCGTGCAACTGTTGATGTTCATAACAAAGAGATCAGCTTCATTTGGACCCTCCAAGAGGGAAAATTTGCCATGTCAATACCAAGTCAAGCAGACAGTATAAATTACTGAGTATCTAGCTCGTATTTTATAGAGATTGGCAAGACTTGCAAAAAAAGTCGCATAAGTTGATCATATAGAATTATTAGCACTGCTATATACGCACCTTGGAATTTCCCTCTTCCCCAGACCCAAACAATAACTCTGTCGTTTCGGCCTCGAAAAATATGAAAGGCAGAGAACATTTTTTCATCTCCCATTCATCAAATGCGTGGCATAATAATCGTCCGACAATGATTTCATCTGCCAACGTATAAAAAGCATAGTAACATAGCACAGTGAGAGGAGGGGGGGATGATGCGGAGGTTGAGGATGACTTCGCCACTTGTGTCCAATTAAGCATTAAGAAAAGACAAAAGGGGCTTTCTCGTGCAAGCTCGAACCGACGCATACGACGATCGAGCTGTGTGAGTCGAGGCTCTCCACTAGCGAGAGAAAGAGAAAAAGCCGCAAAGCGAGCCCAGCACTGAAAATCAATAATATGGAGCCGGAACGTATGTATAGCGGAGCAGTGCATCCTTCTGCAGAGACGCTTTTATCTCTCGCACTTGCAACTCTGGGTCAGCGTGTCCTTCCCTATCGACCCACCAAGCCAAGCCAAAAACATTTCCGATGCTCTTTCGTGCGAACCGGCAGCGGAGATTCGATTTTTGAGGGCTACCCCAACGAGTCCTGCTTTGAAAACACAATCGCGAGAACCACAATCTCGAGCCTCGTAGTGACTTGAAAATTTTTAACAAATACATAAGCAGTAACAAATATCAAGATGTATTTCTCGCAATAAGCTCCTTTTTGCCTAAACATTCGCCCTTTTGGTTGCATAAGATATTTAACTGTAGCGCTCAAGCAAGCAAAGTTTCCATCTACATGAAATACATGTATACCCGTTTTCAAACTGTAAAGTTTTCCGACAAGGGGCACTCCAATAAAACGGGATGCTAAAGTAACTTTTGGAGGAGACCTGAAAAATTGACCGCACAAAACTTTGAAAAACAACAACTCTTGATTTTTGATACACCTGTAAAACTACCTATCATGACATTACAAAAATCACCTAAAATCTGATATAGACAAGTGTATAGAGGAAATTTTATTTTTCCTATAATAAAATGTAGGTTTTTTATTCCTAACGCCATTAGATGGCTAATAATCGATACTTTGCCAAGCTCAAAAGTCCTAGACTACTGGAAAATGACAGTTATTTTTCAAAAAATACCTGCATTTTTTAAATAAAAAACAATTTGGAAGGTTAAAAAACTTATTAAGTTTTATAAAACACTTTTTGTATTTGAATATTGATTCGCAATAAATGCAAAAATTTCGTATAAGAATATTATGGAAAAAAAGTTAGAGCCGTATCGCGAGATACTATTAAAAAATAAATCGAGTACAATTTATCCGTTATATACTTCTCAATCTCGAGAATTGAGCATAAAGTTTTCTATTTCATCTTTTTGAAAATAGTTAACTAGCAAAACTATAAATAAAATTTATGATAAAGTTAATTTTATTTACTCTAAGAATGGAGAAAATGACGCAAGTCTCACTAAAAAAAGATAAATTATAATAAAACATTATAATTCAGCACTTATGCACACTATCAATTTTACCCGTACATGCTTGCAGTTGAAACCTCCGTCAACAATTTAAAAAAAGCCTCGAATCATGGGACTTGCGTCGTTGCGTCTTTTCAGCACAGATAAATACACTACTTCTTTATAGTCACTACCTAGGGACGCAAAGGAAGCTTAATACGCATGAGACGCGACCCGAACGAAAGCGAACTAGTCTCATTAAAGTTGGGCAGCAGTTCAAATATATCAGAGGAGTGAGGATGAAGATGAAGAAACGTCAATTGCGTTACTGCTACATAAAAACTTGCCTTGTCTTCCGTAACTGGGTTAAAATTCAATGACGTTTTACAGATCATAAGACTTTTAACGCATTTTGACTTATTCAACGCACTGTAGAGAAATAGGTGGCTTGGTGGGCAAGCATCAATAATTGAAATTATATAGCAATAGAAAATTAGATCAATTTTGATGTTTATTTTACGTGACAATATTATGTAGTCTAGTCCAAGGGCGTTGAATTGCCACACTTGTGTTACGTAGAAAAAGTATGCCTCACCACGCGACAAAAATTAATTATAAAATATTCAAGCTCTGCGGCTTGGTATAATGCATAATTATCATATACGCAACTGAGTGCAGCTAAGTACATTTTTTGTTGATATAAAGTTCAAAAAATATTTTATAACAACCAAGAACAAAATAAGTTTAAAAACCCGCTCAAAAATCAAACGCAGCAACTTTCATATATTTGCAACAAAACAATGAAATACCAAAAAACTCTGTGTGAAACGTCCCTTTTTTTTACTAACACAGTTTGTTCAAGCACGTAAAACGTATTTATATAATCATCGATTTTTATTATTTTTTCCGTAAGCGACATAATACAACAAATACGCAACGACAAAGACAAGCGTATCAATTATTTATCAGAATAAATTTTTAAAAAATAGAAAAAACGAAAAGTATCCACTGAAACGTGATTCTCAATTTTAGAATTTTTGCCAGCAAATTTTTGAATAAAAATTCAAAAGATGTTATTGAATATTATCGAGTTGTGACTTGTTAAGGTGACTTGAACTTTTGAAAATTAATCTTCAAATACAATAATTTTTCTTTTCCCTAAAATTTATTCAATTTTTAACACATTCGACACTTGTTTAGCTGAAATTTTAAATGCTTATAATTTTAATTTTTATGTAAATGCATTATGAAGAATAAGTACATTTATTCTGCTTGAAAATTAAATGATTCAGATTCTTTTATGTCGATACATTCGAAAATTACATCTCTCTCGTTCTGAAAATATTATTATTAAATTTGTTTAGCGATCTTAATGTTATTGAAATAAAGTTATTGAAACTGCAATAATATCTTTTCGTACTTTGCGTATTCTTGTAAAATCAAACCGGCAATTGAAAATTGAAACTTGAAGATTTATTAGAATTCACAGCGACGCATTAAATATGCGACAATTAAATATGCGGTAATAAAATTTAATAATAATTAGTGAATTAGTCTTACGGCAGAATTTGACTTTAACCAAAGGTGCACGAATCGTTTTGAACATTGAAAAAGCTCAACTGCCTGCATAAATAATTAAGCGACATTTCTCGATCGCTTCAAACGCCCGAGCCCTAACCTAGTTCGCTCTTTACTTTAGAAGAAGCTGTGTAAACATATGTGTTTCATGGCATGCGCATTGCCGATCTTATACATTTTCAACAAAGAAAATTGAACTAAAAAATTACATTATCAAGGGAAGCAAGCCAGAATAAAACGAGCTGTGGCAAAAAAAGACTGAAAAACGCAGCACGAAATTCGCCCTTCTAGCTCTTGTAGTTGGCTGTGTGGTAGCGGCACAGCAGTAGTATAAGTAGCAGTAGTATAGCGCGGCGCGTGGTGAGAGCGAACAAATACATGTATACACATATAAGGCAGAGTGAGTAGCCGCCGTTATTGATCTAGCCACACTCACACACGTAAACGGCTAGGCGGCCGAGGGGTGAGGAGGAGAGCGGCCAGAGATGGAGCGCCATTGCCCCCTCTGGCTTTTCATGCACACACATAGACTCTCTGCCATACCTGCGTAACTCTTTCTTTTTCACTTTTACGCCTCCAGCCGATGCACATGTAGCTACGTGCATACGTGCGTGTCATAGCACTCGCACGCAATATAGAATAAACCGCGAGCCCAGCTCGAAAATACTAGGCTTCTATGTATAGCTGCATGCAGATCTACGAGCGCATGTGTGCATGGTTTTGTATGACGATCGCGACACGATGGGTGTGGTGTGTGTGTGTGGGTGAGCGAGCACAAGCACACGGATCCACACGAGGATTTTTCACGGTTTTCAATTTTCTGGCGAATAATTTTTCCACTGATATTCCCTGCCAATATCTGATTGGAAAGTAAGAAAAATGGAATTTTGAGTTTTTTTGTGATTGCTTCAGTGTTATAAGTGACAACGGCAAAAGCCCTCGCGACCAGAACAGCAAAACGGATCCATAAAATCAATTACAGAGATTTTACTGCACGACAAAAGATAAAACACAAAGTTGCGTAACTTTTGGCCCTTGGCTTGTCACAAAAAATTTTAATTTGTTTTGTGCCATCGATGCTTTTTAGAGAATTTTAATGTAGAACCCTAACGTTATATCGGAAGCACGAACGACGAACATTTTGAGAATACACCAACTTATCAACCAATTAAAAAGCCATAAACACAAAGCTTTCAGCTAGTTTAACCTGTATCGATCTTGCTTTTTACTAGACGCAAAGAAAAATAAATATCAAAGTAACTGTATTGCAAAAGCCTCGAGGAAGAAGCTTTGCTAACGTTGGAATAAAAGAAAATTAATTAAAAAAAAGAAAATCATAAAGGGGGAGAGCTTGAGAGGTCCGATCACCTGTTTCCAGCGTGGTGGAATGCTCCATGCCAACGGCAACAGCAGAAGCAGAACGCGCACGTCAAAAGCTCGCTAGGCAGCAATAAAACAGAGTTCTACTTTAACATTGTGGGAGATTCATGAAATTTTCCCTCATTGCAAAAATAAAAAGAAGGAAAAAAAGGCTCGATGGAAAGAGTACCTTTTAAATGTTCCAGGCAACCGACATAATGAGAGTAACTTACCTGATTTACGAATCACGACTGATTGCTCATGATCATTAGCTTGCAGATCTTCTGCTTCGCATGTCGCTGAGACTGCTCGCAATCTTCTTTCTCTTTCTCTCTCTCTCTCTATCTCTTGCTGTCACCAATTTTGCACTGTACTCGATCCAATTCTTTTTTATCCCTCTTGCCCGTCGCCGTATTTCACTTAGAACACCAGAGCTTGCGATGATCTATATGCATGCGCACTGATTGATTTTTCTGCTATACGCACGCAAGATGTATATAAGTATAAACTAATGCTGGCCGCTCGCAGGAGCCCGTGTCTACACACTAAGTTAGAAAAAAAAAAGATTGAAAAAAATGAATGTCGCGCTCCAGCCTCGTTCACAACAATAATAACATCAACGGTTCACACAAACAATCTCTAGGTGACTGCTGCAAGCGAACTGTCGCAAGACTCCGAGATGGAGTGAACGAAAAGAAGAGAGACTAAGGGAGAGAAAGAGACAGACAAAGTCACCCTTTCGCTTGAGCTTACTGATGCCAACTGAAAGCTCTATACGTGGCTGATGCGCTTATAAGTGTATCTTTTCGCATGTCGTATATATACAGGAGTTTGCGTGAGCAGCGAATTTGTGTGTGTGTGTGCGAGTGTGTGGCTGTTCGCAAGGGCAATAACAGCAGTAGCAACTGGCAGCATAAGACAGAAAGAGTAAAAGAGAGAGAGAGAGAGAGAGAGACTGGCTCGCACACATGCATGCACACGTAGACTCGGGCCGCCACCTGCAACAGCACTACAGGAACTACGGGCACCAGCAGCAGTAGAGTAGAGCAGGAGCGATCGCGCAAACTCGCAGCGGCTGCGCGTTGGAGCGCCCTTACTTGCGCTCGCTGCTGCCTGCCCGACTGCGATTTCGCTGCTACCACTTGGCTGCCTCTATATGCACCTACATACCTTATCCTACGTATATAATACAGCGTTTTTGTCCGTGTACAAGGTGTGTATATCCCGCGCACCCGCCACCTTCTTTCGCGCTACTGCTACTGCTGCTGCTGCTGCTCCATCAACGTACCTGCATGACTATATTTATAGGATTACGCGCGTCTACGCGTGCTGGTCTTTTAAACATTATATATTGTGTAATTTACTCACTTGGCAACCTCGAGCGTCGAATGACGATCCTGCTACGCATAAGCGAGCTTCTATGCCATGTCATATTTTTGCGATCGAGAGGGAAAGTCTCCAGTGTCCGAAGTAAGCGGCGAAAGTAAGCGGCGCGCACAAAAAACACGTACATCGGTGCTCTGCGATAAATTTTATAGCACTTTTCAAACTCCATAGCACGTAGTGCAGCTTTTTTGTGGATCGAGCTACGTCCGAGAAACACTGAGCTTTTTAGCTGAAAGCTTCCCAGATGCACGCTCGAGATATGATATTGGACAAAGTGATGAGCTTTGGCCAGGGCATTAAGATAACAACAGAAAAGAAATCATATCTTATTGGTCGCCGATTGGCCTACTTTCTTTCCGCGAGCCAGTGCAATTATCTCCGTAGGACATGATTCATCTCGAGCTTAATTTTATGTGCGCTCGTGCATGAAACGAAGTCAAAATTAAAAAGACAAAACGGGCAAATAATCACATCCAATCGATCTCGTAAACAATAAGGACAATGGCGAAGGTATTATTTTTTCGACGTCTCGGTCACGTCTGCCATGTCACTTACATATGGGTAAGGCTCAGAATTTTTTAAATAAACCTGCGCTCGTATGTCACCGATCTTGACGCGCTTTTGGTATGTTATAGTACATGATAAAAAAGACCCAAAACCAAAATTTTAGACCCCCTTCCCCCTCCTACTCCCCACTTCCGGTATAAACTTCCATTTTCTATCTATATTTTTTTTGACGGCCTGAAGCAATTAAAAAATCTGAAAAAATTCACAAAAATACTTTTCAACAATCCAAACAATCTTGAATTTTTTCAGATTTTTTGAGTGCTTCAGGCCTTCAGAAAAAATTATTGAAAATTTTGAAAATTCATATACGGCGCTACGATGCAATACAAAGCCCGATCTTTTTTTCCACTTATTTTTGACATCAAAATACATAACCTCAAATTTTTTCAGATTTTTTCAGACAGAGCGCTGGCGGTTTTTAGCCGAAAAACGCCCTTTTTTTACGAAAATAATTTTTTTAGGGCGATATGAAGCTTTAAAAAATCTGGAAAAATTTTTTTCTTGTTTTTCAGGTCAAAATACATAACCTTGAATTTTTTCAAATTTTTTAATTGAAGGCGATAGCATCTATGGCTAAAAAACGCTATTTTTATGAAAAACGGTTCCTGGAACCCAGAGGTTCCGGTAAAAAAATTTGAAAAAATTTTTTTCGAATTCCTTGTCAAATTTTAATAAATTTTGACCGTCGCAAAATTTCGATTGGAGCTTCCTAGCTCATTCTAGAGCATAACAAAGATTCGAGCGAAATTCTGAAGACATTCATCACAATTACATTATTTTTCAAATTTCTTCAGAATTTCGCTCGAATCTTTGTTATGCTCTAGAATGAGCTAGGAAGCTCCAATCGAAATTTTGCGACGGTCAAAATTTATTAAAATTTGACAAGGAATTCGAAAAAAATTTTTTCAAATTTTTTTACCGGAACCTCTGGGTTCCAGGAACCGTTTTTCATAAAAATAGCGTTTTTTAGCCATAGATGCTATCGCCTTCAATTAAAAAATTTGAAAAAATTCAAGGTTATGTATTTTGACCTGAAAAACAAGAAAAAAATTTTTCCAGATTTTTTAAAGCTTCATATCGCCCTAAAAAAATTATTTTCGTAAAAAAAGGGCGTTTTTCGGCTAAAAACCGCCAGCGCTCTGTCTGAAAAAATCTGAAAAAATTTGAGGTTATGTATTTTGATGTCAAAAATAAGTGGAAAAAAAGATCGGGCTTTGTATTGCATCGTAGCGCCGTATATGAATTTTCAAAATTTTCAATAATTTTTTCTGAAGGCCTGAAGCACTCAAAAAATCTGAAAAAATTCAAGGTTGTTTGGATTGTTGAAAAGTATTTTTGTGAATTTTTTCAGATTTTTTAATTGCTTCAGGCCTTCAGAAAAAATATAGATAGAAAATGGACGTTTATACCGGAAGTGGGGGGTAGGAGGGGGGAGGGGGTCTAAAATTTTGGTTTTGGGTCTTTTTTACCATGTACTATAACATACCAAAAGCGCGTCAAGATCGGTGACATACGAGCGCAGGTTTATTTAAAAAATTCTGAGCCTTACCCATATACATAAAGCAGTCACGTCATCATAGTTGCGTATATAGACAGGTAATCCCTTCGAGCAGGCAGCCGTCGTCGAGATCGAAAATTGACCGGATCCCAAGCCAATATATCTTGATATACGCGCGGGCTGCATATAATACGCGCGGCAAAGTACATCATAGCTTGGCGCTCGTAACTTTTGCATTACCAATATTACATAAAACATAAGAGGAAGAAGTAGCAAAAGAAAAAGAAGAAGAGGCTAGACGTATAGGCGACGTTATACACTCGGCTGGGTGAGCAATCCTCTTGGCTGCCTCTAAGCAAGACCGAATAGCGAGTCATGCGACGAATGCAGTATGAAGTACGCGCGATGAATAAGTAGCGTAATACAGTGGCATAGCCCGAGCGGCGGCGAATGAAAGATGCTCCATACGCGCACGACGAGGGTGTCGGCTGACAACTGCAGCTCCGAGACAAATCGCTGAAAAGTCACTTTTCTCGGCACTCGGCCGACAAACCAAATGCACTCTTTCGCTTCGGGCCCGGCTCGTGTGATGTACGAGAAGGCGCGAATACATCTCGCATGCCGCGCATCGCGCGATTCCCTCACCCGCGGATACAGTCTACGACAGGCTTGCGAGCAAAGATTTGCGTACTTTTCCGATACGCGTGTCGAAATACGTGAGCGGGGGGCAGCCACGCAATTGCCTCTGGGCTCTTGGCGAAAATAAGTGCGTGTGTAACTGAGGCAATTCGATTTGCGATGAAAATTGAAAGAAAACTCCTGCCAACTCGACGCCGAGACGCCGTTCTTCGAGGAATAAGTAGATAAATTAAGCAAGTCCCTCGAGCCTCGGTATATCAACTCGAAATAATTCGATGCACACACCTCGCTGAGACTTAATGAAATTTAGCCCCGTAGGCAGCGAGTAATTTATCACGACGGATACGCGTTGAGCTGTACGATACTGTCTTTGTCGAGGACGCATCGCGAAAGAGGCATCGACACGCCCTCAGCCGCAATTACCAACGAAACTATCTGACTTTTGTACTTTATTCCATTGAATTTATTTTGACGGGCTTAATTCGCAATCGAGACATTTTAGAAAAACATTTTTTCTCGAAATTTCCACCAACTTTTATGTTGCCCACGGTGCACCAAAGAGTAAAAAAGGATCTACACAAAACGGATCTCTATGACTGCTGCACTCTCTTTCTCTCTTAAATTTTTTCTCGTTCCGCTTGAAAAAATCTCGATACTTTACTCGCTTACGCATGAAAAAGCAATAAACTTTTTTTTTGCCTGTCTCGGCTATTAGAATATCGGAAGGCTTTACAATTGTTACGCTGTATCGTGTGTGGGCGAAATCGATTCTCTGTATACCTCGCGCGCACGTTTATTGTTCAAAATTTTTTTTTAGAGATCGATACACGAGTTTTCATCATTGTCACCGTCGCGATCACAAGCTCATTTTTCTTCTCTCTAGCTGGAGAAAATCCCCAGTAAGTTTTTCCACCCACGCATACGGGAGAATAATAAAAAAAAACGGCTTGAGCGCAAAAAGTGAATCAAAAGGAAATCTTAAATTCGAGAGCTTTTATGCGTGTATTTGTCATTTTTTACGGATAAGATGAAGGCGGATAAAGGTATAAATATTCCCGCGTGGCCGAGCTTCTGCGCACGACTGCGTGTCTGTATAAAGGTAAAAAATAAGAGAGAATTCCTCTATGAGTAGAAAAGAAAAATGACTGCGTGTGCAACGAACTTTTCGCTTTATGAGAATAATAAGTAACGAAGCTCGAACTTTTCCAAATACTTTCTCAGTCTCGCATATAATATACACTTCCTACGCGCTGCGTATAATAATTCGCTTTTCCATATATATATATATTTTTTTTTAAGTGCACAAGCGGGATGTATTGGTTGTAAAAATTTCATGCGATTTTCTCTCTCTTGCTCACGTGGAAAAAGCTAACTTTCTTCAAGTATGCATAGATACACACTGAAACTTGTATCTTTTACGTCAAACTACTTCGACTTGGCATTTTTTCCACCTTATTTTCCCTCTCAATTTTTCATCCGCTCATGAGTAAATTTCATTCGCTAGCTGCAAAAGTCTTGTTCTGTATGCGCTCCGGCTTTCCGACGCTCTCAGCTTCTTTGATACATGTAAAGCTATTTATTTATGTGCTCAAGTCAAACTACTCGCGATACGAAGAGAATTCGCCGCGTCACATATTTCAATGGTGGCTTTAATTTACAAGGAAAATTGAGTATGTCCTCCAGCTTACTTGAATACCGTTGAACGGAATTCAGAATGCTAGAGCAAAACTTTCTGGATGATCTTAGATTAACGTTTGTTCGATTCATTTAGTTTTTCAGTGCTTGAACATAAAACGATAGATGCATAGCAAAAAATTCTTTTTAACCACTACAAATTATATAAAAATCATTCCAAAAAATTGTATATTTTTTGTGATGAAATTTCTTGTTCATAAGTGAAAATATAATTAGAAAGCTCATTAAAGGGACATTCGCATTGCAAATTGTAAAAAAAATCACTTTTTAAATTTTTTTTTTTTTTAACTATAATTTTTATTCATTCCGGACCTTTTGGGTATTGTTCCTTACATATTAAACTACAAAAAAAAATTTTTTATAGGACTTAAGACCCATTCCGTTGCTCAGCTCTTGCCAGCGATTGAGAAAAAACTACTGGTCCGATCTTTACGTTTAATATCTCGTTTCAATCGTTAAAAATTTCTCTAGAAGACAAACCTCTTTTTCGTAGTTTAATATGTAAGGAACAATACCCAAAAGGTCCAGAATGAATAAAAATTATAGTTTTCAAAAAACAAAAATATTTAAAAAGTGATTTCTTTACAATTTGCAATGGGAATGTCCCCTTAAAGTTGTTCGAAAATTTCAATACTAAAAACATTTAATCATACCGAGGGCGGACCTTTAAAAGCTAAGAGTTAAAAAAGGTTTTAAAGGATTCAGCCATTCACTTGAAAGTTAAAAAATGTCTACCAGTCAACCGAATCTAACGAAGCAAACTTTTTGCAAACGCTCGATTCTTAATTATAGTTTACGTTCGCACAAATCTGGTGTTTTCACTTACTATTTGGAATAATAACATTCTGTAACGAGACGGTTTTGAATAACTTTTTCGAAAGGTTTTTATTAATTTCTTTGCTGAAATTATGATTATTTATCTCTTCAAAATTTTAAAGAGGTAACGACGAAAAAAACACGAGCAACCTCGTAAAACTCCACAAAATATAATACTATGAAAAATTACTTTAATCATCAATTAACTATTATCTCTATCAAGCCATTTCAAAATCGGCAAGTTCGCATTTTATCAAAAAATCCGATGCACCACGAGAAAGCTGAGAACAAAACGCATAAAAATCGTATTTTTATTTATTTTTCTAGTTGAATTACATTGTCATTTGTGCGAGTTGCGATTACAGCGAGCCGCGATTCGCGCATCCGGAGGGCCGGACGGCCGAGCGCCTACCATGTTTGCTCGTATCTCTCATAGAAATTAGGAATAATACACTTTGAAAACAACTGTTTTTCATGTAAAAAGACCTCAGCTTTCCATTGAAATAATAAAAAAAGGAAAAAAATGACGCATTTTGAGATATTCGAGTTTGAAAGTTTACTTACATTTTCCGAGGTGAAAATGGAAAACTCCGGAAAATCGGACCTCACCGGCAAACAACTGAGAAAATTTCCTATCGAAATCAATGGTTGGTTATTTTTATCAGGTTCGTTTAGGTACTTTTTGAGCAAGTTAGAAATTGAGCAATTTCGCTCAAAAACGCTGTTGCGCGAGGCGCTAGGAGTTTTGAGAAATTTCGCCCCATAAATATGCTCTAATATGCCGAAAATATTTAAAAATGTAAATATCTTGTTTACAAGCCGTACGCAATAAGACTGCAAATTGACAAAGTATCGCTTTGGCGAAAATCGTTGACGTGTATTGAAGTTTTTATCAATATTACGTGTAAGCTAGTTTGTTTGTGTGCATGTTCTAACCTTAGCATGATAGTCGATAAATGCATTGAAAAGGCCCAGCGTGACTATTATAATAATGTCGGACTCGCAGCGAATAGAAACCTTGAAACGTGACGTAAATCTCTTCATGGGGATTGTCAAAGTTGCGGCTTTTCAGCGATCTACACATTGAATTACTTTATGACGTTGACTATGAAAGGATTTTGAAGCGCGTGCACGTGCGACAATTTACACGTGGATCGATGGATGAATTTTATTCCGCATCGTGTCTGGAATTTAATGAAGTTTTCGTTGCACAAGAATTAAAACCTTTTAGGCGAATCAAAAAGTTGATAAAACCACAAAAATAGTGTAGCTAAAAGTATATTTATACCCGTGCAAGTGAGTTGCAGAGATGGTGTAGCACGCGGCAATGTTTTAAATTACCTTTAAAACTCAAACAAATCAAATATTAGCCGAGCTTGCAGGAAAGAAAAAGTCGAAGGAAACATCGTTTAACTTTTTTGCTGTACTCGATCGATCTCCGAGCGAATCGTTTACCGAAGAAGTAAGAATAAGAATCTTGTCGGATCGCAGCACTCGATATGAATCGCAACAAACCCAAGATATTTCTCCTTTCAGCTTGTGTACGTCGAGAAATGAAAAAGAGAAAAGAAATAAAGGCAGCAGCTTGTAATACGTGTGTACAAAGTAAGTGTTGTAGGCTTTTTCTCTTTTAACACTTGGATCTATAACCGCACAAACAGACGTAAAAAGTAGAGCAAACAGTTAATCAGGCTTTGCTCTTAAATCTTAAAAGCTCCTTTTCGTCGGGCACGACGATACATACATGCCAAAGCAATATAATAGACATTATGAATCGAGGCAAAGATTTTTCCATTACCAGCAACGTGGCAGCGTCAATCAATAGTGAATAGAAAAAAATTACGCACAATAGGATAAGATCACAAATGTAAATATTTATGATATTTTTGACTCGTTCAGTCGATTGTAACGTAGACATCGTTGAAAATGTTCCTTTTCTTGGTACACTTTTAAAATTGCACCAATTTTGGATACTCATGCCGGCGCACTAGACATTAATTAAACTTGCGGTAATGAAAAGCCTATATATATTTTCCTTGATATACTTGATTGAGACGCGCTATGAATAGCTGAGACGACAAATTGAAACTGCACATGTATGAAATGCTTATGGCCAAGATTCGCGAGTAGCGCGTCATGAATTGACCATTGAAAAAGTGCGTACAGCGCGTAACGTACAAAATTGAAATAGATCGGTCGGTTCGCTTATCTGCATTACGAGTGGACGATAAAAGGAGCCTATAATAGAAGTATAATCGATGGCCCCATCCTCCTTCTCCCACTGCCGAAAAAGCGTAAAGCAACGGACTGTATATGTGTACATTACATGCATGGGCTGTACGGCTGGATACGACGAAATGGCGTGGTTATACATATGGGTCAGCAGGAACTGCGTGTGATATACATGTATATACTCATAGTACGTGTTCCCGTATACAGCACGAGCTCGTGGCACACATAGCCGAGAGAGTCGGTAATACGAATGGGGTTGTAAATGTAGGCGCGAAACAGCCTAGGCAGTCCGGTACAGGCTGCTATATGGAGCAGCGCGCACACAGGCCTCCTGGCGGAATATCGATCCGCGACGCACTAGAGCAGTCGCAGCTGAGAGAGCAACTGCTGCTGCCACTGTTGCTACTGTTTCTTCCTTCGTTTCTCTCGGGAAAGAGAGAAAAAATTAACCCTACGTGTTTAACCCAGCGTGTATCGAATTTCTTTTTCATCTCTTGTTTTTTTTCTTTTTTTTTTTTTTTACAAGCTACGAACATATCCATTTTTTGTCCCTTTCTCTACGTAGCTCATACCTGTCTGTTCCGCTTTAAATTATGACTAATTGCTTACTTCTAATTGGGGCATTCAATTATATGAAGCTAGTTTTGAGCTTGTAACACGTTTGTTGTCCTTTGTAAAAATGTGTGAAGCTCAATCAACGTTCGACGGAAAACGACTTACTCACGACGACGTAACTGCGCTATATACTCGGACGTCAGCTGATGAGTTTGCATCATCTTGCTGTACGTCGTCATTTGCCGCTGCGCGCATTATAACGCCGCCGCCGCCGCATCGTGGCGTGGGGTAGGAATAGAAAGAAGGAGCTGGCTGCTACTCGCATCGCCGAGGGATGGGGAAAAGGTCAAGAATGCACGCCAGTCGTACACGCGTATCGCACAATTTTCAGGCTCGAAGCGTATTTACGCACACGCATCATTCTGAGCGCTGCTTCATAATATATATGCTGTATAATAGAGGCGTCTGTTGCTGCTACTGCTGCTGATCGTGACGTAAGCCACTTGCGTATTTTACGCAGCTACGCGTGTGTATATATGGGGGTCGGAGCGTCGACGCCTACTCTCGTCGATTGTACGCCTGCACAAAGCCAGCTTTTCCCTCCTTTTCCTCGTAGAGTACGTAATCATGGCAAGATCTCTTTACGACCATCATAATAATGCACGTATATCGCGCAAACTGAGCTGAAAAATCGTTTCAGCTGCAAAGCCAATGTTCATTAGCGCAAATACAGACCTTGTGCATACGCGCAATGACGAATGCCTAAACGTCCGAGTCGTGATTTCCATTTGAAAATCCGATGAACAGCGTAGGATGTGGCAAACTCGACCTATGTGTTTTCACGCGTTTTGCGGTTCGGCAGATTCAATTTCGTGCATGCGCGTATATTTCGGTGTATGGGTGTGTGTGTGTGTGTATGTGCACTGTGCGCCATATAAATGTGACTGGGTCAAGCGGTGCGACCAGGTTCATTGCGTAAAAAGCTGTTTGCCCGATTCGGAAGTACTCATGAGACTCGATACACTGTTATGTTTGTTCAACATTGTCAAACGCATTTGAAATATCAAATTATAAATCTGCGCATAAATCGGGAAAATGTAACTTTATTTTTTAATAATCGTCTATACCAATAGGTATAATATATCTCATCGTTCTACTGACCGAACAATCTAATTTTTCGAAAAATGTTGTATTTCTTTGTCTGCTAATCCCAGCCGCAACGAGAATACGATTGTCCAAAGTTCCAAGTGCGCATTGATTTTATTTTGACTTTAGAATATGCTCAAGAGGAATTTACAAATACTTGTCACATTCTCTCATTTAGTTTTTCATTTTCTTCTTTTTCGCAATCGAGCGCGTATTCTTTTCTAAATAAGCGTCATCTTGCCCAGATAACAAGTATACAGACATAAAGAGTAAGTAGAATTTGCACGTGCATGCATTATTTTTGACCGAGAGGTTTACAAGAAGAGAGCCCAATCGATCGATTGACCCAGAGTCGTCATCACTTCGATATGTCTCCTCTTCAGCTATTGTTCGTTATTGGATCCAATGTGTCACAGCTCGAGCTCTTTTCTCGGCTCGCTTTTTTGTGTTCGCGATTCTACTCAAGTACCTTACAAGCTAGAAACATTTTCAATTGCTTATCTAGCTCTGAAATATCCGAGCATTACTTTGTGTACAAAAAAAAGGGGCAAAGTAAAACATTTTTTATAACGTTGACTCATAAAACTAGATCAAAAGGTACATTCTATTATTTTATTTATTTATTTTATTCAAATTTTTGTTTCTTAATGACATTGGAAACAGAGTTCATTCGTTTATATTAAGGGGACCTCAATGGGGAAGGTCAATAAAGTATGTATGAAAAGTTTCATTAAAATATGTCGTTTTATTCTATTACAAATAAATCTTTGAAAAAATATTTTTTCTTTTTAATTGGGAGGAGGGAGGTCCCCTTAAGATTATCTTAGACAAAACTTGAATATCTTTTACTCTAACCACTGAGAGGCTATAGCCACCGTCATACCAGTTCATATTTATTGGCGCCGCATTGTTCAAAACACCAAAACATATAGTATTAGATACCTAAACCCAAAAAAAAGTCACATTGCACGTATGATAAGCTTAATACATCAAATCTGACCTTGGATTCAAATGTAAAAAGTACATTATATTGAACAAGATCTGATTATTTATTGCAATTCATTTTGAGTTGTCATCAACTGCTTCCAGGGTGAATTAATTACTCTTTTTGACTATTAATGAGTGATAGACACATTGTAAGCGAAAAAGTCAATGAGAAAATATAATTGATGAAATGAAAGAAAAATACAAGAGGGTAAAAACATGTACAGCTAAAGTTGCTGGGGAGAAAATGATATATTACATTAAACGAAAAATATGTTTTTATTACGACTTGCCCAAGAAAATCTCGAAAAGCATTTTCACTTATG